>NC_083875.1:37066837-37691837 GCF_032452875.1 Bos javanicus | reverse complement strand
TTATTGTGCCCATCTTTGCATGAAGTGTTCCCTTGGTATCTCTAGTTTTATTGAAGATATCTCTAATATTTCCCATTCTATTGATTTCCACTATTTCTTTGTATTGTTCATTTAGGAAGGCTTTCTTATCTCTCCTTGCTATTCTTTGGAACTCTGCATTCAGATGGGTATATCTTTCCCTTTCTCTTACTTTTCACAAACACCCAATCACTTCAATGGTATGAGTAACATGAGCTGCTGACCACAGTCTCACTTCAAATGAAAACTGCCAAAGGGACTTTGCCTCAATCCTAAAGGGGAGATGTGTTCAAAATTTAACAGAGGGAGGTAGAGTGGGAAGAAGGAAGGCAGGAATGAAGTTAGAAGGGAGAGAAGAAATCCTTCAAATCTCTCAAAGAACAACCGCAACTAACCATTAAAGTTAATTGGAACAAAGTGTCAGAAACAGAACTTTGAAAGTTTTATTGATGTTTACTCTAAAACCTACTTTCCCCAAAGCTTCTGTGTGTTACATTATTTGGTTTTACTTCTAGGACTTATGCTCAGAGCAGCAGATGTGGGAGCAAAAATGAAATAAGAAGGACTTTGGTATTCTGAAGTAAATTGCTTTCCACTGCATTAGTGAGAGAGAACAGATTGTAGCTGGGATAAGAACAGTGTAAATAATTTTAAGTGTGCAATAGCACACAGCATCGATTTAAATGACCTGGTAACTCGGCACCATCCCAGGCAATTATCCCCTAAGCAGGATTTATGTCATGTGTTGTCAAAAAGCAGTCCAAACCTTGGACCCAGATACACGTTTAGATATATGTTTAGAAGTTGCTCTTCTTAACTGGAAAAGACCTTTGGATTGCTTTGTTATTAAAAGCAGGAAGACCATTTTCTCTTTCTTGTTCTTTAAATTTAATATGGAAATAGTCTGCCTTTCCCCAGTCTTATAAATATTTTGAAGATACACATGCAGGTTTGATTTGAAAAACATCTGAAAGGATGACAACATTTGTCGCTGTGAATGAAGGTTTTAAAGTCTTACACTTTTATTTCTGATGGTATACTTCATATACATCTAAAACTATTCCTGGGCTTTTAGGGAACTGCAGAAGAAATTAAAATATTTTAGTTCCCCCACCCCAGTTGACTTTCTTTCTGGGAGGCAGCAGCAAGTTTTGGAATCACATAAAGCACCACATGTTAATGTCATAGCCTCAGATTGTCTGGGTAAATGCCAAGGAGCACATCACAGTTAGTAATGAACCTTCCATTGACAACTCAGTCAGCCTTTGACTTCACATTTTATGACTCCCCACTCTGCCTGACATTATATTTCAGGACTGCAGTTGGAATGTTGAGCACAGCGGTTTGTACATTCTAATCTCAGGTGCTCAGAGGCGTTGGTGGATTTTTCTTTTCAGTTTGCAGCAAAATGCCTCATGAACCTGAGGTTTAAACTTGGCTATAATTTTGGCAACAGAGCTGCCAATCAAGAGCTGAGGTAACCCTTTCATTTGCTATCCTTTCCTCTCACTTATAACTTGCCAAAGCAGAGCCGGATCTCTAGGACTCAGGTGGTATTCTGAGTTAATGTACAGAACCTGTACGTGTAGAATATAGCACGTATAGGATATAGAATGCTGGGTTCTAAAGCTGGTCTCTGTAGCCTCTCCAACTGTTGTTGCTGCTGCTTGCTGTTACATAACACCCCCGCCTTTGTTTATCCATCTCATAAGCAAGGCTCCTTCAAACTCTCTCCATCTTATTTTGCTAATTGTGATGAGATAAATTTATTTCTCTCTCACATTCTTCCTCCTGCATGGGAATCAAACCCATTAAAATTAGGAAAGTAAAAGGAGGAATTTAGTAGTGCAGATTAAATGAGGAAAGAAACAGAAACTCTAGCTGTGCAAAGATGAGATTTATTTTGGCAGTATAAAACCATTCTACTGTCTTACAGATCCTCTGTGTGAAGCTTCCCAAGTACTGCTCCCTATGTACACCCTTGTGCACAAATAGTTGTTAACTTTGTCCAGAGACTTGAGAAAAAGAGGAAGGCCCCCAGGAAGAAAAGCAGAGGGATCAAATAGACCTTCCTTGGCCTTGCTGAAGAGGTCTGCTTTCCTAGTGATTCTGAGGGTAAAAGTTGGAGGCAATGCACAAGGAACAATTAGAACATCTATATTCTCTGTGATGGAGAAGGCAATGGCAACCCACTCTAGCATTCTTGCCTGGAGAATCCCAGGGATGGTGGAGCCTGGTGGGCTGCCGTCTATGGGGTCGCACAGAGTCGGACACGACTGAAGCGACTTAGCAGCAGCAGCAGCATTCTCTGTAAGGACTTGACTGCGAGTAAGGGTTTTAAAAATGAACTGTACTGCCTCTCTTATCCATCCAAAGAATAATACTGTGGTTATTCTAAATTAACTCCAAGCTTCCTTATGTTGAATGGAAGCCCAAAAAGGTTTGCCACCATGAACATTATGAAAGAGCACTGTCTTTCTCTGTACCTTAAACATGCAGATTGATTTCTGCATGAAATTATTTCATTATTTCAGCCAATGCATTCAGTAAATGAAGCTCAGATAATGTATGATTTGTCAGCACCCACAGGACGTGTTGGAACAGGTCGTCAGAATCAGATTGTTCATCTGACTATAATACGCTGGGTAGCACCTACAGATGAGGACCTCAACCAATAATTTGGGGATGTTTTTGCCTATATGGCTGCTTGTGTAAAGCTCTTTGGAGATATGAAGATTGGCCCTAAGCCTCTGGATCTTACCAGGCTCTTGATTTGCTTAATTTAGCAAAATCAGATACTTTACACCCATTGCATTAGCTATACTCATTTGTTTTCCATAGACATGTAAATTCTAGGGAATGAGAAGTTTAATCAGAAGGAAATTTGAGAGCAAATCCTTAAAAGTTGTGGTAGAGGTGCTATTTGGTCCAGCTCATTGCCTCCTACGCTGCAGTTTTCTATTACAGTTGTTTTTCTTTGCATAACAAATCAAGATCATAAACCAAAAAATAAAGCAAGGAATCATGGGTTCTTAGAGCTAGTGGAGATTTTACAGTTCATCTTATTCAAACCTAAAGAAACAGGCCCAGAGACTGCATACTTCCATTCATTGACAATTTTTCATTTACCTTTTACTGTAAAGTACCTGGCACTGATCTAGTTACTGGAAATACCAAGTTGTAAACAAAGCACTCTTAAGTTTCTGTCCTCATGGCATTTACATTCAATTGAGGAGTGAAGACGTGTGGGTATGGGTTTGAGCAGAAAGAATGTCAGAGAGTAATGGGAGCTAGGAAGAGAAACAGATTTCAAGAAAGGAACTGCACAGTAAGATTAGAAGTGGGAGCTCTTCTGGATCTGATGGAAAACACTGAGGCAGTTTGAACAAACACCTGATTGATGCAAGGGACAAGCTCTTTGACTGTTTTAGGGGAGGAGTTCCAGGCAGAGAGAACAGTAAGTGCAGAGAGGATGTAAGGAGAGACAGCGAGAATGTGCCTGGAACTCTGTGAGTAAGAAGGATGTGTGAGACGAGATCACATGGTTCAGGGTTCAGGATCACAGGGTTCAGTCATGCAAATAAAGCCTTGAACGCCAAGATAAGAAACTTAGCATCTATTCTAAGTGGGATAGGAGAAGATCAGTGATGGTAGGGTTTCAGGAAAGAGGGTGACATGATCCCATTTACTTTTGAACTGAGCATGCTGTCTGCTAGGTGGAGTAAAACAGTAGTGTGTACAAGACAGGAAGCAGAAAAACCAGTCAGAGGATTGTAATAGTCCAGGCAACAGCTGGGTGTGATTGAAGTCAAGTGACAGGTGGTCTGATTTTAGGAATATTCTGAAGATAGAACTAATAGGATTTGCTGAGGGGTTGGGTATGTTGAAAAAATAAACTGATGCACATGAAAAATTTACAAGTTTGCTTGAGCAAAAATCAATTTGAATTGGGCAACACCAAACAGAAAGTGGTTAGGAGCACTCCTGGACAGAAGCCAGGGGGAAAATGTCCGTGAAGAAAGTGGGGAGCAAAGGAAGCAAGTTATTTGATTGGCTATAGCATAAAGCCTAGTTGGCTGTTTATGGTAGGCTGTTTGTGATTTCTTAACCTCGAGGCATTTACTGGCTTAGATTTTGATTTGCTGACTAGGTTGCCAAGATCTTAGAGCCACCTCAGTCTAATTAATGGCCTCTTTGCTTAATTAATGTAATGGGTATGGAATGTAAAAGAAAGAGAAGTATCAAAGATGATTCCTAGGCTTTTGACGTGAGCACCTGCGAGGATGGAGATGCCACTTTTTAAATGGGACAAAGAGACGAAGTAGATTTGGAATGGGGACAGAGAAATCAAGAGTCTCTTGATTATGATTTTGGATGGGTTAAATTCAAGACAAGTATTAGTCACCCAAACAGCAACGTCAGGAGGCAGTTGAATAGATGAGTCTGGAGGTCAGGAAGATTTGGGGTCTAGAGACATAAATTGTGACTGAGCATGATGAAAATTTGAGAATCATTATCATTGGCTTATTTAAGATCCCCCTTGGCAGATCTGAGACCTGAAGCCTAAACTTCTGCCTTCTTTGTTCCATATCTGACTGAATCTAGATGACTTATTAAAACAGACTTGGCAGAAGTCAGCATGTTATTTGAGTATTGTCTTAATTAAAAAAAATATATATATATATACACACATATATACACCTTACATGTAATATATTGTGTATATATAAATGTATTATACACATATAAAATGCATTCAAGGAAATAAATGAAGGCTAAATTCAGTAAGAGAAAATCCTGAATATATTAATAAAAGAAGCCTTATAGTAATCTTTAAAAATCAGCAGTGTGTTCTCAAATGTAAAATTGTGCACATGACCTCAGTTGCTCAGTAGTGTCCAACTCTCTGTAATCCCAGGGAATGCAACTCGCCAGGCTTATCTGTCCATGGGATTGTCCCCAAGGCAAGAATACTGGTTGCCATGTCCTCCTCTGGGTCAAACCAGAGTCTCTTGCACTGGCAGGTAGATATTTTACCACTGAGCCACTGAGAAGCCCCGAACTATAAAAGAAAAGCCCTTAACTAGGCATAGTGTTGCATCTAAAGTTCAAACAGCATATCAGCCAGAGTGCCTTAGCTAACTTGAACCCTGGGAGATAGTTGAGTTCTCGAGAACTCAATATTAACTGTTCTCAAGTTCACATGTGGTTTTATAGAGTAAGCAAAATGCCACTAAAGTACACCTGGACTATGTAGTGACTCATGAGCCCAGGTGGGATGTTCCATTTGACTCCGATTGTTAGAGGAGGAGTGGCTATATGCCTAAATAGCTGGGATGCTGAACAGGATCCTCCTGAAAGAGCTCCTATATTTCAAGTGGCAGGTCAGAGGAAAAGGGAGAGGAATCACAGAATAGCCTGTGAACTATTGTGGAGAAGGAAGGAGTACACCTGACGGTATATCTTCTGATTCAAAGGATTCAGAGCTGAAAGTGTTATTTAACAAGATTGTCTACAGGCCCACCTAGTTTTATTGCACTTCAGATACTCCATTATTTTATAAACTGAATGTTTGTGGCATCCCTGCAGCAAGCAAATCTATAGGCATTATTTTTCCAACAGTATTTGCTCACTTTTATCTCTCTGTCACATTTTTGTAATTCTGCAATATTTCAAACTTTTTCATGATTATATTTGTTATGCTGATCTGTGATTAGTGATCCTTGAAGTTAATATTGCAAAAAGATGACTATTTGCTGAAGGCTCAGATAATGGTTAGTAATTTTTAGCAATAAAGTACTATTTAATTATGATATGTACATTTTTTGACATAATGCTATTGTACATCTAATGGACTACAGTGTAGTATAAACATAACTTTTATGTACAGTGGGAAACCAAAAAATCCATATAACTCTCTTTACTGCAGTGATCTGGAACCAAAGCCACAGTATCTCTGAGGTATGCCTGTATTAGAAACCAAGTTTCAAGAAATCATGATAATTATTTGAGGATCACTATTACAGTGGCATTTTTGAAGAGTTAAACTGTTGGCAAAGGGGAATGTCTAATGTTGCACAGAATTGGGATAACTTGGGAGATCTTGGTTTTAGGATGCATAGTAGCACCACTAGATGGACAAATTCCTTTCCTGAGTTGCATTGCCTATTTTTTAAAATATTTTTTTTTCATTTATTTATTTTCAGCTGCATTGGGTCTTCCAGGCTTTACTCTAGTTGTGGCAAGCAGGGGCTACTCTCTAGTCGTGCTGTATGGGCTTCTCATTGCAATGGCTTCTCTTGTTGAAGTACAGGCTCTAGGGTGTGCAGGCTTCAGTAGCTGTGGCATGTGGGCTCAATAGTTGTGGTGTGCGGGCTTAGTTGCTCCATGGCATGTTCGATCTTCCAGGAATAGGGATCGAACCCATGTCTCCTGCATTGGCAGGTGGGTTCTGAGTCACTAGGGAAGCCCCATGCTCTACTTTTGAAAAATTAAAACTGGAGGAAAGACTGAGGTAATACTGAGAGGGTAGTATGCTAAGTCACCTCAGTCGTGTCCGACTCTGTGTGACCCCATAGACGTCAGCCCACCAGGCTCCCCCGTCCCTGGGATTCTCCAGGCAAGAACACTGGAGTGGGTTGCCATTTCCTTCTCCAATGCATGAAAGCGAAAAGTGAAAGTGAAGTCGCTCAGTCATGTCCGACTCTTCGCGACCCCATGGACTGCAGCCCACCAGGCTCCTCCATCCATGGGATTCCCCAGGCAAGAGTGCTGGAGTGGGGTGCCACACTTATACATAGCCACTTATTTTATTTGATCTACATGAGAAAGCTGTGAGCTGAGCAAGACAGATAAGAACATCCCTATTTTCCAGATGAGACAGCGACACAGTCACTAAGTGATGGAGAAAGGACTCAATGCAGGGGAATCATTTACAGCTCATGTCAAGCAAAAGCATGTCAGTCCCCCAACCAACTTCACGAAACAAGCATCAAGCATCCCAGGAAGCCGAAGCTGCTGTCAATTGCCCTTCTCCTCTTCAGCCATGGATGTATTTAAACAGAGTAATAATAAAACAAACCGGCAGCTGACACAGTCGTAGAGCCAGCTCTGGGGCCCCCTCAGAAGAAAACTTTTTTCTGGATAGATCTCATCATTTCTCTTTTTTATTTTTCATTTGCTGTTTATTGTAAAGTTCAGTTTAAAGGAAACATTTTAAAATTTTAAAAAATTGGGGTGAACTGAACCAGATTGTAAGCACAGACCTGCTTTGAGCAACATGCAAATTAAAAAAAAAAATTTGTTTTTAATTCCGACTTCTTGGTATCTGCATGATGTGATCCCAAACACCCGATCCCTCAGACACTCTGTAGCAGGCTCTTCCCCACATCCAGACCCTTGAGTCCTCAGTCACCTGGCAAGAGGAGTGGGAACTCGTTATGTATACTATTAAATATTTATATACTTATACTATTAAAAACAGTATATGCTAATAAAAACAATATTGTTGTTGTTCAGTCATTAAGTCATCTGATTCTTTCCAAATCCGTGGACTGCAGCACCCCAGACTTCCCTGTCCTTCAATATTTCCCAGTTTCTCAAATTCCCGTCCATTGGGTCGATGATGCCATGCAATCATCTCATACTCTGTCACCCCCTTCTCCTGTCCTCAGTCTTTCCCAGCATCAGGGTCTTTTCCAATGAGTTGGCTTTGTGCATCAAGTGGCCAGAATGTTGGAGCTTCAGCAACCTAATGAACCTAATGAAAATTCAGGGTTGATTTCCTTTAGGATTGACTGGTTTGATCTCTTTGCTATCCAAGGGACTCTCAAGAGTCTTCTTCAGCACCACAGTTCAAAAGCATCAATTCTTCAGTGCTCAGCTTTCTTTATGGTCCAACTCTCACATCCATACATGACTATTAGAAAAACCCATCTAGCTTTGACTAGATGGACCTTTGTTGGCACAGTGATGTCTCTGCTTATTGGCAATCATTTATTGACATCCTAGTACATCACAGTCATTAATACACAGTCCCCACGGACGCTGGGGGATATGACTGTTCACATTTTAAAATCAGCAAGTAGCTTATCTAGGGACAGACAGGTTTCAACTGGCTGGTTCTAAAACAAACCTTTCATCTGCATTGCCCTCGTCCCCCTGAACCTCAGGCTTCCAAAGACAGGGTCGCTGCGCTTACATCTGAGGGAGACAGATTGAATTTCCATTGCTTTAAAGGCACAACCTAAATTGCTTCCTACCAGAATGACAGCTGGATTAGCACAGACACATCTCCTTGAATTCTTAGAGAGTCAGCAGGGAGGTAGATCCTGCAAAGGTTCCCAAGACCTGAGCTCACTGGTGGCTGCCCTGTCCCTCAACTCTCAAAACCACCTTCATTACTTCATCTGTAGAACAGCAACTCTGGGAGATGCACTGCCCATTCTCTTGCCTTGCTATAGACCCAAGTGTGTAAATGAATGAAGAAAAGTGCTTGTCTGTTGAAAAACTCCCTGCATGTGGGATTGCACGTGGGAAACAGTGGGAAACAGTGGAAACAGTGAGAGACTATTTTTCTGGGCTCCAAAATCACTGCAGATGGTGACTGCAGCCATGAAATTAAAAGACACTTGCTCCTTGGAAGAAAAGCTATGACCAACCTAGACAGCATATTAAAAAGCGGAGACATTACTTTGCCAACAAAGATCCGTCTAGTCAAAGCTATGGTTTTTCCAGTGGTCATGTATGGATGTGAGAGTTAGACTATAAAGAAAGCTGAGTGCCAAAGAATTGATGCTTTTGAACTGTGGTGCTGGAGAACACTCTTGAGAGTCTCTTGGAATGCAAGGAGATCCAACCAGTCAATTCTAAAGGAAATGAGTCCTGAATATTCATTGGAAGGACTGATGGTGAGGCTGAAACTCCAATACTTTGGCTGGCTGATGCAAAGAACCGACTCGTTGGAAAAGACCCTGATGCTGGGAAAGACTGAAGGCAGAAGGAGAAGGGGAAGACAGAGGATGAGATGGTTGGATGGCATCACTGATGCTCTGGACGTGAGTTTGAGTAGGCTCCAGGAGTTGGTGATGGACAGGGAAGCCTGGCGTGCTACAATCCATGGGTTTGCAAAGAGTCGGACATGACTGAGCAACTGAACTGAGCTGAACTGATGTGGGATTACTGTGATTTTTTATTTTTCTCATTTAAAAGGGAATGTTTTGAGAATTTTCAGTATCTCTATAGTCAGCCACGGTAAAACCTGCTCAAGGAGTTTACTTACCTCTCCCTCCTAGTAACTATGCAGCAAAGGGAACTGTAATCAATTTGTGAGGCAGAAGCTGCAAAGGATCACGTTTTCACTAAATCATGGAGAGGGGCTGATTCTGCTGATGCTGCCAATATGTGCCAAATGTGTCTCTCAGCTTGCTCTCTTGGTAACAGGTGTTCACAGGGTGGCAAGGATGGAGAGCAGGCCTCCCCGCACTTTGCCTGTCTTTCACTTGTCAAGAGTTTTGACAGGCCTTTTGCAGTTCTCTGTCACAGAGTTCCAAGCATGGCTGCACAGCACGCAGCTTAAAGTGGCCCTGAGTCAGGAACTTGGAGAATCCGCCCTTAGAGGTTCTATTTAATGACATGCCTGGATGTGAGCGTGGGCAGCCCTTCTTCTTGGCATGTGTCTGCTTCATTCATCCTCCTGATGGGCAGCACACAGGTCTAAAGTTTGTTCCACTGGTGATGGGGCTTTGCTCTAGGCAGCATATCAGACTAGATTTGTGTGCCAGTTTGAGATCTAAAATATCCCTTTTCCTTGCTCTCATGTATCCGGTCTATAACATTTCCTTATATCACAGTCACTTGTTAAAGTGTCTGTCTCTCCTAGTCGACTCTCAGCTTTCTTTGATCAGGGACCCTACAGTATTCCTGGCATACCTAGCAGTGCCTGACATGTAACAAAGACTAATAAGTATGTATCAGACTGAATCTTAATACAGTGCATCCAAGGAACCTAAAAATGGTAATTCCCCTGAGGGAAATGAGGCCAGACTTCTTCTAGCTATCAAAACTGTCTTATGGACTCTGTGGGAGAGGGAGAGGGAGAGGGAGGGAAGATTTGGGAGAATGGCATTGAAACATGTAAAATATCATGTATGAAACGAGATGCCAGTCCAGGTGCGATGCACGATACTGGATGCTTGGTGCTAGTGCACCGGGACGACCCAGAGGGATGGTATGGGGAGGGAGGAGGGAGGAGGGTTCAGGATGGGGAACACATGTATACCTGTGGCGGGTTCATTATGATATTTGGCAAAACTAATACAATTATGTAAAGTTTAAAAAAAAAAAAAACAAACTGTTTTGGCGATAACGGCCAAAATCTAGGGCTTTCACCAATACTGGCTTCTAGTCCCAGGCTTAATGGCTATTTCTATAGTTGGCCATTATAATGTTGAAATCAACTGGGTTTTATTGTGTCCATTCAGCTTCATATACAGGGTAGCCACTATTAAAAAATACATATTTGTGTGTGTGTGTGTTAGTCACTCAGTCATGTGTGACTCTTTCCAACCCCATGGACTGTAGCCTGCCAGGTTCCTCTGTCTATGGAATGTTCCAGGCAAGAATATTGGAGTGGGTTGCCATTTCATTTTCTAGGGGCTCTTTCCAATCCAGGGATCAAACCTGGTTCTCCTGCAATGCAGGCAGATTCTTTACTGTCTGAGCCACCAGGGAAGTCCATATATATATATATAGTTTTGTACCTCTAGGTACAGGACAGAATGTGCATTTTTTTATTGGTCTCCTTTGCCTACTCAATGATGGCATGTTTTCTTTTGCTGAAATGTGTTATTATTCTAGACACAGTCTGCATATCATAACATGTTTAATTTAATTCACATCATTAAATCAGTATTATGCAGGGTGAAACTGAAGGAGGGATTTTCCTATTTGGGTTCTTGGGAAATAGAAAGTAACTACACATACACAAACATCACCACCACTTACAACCTCCATCCTTCCTTGACTTCCCATGTTTCTATTGAACCCCTGAGTAGTTGTACAGGCTAGGAGAGGGTAATCACATTTCATGCTTCAGGGTGTGATCTGATCACAAGGGGGTCAGGAAGGACCTCTCCCCTCCTCTGTGGAATTGTTTGGTTGGCCAGGTGCACTAATTGAGGTGAAGGGTTGCTAAATTCCTGGGAAGCATCAGGCATTTGCAGCTTCAGAATTCTAAGCAGTGAACTTGCAGGAGCAATGGTTTGGTCTTTCTGCGGCAGATTCACAGGATCACTGAACTGAGTGCTACTGCAATTTTCCCTTGGTTTCCCACTCCTTCATCTTTGTCATTTGGAATCAAAGAATACATCTCTTTCTTTATGCAAAGAGAGAACTTTAATGCTAAAAGGGAATTTAGAAATTATCTGGTCTGATTTTCTGAATTTACGGAGAGTAACATTTATGTTCTAAAAGGTTAAGTCACTTTCTCAAGAGCACAGTAGGAGCTGATGACAGAACTGAGCTTAGAACCTAAGTGTCCAGATGTTCCTTCCACTACTTTACAGCTGAGATCTGTTCTAGACACATCAGCCAGGTTCAGGTACACTGGTGGTGGTTTATTCGCTAAGCTGTGTCCAACTCTTGGTGACCCCATGGACTATAGCCTGCCAGGCTCCTCTGTCCATGGGGTTCTCCAGGCAAGAATCCTGGAGTGGGTTGCCATTTCCTTCGTAAGGGGATTTTCCCCACTCAGGGATTGAACCTGGGTCTTCTGCATTGCAGGCAGATTCTTCACCAGCTAAACTACCAGGGAAGCCCTATTAACTACACTGGTGATTCTTAAATGTAAGCACTTATTTGAATCACCCAGTTCAGTTCAGTTCAGTCACTCAGTCGAATCCGACTCTGCGACCCCATGAATCACAAAACACCAGGCCTCCCTGTCCATCACCAACACCCGGAGTTCACTCAAACTCATGTCCATCTAGTCAATGATGCCATCCAGCCATCTCATCCTCTGTCGTCCCCTTCTCCTCCAGCCCCCAATCCCTCCCAGCATCAGGGTCTTTTCCAGTGAGTCAACTCTTCACATGAGGTGGCCAAAGTATTGGAGATTCAGCTTCAGCATCAGTCCTTCCAATGAACACCCAGGACTGATCTCATTTAGGATGGACTGGTTGGATCTCCTTGCAGTCCAAGGGACTCTCAAGAGTCTTCTACAACACCACAGTTCAAAAGCATCAATTCTTCGGTGCTCAGCCTTCTTCAAAGTCCAACTCTCACATCAATACATGACCACTGGAAAAACCATAGCCTTGACTAGATGGACCTTTGTTGGCAAAGTACTATCTCTGCTTTTCAATGTACTGTCTAGGTTGGTCATAACTTTCTTTCCAAGGAGTAAGCGTCTTTTAATTTCATGGCTGCAGTCACCATCTGCAGTGATTTTGGAGCCCCCAAAAATAAAGTCTGACACTGTTTCCACTGTTTCCCTATCTGTTTCCCATGAAGTGATGGGACCAGATGAGATGATCTTCGTTTTCTGAATGTTGAGCTTTAAGCCAACTTTTTCACTCTCCACTTCCACTTTCATCAAGAGGCTTTTTAGTTCCCCTTCACTTTCTGCCATAAGGGTAGTGTCATCTGCATATCTAACGTTATTGATATTTCTCCTGGCAATCTTGATTCCAGCTTGTGCTTCTTCTAGCCCAGCATTTCTCATGATGTACTGTGCTGCTGCTGCTAAGCCACTTCAGTTGTGTGCGACTCTGTGTGACCCGATAGACGGCAGCCACCAGGCTCCTCCATCCATGGGATTTTCCAGGCAAGAGTACTGTAGTAGGGTACTATTACCTGTGCATATAAGTTAAATAAGCAGGGTGACAATATACAGCCGTGACAAACTCCTTTTCCTATTTGGAACCAGTCTGTTGTTCCATGTCCAGTTCTAACCGTTGCTTCCTGACCTGCATATAGGTTTCTCAAGAGGTAGGTCAGGTGGTTTGGTATTCAGGTGGTTTGGTATTCAGAATTTTCCACAGGGTATTGTGATCCACACAGTCAAAGGCTTTGTCATAGTCAATAAAGCAGAAATAGATGTTTTTCTGGAACTCTCTTGCTTTTTCCATGATCTGGCAGATGTTGGTAATTTGATCTCTGGTTCCTCTGCCTTTTCTAAAGCCAGCTTGAATATCTGGAAGTTCATGGTTCACGTATTGCTGAAGCCTGGCTTGGAGAATTCTGAGCATTACTTTACTACCGTGTGAGATGAGTGCAATTGTGCGGTAGTTTGAGCATTCTTTGGCATTGCCTTTCTTTGGGATTGGAATGAAAACTGACCTTTTCCAGTCCTGTGGCCACTGCTGAGTTTTCCAAATTTGCTGACATATTGAGTGCAGCACTTGCACAGCATCATCTTTTAGGATTTGAAATAGCTCAACTGGAATTCCATCACCTCCACTAGCTTTGTTCATAGAAATGTTTTCTAAGGCCCACTTGACTTCACATTCCAGGATGTCTGGCTCTAGGTGAGTGATCACACCATCGTGATTATCTGGGTCGTGAAGATCTTTTTTGTACAGTTCTTCTGTGTATTCTTGCCACCTATTCTTAATATCTTCTGCTTCTGTTAGGTCCATACCATTTCTATCCTTTATTGAGCCCATCTTTGCATGAAATGTTCCCTTGGTAGCTCTAATTTTCTTGAAGAGATCTCTAATCTTTCCCATTCTGTTGTTTTCCTCTATTTCTTTGCATTGATCGCTGAGGAAGGCTTTCTTCTCTCTCCTTGCTATTCTTGGAACTCTGCATTCAGATGCTTATATCTTTCCTTTTCTCCTTTGCTTTTCGCTTCTCTTCTTTTCACAGCTATTTGTAAGGCCTCCCCAGACAGCCTTTTTGCTTTTTTGCATTTCTTTTCCATGAGGATGGTATTGATCCCTGTCTCCTGTACAATGTCATGAAACTCTGTCCATAGTTCACCAGGCACTCTGTCTATCAGATCTAGTCCCTTAAATCTATTTCTCACTTCCACTGTATAATCATAAGGGATTTGATTTAGGTCATACCTGAATGGCCTAGTGGTTTTCCCTACTTTCTTCAATTTAAGTCTGAATTTGGCAATAAGGAATTCATGATCTGAGCCACAGTCAGCTCCCGGTCTTGTTTTTGCTGATTGTATAGAGCTTCTCCATCTTTGGCTCCAAAGAATATAATCAATCTGATTTCAGTGTGGACCATCTGGTGATGTCCATGTGTAGAGTCTTCTCTTGTGTTGTTGGAAGAGAGTGTTTGTTATGACCAGTGTGTTCTCTTGGTAAAACTCTATAAGCTTTTGCCCTGCTTCATTCTATACTCCAAGGCCAAATTTGCCTGTTACTCGGTGTTTCTTGACTTCCTACTTTTGCATTCCAGTCCCCTATAACGAAAAGGACATCTTTTTTGGGTGTGAGTTCTAAAAAGTCTTGTAGTTCTTCGTAGAACCATTAAACTTCGGCTTCTTGAGCGTTACTGGTTGGGGCATAGACTTGGATTACTGTGATATTGAATGGTTTGCCTTGGAAAGAAAGGAACAGAGATCATTCTGTTGTTTTTGAGACTGCATCCAAGTACTGCATTTTGGACTCTTTTGTTGACCATGATGGCAACTCCATTTCTTCCAAGGGATTCCTGCCCACAGTAATCTGAGTTAAATTCACCCATTCCAGTCCATTTTAGTTTGCTGATTCCTAGAATGTCAACATTCACTCTTGCCATCTCCTGTTTGACCACTTCCAATTTGCCTTGATTCATGGACCTAACATTCCAGGTTCCTATGCAATATTGCTCTTTACAGCATCGGACCTTGCTTCTATCACCAGTCACATCCACAGCTGGGTATTGTTTTTGCTCTGGCTCCATCCCTTCATTCTTTCTGGAGTTATTTCTCCACTGATCTCCAGTAGCATATTGGACACTTACCAACCTGGGGAGTTCCTCTTTCAGTATCCTATCATTTTGCCTTTTCATACTGTTCATGGAGTTCTCAAGGCCAGAATACTGAAGTGGTTTGCCATTTCCTTCTCCAGTGGACCACATTCTGTTAGACCTCTCCACCATGACCCTCCTGTCTTGAGTGGCCCCACACGACATGCCTTAGTTTCATTGAATTAGACAAAGCTGTGGTCCATGTGATCAGATTGGCTAGTTTTCTGTGATTATAGTTTCAGTGTGTCTGCCCTCTGATGCCCTCTTGCAATACCTACAATCTTACTTGGGTTTCTCTTAACTTGGATGTGGGGTATCTCTTCACAGCTGCTACAGCAAAGCGCAGCCGCTGCTCCTTACTTTGGACGAGGGTTATCTCCTCAGCGGCCGTCCCTCCTGGCCTTGGATGTGGAGTAGCTCCTTTCAGCCCTCCTGTGCCCATGCAGCTGCCACTCCTTGGATGTGGGGCTGCTCTTCTCGGCTGCCTCCCCTTATCTCGGGCGTGTGGTAGCTCCTCTCAGCCACCGCCCTGACCCAGAGAGTGTGTTAAATCACCCAGAGAGTGTATTACATTACAGATTGGTGGGCTCCAATTCCAGAGTTCTTGAGTCAGTAGTAGCTCTGGCATGGGGATAAGAATCTGCATTTCTAATGAGTTCTTGGAATGCTGATGCTGCTGGACCAGGGATCCCACTCCAGGTAAGAAGCACTGAAATACACTAAAGTTGTCAAATACAACAGATGTTTTTCTTTCCTTACTCCTTTGTTCAGCCCTTTATTCACTTCTTCATCAGATATTTATTGAACACCAACTGAGTGCCTGGCATGTTTGCTGCTGTGGCTGGGAATAGGAAACAAGAAGGTTAAAAAAAGGCATAATCCTCTTCTTGAAGAGTTCACAAGTGGTAGAAAGGGACAAATGCATAAATAATTACTGAGCGGTATTTTAAGTACAGTGACAGAAGTCTGCCCGAAGTCTAACAGTTGTGCATCCCTGAAAGTAATGACAACATAGGGACTTTTCAGGGACGGCTTTACCAGAGAGGTGACATTTGGGCTGGGCTATGAAAGACAGGCAGGATTTCTTCACAAAAGGAAGATTATAGGCTGAAGGGAGAGAACATACAAAGGCATGGAGAATGGCATTTTTAGGAAGAGCTGAGTAAAGTGGCAGGAACATGGAAGGAGGGGCTGTGGTACAAAATCCAGAGAGTGGAAATAAAATAAAGATGGAAAGTTATGGCGGGTGAAATAACAAAAGGCATTCCATGCAATAACATTCATTTTGTGTGTAGCAGAGATACTGAAGGGTTTTAAGGGGAGACATTGTATGACTACACTAGCTATAGCGTGGAGGGCAGATGAGAAGGGTTTCCAGAAAGCAAGGAGAAATTAAAAATCTACTATGGTGATGTACATGAGAAAAGATGTTAGGTGATCCAAAACAATAGCAATGGAAATGGATGCGAAAGAGCTGTAAAGAGTTAAAATAATCAGGACTTATGAAAAGAAGAGAAAAATGATAAAGATGCTCATAAATAATTCCACAATCTCTAGCTTCTCTGATTAGATGGAAATGCTATTAACGGAGATAGGAAAAAGAAGATCACAAGTAGGTGAAAGCTAAGTTCATTTGGGCAAGTTGGGACAAAGAGTCAGACACAACTGAGTGACTTTCACTTTCTCTTAGCCAAGCTACTATTGGTTCATCACTTGAGGTGTTGGGGAAATTCTTACCTGCTCTGCATCCTTGAGGTCCTCAAGCATCTCATCTTTAAAACAGGGTTGCTGAGAAAGGAATAAATGATACCTACAAAGTATTTAGTTTGCATAATGCTTGGCACATAAAAAGGGTGCTGTAATTTTTTAAAATAGATTTAACAGTGGAACAATTTTACTAGAAAACAAAATATAGATTATCCAAGAAAACCACCAATAAAAGAACAAATGAAGACTGTAACTATGAAGACAAATGCTTTTCAGGTGGTCCCTTCTTGTTCTTCCCAAGTGCCCAGAATGGGGATGTCTGTTTGGTCTAGTGTCCCACCTCCTTTTGTTACTAAACTCAGGTTTGGTTGCTCACTTCTCAGAACCCGTTAACTGAGGGGAAAGTGTCAATAGAAAGGAAAGGTGCTTTATTCAAAAAAGCTGGCAACCTGGGAGAAGGCAGACTCATGTCTGGAGATCAACTCTGAAAATTCTGTTCAGCCATAGTAATTTTCAAAGGTAGAAAAGAAAAACAACCTCATTTAATCATTAAGGTAGGAGGTCAGATTCTTCATCATTTCTCCATTGCGTGCAGGCCTGCTGATTTCTCTTGACCTTCTTTTGAATGCTCTCTTGCCTGCTTGGTCAGCCTGCAAATTTGCTAAGGGGGGAAGCTGGGGATAGAGAGTTAGTCATTTTTTAACTACTTAATTTTTCATTCTTGTTCCTTTTAATCCAGGAAAGGATTCAACAGGTTAGGCAGGACATTGTGTATATTCACTAGAGAAGAAGACAGGAGTTAGATTAAACGTTATCAGCTGACGTCATTTTTATAATTAACATTTTGGAGAAGCAGAAATTGGCTAACAGGAAAGGGGCAAATCAGAATCATTCTGAGACTAGAGGTGAAGGTCCATCTTCTGTAACTTCTTTATTTGTTGTTGTTGACATTGTTGTTCATTTGTTCAGTTGCTAAGTTGTGTTCTACCCTTTGCAACCCCATGGACCGCAACTTTATGCTGACATAGGGTGCTATATGGAGAAGGCAATGGCACCCCACTCCAGTACTCTTGCCTGGAAAACCCCATGGACGGAGGAGCCTGGTGGGCTGCAGTCCATGGGGTCGCGAAGAGTTGGACACAACTGAGTGACTTCACTTTCACTTTTCACTTTCACGCACTGGAGAAGGAAATGACAACCCACTCTAGTGTTCTTGCCTGGAGAATCCCAGGGATGGGGGAGCCTGTGGGCTGCCGTCTATGGGGTCACACAGAGTCAGACACAACTGAAGTGACTTAGCAGCAGGGTGCTATATGTCACTCTGTGTCAGAGTAGAAGATACTGACATGGTTTTGTAGCATCTGTTTGGTGACAGTTTTAGTTGCCTACTTACCTTTGTGGGCAGAGCAAGCTACAATTTTTCTAATTCTCACAAAGATATAGATTGTTATGAGCAAGAGTGTTAATACCATTTTTCATCGGACACTGAGTCTATGACTCTCTTATCATTAACTGCTTGAGCCTACTCTTTTGTGACTCTGGGAGGCCTTTGTTCTCGGGGGGAGGGGACCATGGGGTTCTTCTTAGTTCCACTATGACTATGATACTACAAAACACTTCTGATTCCTTGTATTCAAACTTCCTTGTATTCAAGGAAGTTGTATTCCTATATGATTCCTTGTATTCTTTGCCTATGCTATGTAACAGATTATCACAAACTTGACAATTTAAATTTATTATCTCATTTCACAGCATAACTAGATACTCTGCTTAGGGTCTCACTGGGCTGAAACCAAGGTTTGGCTGGGGTTGCAGTTCTTCATTCTCACAGGGCCCTCTTCTAAGCTCATAGGGGATTCACAGGATTCATTGCCTTCCAGTTGCAGAAGTGAGGGAGGGCTTCATTTCCCTTTGAGTTGTTAGTCATTCCTAGTCACATGACCTCCACAGGAAATTCTCACTATGGATGTTTGTTTACTTCCAGCCTGTTGACTCCCCCTCCTGCTTTTAATCTCTGTTTTCTCAGGTCTCTGACCTCTGGACCAAGATATAATGGGCTCATGTGATTTAGTGCATCTGGATAATCTCCTTATCTTCAGATCAAATTGATCTGGAACCTTAATTACATCTGCAAATTTCCTTCACAGCCATACCTAGAACGATGTTTGAATAACTAGGAGAAGGTTTGTGTATACCCAGGGGTTGGGAGCCTTGGGGGGGGTCCATCTGAAGAATTCTGTCAACCACACTCCTGAAGCCCCTGCAAATTCAGTCACAAGACTGAGCAAGTGCTTTTAGTGGCATTGTTGCATTTAACACTCGCCCTTCTGGCCATTTCTCTACATTTACATTTGAATGACAAGTTGTTGAATAGCTCAAAGGCCAAGAGACATGCATTTAGAAGAGTGACAAATTTTTTTCCCCATGCTCTTAGGATACCTCTGAATGGTGTGTAATTATAGGTCTGTCACCTCTCTTTGCCCCTGATACCTAAATAATCATTGGGTCAAGGCAAGGATTTATCTGTCATTTAAAAGAGAGAAAAAAAAAAAAAAGAAGAAGAAGGTTTCAACTCAAAATTGCTTACTATTCCTCACTTCAAGATTTGAGAAGTGTTGGTTTCATCAACTTCCTGGCAATAAATCAGTTGAGGCCAAGCCTGGTTTGAGGGGGTTCTTGAACATAAGCTTGCCCTGAACATATATTTAATTTTGGAGCAATATATTTCATGCTGTCAAATCAAGTGGCATCATTCAAGAGGCCCCTAATTCAGACACAGTCAGGCTGAGAAATGAGTAATAAAAAAGGAGCAAGGGGCAAATGCTAGTTGAGGGTGGGAGTGAAGCACAAATCACAGCTGAAATGCTTAACCTCTAAGGCTGCCAGCAACAGCTGTCTCTGCAATGGCTTCTGTCAGGTGAAACTCCAGAACTGTTTAGGTTGGTCTGCATTTGGCATACAGCAGTGCTGCAAGCAACAGCTGTCCATTAATTCACCTAGGGAAAAAAGAGACCCCTACCTCTCCCCCCAGTACACAAGATCCCAAGGATCAGTCTATATTCAGGTCCTTTAATATGTTGTTAGCTGTTCACTGGTTTCTAGACTAGTCAGTGCAATACACAAAGGAAATAAGAGACGGTACAGTCATTTCTTGATCATCTGGAGATATCAAAGTTTACACCATGTTAAGTTTGTCCTAATAGGTATTTTAGACACCATGAAAAATACCAGTGTTGACACATTTTGATCTGCATTGCAAGGAAAACTCTAAGTGTGTTTTTAAATTGCCTGTTTTTGTACTTTTTTTCCTTTCTTTGTGAAAGGAAAAAATAAACTCTCATTTCCATACTGCAAAGATTCTAAAACCCATCATAATCAAGCTGGTGTTCTTAAATTGTTGTTATTGTTCACTTGTTAAGTTATGCCCACTTTTCACGACCCAGAGGACTGTAGCCTACCAGGCCCCTCTGTCCATGGGATTTCCCAGGCAAGAATACTGGATTGGTTGCCATTTCCTTCTGCAAGGAATCTTCCCGATCCAGGGATTGAACCTGTCTCTTGCACTGGTAGGGAGATTCTTCACTGCTAAGTCAATCATGGATCCTTTGATTCTTGAGCTTCTTTGTCCTGCTCACCCAAGGAAAGATAAGATAATATAGGGGCACTAAATGCACTTCATCCCTGAGAAAAGAGAGGGTAATACAGGAACACCAAATGCACCTCCTACTTTGCAGAACTAAGGCAATGTCTCTTTTCCCTCTGAAGATTCATCCCTAAAACAAACCATGGCCTCTAATTTAGCACTGACAGAAGTGAAAGCAAATTGAAACAATTTTAACTACAAATTCTAAGCTATTTTGGGGAGGGGATGGAGGGAGATTATCCCTAACTGTCTTTAGATATGGCAGAACAGTACTTTGCTCACACCTAGTTAAGTGAGTCCAAGTTCAGTTCAGTTGCTCAGTCGTGTCCCACTTTGCAACCCCAACGACTGCAGCACTCCAGGCCATCACCAACACCCAGAGCTTGCTCAAACTCATATCCATCAAGTTGGTGATGCCATCCAACCATCTCATCCTCTGTCTTCCCCTTCTCCTTCTGCCTTCAATCTTTCCCAGCATCAAGGTCTTTTCCAATGAGTTGGTTCTTCCCATCAGCCAGCCAAAGTATTGGAGTTTCAGCTTCAGCATCAGTCCTTCCAATGAATATTCAGGACTCATTTCCTTTAGGATTGACTGGTTGGATCTCCTTAGTCCAAGGGACTCTCAAGAGTCTTCTCCAACACCACAGTTCAAAAGCATCAATTCTTCAGTGCTCAGCTTTCTTCATAGTCCAATCCTCACATCCATACATGACTACTGGAAAAACCATAGCTTTGACTAGACGGACCTTTGTTGGCAAAGTAATGTCTCTGCTTTTTCATATGCTGTCTAGGTTGGTCATAGCTTTTCTTCCAAGGAGCGTCTTTTAATTTCATGACAGCAGTCACCATCTGCAGTGATATTTGAGCCCCCAAAAATAAAAGTCTGTCATTGTTTCCATTGTTTCCCCATCTATTTCCCATAAAGTGATGGGACTGGATGCCATGATCTTAATTTTCTGAATGTTGAGTTTTTTTAAGTCTCCTTTTTCATTGTCCTCTTTCACTTTCATCAAGAGCCTCTTAAGTTCTTCCTCACTTTCTGCCCTAAGCGTGCTGTCATGTGTGTATCTGAGGTTATTGATATTTCTCCCAGCAATCTTGATTCCAGCTTGTGCTTCATCCAGACCAGTGTTTCTCATGATATACTCTGCATATAAGTTAAATAAGCAGGGTGACAACATATAGCCTTGACATACTCCTTTCTTGATTTGGAATCAGTCTGCCAAACCTAATTTGGCAGTATACTTTGGGCAAGTTTATTTGGAAAAAGCTTTTATTTGATTAAAGATTCATACTGGTATGAATCCTGAGAAACATGCTAAAATTATAATATATACATTTAAGAGTTACGTTATGTATCCAGGAAATCAAGCCAAGATGAGCAAACTGTAATTTGGTTTTAAAACTAAGAAAATGTTAGGACTGAAGCTTTCCTTCAACAGAATGGGTTACCTTTTAAAGAAGGCAGTAACTTGTCTTCATGGGTATTTTAGTGGATTATCGTGTGTCATGGGGGGCTTCCCTGGTGACTCAGTGGTAAAGAATCTGCCTGCCAGTGCAGGATATGTGGATTCAATCCCTGGGTTGGGAAGATCCCTTGGAGAAGGAAATAGCAACCCGCTCCAGTATTGTTGCCTGGGAAATCCCATGGACAAAGAAGCCTCGTGGGCTACAGTCAGTCAGACATGGCTTAGCAAATGAACATACACGTGTCATGCGTCCTCAAGGAAGTCCCCTGCTTTGGGTCCTCTCTGGTCCCTTCTAAGTTAAAACTTCTGTATTCACTAACATCACATAACTGAATTTAATATTTCACTTAAATATTTTATATTGAAACACCTTCTCAGTTGGATAGATATATAATCACTCATGCCATGAACTCTAGTGTAGACAATGCAAGAGACTTATTGTCATTTGTGAGGCTTAATAGACTTGTATACTTATATACAATATCAAAAAAATAGCCCTAAAAGGTATCTACTTATTCAACCTACATCCAAAATGTAGACATTGTGATTCACAGTTGAGTTGAAGAGTATTTGTCTGCTCTGAAAAAATAGCTACACACAACTTTAGAAACCACAGTATTACAGAAAAAAAAATTAAAAACCTAGTAGGAAGCAGACTTCTCTCAGGCATAAAGTGTCTAATTTTCAGTCTTTATCTCAAAAGCAACTGAGTTTCATCACAGAAACTTTTCCAGTGCTTATGAGAAAAGAACAAAACACACATACACACACACACAAAACTACAAAAGATTTTGAATTTCTCTCAAGTATTTTGGTACTTAAGCTTTTTATTTTATGCTGATTTTTATGCTTATCCAATTGTTTCATAAAGGTAATTCTTGCTTCCTGGGAACAATCCTAGTTCTGAAAGACAAGAACAAGTCCAAACACCATCGCTGAATGACCCTGGGCATATCACTAGGACTCTGTTTTTTAATGTTCACTTACCACCACTGACATAACCTCCTCAGAGTAGCTGGTAAACTCTCAAAAGGTCATGGATCTGACAATGCTTTGGGAAGTATGAGCAGTATGCATATACATGTTTTATGTATTTCTGTGTATTATATGATACCTACCCAGGATAGTAGGTGCTGACCCAATTATAGGAAAAGTATGATAAAAAGAACTATTGAAAATAACTTTAGCTAACTTTCCCATTTGGTTTATCACTTCCTCTCTCTATATATATATTTACAATTATACCCTCCTTCCTCAAATAAGACACAGAACCTCTTCTCTTTTCTCAGGGATTTATTGGTCCCTGTGGAGCCTGTGAAGAATGCCATAAACAGTCATTGACCATGAATGACAATCCATGTTTGTCTTTTCAGTCATGTCGTATCTGCCGGACTGGAGTCTGTCAATGTCCACATTTCTGTCCAGAACGCTTATAAGTGCCATTCTTCCTGTGTGTGTCACGGGGACGTGGAGGGACGACAAATTCACTGGTGGCACTTTCATCCAGTGCGGAAGGCCTTCCCTTTGGGGTCTGACAGGATGACCACACCCCAGCAAGCAATGCCTAGGGGGGAAATAAACAAAACAGTACTTGATGTGCTATGAAAGTACCAAGTACTTTCATATATGGCAACTCTAATCCTTGAAGATTTCTTATAGAAGAGTGAAGCTCAGAAAAGGAAAGTTGAAAGAAAAAAATTTTTACTTTCCCTATGCAAAAAAGTAATTGATCTAAGCAATCTAGTTAAGACAATAAAAGACATAAAAAATTAAAATTCTACTCACTCAATTGATCTAAAGAGCTAAAAGAATCACCACATTTTACCAGAAGACATCTTGACCATCACTTAGTATCCTTACAAGTAATAACTATGGGGTCACAATAGGCAGAAGACCTCATACGTGCGCTTTGAACCCATGTCTACAGTTTACCTTCAAAGGCAAAGGTCAAGTGCCCTCACTCAGTCTTGCTCCACAACCTAGAAAAGAAGCATGGGTTTTGGTGACACATAAACCCGGGATCAAAGACTGGCTGTGTGTCACATCCTGGATGTCTGACTTAAGACATATTTACTTCTCTGTGTCTGGGTTTGTTCAACAGGAAAATGGGACTACCATGCTCATACCTATTTCTAATAGCTCTCAATAGGATTAAAAAGATTGAGGCTAGAGTTCTCAAAAAAAAAAAAAAAAATATATATATATATATACACACACACATATATATATAGTGTTATTTAAGAAAAAACAAAGCAAAGAAAGTATCCCAGCAACTACTTCTTCCCGCCCCGCGCGTCTTACTGGAGGGGATGCCTGCGGCCACGTGACCAACCCGGGTGCCTCGCCCCCCGCCCCCCCACGCCCCACGTGTCTGATCTCCGATCTCCTCTTCTCCCTCTCCCTTTCCCCCGGCCCAAGGGTGGTGCCCAGACTCTCACTGATGCCGAAGATCATCTGCGCAATAGTCCCAGGACCCGGGGGATATCCCAGCTTCATGGGCTTCCGCGCCATCCAGTACACATACCCGCCTGCCCCTATCAGCCCCGACCCGGAGAGCACGCGACAGCTCCAGCAGTTATTAAATAGAGGGGCTTGCGCTGGAGAGGCTGGCGCTCCGGGTGCAGTGACCTGTGCGGGCTTAGCGGTGGAGGTGGCCTCAGGGGGCGCAACGAACTTGACCGGCTCGAGGGGCTGTGAAACGAAGGAACCCATATTAAGAAAATGAGCCTCAGCCCCAAGTCGGGTCCCGTGAACTGACGTAAAAGATGTGCCCGGAAGTAGCGCCGGCGCGCTGCACCGGAAGCTGCCTGAGGGCCACTGGGAAATGTAGTTTCTTCTGCCCCTTGGAGGGAAAGGAATGAGGAAGGGCCTGCTGTCCTGGTGTGGTGTGTGGCTAAAACTTTGGCCATTCCAGAGGCATGTTTTTGTTGTTGTTTAATCCCTCCCAGTCATTTTAAGAATTTAGCCAACTCCCTAAATGCCTTGAAATCTAAGTCTCCATAGAGGAAAAGTCTGCGTTTCTCAGTATCCTAATAGGAAAGATGAGGCCTCGGGTGTGTCACTTCACGTGACTATAAGTGTTTGACTTAAAAAGAATTAAGTAGTGTATGCCTAACTTTATGCTGGACACTTTGCTAAGCGATTATCTGCAGTATGACATTCACTATTCTCAACCCAACAGGGTTATCAGTTTCCCAATATATGACAAAACTGTTAGGTAACATAGCCGTGGTTGACCCAGTGTCTGTGAGGAGATAGAATCAGATTTCTTAAATGCTACAAAATGTGAAGGGACAACACAGATATAAGACAGTTATTCAAAACGGATCTGAATAATCTCCGTAAATACTTTAAATTTCTCTATAGCATTTTTCATCCCATCTTTTCTTCAGGGAGGGTTGGGCACATATTTCTTGTGCTGGATTGTTTGCAGAGGATTATTGATAGGCATTTAGAGTTCAGAGGCTGTTTTTGATAGAAGAGATGGACAAAAGCAGGATTAACTTCAGGTTTGAATTTTTCTGATACACAGTGGCTTAAAAAATTAACATGATAAAAAAGAAAATTTACTATTCCTTCTTCTAAAACAGGATGTGATTTTGGGAAGGCTAGAAAAAAGGCAAAAATAAAAATAGGGTGTGTGTGGGTATGTGTTAGTTGCTTAGTCATGTGCAACTTTGTGACCCCATGGACTGTAGGCGGCCAGACTTCTCTGTCCATGGAATTCTCCAGGTAAGAGTACTAGAGCAGATTGCCATTTCCTTCTTCAGGGGATCTTCCTGACCAAGGAATTGAACTCAAATCTCCTGCCTTGCAGGCAGATTCTTTACCCTCTGAGCCACCATGGACATAGAAAGACATAAAGACAGATATTTAACAAAAGGGAAGGGTCTTTGAAATTAAGTAGCAGATAACCTAGTATTACTTTTCTCTCCAAAGAGAATACTTTGTTAAATATTTGTCAGTTTTTCTGTCTATGTTTATGTGTTGAATAGTTGAAAGACAAAGGTTTTGGAAATTTGGGATCTGTACCTGGCTCTGTCACTATGAGTCAGGCATATGACATGGAAACCATTATTCTCTCCACCTGTAGTTGCCTCATGTTTGAGACTTGAAATAGGTAATATATAATTTCTTTCCTAACTTTAAAATTCTATTATTTATTAGTAATCTCTCTTTAGTTAGCATTGTATTAAGTGCTGTACCAAATGAATTAATAGTATTTTATTTAGAAATTCATAGTTTATGGCTGCTGCTTCTTGCTATGCCCCAATAAAATATTCTTATAGCACATTTAAATTCTCCTTATATATGTGGAAAATCATTATTTAGCAGTGGTTACCAAACATTTTGATTACAATCCTCTATGGATTGAAAAAGACTGAGCCCACAAGATAATTTATGTATGCCTGTTTATGATTTATAAGTTATATATTAATGTGTTACTTTATGGGCTTCCTTGGTGGCTCAGTGGTAAAGAATCTGCCTGCAAAGCAGGAGCTGGAAGAGCAGTGGGTTCACTGCCTGGGTCAGGAAGATCCCCTGGAGGAGGGCATGGCAATCCAACCCAGTATTCCTGCCTAGAGAATCCCCATGGACAGAGGAGCCTGAAGGCTACAGTCCACAGGGCCTCACAAAGTCAGACATGACTGAAGTTACTTAGCACAGCACAGCACATGCTACTTTATGTACTATGCGTGCATGCTAAGTATCTTCAGTTGTGTCTGACTCTTTGCCACCCTGTGGACTGTAGCTTGCCAGGCTCCTCTGCCCATGGGATTCTCCAGGCAAGAATACTGGAGTGGGTTGTCATGCCTTTCTCCAAGGGATCTTCCCAACCCAGGGATTGAACCTGTGTTCCTGTGGTTCCTGCATTGCAGGCAGATTCTTTACACCTGAACCACCAGCCAGAGAAGCCCTTATATACTATGAAATAGCATATTAATATATAATTTATAAATCATAAATAGGTATACATAAATTCTGAGAAAAGAAGCGAAGTGAAAGGCAAGGAAGAAAGGAAAAATACACCAAAATGAACGGAGAGTTTCAGAGAACAGCAAGGAGAGATAAGAAAGCCTTCTTAAGTGAACAATACAAAGAAATAGAGGAAAACAATAGAATGGGAATGACTAGAAATCCCTTCAAGAAAATTGGAGATAGCAAGGGAATATTACATGTAAGGATAGACACAATAAAGGACAGAATGGCAAGGGCCTAACAGAATCAGAAGAGATTAAGAAGTGCCAAGAATACCCAGAAGTGGTGTACAAAAAATTCTTAATGACCCACACAGTGGTGTGGTCACTTATCTAGAGCCAGATATCCTGGATGTGAAGTCAAGTGGGAAGGCATTACTATAAACAAAATTAGTGGAGATGACGAAATTTCAACTGAGCTATTTAAAATCCTAGAAGATGATGCTGTTAAAGTGCTGCATGCAGTAAATCAGCATATTTGAAAAACTCAGCAATGGCTACAGGATTGAAAATGGTTAGTTTTCATTCTAATCCCAAAGAAGTGAAGTGAAGTCGCTCAGTCGTGTCTGACTCTTTGCGACACCATGGATTGTAGCCTACCAGGCTCTTATGTCCATGGGATTTTCCAGGCAACAATACTGGAGTGGGTTGCCATTTCCTTCTCCAGGAAATCCCAAAGAAGGGCAGTGCAAAAGAATGTTTAAACTACCTTGCAGTTGCACTCAGTTCGCATGCTAGTAAGCTTATGCTCATTATCCTTCAAGGTAGGCTTCAACAGTTCATGAACTGAAAACATTGTTATGTCCAAGCTGGATTTATAAAAAGGCAATGGAACCAGAGAGAAAATTGCCAACATTTGTTGGATCATAGAGAAAGCATAGGAATTCCAGAAAAACATCTACTTCGCTTCATTGATTATGTTAAAGCCTTTGACTGTGTGGATCACAACAAACTGTGGAAAATTCTTAAAGAGGTGGGAATACCAGACTACTTTACTTGCCTCTTGAGAAATCTATATCCAGGTCAAGAAGCAACAGTTAGAACCAGACGTGGAACAACTAACTGGTTCCAAATCAGGAAAGGAATACGCCAAGGCTATATATTGTCACCCTTCTCTTTAAACTTATATGCAAAGTACATCATGCAAAATTCCAGGCTGGATGAGTCATTAGCTAGAATCAAGATTGCCAGGAGAAATATAAAAAACCTGAAATATGCAGATAACACCACCCTAATGGCAGAAAGCAAAGAGGAATTAGAGAGCCTTTTGATGAAGGTGAAAGAACAGAGTGAAAAAGCTGGCTTAAAACTCAACATGCAAAAAATGAAGATCATAGCATCTGGTTCTATCACTTAATGGTAAATGGAAGAGGAAAAATTGGAAGCCATGACAGAGTGTATTTTCTTGGGCTCCAAAATTATGGTGATTGTAACCATGAAATTAAAAGATGATTGCTCCTTGGAAGGAAAGCTATGACATAGACAGCTTATTAAAAAGAAGAGACATCACTTTGCTGACAAAGGCCCATACGGTCAAAATTGTGACTTTCCAGTAGTCATGTGTGGATATGAGAGTTGGACAATAAAGAAGACTGAGTGCTGAAGAATTGATGCTTTCGAATTGTGATGCTAGAGAAAACTCTTGAGAGTCCATTGAACTGCAGGGTGATCAAACCAATCAATCCTAAAGGATATCAACATAAACATTCATTGGAAGGACTGATGCTGAAGCACGAATGCTTTGGCCACTTGGTGCAAAGGAGCCAACTCATTGGGAAAGACCCTGGTGCTGGGAAAGATTGAAGGCAAAAGAAGTGGATGACTGAGGATGAGATGATTGGATGGCCTCACCAGCTCAGTGAACATGGATTTGGACAAACTCTGGGAGGTAATAAAGGACAGGGAATTGTGGCATGGTGCAGTCCATGGGGTCAAAAAGAGTCAGACAAAACTTAGCGGCATGCTACTTTATATATTATAAGGATAAGATAAAATAATAGAAATGGAAATTTTAATATTTTATCTTATCCCAATAGAGCTGCATTGTGCAGCTCTGTGGATATCATGGTTATTAAACATGTGATTCTACTAATTATATCTTATCTAAAAGCTTACCTTCTTTAGTGTGCTTAGAGTTAAGAATGTTGGAGAGGACATTTTTAATTCTCCAAACAAATATTGTTAGAATGGCCTATTATAGATTTTGCAAATAACAAGCAAGTTTTTATTTTAACCAGTGCTTTTTTTTTTTTTTTTTAAAGAACCTTCCAAAAGATGTGTTTGCTCTCCTCTCGTTGCCTGTGTCCTCTCCTACAGATTTCAAACATGCAGAAGGCACTAAAAAGTACTTACTATTAATAAAAAGTGTCCTTCACACTTCGGTTCACTCTCATCAACAAAGTCAGATTCATCAGTTTTTTTCTGTGTCTCTTCAAAGACGTCTGTGTGCTCTTCTCCTCCAGTGGTTTTGAAAATCATTCTCTTAACAGTCAGTGAGTAAAGAGCTTCTTCATTCTTTTGTTTGGATTCACAGGATTCCATTGTATGAATGGAATGAATATTTATATATTGACATTAATAGACTTTTAGGCTGCTTCCATTGTTTCACTATCACATATCAGTTCAGTTCAGTTGCTCAGTCTTGTCCAACTCCCATGAACCGCAGCATGCCAGGCCTCCCTGTCCATCACCAACTCCCAGAGTTCACCCAAACTCATGTCCATTGAGTTGGTGATGCCATCCAACTATCTCATCCTCTGCCATTCCCTTCTCCTCCTGCCCTCAATCTTTCCCAGCATCAGGGTCTTTTCCAATGAGTCAGCTCTTTGCATCAGGTGGCAAAGTATTGGAATTTCAGCTTCACCATCAGTCCTTCCAGTGAACATCCAGGACTGATCTCCTTTAGGATGGACTGGTTGGATCTCCTTGCAGTCCAAGGGACTCTCAAGAGTCTTCTCCAACACCACACTTCAAAAGCGTCACTTCTTTGGTGATCAGCTTTCTTTATAGTCCAACTCTCACATCCATACATGACCACTGGAAAAACCATAGCCTTGACTAGACAGACCTTTGTTGGCAAAGTAATGGCTCTGCTTTTTAGTATGCTGTCTAGATTAGTCATAACTTTCCTTCCAAGGAGTAAGCATCTTTTAATTTCATGGCTGTAATTGTCATCTGCAGTGATTTTCGAGCCCCCCAAAATAAAGTCAGCCACAGTTTCCACTGTTTCCCCATCTATTTGCCATGAAGTGACTGGACTGGATGCCATGATCTTCGTTTTCTGAATGTTGAGCTTAAGCCAACTTTTTCACTCTCCTCTTTCACTTTCATCTAGAGGCTCTTTAGTTCTTTTTCACTTTCTGCCATAAGGGTGGTGTCATCTGCATATCTAAGGATTTGATATTTCTCCTGGCAATCTTGATTCCAGCTTGTGCTTCTTGCAGCCCAGCATTTCTCATGATGTACTCTGCCTATAAGTTAAATAAGCAGGGTGACAATATACAGCCTTGACGTACTCCTTTTCCTTTTTGGAACCAGTCTGCTGTTCCATGTCCAGTTCTAACTGTTGCTTCCTGACCTGCATACAGATTTCTCAAGAGGCAGGTCAGGTGGTCTGGTATTCCCATCTCTTTCAGAATTTTCCACAGTTTATTGTGATCCACACAGTCAAAGGCTTTGGCATAGTCAATAAAGCAGAAATAGATGTTTTTCTGGAACTCTCTTGCTTTTTCAAGGATCCAGCAGATGTTGGCAATTTGATCTCTGGTTCCTCTGCCTTTTCTAAAACCAGCTTGAACATCAGGAAGTTCACGGTTCACATATTGCTGAAGCCTGGCTTGGAGAATTTTGAGTGTTACTTTACTAGTGTGTGGAGGGCTGCCTTCTTTGGGGTCACACAGAGTTGGACATGACTGAAGTGGCATAGCAGCAGCAGCAGCAGCAGAGATGAGTGCAATTGTGTGGTAGTTTGATCATTCTTTGGCATTGCATTTCTTTGGGATTGGAATGAAAACTGACCTTTTCCAGTCCTGTGGCCACTGCTGATTTTTCCAAATTTGGTGACATATTGAGTGCAGCACAAAGTGAAGAAGAACTAAAAAGCCTCATCAAGAGGCTTTTCACTTACATCAAGAAAGTGAAAGAGGAGAGTGAAAAAGTTGGCTTAAAGCTCAACATTCAGAAAACGAAGACCATGGAATCTGGTCCCATTACTTCATGGGAAATAGATGGGGAAACAGTGGAAACAGTGTCAGACTTTATTATGGGGGGCTCCAAAATCACTGCAGATGGTGATTGCAGCCATGAAATTAAAAGACGCTTACTCCTTGGAAGGAAAATTATGACCAACCTAGACTGCATATTGAAAAGGAGAGACATTACTTTGCCATAAAAGGTCCATCTAGTCAAGGCTATGGTTTTTCCAGTGGTCATGTATGGATGTGAGAGTTGGACTGTGAAGAAAGCTGAGCACTGAAGAACTGATGTTTTTGAACTGTGGTGTTGGAGAAGACTCTTGAGAGTCCCTTGGACTGCAAGGAGATCCACCCAGTCCATTCTGAAGGAGATCAGCCCTGGATGTTCTTTGGAAGGAATGATGCTAAAGCTGAAACTCCAAAACTTTGCCACCTGATGCAAAGAATTGACTCATTGGAAAAGACTCTGATACTGGGAGGGATTGGGGGCAGAAGAAGAAGGGGATGGCAGAGGATGAGATGGCTGGATGGCATCAGGGACTCAATGGACATGAGTTTGAGTGAACTCCGGGAGTCGGTGTTGGACAGGGAGGCCTGGCGTGCTGCAATTCATGGAGTCGCCAAGAATCGGAAACGGCTGAGCGACTGAACTGAACTGAACTGAACTTTCACAGCATCATCTTTCAGTATTTGAAATAGCTCAACTGGAATTTGATCACCTTCACTAGCTTTGATGCTTCCTAAGTCCCCCTTGACTTCACATTCCAGGATGTCTGGCTCTAGGTGAGTGATCACACCACACAGTTCTTCTGTGTATTCTTGCCACCTCTCTTAAAATCTTCTGCTTCTATTAGGTCTATACCATTTTTGTCCTTTATTGAGCCCATGTTTGCATGACATGTAGTGCCACAATAAATAGCCTTGTGCATAGATCATATCACAAACATATGCATCTTACAGTATACTTTAAAAGGGTACAGTATTTATATGCTTGGTGAACATTAAGAAGTTATACCAGTTTACACTCTCACCAACAAGTAGGAAAAGACTTGTTTCCCTACCCAGTTTCCCCAAAGTAGTGAATTATTGAACTTCAATCTCCACCAATCTGATAGGTGAAAATTGTTTTATTTTCTTTTTATGAGTGAGCTTCTTTATGTATATTGAAGGACCATTCATATTTCCTTTTTTGTGAACTGTGAATATTTTTTGTCCATTTTTCTCATTGGATTGTATTTTTCTCATTGATCTAGAAACTCTTTATAATTAGTGAGGTTAACGTTTTGTTTGTGACTTAAATTCACATATTTTTCTCCCAGTTTGATATTTGCCTTAATTTGCTTGTTTACTTTTTACTGTATACATTTTTAAAACCTGTAATCGAGTTTATCATTTTTACTTTCATAGCTTCTGGACTTCTTGTCAAATAGAAAGGCCTTCCATTTTCTATGGTTTCCCCTGGTATTTTGATCTTTTTTAAAAAAAGTAATTAAAAATTTAAGACATTTGGAATTTATCCTGTTTACTAGTTGTCAGGAATGAAACCAGATTTTCTTTTGTGTTTTCCTTTTCTTTTTTCAGACCCATTTTTCTCAACACTGTTAATCAATAATCTACCTTTCCCCCACCTATTTGAAATGCCACCTTTTGTAAAAGGCCATATGTGAACTTCATAATCCGTTCTATGATTTGTCTGTTTATCCATGTGCTAGTGTCACACTGTTGTAATTACTGAAGCTCTGTAATGGATTAATACTTACAGACTGGTCCCTCTCTATTACTCTTCTAATGCAGACTTCTCTTGGCTAGTTTTACTTGTTTATTTTCCCAAATGAACTTTTGACTCAGCTTGATTATTTTGCCAAAGTGATGCTGACATCTTTATTAGACTAGTGTGAAGATTGTAGGTTAATTTAGGGAGAAATTATATTTATATGATGTTGAGTCACCCTGTCTAAGGACAAGGAATGCTTTTCCTTTTGTTCATATCTTATTTTCTGTTCCTCTGTATCATTTTAAAGTCTTTTTCATAATGATCACACACATATTCTGAGATAGTTTAATGTTTTGTGGTGTTTTTGAAAATAAAGGATTTTTCCTTTTGTTGTGTCTTCTAATTGGCTGTTGTTTGACTGTAAGAAGGATATTGATTTCCATGTATCCTAATATTGAAATAACAGTGACTTCTGTTGAACCATTGAAATGTGGTTGCTAGTTTTGTATGTGTGTGTGTGTATAATCTTTGTTGATTTTAGAGATCACTTTTATGCCCACTTCATAAAAATAAATCAGAAACTTTATTTTTATGTACCCTCAGTTCACTTCAGTTCAGTCGCTCAGTCGTGTCCGACTCTTTGTGACCCCATGAATCGCAGCACGCCAGGCCTCCCTGTCCATCACCAACTCCCAGAGTTCACTCAGACTCACGTCCATCGAGTCAGTGATGCCATCCAGCCATCTCATCCTCTGTCGTCCCCTTCTCCTCCTGCCCCCAATCTCTCCCAGCATCAGAGTCTTTTCAAATGAGCCAACTCTTTGCATGAGGTGGCCAAAGTACTGGAGTTTCAGCTTTAGCATCATTCCTTCCAAAGAAATCCCAGGGCTGATCTCCTTCAGAATGGACTGGATGGATCTCCTTGCAGTCCAAGGGACTCTCAAGAGTCTTTTCCAACACCACAGTTCAAAAGCATCAATTCTTCGGTGCTCAGCTTTCTTCACAGTCCAACTCTCACATCCATACATGACCACAGGAAAAACCATAGCCTTGACTAGACGGACCTTTGTTGGCAAAGTAATGTCTGCTCTTGAATATGCTATCTAGGTTGGTCCTTTCCTTCCAAGGAGTAAGTGTCTTTTAATTTCATGGCTGCAGTCACCATCTGCAGTGATTTTGGAGCCCAAAAAGATAAAGTCTGACACTGTTTCCACTGTTTCCTCATCTATTTCCCATGAAGTGATGGGACCGGATGCCATGATCTTTGTTTTCTGAATGTTGAGCTTTAAGCCAACTTTTTCACTCTCCACTTTCACTTTCATCAAGAGGCTTTTTAGTTCCTCTTCACTTTCTGCCATATGGGTGGTGTCATCTGCATATCTGAAGTTATTGATATTTTTCCCAGCAATCTTGATTCCAGCTTGTGTTTCTTCCGGCCCAGCGTTTCTCATGATATACTCTGCATATAAATTAAATAAGCAGGGTGACAATATACAGCCTTGACGTACTCCTTTTCCTGTTTGGAACCATTCTGTTGTTCCATGTCCAGTTCTAACTGTTGCTTCCTGACCTGCATACAGATTTCTCAAGAGGCAGGTCAGGTGGTCTGGTATTCCCATCTCTTTCAGAATTTTCCACAGTTTATTGTGATCCACACAGTCAAAGGCTTTGGCATAATCAATAAAGCAGAAATAGATGTTTTTCTGGAACTCTCTTGCTTTTTCCATGATCCAGCAGATGTTGGCAATTTGATCTCTAAACATAAAATGCCATTGGAATTATCTGCTGTTTAAAAGTTCTGTTAGCATTTTCCTTTGAATTGTCTAATGCAGGCACCTTATTATATTGGGATGAAGGGGAGTGGAGAGGGAGACTCTTTGATTTTGTTTTCTTTTTTGTATTTTGAAAATCTTTAAAATATCTCCTGTAAATAGTTTTGATAAATAATATGCTTCTGGCATATTATCTAATTCATCCTAATTTTCAAGTTTATTTGCATTGAGAAGAGTAGTCCTTTACAATTCCATTAATTTTTTATTTAAGTTTTTTGTAGCCTGTAAATTCTATATTTTATATAAAGGAAAAAAAAATCTTTGCAGATGTGATTAATTAAGGTTCTTCAAATGGATTGATTATGCTTGGGTTGTCTGGGTAGGTCCTAAGTGCAATCACACGTGTCCTTATAAGTAATATGAAGAGGGAGATTACACAATGGAAGAGAAGAAAGTATGACCACAGAATCAGAGATTGCAGAGATAAAACCACAAGTCAAGGAATGCTGGCAGCCTCCAGAAACTAGCTGTAAGAATCAAGAGACAAATTTCCCTTAGAGCTCTTGAGGAAGCAAACCTTACCAATACCTTGATTACAGTCCAGTGACAACTGATATCAGGCTCTGATCTTGACACTGTAAGAGAATAACTTTCTGTTGTCCTAACCCACAAAGTTCAGTATAGCAGCCACAGGAAACTAATGAATACATGCAATTAAACCTTTGTTTGAGTCTGCACTCTGAAGCGCCCAGGTGAAGGCAGCAAAGTATAACCACTTGGGATAGTACTTTCTTTTCTTAAGGTTCTTGTATTAGTCTAGTATTTTCTGATATTGAATATTACTGCAGAGAATTCTGAGGCCAGGCCAGTTTATTCTCTGTTGTAAGTAACTAAATGTTTTTGTCTAGATGCCCAAATGGTTTTCATTTTTCTTTTCCTTTTTCACCTTCCTTTCTTCCTTCCTTCTTAAAGTTGTTGAAGTCCAATAACATCTTTACTAGAATATTTATCTTTGTGGACTATTCTAGCTTATTTTTCCAGGTATTAACCACATATATATATACACATTCTTATCTTTATTCCAAGAATATTTATCTGAATTATATCACTTTCAAAGCACAATTATTTTGTTTTCTTATAATCAAACACTGCCAATGGGCATTACTTCCACTATGCGCCATTAAAGACAAAAGGATAATTCATTGGATATTTTGAAATAATGCACTATACAACAAAAAAGTTAAATTTACAAAATAACTTGACTAACTATGTAAACTGATAATTAAGAGCAAAACTAATCATTTATTTCTTTCCTCATAAATAGAAATCTAAAGGATTCTTTTAGTCATAATGTTTTATGTTGAAGTTGCGTAGTGTGTGATACATAGTTTCATCTAGAAGGGTATACAACTTATAAACCTCATATGAATTAATAAAATTTATTTTAAAAAAATGAATACAAAGAGCCCTAGGCTTTCATATTAAAATTTGCCATTGAAATATTTTTTATAACATAGATGGTTACATAAAACATTTTTATACATCTGTAACCTTGAAAACAGAAATGTAAGTGTTTCTTGGACTAGAACTCTCAGTAGCCATTTGGATTATAATAAGAAAAATTGAACCTCTCAGTTTACTGTCTCCCAAATCTTGAAATCTTTAGCTTGAGTCAAAAAGTGAAATTTGCTACATATTTCAGTTTCTTGTCTTGGGTCTGCCTTTTCTCCTGAAGTACCGACAATTTATGCACTTTTAGGGAATATCTCTGGCATGGTGGCTTTCTCTGTATTGTTCTTGTTGTTATTAATGTCTGTGAGCTATATTATTTATCCTCTTTTCCTCCTCTGCCATACTTTTCTATTTTACTTATTTGAAGTTCACTCAGAACATTCTGAAAAATATTCCTCTAAGAGAAGAAATTTTAGAGGTGGAAAATTAGAATAAGACTGAGTATTGGTATGTCCTTGGCTTTCCCTATATTTGCCACCAACTTCTGCCAGATTGGTGATGTTGAAGTTTTAAATGTGATGACAAACTCCATAACTCTGATTTGTTTTTGAAAGAAAATCAGCATCTATCTATGACATCATTTTTATTAGAACTTTTGGAAGACTCTCCTTTTCAGCTTTTCATTGTTTATTTTCTTTCATTTTTTTCATTCTTAGCCTCAAAGAACTCCACACGCCTCTTTAGTTTTTATTTTTTCCACATCCCTTTTTAGAAATACAGTTTTGGTTATATACTCATTTATAGGTGTTTTAATAATCTTTTTGAGCTTTGCTCCTTATGCATAGCTCTGCTAGCTTGTTCTGTTGCTGATTTAAATAGATCCCACAAAAATAGAGTGCCCCTAAATTTCTGCAGGTGTGTCTCTGAGGTTGGCCTCCATTTCTAGAAAAGAAAGGACCTGCACTTTTAACTTCCACAGCAGAGGGTTGGAGATACCCGAGGATGAGGAGCAACATTCTTGTCCACATTCTGCTGGACTTCATACCTTTAAATACTTTTCTTTTTCCACCTCTCCAGAATGACCAATAACTGCTTTGTGCAACAATCCGTTTGCAATTCCAGTAATAAATGGGCATGGTTAGGCCATGTCAGCCCATAGACTCAGAAAGATATATGTCTGCCTTTTTGTGACAAGAAACAGCCTCTCCCTATTTCCCTGCAGCGAACAGTCTGTTCTTTTACTTTGTAGACGAGTATGTTTGGGGACTCTTCATTGCCTCTACAGACCTTGGGATGGGCACTGGCAGAGAGCTGTGGCTGCAGTGTCAGCACATGGAGGAGCACAGCCATGCGCCGTGGCCTGCCGCAATCCCTCCCCTGTGCTCTGGGGGCCTGGAGTGGCTCAGCAGCCTTCTTGCTGTGCATGCTACATGCTCAGTTGTAAGTGACTCTTCCAGACCCAGGGATTGACCCCAAGCCTTTTGCATCTCCTGCATTGGCAGGTGGATGCTTTACCCTTGTGCCACCTAAGGAGACCCCTTCCTCATGCTATACTGTTGTCAAAATGGATCTGCCTTTTAACTATTTGTTCTATTTTTTCTTTTTTTCAATTTAAAAATCCCAGTTATATACCCTGTTGTATCTCTTTTTCATTCACTTTCTTAGTTATTTTAGCTTTTCTTCTTAATATGTTTATAACAGTGTCTGTTCTTCCTTATATTCCTCTACTTTATCCTTCAAAATTTGATGGTTTTATTTTTTCTCCCACTGATTTTCTTGAGCTCTGACAGCTTAAATTTTATCTTCTCCTTCTGTCTAGTTATCATATAAGTTCTTACATTTGTGTTTTGAGCTCTTCCTTCATTGAATCACTTGGTTCTTAAGTTTTTAAAATTTAAGGAGAGAGATTTGGTCATAATTTTTATATGCTCCATGAGAATATTCTTTGGATGTTATTATGAGTCTAACATTTATTTTTTTTCTCATAGCTTACAATCCTTTCCTCTTTCCTTAGCATATATTTGAATATCATGATTTTGTTCCCTTATTTATTAAGTATCTCTGAAAAAGTGAGTTTCATCAGCCATTAGGAGCAAGTTTACATTAGCACAGAGCCAGAATTAATTCTAGGCCAGTTGGAATTATCCCTGTGGTTTAGGGAGTCTTATGTAATTTTAGCCTACTTTTCTCCTCAATGAATGGAATAGGCAGCTATGATTTCTTGTTTATTTCCTTGTTTTGCTTTGTATTGTTTTTAATCAAATCTTTTATTCTTCTCTACTGCCAAGAGACAGTGCCTTCTTGGTGGACTTCCCTGTTCAACACTACCTTGTTTACTTGAAGGAACAAACTAGTTCTAGGGAACCTAGAGGTTAGGTTTTGCATCTCAAGGTGTGCCCTTATCCTTCAAAATTATGCTTTTCTGCCTTGTTCTGATACCTAAAGCTATAATTCCCCAACTGTGATGTCTGTTCTTTCCAATACGCTCTGTATGATCACCATTGCTACAGTGACTGTGTGTGTGCTTATTGCAATGGAGCCTTATCAGCCTTGGTCCTTGGTCATTATAATGAGCAGAATGTACCTCTTGATTTGTTTTGTATATGTAGAGTAAGAGAGAAATTAAAAAAAAATTATATCCCTGAGGTTTGAGGTTGTTTGTTACTGCAGCATCACTTGGCCTATTTTGACTAATATACTCAGTTCACAACTGTTACCCTAGAGGACAATTGGAAATAATAAGAGGCACTTTTGGTTGTTGTAATGGCAGTATCCAGGGGCCGGGGATACTAAATCTCTAGTAATGCTTACAACAGCATTATGTAATAATGATTGCTTTGCTGAAATGTCAGTGGCTCCCCCACTGAAAAAATGCAGTAAAGGATAAAGTGCCTTCCTAAAATGAGTGCCTATTATTAAAACCTGTCTTAATTTGGCATTTAGGGAGGTCTTTTAAGTAATTCAGATAATTTCAAATTTATATATCTATATGCTTATTATTTCCTAAATATAATACCCATGAGTGGACTGTTAGAATTTTTTAAATTTGTATCATTCCCATATTGTTATTAATTTCTGGTAAATATCTGTGGATTTCATTAGAGTAAAATATCTTCATGAGTCCATGTTTGACAAAGTGCTTTTCATGTTATGAGTGCACATTAGTAAAATGTGGGTTCCCCTTTTGTTTTCTGTAGTTTGAACTGACAAGAGGCTTGGAAAATAAACAATTGAAAAAGACATTCCCTAAAGGTAGCCATCAAGTGTAATAAGACTCAAGTCAAATGGCCCAGCTGTCACTGTAAAATACAGCCTATTGACTTCCTTCTCACTAGGGAAAAGCACTGCTTGCCACTTACCACAGACAGCATGGAGAGAAAGTATCACCCTACGAACGGCAGGAGGGCATGTCCCTTGTGTAGCTGAGAGAAAGGCACAAAACAAATCTGGTTACATATGTTCCTAGTAGGTAACCACACATTTTTATAAGATGTGAGTGTGGGGTTTCATAACTGTATTTTAGTGTCAGAATTAACAGCTCCACAGTTAAAATATAACAGGATGACCAGCAACATTTTAAAAAATAGATATATATTAAAAAGTAAAGACGATCAGCTAGGTGCAAACTCCTAGTGGTGAGAAGTAAAGCGGGCAGCTTACACAAAGATGAGCAGAATAGAGCCTGCCTTCTGGGCATCTGGAGTCTTATCTGGAAGCTAAGCATTTTTGTTATTCAGTGCTCAGTTGTGTCCAACTCTTTGCAACCCCATGGACTGCAGCACGCCAGGCTTCCCTGTCCTTCACTGTTTCCCAGAGTTTGCTCAATCTCATGTCCATTGAATAGTGATGCGATCCAACCATCTCCTCCTCTGTTGCTCCCTTCCCCTTCTGCCCTCAGTCTTTCCCAGCATCAGGGCCTTTTCCAGTGAGTCAGATCTTTGCATCAGGTGGTCAAAGTATTAGAGCTTCAGCATCGGTCCTTCCAATGAATATTCAACATTGAGTTCCTTTAGGATTGAATGGTTTGATTTCTTTGCAGTCCAAGGGATTCTCAAGAATCTAGCACCACAGTTTGAAAACTGCAGTTCTTTGGCGCTCAGCCTTCTTTATCAGCCAAGTTTGCTGATATATTGAGTGCAGCACTTTACAGCATCATCTTTTAGGATTTGAAATAGCTCAGCTGAAACTCTATCATCTCCACTAGCTTTGTTTTTCGTAATGCTTCCTAAGGCCCATGACTTTACACTCCAGAATGTCTAGCTCTAATAGTCTTTATCATTAAGATATCTTTTGTACAGTTCTTCTATGTATTCTTTCCACCTCTTCTTAATTTATTCTGCTTCTGTTAGGTCCTTACTGTTTCTGTCCTTTGTCATGTCCATCCTTGCATGAAATGTTCCCTTGGTATCTCTAATTTTCTTGAAGAGATCTCCATATATGTATAAACAAATATAATATCAATAAGCTGTGATAAATGTTATAACAGAGGTAGTAAGAAAATTTAGTGAGAAGGTAGGAAGAAAAATTTTAATTGAAAGGAGGCATAAGAGTTAAATCTAGGAGGAAAATGTTTGAAGTTGAACCTTAAAAGAAGCCTACTGTGTGGACTGCTGAATAATATGTAAATATCACTGACCTCATTGTCTTAGGGTTTGGTTAAGAGATGTAATAACTAATATCAGTAACACATTTTGCAGTTAAGTAGTGCTATTATAGATATTATTTTTATGGGTGTATTAATATTAAAAGATGATTTATACAATTAGAACCTGAAAAATATGCTTTTAAATGATTTAACCTAGAGTATTCTAAAAATGATTACAATAATTTACCACTGAGTCCGCAGCTTATGATTCCATGTGTGTGTGTGCAAAGTATGTTCATGTCTTAGAAAAAGGCAGCTAGTATGCACTGCAGATGCCCACATTACTTCAATCTACCAATATTGACTCTTTGCAGTACCTTATTCAACCAGAATAAAACATGAAAATATTCAAACTGATGTTTGAGTAAATTCTGTCCTTGTAAAAGCATCCCCTCTTATAGCCTGGTACTAATGTTTACATTCATCAAATTCAAGGAGTTGTATGTGAACTATTAAGCACAGACAACTTGGGTTGTATGTGTATATGTTTCCTTTGGTCTGGATACTGGTATTGATTAGATGAGGAATAAATAGGGTGGCCTTTCTTCAGGAATAACACTTCATAATGTCTTAAATCTTGTTAACCTAGAAGTGTCTGATGTATATACACAGCTGAGGAGGAAACACTGTTAAAGTACATGTCAGTGAACCCAGACCTTGAGAGCTGTGAGCAAAAAAATGATTTAATTATTTCAGTTCTTCCCATAACACTTATTCACTTCAACAGGATGCCAGTCTACTCCCTTGCTCCTTATTACTGTCGTGAGAAAGGAACTCATATTGATCCCCCTTGTAATCTTTTTTAGGCCTGGTGGGTGTTGCATGGTTGAACATCTGGGAATGCTGTTCTTTGCTGTCCAGTGAATCAGCAGAAGGGGCGATGGGCCCCAGGTGTCCTGCAGCCAACTGCGTCTCAAGGTTTGCTGACACTAATCCACACAGCATTGTACTGTCAAGTTAGATGGCTCTGGGTTTGCTGTTGATGTGAAACACACATAGCCCAAGGGAGATAACTTCTTGTGATAAAAATGCAGTTTTCTTGGAATTTTAATTTATTCCAGAATTTCCTTCCAGAGAGCATATCCTGGTAGTTTACTGTGGTTAGTATGAAGAGTGAAGTGGCAGAAGAGAAAGAGGATGAGGTGATAATAGAAATGAAAACATCTGTGCTATTTTCCAGATTGCACACCATCTAGTTTAATATAACAGTACAGTGACAAAACTTTATTATTATCCTCGTTTTACAGATAAGGAAATTGAGGTCTGCTAGGGTTAAGAAATTTGTCCTTGTTGTTTAGTTGCTAAGTTGTGCCCAATTCTTTGCATCCCATGGACTATAGCCTCCCAGGCTCCTCTGTCCATGGTATTTCCCAGGCAAGAATACTGGAGTGGGTTGCCATTTCCTTCTCTAGTTGTGACCTAGGGATCAGACCCACATCTCCTGCAATGGCAGGTGAATTCTTTACCACTGAACCACCAGGGAAGCCCCTAAGTAGTCTGGCTCAAGGTAACTTGCTGTTAGGTGATAAAGATGAAAAAAGTACTAATTGGCCAGACAGTCTGGATATGCTCTACTGAATTAATAGATTCAATCCTCATAACAACCTGTGTAGCAGAGACCAACACTGATCCCATTTTTTTTTAAAACAAGGATGAGAATCCAGATACTAGATTCATTTAGTTTAAGTGACTAGACTTGAATCTAGGTCTTCAGACTCCAGAACCCAGTCTGTACTGTGGTGCAGTCACGTGGTGTCCTCCGACTGGAAGTTGATATTTCTCTCCACATACCATGCTGAGAATGCATTCATCTTTAGAGCATTTTGCACACTGCCTCACACAATTTAAAAAAAATTATAATTGAAAGCTACTATAAATGTGTGACCAGCAAGGCTATATTTGCCTATTACCTTTATTATAAAGATTTCTGAAGATTTTACAACTATCATCAGAATCATCAAATGCTGCATCCCACTAAGCTTTCATCTGCATAAGGCATGTTTTCAGGTTGTGGCTGGAAAGACTGAAATTGCACGACAAATGGGACTTTTCTAAATTGATAAGGTGTCAGTGGCAAGTCAGCCTGACAATTCACAGCAGCAAGGAAAGTTGTCATTGACTTGACTACATGCTACTCTTTACTGGCCGTAAGCCCTCTGAGCTCACAATGTCATTTAGAAAATGTCTTGAAGTTTTCCAAGTGCTTTCAGTGCATTCTTTTGTTTGTGCCTGATAACAACATCCTTGGGTGACAATTGTTGTTATTGTTTTACAAATAAGGAAACTGAGAGCTAGAGTCAGAGGTTAAGATTCAATTCACACAATGAGGAAATGGAGGAACCAAAGTCCAGAGCAGCTTCCCTGACTCAAAGGTCAATGCTAGCCGTTGCCACCTCACATTTTTGTTTAGATTTCTGTTTCCTTATATTCGTTATGAGCCACCAGAATCTGAAAATACAAATGTAATAAAGTGTCATAGTGGGTGGCTTTCTGAAATGCGTGAACCAAAAGCAAAATTTGATGGGCCTAACAGTGAGATCTTAAAAAGTGCTCTCAACAAACATTCATCCAACACCAATTTATTTAGTCCCTACTTTGCCCATGACATCATGTTAAATTATGTGAGCTATATAAAGAAGCAGGGGCCAGGTGTGTATGTGTTGTGTTTAGTCACTCAGTTGTGTCCTATTCTTTGTGACCCTTTAGACTGTAGCCCTCCAGGCTCCTTGAAAAGCCTTCCACTCAACTCAATTTTTAGATGTACAACAGTTTATAGGAATCATGTCGTGGTAATTGTATGCATATCTTATTTCACCAGTAGAACTAAAATCAAATTGATGATGGTACCTGTGTCTTATTTATCTTTAAATTTCACATAATGCCTGGCTCAGTATCATTCCTGCTGAATAAATGAATGAATGAATAACAGTGTAGAGTCAGGACTCCTCCTGTCTTGGAGCTTATGACCTACATGGAAAGATAAGAAACTAAATTAAGTAAAGGACAAGATTGATATATGACTGTAGGGTAGAGAGATGAGAAGCATGATTTCTAGTTGAGATGATCAGAGAAAGCTTCATGAAAGAGGCACTTGTTGAATGAAAGGTAAATAATAAGGACTTGTGCTATCCTTTTTTAGAGCAATATTGGATAGACTAGCTTAGTGAAAACAATAAGTGGGAGATTTAAATCTTCTAGCATCCTAGTACTTTTGCCTGGAAAATCCATGGACGGAGGAGCCTGGTGGGCTGCAGTCCATGGGGTCGTGAAGAGTCGGACACGACTGAGTGACTTCACTTGGACTTTTCTCTTTCATGCATTGGAGAAGGAAATGGCAACCCACTCCAGTATTCTTGCTTGGAGAATCCCAGGGACGGCAGAGCCTGGTGGGCTGCCGTCTATTGGGTTGCACAGAGTCGGACACGACTGAAGCAACTTAGCAGCAGCAGCAGCATCCTATAGATGGGCAGAGTGGACCTATAAAACATTTTTGTTGAATGAATGATGATTAAATCTTTCCAACAAAAATTTTAATGTATTAACTTTTAAAAATGAAATACTGTTGAGATATCTTGGTGTTACTTGAAGTCAGTTAGATTAAAAAAAATGTCAAAACACTGTGATCAAGGATCTTGCCATCCTCATTTAGCCCTTCTAGAAATCACAGAAATACCTTATAGAGTGCTTTACTCTTACAGAGATTTAATAAACCTATACAATTCAGAAAAGTATTTTAGATGTGTAATCAAAGAATGAAATGATATCTTTGAGAGGTTGTCTCATTTCCTTGAGAAGGAGAATGCCAAGCCCAAACTCTTTAGTTATATCCTCATTCCTATGTACCCCATATAATTTTAACATCTTTCAGCAGCTTGGTAATAAAAACTAGGATATGAACATTCCTGCTTAATTCTGAGTCTAGGTTACACTTTAGTCTCCACATTGATCATTTGGTTTTATTTCATTTCACAGAAAATCACTTGCAGTGCCTCCTAGGTTACTCTCAGAGCTAGGACTTTTACAACAGCAATAAAAAGAGGCATCATTTACCATAAGGCATTTTTTCCATTTGATGGCAATGACTCATGGTGCTTTCTTTTACTCAGAAGTAAAATAATAATGCTTCTATTTGAAATGTAAGGGCTTTTTATGTTTTCTAAATTTTGCCTGGAGTTGTAATGATCAAAAGAATAAATAAGACCATAAAGCATTAATTATGGAGATGGGATTTCAGTTTGCTTTTATTACAACAGTAAGTAATAAACACATTTAGTGGACCTTCCAAATACTGTACTTTTATCTGAATCCTTTTAAAACATATTTGAAGAACAGTGTAAAGAAAAATGTCAACTATGTTAATATTGCTAGTATAAATTATTTAATGTTTTTGGTAATCACATTTCATGCCCTATATAAATTCCCATTGAAAAGAAGCCCCATTTGAACTTTTGTTGTTCTGTCGTTCACTCACGTTCAGCTCTTTGAAACCTCATGGACTGCAGCACGCCAGGCTTCCCTGTCCTTCATCATCTCCTGAAGTTTGGTTAAACTCATGTCCATTGAGTTGGTGATACCATCCAATCATCTCATCCTCTGTTGCCCCCTTCTCCTCCTGCCATCAATCTTTCCCAGCATCAGGATCTTTTCCAGTGAGTCAGCTCTTTGTATCAGGTGGCCAAAGTATTGGAGCATCAGCTTCAACATCAGTCCTTCCAGTGAATATTCAGGTTTGATTTCCTTTAGGATTGACTGGTTTGATCTCCTTGCAGTCCAAGGAACTCTCAAGAGTCTTCTCCAGCACCACAGTTAGAAGGCATCAGTTCCTCAGTGTTCAGCCTTTTTTATTGTCCAGGTCTCACATCTGTACATGACTATTGGAAAAACCATAGCTTTGACTAGACAGACCTTTGTTGGTAAAGTAATGTCTCTGCTTTTTAATATGCTTGCTGGGTTTGTCATTGCTTTTCTTCCAAGGAGAAAGTGTCTTTGAGTTTCATGGTTGCAGTCACCATCCTCAGTGATTTTGGAGCCCAAGAAAATAAAGTCTCTTGCTGTTTCCATTGTTTCTCCATCTATTTGCCATGATGTGATGGGACCAGATGCCAGATCTTCATTTTTTGAATGTTGAATTTTAAGCCATCTTTTTCTCTCTCCTCTTTCACTTTCATCAAGAGACTCTTTAGTTCTTCTTCATTTTCTGCCATTAGGGTGGTATCATCTGCATTATCTGAGTTTATTGATATTTCTCCCCGCAGTCTTGATTCCAGGTTGTGCCTCATTCAGCCTGGCATGTCACATGATGTACTCTGCATATAAGTTAAATAAGTAGGGTGACAATATACAGCCTTGATGTACTCCTTTTCCTATTTAGAACCAGTCTGTTGTTCCATGTCCAGTTCTAACTGTTGCTTCCTGACCTGCATATAGGTTTCTCAAGAGGCAGGTCAAGTGGTCTGATATTCCCATCCCTTTCAGAATTTTTCACAGTCTGTTGTGATCCACACAGTCAAAGGCTTTGGCGTAGTCAATAAAGCAGAAATAGATGTTTTCCTGAAACTCTCTTGCCTTTTTGATGATCCACCAGAGGTTGGCAATTTGATCTCTGGTTCCTCTGCCTTTTCTAAAGCCAGCTTGAACATCTGGAAGTTCACGGTTCACTTACTGCTGAAGCCTGGCTTGGAGAATTCTGAGCATTACTTTACTAGAGTGTGAGATGAGTGCAATTGTGCAATAGTTTGAGCATTCTTTGGCATTGCCTTTCCATGGGATTGGAATGAAAACTGACCTTTTCCAGTCCTGTGGCCACTGCTGAGTTTTCCAAATTTGCTGGCATATTGAGTGCAGCACTTTCATAGCATCATCTTTTAGGATTTGAAATAGCTCAACTGGAATTCCATCACCTCCACTAGCTTTGTTCATAGAAATGCTTCCTAAAGCCCACTTGACTTCACATTCCAGGATGTCTGGCTCTAGGTGAGTGATCACACCATCATGATTATCTGGGTCATGAAGATCTCTTTTGTACAGTTCTTCTATGTATTCTTGTCATCTCTTCTTAATATGTTCTGCTTCTGTTAGGTCCATACCATTTCTGTCCTTTATTGAGCCCATCTTTGCATGAAATGTTCCCTTGGTAGCTCTAATTTTCTTGAAGAGATCTCTAGTCTTTCCCATTCTGTTGTTTTCCGCTATTTCTTTGCATTGATTGCTAAGGAAGGTTTTCTTATCTCTCCTTGCTATTCTTTGGAACTCTGCATTCAGATGTTTATATCTTTCCTTTTCTCCTTTGCTTTTCGCTTCTCTTCTTTTCACAGCTATTTGTAAGGCCTCCCCAGACAGCCATTTTGCTTTTTTGCATTTCTTTTCCACAGGGATTGTCTTGATCCCTGTCTCCTGTACAATGTCATGAACTTCCGTCCATAGTTCATCAGGCACTCTGTCTATCAGATCTAGTCCCTTAAATCTATTTCTGACTTCCACTGTATAATCATAAGGGATTTGATTTAGGTCATACCTGAATGGTCTAGTGGTTTTCCCTACTTTCTTCAATTTAAGTCTGAATTTGGCAATAAGGAATTCATGATCTGAGCCACAGTCAGCTCCCAGTCTTGTTTTTGCTGACTGTATAGAGCTTCTCCATCTTTGGCTGCAAAGAATATAATCAATCTGATGTCGGTGTTGACCATCTGGTGATGTCCATGTGTAGAGTCTTCTCTTGTGTTGTTGGAAGAGGGTGTTTGCTATGACCAGTGCATTCTCTTGGCAAAACTCTATTAGCCTTTGCCCTGCTTCATTCCGTATTCTAAGGCCAAATTTGCCTGTTACTCATGGTGTTTCTTGACTTCCTACTTTTGCATTCCAGTCCCCTATAATGAAAAGGACATCTTTTTTGGGTGTTAGTTCTAAAAGGTCTTGTAGGTCTTCCTAGAACCGTTCAACTTCAGCTTCTTCAGCATTACTGATCGGGGCATAGACTTGGATTACTGTGATATTGAATGGTTTGCCTTGGAAATGAACAGAGATCATTCTGTTGTTTTTGAGATTGCATCCAAGTACTGCATTTTGGACTCTTTTGTTGACCATGATGGCTACTGCATTTCTTCTAAGGGATTCCTGCCCACAGTAGTAGATACAATGGTCATCTGAGTTAAATTCACCTATTCCAGTCCATTTTAGTTCACTGATTCCTAGAATGTCAGCGTTCACTCTTGCCATCTCCTGTTTGACCACTTCCAATTTGCCTTGAGTCATGGACCTAACATATGTTCAGTAAAGTCCAAATAATTTTAAATTTTCACTTATGAAATCGTGATGAACACTTAAAAAAAAACAACAGCTTTCTAAATTAATTATCTAGGACTTTGAGGTGAATCATGTCTCTTGAAAATGTATATTATACATTTTTGGAAACTTTGTATATATGGAAGTGTTTGAAAATTTCTGTATGATGAAGTATAAGCCTTTTATAGTTTTACTCAGAACATTGTAAAGTTCAGAGATTTGAATTATCACCCATCTTCTCTTAGAACTCTATGTCACAGTTCTGTATGTTTATAGTAATTATGACTGTATAGCTACTTTGGCTTGAAATTTTAAAAAACAGAAGAGAAGGATGGAATAGTTGAAATAGAACACATTTCGTAAGCAATAGGGAAAAAAGACTTAAAAAAACGTCAAAAAATAATCTAGAGGAAAAAAAGTTATTCATTCATGGATGGAAGCCCCAAATTGAATATATTTTAAAAATGTGAAGTTCCTTCCCCAAGGCAAAGGTTTTTCAACTTTGATATTTAGGGGATCTCTTTGCAAGCCAGTTAAAAGCAGAATTTCTGATCCCCATTCCCAAAAGAGGCCATATCTCTTAAATATCTAAAACAGCAGAAGGGTACATGAGGAAGGGGTAAGATAGATTAAAAGGGATGGAAAAAGCTTTTAATAATGATGGCTATGGTCCTTATTGTAATTGTGGCGATAGCTCTTTCAGGTGTGTGTATAAATCAAAACATCAAATTGTACATTTTAATTAGGTACTATTTAGCGTATGTTAGAAGGGAATGGCAACCCACTCCAGTGTTCTTGCCTGGAGAATCCCAGGGACGGGGGAGCAGCAGCAGCAGTTATACAGTAGTTGCATGTTAGTTATATTGTGGATCTGGGGCTTCACAAGTGGTGCTAGTTGTAAGGAATCTGCCTGCTGATGCAAGAGACACAGAGATGTGAGTTTGATCTCTGGGTCGACAAGATCCCTGGGAGTAGGAAATGGCAACCTGCTCCTGTATCTTTTCCTGGAGAATTCCAGAGGAGTATAGTGGGCTTCAGCCCACGGGGCCACAAAGAGTCAAACACGACTGAGCAACTAAGCATTGCCACTGCACTGCAGTTATGAGAACTACAGAGTCTTGTCTTTGACTTCTAGGCCTCTCTGGTGACTGTCGTCACATAGAAGTTATAGCCTCTTTCACACCGCCCAAGTTGTTTGGATTTTAATGACAAAGGTTGCAATAATGGTGGGGATCAAAGTCAGAAATCTTACAGGACTTCTTGCAAAAGACTGAGATTTCTAAGCAGGTGACCATATATGAGTGAGGAAAATGGCTGATTTGTAGGCTTTATGAAAATTCTGTAAATTGTTTAGCAATTACATGGGCTAAAAAAATCTCAGGGTAGGAGAAAATTGACCTTACCAAGGAAGATGCTGGCAGGGAGCCTCTTGAATATTAAAAGATTTGTAACTCAACCAGACAGTGGAAAGGACACTTACTGAAGACATCAGTTCAGTTCAGTCATTCAGTCATGTCTGACTCTTTGCTACCCATGGGCTGCAGCACTCCAGGCTTCCCTGTCCATCACCAATTCCCAGGGCTTGCTCAAACTCATGTCCATTGAGTCAGTGATGCCATCCAACCATCTCATCCTCTGTCGTTTCCTTCTCCTGCCTTCAATCCTTCCCAGCATCAAAGTCTTTTCCAATAACTCAGTTCTTTGCATCAGGTGGCCAAAGTTTTGGAGCTTCAGCTTCAGCATCAGTCTTTCCAATGAATATTCAGGATTAAGTTCCTTTATGATTGACTGGTTTGATCTCCTTGAGGTCCAAGAACCTTTTCCAGTACCACAGTTCAAAAGCATCAATTCTTCGATGCTCAGCTTTCTTTATGGTCCAACTCTCACGTCCATACATGACTACTGGAAAAACCATAGCTTTGATCATACAGATCTTTGTCAGCAAAGTAATGACTGAAGACATACATGGAGGAAAGTTCCAATAATTACTTAGCCTTGCTTCTTTATACAGATGAAGAAGTGGAGTCAGTATTGATTGTGAATTTTACCCGAAGGCACAAACACAATGTAATTGAACTAAGGGGGAGGGGGGAAACTCAGTTTTTCAGTTCTCAGTTCTATACTTTTTGAACTAACTCTTACCAAATGCAGGGTTTTTTCCCTCCCCCTTTTTGACTTTGAAGAAATGAACTTCAAACTGGAGATAGCAGAACAAGCATGGGTAAGGAATATTTGAAATTTAAGCAAGATCACATGTGGGAGAGCACTTAGATGCTATAAACTAGTATATTTTTTCAGAGTCATAAAAATTATACATCAAGATCCTGAAAGATCTTGCAAATGCAGAATCATAGTTTGGGGGTAAGGCTTAATGAAAAACAATTATTTTAATAAGGGAAATTGGAAAAAAATAAGCTTCTGTAAAGGCTAACAGATCCGCTCTATTATACCCTGCTATCTCCCATTTATAAATGGACAATATTTAGTTAGGTGGCTGTTTCAATTCTTAAATAAGTCTAATCATAATCCAAATTTCCTGGGATAAATAAGTGTTGTAGGATCAGTCTAAGGAAGATCCTAGGAGATTCTTTTAAGAACATGAGCGATAACTGAGGAGGTGAGATGAAGCCTGGAGTAAAAAACATTGGTTGCAATTTAATAAGCGTCTTCATATATAAAGGCTATGAAAGAGCTGTACTTATTCTCCCTCAGGCTGTACTTTAGGAAACAGGTTTAAACTCTGAATGAAATTGGCAGGGAGAGGAATATTACTAGTCATTGGAATATGTAGATATGTTTCTAAAAAGATACCTTCTTATTTATATAAGATTCTAGCTCAAGTTCTACATCTTGCAGGAAGATATTTTCTCTAACTTCCATAGACCACATTTATTTGATCTTTCTCTGAATTTCTGTTGTCCTGAGAGTCAGTAGGTCAATAGCATGCAGGTTATCTCATAATTAATTCAGTTTTGCTTGTGTCAGCCAAATTAGATATTAGATCAGTCAAGTTAGATATTATAGGAGATGCATATATGAAAAGATAATTGGATTATCATCTTCTTCAGGTCATCTGGTGGAGAAGGCAATGGCACCCCACTCCAGTACTCTTGCTTGGAAAATCCCATGGATGGAGGAGCCTGGTAGGCTGTAGTTCATGGGGTTGCTAAGCGTCGGACACGACTGAGCAACTTCACTTTCACTTTTCACTTTCCTGCATTGGAGAAGGAAATGGCAACCCACTCCAGTGTTCTTGCCTGGAGAATCCCAGGGACAGGGGAGCCTGGTGGGCTGCCATCTATGGGGTCGCACAGAGTCAGACACGACTGAAGTGACTTAGCAGTAGCAGTTAGCGGGTCATCTGGAGAAGGCTTCAATCTTCTGGAAGTTTAGTTAGAGTTTAAGAGGAAGAGAAGAATCTTCAATTAGAATTTCAGGACTCTACATAGAAGGCTAGAAAGTAAGCCATGGTTAGACTATAAAGTTCATCAAAGTAAGAGGCAAGGGATAAAGTTGGTAGTGTAGGTTAGGGTCAGACTGTGAACAGTCCACAGACTGGGAGAAAATAATCACAAATCATATATTTGATAAGGGACTTATATCTAAAATATACAAAGAACTTGAACAACTCAGTTAAAAAGATAACACAATTTAGAAAAAAAATGTTCAAATGATATGAATAGAATTTTATCTAGAGAAGATATACAAATTGTCAACAGGCACATGAAAAGATGCTTAATATCATTAGCCATCAGGGAAATACAAACCCAGATTAGAATGAGAGACCATTTCACACGCATAATGGCTATAACAAAAAATCAGATAGTAATAAATGTTGTCAAAGATGTGGAGAAATCATAGTATCATACACTCCTGGTAGAATGTGATTTGATGTAGTCACTTGGAAAACTATCTGATAGTGCTTCAAAGAGTTGAACATAGAATTATCATTTGATCTAGCAATTGTACTTCTAGAGAAATATTTAAAAATGTTAACATAAAAAGTTGCATATTAATATTCATAGCAGCATTACTCATGATAGCCAAGGAGTAAAAATAAGCCAAATATTCATCAGCTGATGAAAGAATAAATAAAATGTGGTCTATCCATACAATGGAATATTATTCAGCCATAAAAAGGAATGAAGTATTGATACTTGCTACGACATGGATGAACTTTAAAAACCTAACACTAAGTAATGGAACACATTCACAAAAGATCATATATTATCAATATATGACTCCATTTATATGAAATATCCAGAATAGACAAATATGTAGAGATATAAAGTAGGTTAGTGCTTGTATTTAGAGTTAGTGGGAAGAAGAAGAATGTGGAGACTTGGGTAGGGTAATAGCTGACGAGTTGTTCAGTTGCCAAGTCATGTCTCACTCTTTGCGACCCCATGAACTGCAGCATGGTAGGATTCCCTGTCCCTCACCATCTCCTAGAGTTTGCTCTAACTCATGTCAACCATCTCATCCCCTGTCATTCTTTTTCTGCCTTCTTTTCCAGCATCAGGGTCTTTTCCAGTGAGTTGGCTCTTTGCATCAGGTGGCCAAAGTATTGGAGCTTCAGCTTCACATCAGTCCTTCCAATGAATATTCAGGACTGGTTTCCTTTAGGATTGAATGGTTTGATCTCCTTGCTGTCCTGTCCAAGGGACTCTCAAGAGTCTTCTCCAAAAATCGAAAGCATCAATTTTTTGGCATTCAATCTTATGGTCCAACTCTCACATCCATACATGACTACTGGGAAAACTATAGCTTTGACTATATAAACCTTTGTTGGCAAAGTGATGTCTGTGCTTTTTAATATGCTGTCTAGGTTTGTCATAGCTTTTCTACTTTTTAATATGCTGTCTAAGTTTGTCATAGCTTTTCTTCCAAGTAGAAATGTCTTTTTAATTTCATGGCTGCCATCACCATCCACAGTGATTTTGGAGCCCAAGAAAATAAAGTCTGTCACTGTTTCCATGTTTTCCCTTCTATTTGCCATGAAGTGATGGGAACAGATGCCATGATCTTAGTTTTTTTAATACTGAGTTTTAAGCCAGCGTTTTCACTCTCCTTTTTCACCATCATGAAAGGCTCTTTAATTCCTCTTCACTTTCTGCCATTAGGGTGGTGATACAAATGTTCTAAAACTGATGGTGGTGATGGCTGCAGAAATCTGTGAATATACCAAAAACACTGTATACCTTAAGAGGGTGAATTATATGATATGTGAATTAAATCTCAATAATTGCCAAAGAATTGATGCTTTTGAACTGTGGTGTTGGAGAAGACTCTTGAGAGTCACTTGGACTGCAAGGAGATCAAAGCAGTCAATCCTAAAGGAAATAAACCCTCAACATTCATTGGAAAGACTGATGCTGAAGCTGAAACTCCAGTACTTTAGCCACCTGATGTAAAGAACTGACTCTTGGGATAAGACTCTGATGCTGGGAAAGATTGAAGGCAGGAGGAGAAGGGGACGACAGAAGATGAGATAGTTGGATGGCATCACCGACTCGATGGACATGAGTTTGAGCAAACTTCAGGAGTTGGTGATGGACAGGGATGCTGGGGTACTGCATTCCATGGGGTCACAAAGAGTCAGATGTGACTGAGCAACTGAACTGAATGCTGTTCTCCAAAACAAGCAAACAGACAAAGAACTCACATAACTCTATAAATTCTAATCTGAGTTGTAATTATCAATATTCACGAGCAATATATTTTATCTTTAATTTTTTTCCCCCTACCTCTGTACACTGAAAATATCTAAAAGGAATGACCATCCAACAGCAAAGACTGCTTTTCTGGTATTCAGATTATGGGCTTTATCACTTACATTAAAACGAACTTGTGTTTTGTTTTGGCGCCATGGCTTATTTTATATACGGGACAAAAAGAAATGTACAAAGTGAGCCTGAAATATTCTGTAGTATCAGAAAGAAAGGTAACAAAGACTTTTGGGTCATATAAAAGGACTTCAGAAGGCAACCTGAATAAGCATCTACTGGTCAAAAATGAAATAATTTGATCATCAATTAATACAAAAACTATGGCGGATACATCAAATATGCTTAGTTTCATGGGTTTATAATGGTATTAAAAACAACTCATTGATGACATTTTTTGAAATCTTCTAAAGAGAAAGAATCAAGTATTTGTCCTCATTTTTATATAATTGTACTTCAGTAACGTGAGTTTGAGTGAACTCCAGGAGTTGGTGATGGACAAGGATGCCTGGTGTGCTGCGGGGTTGCAAAGAGTTGGACACAACTGAGTGACTGAACTGAACTGAACTAAGTTATTAGTGAAGGAAAATTTCCCTTATAAAAATATTCTAGCTAATAAATGGAAAAGAAATGACAAATATCACTATTTTGCCCCCACCAATAGATTAACGGGTCTAAGAAATAATCATCAGTAGTTGATAACATCTAAAAGAAAGATGATATGTGTAACTTATCTTGGTAGAAGTATTTGATATTATCCACAAGATATCTTCCTAGAAAAAAGAAAAATCTGAATCTGATCAAGCATCTTTATTTATTTACCAATTTATAGGAAATATAGGGGACAAAGGAACTCAATAAATGACATCACTGGTATGCAGTTAGCATGATATATTTTGGAAAAGTCTGCAGGATAAAGGATCAAGTATCTTTAACAAAAACAAATGCAAGAAATAAAAGCAATAAGGTTTTAAAAGACATACCAGCTATCTCAATGTGTGGACCGTCTGAATCTTGATTTAATGATTCATGTTTTTAAAATTTATAAGACAGTCAAGTATATATGAACATAGTCTGGATGTTTGATGATCTTAAGTAATAATTTATTGCATGTGATTATATTTTCCTCTTTCTGGAAGGAGTCTCCTGTTTTAGAGATACATGCCAAAATATCTCTGTGATACGATATGTGGGATTTACTTAAAAATAATTGAGGGAGGAGGGGGTAAAGGTATAGTAGAACAAACTTGTCATGTGTTAATACGTTGTTGAAATTGTAATAGGTGGTGAAATGGGCACCTTTTATTTATAGTACTGTTGCCACAACTTGTGGTCATGTTTGAAACTTCAGTAATAAAAATTTAAAATAAAATTTGCAAAAATAAATAATGAATGTTTTTAGTTCCCATGCTTAGATGTAATTTGAGGAAAAGAAAATAAAGAAAAAATCTTTAGCAGCTCTTATGCTTATCTGATAGAACCATCATTATATTTCAGTTCTGCTGGACAGCGGGTTTAAATCACTAAGCTCAACTCAGCCTAACCAAGGATATAGCCAAGCGAATGAATTAGTCATTCAGAGTCACAACTGTTTGTGTTTATTTGCTTGAAATATTCAATTCATTTCCCATGGGTGATAAGGATTTTGCTTGTAGGTAACAGCAGACAGTGGGTGTTTCAGCATCAGTGAAATTCTATTTAAAAAATTAACTGGAAAGGGAAAGGACTGACTGACTTCATTAAAAACCAAATAAAGGAAAATGAGAATATAGATTTAGTGGAATATGCAAGAGTTCATAAAAAGAAGAAATGCTCTATTATCAGTTGTAAAAGAATGTAGGCTGACTAAGAAATAAGGCAGAGTTTTCATGGATGTGAACAAAAGCCTATGTATTTAGAAAATGAATAAACAATGTTTAGGTAGCAGCTTTATAGAAGTATAATTTAAAAGATTGATATTGATTTATTTCTCCAAGTCCAGGTAATGTTTTGTGATTATGTTATTGGTTTTTAGTATTTTGATTATATTGAATTATTTTTAAGTAGGAAAATACTGATTTTATTATTGATATAATACCATTAATTGATGTTTTGAAAACTCGGAAATCTCAACTACTTATGTCTTAAGATATATCATACATGATCATTTTCAAATCAACAAAATCTGTTAAAACTCTTCAGAATATATCCTTCCTTGTTTAAAACATTTCCTGGTTGTTGTCTCATGGTTGTTACTCCCATTTCCTAGGCTGTTAATGGGGCTTGGCATCTTTTGTCATACCTGCTAGTCATTAGTATTTTGTCAGAGTCACCTTGGGCTTCTCTCTGCTGTATTTATGTGGCAGGCAGAATTCTGAGATGGTTCCTAAGATTCCTAGCATTCGTGCCTTGAATAATCCACTTCCCTGGAGTGTGGATGGGAATTGTGACTGTGATGGAGCAGTAGCTCCCTTCATTAAGTTATATGACACAACAAAGGTGATGGTCATTCACATGATTACCTTATGTCACATATATTACTGTCACAGCAGACTGGAGGGAGATGCTTCTGTTGGCTTTGAAGTGAGCTGCCAGACTGTGATATGGCCTTATGAGGTATTACCATATATTACTATAACCCAAGGGCAGCCTCTGGGAGCTAAGAGTCAACAGCTAGCAAGAAAATGTGGTCTATGTCCTACAAAAAGAAGGAACTGAATCCTTCCAACAGTGTGAATAAACTACACCTTGATTTCAGCCTTGTGAGACAGTGAGCAAGGAGCCCAGGCCCAGCTATTCTCTGCCTAGACTTCTAACCTAAAGAGTTATGAGGTAATAAATGGGTATTGTTTTAAATCACTAAGTTTGTGGTAATTTTACCTCAATAAAAATGAGTACAGTTAATTGATGTCCTCTTAGAATGAGGGATATGTGACGGGGATGATGGAACATTATGGGATGTGGAGAATGGTGTGGTTATTAGGTTACATGGATGCAAGCAGAAAAGAGGAAGGAGGTTCCTAGGCCCAATTCCAGTTGTTCCCTAGAGCTCAGCTTCCTACATTTGCTCATGACTAGATTCCTTCCACTGTAGTTCTCTTATTTTTCCTTCAGGAAAAATTTGAGGCTGACCATTTTGTAAAGATTCTTAAAGAATCTTCTTGTAAATTGGGAGACCCAAGTTTGATCCCTAGGTTGGGAAGATCCCCTGGAGGAGGAAATAGCAACCCACCCCAGTATTCTTGCCTGGGAAATCCCATGGATAGCGGAACCTGGTGGGCTACAGTCCATGGGGTTGCAAAGAGTTGGACATGACTGGGTGACTAACACTTTCACTTTTCATTTCTGTGTGCATGTGCATGCATGCCCAGTCACATTAGTAGCCCATCAGGCTCTTCTGTCCATGAGGATTCTCCAGGCAAGAATACTGGATGGGTTGCAATGTTCTCCTTCAGGGATCTGCCCAACCCAGGATTGAACCTGAGTCTCTTATGTATCCTTACTGTAAGTAATTTAACCATATCCTTCTGCTCTCTGTGTTGCTGGACCCTAGTTCTTATTCTGAAGGCTTTGCTTTTAGCTACAAAGTAAAATGTCATTGATAATTACCCACTTGGTTGAATAATCTTGTCTGTTAAATATTTTGTGTATATCTGTATTTTTCTATATTACCACAAATATGATTTGGATATCACATTATAGGAAATAAATAAAAACCTAGTGTTGTCTTTTTGCTTTCAATGTTATAATCACTAGGGACATCTACTGATACATCTTCTTACTATAAGAGAACAAAAAGAGCTTGTTTTATTTCAATTCATTTATTTAATAAAAAGTTATCTAGTACTTACTGCAGCATGTCAGACACAATGGATGGACATTAAAATGAATAAGAATTTAATATCTGCTTAGGACAGTAACTAGTAACAAGAAAGAATGTAACTGCATTGGCCCTCCTCAGTTTCAATTTCACTGTGTATCAACTTGAGCGCTGACATGTCTCCAACCTCTCTGGGCTTCAGGTTCTTGTATAAAGTGATGGGGATGGTAGATGATCAAAGTGTCTGTCTAAAATGTGGTAGTGATGAGTCATCAGGGACATCAGCAGGAAACCTAGACTGAATTAAGATGCAACTCTAATAGACCTTCATGGGCGGTAGAATTGAAACTGTAATATTGAATTTCATTAATAGTTGATGAATTATAAATTGAAATAAGGTTTTTATGCCTATCATATTGTGAAAAAAAGTTGCTTATATTCAATGTTGGAGAATATTTTGGGAAATAAGTACTCTCAAATACAATGAGGAAGAGGGTGATTTGACAATGTCTATCAAAATTTTACCTGTGTATACCCGTTGACTCAGCAATTCCACTTCTGGGAATGCATCCTATAAAAATACTTAAACACTTATTTCCAAGGATATTTATTGCAGTGTTGGTTATAATATCTCCCAAACTGGGAAGAATACGAATGTCCATCAGTATGAAATTGGCTAAATAGAGTACACTGATATAGTAGAGTATTGTTGTTGTTCAGTCTGTCAGTCGTGTCCAGCTCTTTGTGATGCCATGGACAGTGGCATCCTAGGCTTTGCTCTCCTTCACCATCTTCTGGAGCTTGCTCAAACTCATGTGCATTGAGTTGGTGATGCCATCCAACCATCTCGTCCTCTGTCACCCCCTTCTCCTGCCTTCAGTCTTTCCCAGCATCAGGGTCTTCTCTAATCAGTCAGTTCATCACATCAGGTGGCCAAAGTATTGGAGTTTCAGCTTCAGCATCAGTCTTTCCAATGAATATTGAGGGTTGATTTCCTTTAGGATGGAGTGCTTTGATCTCCTTTCAGTACAAGTGACTCCCAAGAGTCTTCTCCAACACCACAATTCCAAAGCATCAATTCTTTGGTGCTCAGCCTTTTTTATGGTCCAACTCTCACATCCATACATGACTACTGGAAAAACCATAGCATGAATATATGGACCTTTGTCAGCTAAGTAATGTCTCTGCTTTTTAATATGCTGTCTAGATTTGTCATAATAGTCTTCTATGGAGCAAGCATCTTTTAATTTTATGGCTGCAGTCACCATCTGCAGTGATTTTGGAGCCCAAGAAAATAAAATCTCTCTCTGTTTCCATTGTTACTCATCTATTTGCCATGAAGTGATGGAAATGGATGCCATGATGTTCATTTTTTGAATGTTGAGTTTTAAGCCACCTTTTTAATTCTTATCTTTCACCTTCATCAAGTGGCTCTTTAGTTCCTCTTTGCTTTCTGTGCTAAGGGTGGTATCATCTGCATATCTGAGGTTATTGATATTTCTCCCCACAATCTTAATTCCAGCTTGTGCTTCATCCAGTCTGGCATTTCACGTGATGTACTCTGCATATAAGTTAAATAAGCAGGGTGACAGTTTACAGCCTTGGCATATCCCTTTCCCAATTTGGAACCAGTCTTTTGTTCCATGTCCGGTTCTAACTATTGGTTGTTGACATGCATGCAGATTTCTCAGGAGACAGGTAAGGTGGTCTGGTATTCCCATCTCTTGAAGAATTTTCCACAGTTTGTTGTGGAAAAAGACATACAGTCAAAGGCTTTAGCATAGTCAATGAAGAAGAAGTAGGTGGTTTTCTGGAATTCTCTTGCTTTTTCTATGATCCAACAAATGTTGGCAATTTAATCTTTGGTTCCTCTGACTTTTCAAAATCCAGCTTGACCATTCTGGAATTCTAGCTTAGAGAATTTTGAGCATCTCTTTGCTAGCATATGAAATGAGTGCAACTGTGTGGTAGTTTGAACATTGTTTGGCCTCTCCCTTCTTTGGGATTGGAATGAAAACTGGCCTTTTCCAGTCCTGTGGCTGAGTTTTCCAAATTTGCTGGCATATTGAGAGCAGCACTTTCACAGCATCATCTGTTAGGATTTGAAATAGGTCAGCTAGAATTCCATCACCTCCACTAGCTTTGTTTGTAGTGATGCTTCCTAAGGCCCACTTAACCTTGCACTGTAAGATATCTGGCTCTAGGTGAGTGATCACACCATTATGGTTATCTGGGTCATGAAGATCTTTTTTGTATAATTCTTCTGTATATTCTTGCCACCTCTTCTTAATATCTTCAGCTTCTGTTAGTTCCATACTGTTTCTGTCCTTTATTGTTCCCATCTTTGCATGAAATGTTCCCTTGGTATCTCTAATTTTCTTGAAGAGATCTCTAGTCTTCCCCATTCTATAGTTTTCCTCTATTTCTTTGCATTGTTCACTTAGGAAGATTTTCTTATCATAGTGTTATCAAAAAGAACTAGGTGTTTCTATATGTATTGACATGGAAATGTGTCTATGACATATTGTTTATTGAAGAAAGCAAATTGCAGAGTCTATGTTTCCATTTATCCATTATCAATTTATGCAAAGAAATTATATTTTATATATATATATATATATAGTATGTATATATTTGCTGCATATGCAATAAATAATATATATGTAAGTGAGCAAAGTCACTCAGTATTGTCTGAATCTTTGTGACCCCATGGAGTGTAGCCTACTAGGCTCCTTTGTCCATGGGATTTTCCAGGCAATAATACTGGAGTGGATTGCCATTTCCTTCTCCAGTGGATCTTCCCAACCCAGGGATCGAACCCGGGTCTCCCGCATTGTAGACAGACATTTTACCATCTGAGCCACCAGAGAAGTCATAATATATATGTAAATTTATATAATATACCATATACATATTTATATGCAAGTGGGTATATGTTGGAGAAAGAAATGGCAACCCACTCCACTATTCTTGCCTGGGAAATCCCAGGGATGGAGGAGCCTGGTGGGCTACAAACCATGAGGTCGCAGAGTTGGACATGACTGAGCAAATGAACATGCATGCACTGGTAGCTGTTATATACAGAAGAGGGTAGAGTAATGCATACTAAATTACTAGTACTATTCACCTTCAAGAAGTAGAGTAAGATTAGGAGGGTTGGCTTCCACTTTTATGTCTATACTGTTTGAAAAATTTCCAAGAAATATATACTATTTTACTATAAAAATTTCTTTGTTGTTGTTTAGTTGCTGAGTCATGCGCGACTCTTTTGCAACCCCATGGAATGTAGCTTGCTGAGCTCCTCTGCTCCATGGGATTCCCTTGGTAAGGATACTGGAGTGGGTTGCCATTTCCTTCTCCAGGGGATCTTCCTGACCCAGGGATAGAACCTCTATCTCCTGCATTGGCTGGCAGATTCTTTACCACTGAGCCACTTGGGAAAACCAAAAGATCCTTAGGCAAGTTTTTAATATATACACAAGAATATAAATATGAAACTATGAACCTGATTATAGGGGAGATCAGACTAGAGCTTAGACCCTTAATAGAAACATGAATGAAAATATGGAGCCAAGTGAGGGATAGGGTACTAGGATGGCATCTGTACCAGACATAAGGCCACTATGAAGAGAGCCACTTATATTTAAGAAGCTTGAAAAATGTTTGGAGTAACGTCACTGGAAAGGGGAAAAGATTCAACACGCTAAGGTTGGGAGCAGGAAAAGAAGGTCTACAGTGGACTATTCCTAAGATTCAAATGCAGACAGCTGAGGAGAGAGTTAAACCTCTTGAGGGGGGTTGATGCTTTACTGAACTCAGATGTAAGGATAGTTGTTATCTCCCATTACAGTAGGTGCCCTTGATCTCAACTTCTGCCCTAGAAAGCAAAAGTGGCTTCAGTTCAGTTCAGTCACTCAGTCGTGTCTGACTCTTTGCAACCCCATGAATCGCAGCATGCCAAGCCTCCCTGTCCATCACCAACTCCCGGAGTTCACTCAGACTCAAGGCCATGGAGTCAGTGATGCCATCCAGCCATCTCATTCTCTGTTGTCCCCTTCTCCTCCTGCCCCCAATCCCTCCCAGCATCAGAGTCTTTTCCAATGAGTCAACTCTTCACATGAGGTGGCCAAAGTACTGGAGTTTCAGCTTTAGCATCATTCCTTCCAAAGAAATCCCAGGGCTGATCTTCAGAATGGACTAATTGGATCTCCTTGCAGTCCAAGGGACTCTCAAGAGTCTTCTCCAACACCACAGTTCAAAAGCATCAATTCTTGCGCGCTCAGCCTTCTTCACAGTCCAACTCTCACATCCATACATGACCACTGGAAAAACCATAGCCTTGACTAGACGGACTTTAGTTAGCAAAGTGGCTTCAGAGATCAGCAAATCCCAGCTCCTGAATCAGAAATTATCTCAAATCAAACTTATTCATGAAATTTGTAAAGATGTGACCCTGTGGTATGTTTGTGAGAAAGCAAGTGGCAGTTTGTTTGGCTAGATTGAAGCATGAAATGGAACCAGTTTACATCTATTCCCAGTTGTTTATATTTATTGGAAAGAATCCTGGACCCAGAGTCAGAAAATCTGGCTGGGCTTCTAGCCTTATGCAGTTAATGACTAATTCTATGGCCTCGGATAAATTATTTAATTTCTTTGATGCCAATGTCCTCATCAGTAAAACAGGACTTTTAATAATACATACTTTATTAAATAAGCTACTAAACGTTAAAGTGTTCGGCATAGTGCCTGACATGTCATAAGTCTCACAAAATGGTAACTAGTATTAATCTTTGAATATTTGCCATGTAACAAGTTGTATGGAAACCCTTTTGTATTATTTAACCACCACAAAACCCTTAAGGTTGACACTGTGTATTTGACACTTTACAGATAAGGAAACTGAAGTTAGTTAAACTAAAGGGATTTGCCACAAACTGGTAAATGGCTGAGTTGAAAGTCAAACACTTGCCTTTAGGTTATTAGAGTATACCATTTGTTCCTTTTTTTCTTTCATATTAGAAAGCAGTGTCTCAAATTATTTTAAATCACAGAGTGTTGTCAGTGAGGGGTAAGGAACAGAAGAAGCAATAAAGGTGAATTAATCAGTCTTAAAATACAGTAATGTGGGTAAAGCTATTTAATTATAATTATGATCTTCAAAGGTAGAAATAAAGACAGTGTCTTTCATTAGTCCTTACCAATATCTATTACAAACTTTTGGGCAACTTTGATTTCATTTTAGCAAGATTTATTTACATCTCTAGAAATCTGTCTTATACATACCAGTTTCTTATAACTAAAGGATATTGTAGAATCTGCAAAATTTTATACCTTTTGCTTTTTCTTGGGAATTGAGTGTAAGAGGATTGGGGAAGCAGTTTCAAATATATTTCTTCGCTTTGGTGCAAAATGAGTTTTTGAATTGTGCCGAATACTAAAGTTATGATCAAACTATGCTTGTATAGAGGAAATTTTTATTTCTCTTAAAAAAAAAGATATTGAGGAAATAAAATGTTCCTATTTCACTCTAACTATAAATCTCTTCCCACGGAAATTTGTTCTCACCTAATGTCCCCTCTTAGGAAATGACACCAGGGGGGCTTCCCTCATAGCTCAGTTGGTAAAGAATCTGCCTGCAATGAAGGCGACCCGGGTTCAATTCTTGGTTTGGGAAGATCCCCTGGAGAAGGAAATGGCAACCCACTCCACTATTCTTGCCTGGAGAATCCCATGGACAGAGGAGCCTGTTAGGCTACAGTCCACGGGGTCGCAAGAGTGGAGACAACTTATGACTAAACCACTACCACCGTATGTAATTGCTGGGAACACTGGGAACCACCGTTGCTTCCTTGCACATCTGTCATTCAGATCTATCCATTAGTGGGGTAAGAGGGGGAAAAAGAGGAGAGAAAAAAAAGGGGAAAAAAAAAAATCAAGAGGTCAGGGAAGGTAAAGAAATGAGTTTGTTCTTCTGGGGAAAATTATGGAAGGATCACAGTTAGTCTTGAAAACTATGGTACTGTTACTTTCTATATGCTGAGACACTGGAATCTCAGAAAAGATGCCATATTCCTGGTAAGAACATTTTACTCGCAGACTGTGTTTTTCCTAGAATATAGGCAAAAACATTTGGAGAAATACTCAATTACAGCAAGACTTTTTGCTGTGGTTTTCCAACAAGCAGAATCACTGCACTAGCCTCTTTGGGCCTCTCAGTTATAGATCATTCTTATAGTTTTGCTACCGCCAAATGAAATTGTGGGTACTTGATGCTAACAGTTGTCATGATGGCTGAATCTATGATTTGACAAAAATATCTTAAAACTTCATGCATAAGTAGGAACCAGATGGAGAGTTTACTGCGCCAAGAAGATAGATAATATCTGGAGAACTCAAGTTGGCTGTTTCAAATCCCCTAGCTTGATTCATTTATTAAGCATCTACTTTATACTAATAGTTGAAGTTACAAAAATGATTAAAGCATGGACCTTTGTCTTAGGAACATTAAGTGCCATAAGAAAAAGACATTCATTTGAATATTGACTTTCAATCATGTCATAATAGGATTTATATAAATGTCAGAGGTACATAGACAAAGGGGAGAAAACAAAGTGTTCTTGGAACTAAGTTGATACTGAGTACTAGACAAAACTACAGAGAAGTGATTGTCCAGACTATGAAGGATCTGTAGTTTCACTCTACTGGCAGCCTAGCAAGTCAGCCTGCTGTAGTTTCAAGGATGCAAGCAGGAAATACAAGACTCCTGTCTTAGAGACAAAGAACTTTATTATTCATGGCAATGGAAGCAGCATGAGCTTCAGGTTGGCATTGGTTCCCTTTTTTGCCCACCACTCACAGAGGTGAGGCAGAAGTTCCAGAAATGCAGCCCATGCAATGAGTTTGTGTGATAACTGAGGAACCTCAAGATTTTATTGTTGTTCAGTCACTCAGTTGTGTCTGACTCTTTGTGACCCCACTGACAGCAGCATGCCAGGCCTCTCTGTCCCTCACCATCCCCCAAAGTTTGCCCAAGTTCATGTCCATTGCATTGGTGATGCCATCCAGCCGTCTCATCCTCTGACACCCTGTTCTCCTTCTGCCCTCAATCTTGCTCAGCATCAGGTACTTTTCCAATGAATCAGCTGTTGGCATCAGATGCCAAAATACTGGAGTTTCAGCTTGAGCATCAGTCCTTCCAATGAGTATTCAGGGTTGATTTCCCTTAAGATTAGCCCCCAAGATTAGGAAACCTAAATCTTTCATAGCAGGCTGCAAATAGACCCACCCAACCTCTCAATAGTCCTGTTGAGACCCATCTCAACCTCAATAGTCCCAGGGGAGATGTTACCTCTCTTAATACAGGACAATAAACAAACCTACCATTTCCTCCACAAGAAGGAACTCTCTATCTTTCAGGTCTCTTTGCTGTTTGAAGGTAGTCTGGAACAAAAGCTTCCTCTGTATGCAAAAATGTGTGAAATTGTGAGAGATCCATGGAGACTTGCCTCCCAACAATATCCACCCCTTGTTTCTACTCCATCTTGGCCTCTGAGGAATTTTCCAATGTGGACATATACTCAATTTGAGAAGAGCTACTTGTTGACTAATATTTCTCTTGCCTTTTAAAGTAGGATCATAGCCTTAGGGAGGATCTTGGAAAAAGAAAGAGCAAGACTATATACCGGCCTGATAGGAGACAGTGGAATTAAATCATGGCCGTGAAGACATCTGCAGAACCTGCGGTGGAGAGAAGTCCATCGTGTGGTGTAGTGCCTGGCCTGTTGCTCTAGATGCACATATAAAATATGGGGGTGGAGGTTTGAGCATTTATTTCACCTGAGTTGTCCTAGGATTGCACATCTGCTGCACTTCCTTTTGTCTGTTGGAGTTTTTCCAGTGACAAATGGCCAGACATCAAACTTTCTGTCACTTATCCACCAGCACCAGCCCTCCTTTCTCAGTGTGAGATGACAAGGCTGCTGCTGCTGTTGCTGCTGCTGTATCACTGATAGGTATTTTGCCAGCCATGGGTAAGGTTGTATGACAGTGTGGTGAGCCCAAGCTAATCACTCCTTCCAGTCCTGAATGCTAACTGCCTAGCACATGTCATTTGCAAGCAGAAAGTGATGAGCTGTCTAGCAAAAATCACCAGGTTCTGAATTTTCTTTCATTTTAAAGAATTAAAACAAAAAATTCAGATATCCAACATGGTTTTTAAGCTCTTTAATACTTAGATATTTTTTAAACACTGTTATTTACCAAACTCTTGTTTCCTTGCTCCAGCTTGCCCTCTCTTATCCTTCCTTTTATTTTCCTCTTTGTATTCTCAAACCTGCAGATGTTGAGTTACCTTCAGAAAGTGGCAGATACCCTTTTGAAATAAAGAGCCACTATGCCTCTCTTCACATTCCAAGTGGCAGACAGCCTAAGATTCCCTTTGCTGGCACCACTATCTGTCTGCTTTGGTACATGGTGGCAGACATTTGAAATATGGTGAATAAAAAAGCCTGTGGAAATCAAATTGTACTTGTGAAACAAAATGACAATAAAAACAATTCCCCAATCTTTCAAATGTCAGGCAGCTCAGTTACAGTTTTCAAGTTAGCGTTCACAACCAGCTCTGCCTTGATTGCAATTCTTCTTGGCTCTGGCCAAATAACACCTTCTATATAGAAAATGGCTTAATTATAATAACATTACCTGACATTACCCCCAATAAAATACAAAAGCAGGATGAAAAGATTTGCAGGATATAAGCTGTAGTGAAGTAAATGGCTCTCTATTGGTGATAGGTGGGTCACAGGCTGTAGTTTTTTGGCCTCTTGTCAAAATTCACAATTTTTATGAATGCACATATGCATCATTACTATTAACTACTTTCACATTAAAAGAAAAAGATCCCTTTTCATACTCTACCCAATATTAGTGAGTGAGTGATAGTTGCTCAGTCATGCCTGAGTCTTTGCAACTGAATATTAAAGCCATCATATTTAGAGTGGTGCGAACGTAGTGTATCATTGCAGTTCCCTTCACAATGGCTGCATACACAGGTTGGAAATCTGGTGTGCTGCGGTGTGAATTCCAGTTCTTCTACTCAGGGGCTTAATGTGAACTTGCAACAGTTGTTTAACCTCTCTAAGCCTTGATTACATCATATGTAATGTGAAAGTTAAAACAGCGATATCATTGTATAGTTGTGAAGAGCAAGTGAAATAAATCATGTGTAGTATGAGAGAGAAGACTGCTAGCTGACTACCAAAACTCATCCTCCCCTTTTTTGGGCCCAATACTAGACCTTGCTTTCTGTCTTCTCTTGTGATTAGGGCTGGCCCTATGACTAAATTGTTTCCAATGGAACGTAAACAGAAGTAATATGTGCACTTCCAGGCCTAGGCCTTAGGGCATTGTACCTGTTGTCTCCATGTTCTCTTTCTTCTTTCTTCCAGGTAGAACCGGGACATAGTGACATGTTGTGTTTTGTCCACGAAGATGGAAAGATCCTAGACTCTAGATACTGGTAAGATACCATATATATATATATTTTTTAATCCCTGGGTCCCTTATTGGTTCTTGGAGCAGGTACCTACCCTGGACATCTTGTTTGAGCTATTGCATTTTTGAATATCCTTGATAGAGCACTATAGTTGTTAGCCTAACTAGGTATCTAGTCTGTGTCGACTAAAAAATACAGTCACAACCTGAAAGTAAAGGGTTATTTTATTTGATGGAAATGTTTAGGACTCCAAGCCTGGGAGACAACATCTCAGTAACTCTGAGAAAACTGCTCGAAGGAGGCAGGGGAGAAGTCAGGCTCTATACAAGTTTACAACAAAGGCAGCAGGCAGTCTGAACATTGAAGGTCAGGTATCAAGTTAGGGAATGTATCATTCTGTGTATGGGAAGATGCAAGCCTCCGGGCTCACTGAATTCATTCCTTTCATATGCATCTCAGCTATCTGGGGCCAATCCTGTTTTCCTGTTGACCTTGCTTCTTGCATTGCCCCAGCTCCTCAGCAATCACCATGGAGGGTGGTGGCATCCCCTGAGTCACAGCTTTGGGAATCCTCATTCACATTTGGAGGTCAGAAATCACTGATGACTGTGACATTTCTTACTTATTTATATGGCAGGAGAAATTTTCATTTCACATTTGAGATCCAGCTAGTTATAGTTGCTCAAAAGCCATAAGTATTTTATCAGTTCCCTTATCAGACTGTTGTTTCTTTAAAGGAAGTGTTCATGTTTTAATGTTCTTTGCATACTCTTCAGTGTTTAGCACAGGGCCCTGTGCATAGCAAATTTGTTACAGTTCTTTATTGAATAAATGCAGTTCCTGAGATTGAATCATAGTTCCTAATATTCAGAGTTTAAAATCCTAGTTGTCATGAATTCTTTTACTTTTCCCTTCATGTCTGAGCTTTGTGGTTTTCCTACTTCAAATACAGGCTATTTAGAGGCTGGAATTAATAATTTTTTATGATTCAGTTGTGGTAAACATGAGGTTGTGCTTGATAGCAGGATGTACCATGATCTGACATGATAAATCCTTCTTTAAAATTCAATAAACCTTTAAGGAAACTAGTAATTCCTTCCTCTAGATAAACAGCTTATATTATAGGTTACAATGACTGTGGTTTGCTAGAGAAATTAAGCAGGTAGTAAAAATGCTCAGGAAAGTTGCCATGAATTTAAAAGTAATCACTTGTAATTTAGAGTTCATCATCCTTGAGCACTATTTCATGAGCTTGGTTTAGGTCATTATTAAGAATGTGCTTCTTCTTGCATTAGAAACTAGATAAAAAAGAGATGGTGGTTTATGACTGCTATCTAGTTGATGAGATATTAAAATTTCACATCGTAGCAGGAACTCCAGAGGAAATATCTGAGAGAAACATATCCTTTCTAGGTATTTCCATAGTGTGGCTTCTGGTCTGGGTTGTAAATTGGCATGAAACCATTATCATTTTTTATAACCACTTTATGTGCCTATATGTGCTTAAGATACAATTAACATGGATGATCTTGGGGAACTGGTAGTTCATTGATTTTCAAACTTCAAATCACATAGGCCATGGATAAACCAATAGTGGGGAACTAGTTGGTTTCTACTTTCCTGAGGCAGATATCATCCTCTTTCCTGGCTATTTGTCTTAGAAAATTTACTTTAGGAGCCATTTGAGTTTAAATTCCAATTTTGACACTTTCTAATATGTGTCCTTGGTAAAGTTACTTAGGCTTTTTGAAACTTAGCTTCCCAAAACACTAAAATAAAGATAGTAATAGTAATTACTTCCTAGTGTTATTGTGAAGACTAAATGAGATAATGTATGTAAAACTTAATAGTAATGCCTGGAACTTAGAAATTACTCAAAAGGGTTAATACATTTTACTTATTCAGAGCAGTGGTTCAGACCAGCATCAACATCAACTAGGAACTTATTAGAAATGCAGATTCCTGTAACTCAATCTAGATCTACTAAATCAGAAATTCTGAGAGTAAAGCCCAGCAATATGTATTTTAACAAGCCCTCAAAGTAATTCTGATGTGCTCTAAAGTTTAAGAACCACTTCCTTGTGCAAATGGTTTAACATTCCTGGATTTCCATTTTCTGTTGCTCGGAAACTATCCCCTTCTTTTCAAAAGAACATCCTAGTTTTCCACTATGGAAGTCACGTCTTCCCTATTCTCAGTCTTCATGGTTAAATGAGACTGATCTTTCCCTCAGTTTTAGGGTGGGATCTTTTCTAGCATTAAGCCAATCGGTGTATCCCATCCTCCAGGCCACAGTTATTACCTCAGGTATGAACATGTGATCTGATTCAGGTCAATCAAGTCATGTCTAGGAGTTTGACTGGAGTTTGGAAAGACAGAAGCTTTCTACCATTGGAGTTTTGAAGAGAATGATATAAACCTGGAGTTAATAGAGGAAAAGCATAAGCTCTCATAGAATAGGACCAAAACAGAGAACTTCAGAGTCAAAAGATGGTAATTCTTGATGACATGAATAAAATCCTTAGCCCAGCCATGCCTGGGGTCCTCCCCTGGACTGTTCATACACACAAGAATTAGACCTCTTTCCACCTGTTACCATATCTTGAACATGCATTCTTCTTTAAAGGAACAGGTTATATATGCTTTATAATAAGTTTGATTATAAACTATTTCATGAGCTTTTTGTAAAGAGCAGACTAAATCAAATCAGTGTATGTAAAACTATTGTGTAAGTCTGGGTCATCTGAGAAACAGACAGTAAAACAGGGTTATATACGTAAGAGGTTTATTAGGGGAATGACTTAAGGGAAAGTGGGTAAGGAGAGAAGCGTAGTTGGGAAAACCCTCAGAACATAGTGCAGGCGTGGCCCTTGTGGAGGGGAGAGGGAAGGACAGAGGGATGGGTGGAACACTCTTAGGCTGTAGCATAGTTCTACAAAAGCCCTTGAGCCTAAGTCCCCCACCAGAGGAGTTCCATCTCTCCAGAAATGGACCCACCTCAGTAGCCAGCCTTAATCAGTTGCTAGTTAAGAGCAGCTCATGGGAACCATGACCTCCGTGAGAAAGCAGTGGTGGATTTCACAGTGCAGCAGCTGAGGCCTAGATCAGTCATTCTCCTCACAGAGAAAGATCTGAGAAACATCTTCATGACCATGACAAATGCCTTGGGCAGTATCTGTAACTAGTAGTGCTTCACTAGCTTATGACTCTTCCACCTAACCTATTCTTCTGAAAGAAGAAAACGAACATCCTTAAACCTCTTGCATACCTCTTCTGTTCTTTGTTTTAAGTATGAGTGCATCCTGGGTCTCTTTGAGCAGTCTCGTGTTCTAAATATTGTAGACTAAAAAAACAGAGCAAACTCTACTGGCCCAGTGGGGCAAAGTGCCACTCAGATGATGCCTTTAATGCATAACTGCCAGGCATAGTTAGTCAGTATTATACTTGGTTTAAAATCAGCATAGCTTCGCTGAGAACATAGGATACTCCATCTCTCTTTTATTCGAATAGAGTATTATTTACAAACACCCTAACCCTACTTTCCTCTGATTCTGGACTTAATAGTTATGCATCAAGTTGAATGACTTTTAGGGGTAGGAAATACAGTTACAAATTCTTGGAAATCCACATGCAGCAAGATTCATCAGTCTATTTTTGTTCTTCCCTTTGGGTGAAGAGTTGAGGATTAGTAGCAGCCAGGTGAATCGTAAATATGTGATTTTTTTTTTTAATTACTCCATTAAATTTCTGAAGTTACATTAAGTGCTAAATGTGTAAGTATATTAATGTATAAGGGAGGGCTTCCTCCAGTGACCCACCCTCAGTGACAAGAATATATCCCATAGCACATGTTCAGTTTTCAGTTCTCTGAGCCTGGGTTTTGAAACCTCTCTTTAAAAGCTCTTGACAGTTGTAACAGTTTGGAAGTGAGGCAATCAGTTTCCTTTTCTTGATTTTCTTTATAAACTTATTTTTTAGAGTTTCTGAAAGACTCATTCAGGCTCACCTTGTCGATACTCAGATGCTCTAATCATGTTATAAATGACCCACCTCTGGCTGTGGTGAATGATAAAAATTTCTGCACAATGAACTGGAATAAACTAGCATTTAGGTGAAACTGAGGAGGGCAACATCTATATACAGCCCTAGAGGAGAGGGACTTGGGTATCCTAGACCAGGACACAAGCTAGTGTTGGAAATTGTGTTCCAAAGGACAGGAACTAAAGCAGGATTCAAACACGTGACAGTACTTGACTGGGAGAGCGATAGGGGCAAGCCAAGTCTGAGCCCATCAGGTTATGGTAAGCCAAGAAGCAACACTAATAGGTCCTGAAACAAGACGGAATAAGGGTTTTCAATCTAAGAGTTCACAGCGGAGTGGAGATAGGGTTTAGAGAGGCAGCAGGTGAGGTATGAGCAAGCAGGATCTAGGGGTTTGCTGTGACTACCTTAGTGTATCTTTAGCTTGTCATTTTATTAATTAATGAGTCTGTGGCACCAAGTATTTGGGTTTCCTTAAAGGGCCAGAGCCAGTTAGGTGTACAACAGAGGTGTTGCCCCATATTAAGTTAAACCTTTAAGTCAAACTGGTGTGGGGACAAATTCAAATTTCATATCAACTTGTTAATTCCAAGAGTTTGGATGTGAGAGAACTGAATCAGGATGGAGTTTTAAAGTTCCTGGTCAGATACAGTTTTTGCTTTTTTCTTATTATTGAAATTTTTGTTGTCTATCAAGAAGGATCATGTAAAAATTATTAAAGAGATTTCCAGCAAAATCTACTCTGAAGCTGGCACAGAATGCTTACTTTTGGCTTTTCCTAGGTAGTATAAGTAGTAAAGAGGAGTGGTTTAAGAGCATGAATCCTGGAGCTAATGCACCTCACTTTGAATTTTTGCTAATTACTAACTATGCATGACTTTGAGAAAGTTTTCTAACCTCTTTGTTCCCCTGTTTCTGCATCTGAAAACTAAGAATAATAGCAACACCTATGCCAAAGAAATGTTGTGAGGATTAAATGAATGAATACAGGTGAAGTTCTTAGAGTGTACCACATAGTCAGTGCTCATTAGTATTAGCTATTACTATTATTCATTTATAGAAACTGGGACATTTTGAATAGAACATTCAAGGATTTTTAGACATTTTAAAACACTGAATTCTTGCTTCAAATTAAAAATTAATGGTAAACTCAACACATGATAGGTAAACATGATACTTCTCCAGTTAGTGCAAGAGATGATGAGTTCAGAGCCGTACCCATTCAGCTCTTTGTGTGATATCATGAGATTCAAGGGCATGAAGAGCACAGCTTGAAAACTGCTGAACTAGAATTGTTCAGATCCTACTTTCTAGGGAGGACCGTATTATTATCTGTCTGGGTTCACTTTGGTTCCAGGAATGGAACCTACAATACCTGGGAGAGTTTTAATGGACATTTGTGGATAGATCTAGGACAGAATGAGACTCATTTGACACATGGCTATACCCACATTCATGTTGTGGTTGTGTGGCACAAATAACCACACACTGCATAGAATTGTTCCAAAACACAGTAGGAAGTTGGTACAGGAAAGAGACCTATATTTGTGTGAATACACCATACACACACACACATATACAAGCTTATTAATAAGACTGTGATGTAGACAGTACAGGCTTAGAATAGGTTTTGGAGTGTCTTTGTGAGATATTTCCCCAATTCATTCAGTCAAGAAATACTGAGCCTAGTATGTGCCATTTACTATTTTGGATACAGGTTTTATAGGAGTAAACCTAACATAAAAATCTCTGCCCTCATGGAGCTCACCTTCTGGGATTATTGCAATACATCTGTATCTTCTCAACCCCTTAGATTGAGCAATTCTAGGCTTGGGGAAGTTTCCTCCAGGTGTGGTTTAGATAATGATAGGCTAAATCGAATCACAGACCCGTGCATTGGAATGACTCTTCAGAATATTATATCAAAATCCTTTATTTTACAAATGGAGACATAAAGGCAGGCAGAATTTAAATGCTTTGCCTAAAGTTCACACTGAGGTGGTGTACACCAAAACCCAGATCACCTGTTCGACATTTGTACCATAGCACAATCAGCACCCTTTATCCAGCCTCATTCCTGTCTCTCACAGCATGTCTACCAACCTGTCCTTATTTCCTTTTCTCATGGGTGGGTCTTAGAATCAGGTTCAAAATTCCTTGATGGCAAAATATGGAATATTTAGATTAATCAAAACCTGGGTACTACCCAGTTTTCACTTTCTCACAGGCTGCTTTTCAAAGTTTGTCTCTCAAACTTTTATATCAGCACTTATCTCATGGCCATTCATTCTCCCTTAAAACCGGGCTTCTTTTACAATCTTTTCAGCCTTGCTTCAGTGCCATTTCAGTTTATTTGTCCGGTAACTAGCATGTACTTCCTATAGCCATCTGCTATAATTTGGCTGATACATTAACTTGTTCACTCACCTCTTCCATGAACACGTACATATCTAACACATAATCCCTAAATACAGTTCATATTTTATAAAATCTGTGCTTTGCCAACAAAATAGCAAGATGTCAACTTCGGATTTGTCATTTATTCATAAAATATTAATAAAAACCAAGAACTTTATTGGGCACAGAGAATGCAAAGGTGAAGAGGGTTATTCTTTGCTCCCAAAGAATTCAGAGTCTAATAAGAAGAGACAAATAAATACATATTTACAATCTGATGTAATAAATGCTAAAGGAGCTACTGGAACACAAAGGAAAGAGAAATGAAAAATATAAGCAGGAAGATCTTCATGGAGGAGGAGTCACTGACTCTGACTCAGGAGACTCAGTAGGATTGTCCAGGCAGAGGGGACAGGAACAGGGAGACATTTCACTTAGAATAGCATGTATATTCACATATGCGTGCAAAATGGCATGATGTACTTGAGAAGCTGTGAATCGTTTGAAGTTTGTTTTTTTTTTTTTTAATTTAAGAACCTTGAGCCCTAAGGTAGTTAAAATTAAGACTGTAGATAAGACCTAGTGGAGTTCACCAAAGATTTGGACTTTATTCCAGACAACAAGAAATCTCAGAAAAGTTCAAGGCAGTGAATGATATATTTAGATCTGGAAATGGTGGCAAAAATGACAGGCATTCAAGTGTGGAGCAGTAAAGGGATTGGAAGCTATTGAATTGGAGTGAAGAATATGTGTTAGACACAACAGAGTAAAGGTTGCTAACTGACCACCATAGAGTTCTAAGTTGTGATTCATGTTCCTTGTGCAGTGGAAACTCATATTTGAAAAAAAAAAAAATCAAATTAGATGCCATATGATCAGATTTCACATAAAAATCTGGATTTCCATAATTAAAAAAAAAAACTTAGGAAGTATGCAGGCAGTTGGCTAGAGTCACAGTTGCTCCCTGTAGAGCAGGCCTGCATGTCTGGTCACCATAGTCTCCAGGTATCCCTCTTATACCTGTAATACTGGAATGTAGTGTCAGTAACCACAACCACTGAACGTGTATGTCATTTGAAGATACTCTGCCAACAGAGCCTCTCCTGAACTTAGAGTCAGTTGCCACTCTCATTGGAATTCATGTTATAGTGGACTGTGGACACGGATTTCTCTGTTGAAAGCCATAGCATTTCCCTGGAATCTCCTGATTTCATAGGCATCTTTGAATTCAGTCTTCTTAACTGTAGCTTGATTCTAGTTCTAGAGTGGTTTAGGGTTAATGTCAGAGGCCTTTCCTTAACAAATAAATTACTAGGGATTCCTGCTGTATAGCAAATTAAATAATAGAAAGGTGTTTGCAATAGTAGATCAGTCACAGATCCAGATGCCATGAAGGCTACCAAAGATACAAGACTGATTGCTAGCCTTCTCAAAAATTAACAGTCTAATTATTAATAGAAACCATTTCTAACCTACTAGCTGAAGTTGCCTCTTGTTCATAAGTCCTGCTTCTCTGGTTACATACTTGATAAATGCCTTCTAACCAGTGGAGTACCATTTAGTGCATTGGAATTCCTACCTTCTCTATGGCACCCAAGGCCTGAAAAAAATTTCTACAGCTTTCAAGGGAATGGAATCTCTCAGCAGAGAACATCATCTAAACTAGATCAGGGCAATCTTTTCACACCTGGACCCTGGCTGTTCGCTGCAGAGTACCAGGGCATTTGTTGTAAATGAGGGAATTCCTTTCAGCCTCTGGGAAGTTTGAGCAGAGAGCAGTCAGTATGTCCCTGTGAGCAAGATCAGAATTGCTAATTTAAATAAAAAAAGTTATTTATTCTCCTTCTAAATTATAGCTTTAGAAGATAGTACAACAGAGTTATTAGTGCCTTGTTTTTCTTAATGTTCTGCAAATTTATACATCTACTGAGACTACAAACACTCTCACTAGTAATAAGAATAAATTATGGCAATAAACATAATATACAGTGACCTAATAGGAAAAATGATAATCCCTTTAAATGTCACATGGTAGCATTTAATTTACATTTAAAAGGCAGTTAGTATGAGTAATTATAAGTTAATTAAATATTGATTATTCTAAGAGCTCTATTGTGACTTAGGATCTATGCATTGTAGAATAAATCTGGCTGATTTGAAATAAACTTAAAATGACATTGGTAACTACTGTGTAATTACATTTTATGGTTATTAAATGTAACAACAAGCTGAATATTTATGATGAACAAATCAAATACCATAATAAAACATCAATATCGGTTTCTCAGTACCTACTCTTATTATGTAAGTGCTTATACTTGTATAAGTTTGTTTGTTTAACTGTCTCTTTATGCTCAGTTTTCTTTGCAGAACAATGTAGTATTGATATTTACAAGAGAAACTCCATGTATCCTGTGTACCTTTTGCATTGTGCCTGTTGATATTCTCAAATGCAATCAATAATAAACATTTACTTCACTTAAATTGTTCCTTGAAATACTTATCTTATTTCAAAGTTTATGTTTATGAATTATACAATCAACTAAGTTATCACTCCTCTCTGGCCTCTTACGAGAAGGGTGCCATCAACAGAAACCAGCTAAATCCAAATAAAATTCATCCTTCCTCTTCCATTGGGTATCCATTGTTAATAGTAAATGCATTTTTGAGAAGGTTTCTATCTTTTGAGGGAAAACATGGGATTTGCTACTTAGAGCAAGGTGATGTTTCAGAAATTTCTTTAATAATCTTCCAGACTTTGCCATGGTAACTTTTCATTTATTTTCACTCTTCTGTCCATCTATATATCCATTCATCCATTCACATATTCATTCAAATGGCTATTTAGTCAATAAGACATCATGAGCAATTCTGCATAAGAATGTTAGTAAATTTGGTCTTTTGTCTCTTTTCCTGGAAACCCAACTTTGTTGATGTGGAGTCTAGGTCAGTATATTGCTGGAACTGAGAATATAATGTGCCTACCAGATTGGTTTTTTTTTGTTTGTTTGTTTGTTTTTTACATAATGGTGCTGTGTTTTGTTGTGGTTGGGTTTCTGAAAGAGAAGCCTTTTAACATTAAAATGTTAGATTGAAATGAAACATTAAATGATAACTAAATATTGTCAGGTCTCTTGAATGTTGTTAACTGTGGATATTATAGTATATTGGAAAAAGCTGGATATGTGCTTTCTGATCCTTTACTATAATCTTGAATGCAGTTTGTCTATGATGAATCCTCTGCTTTTCATTTTTTTCAAACCAACTTCCCAAGCTGCTAGGACCACTGTGTGCTCAGAATTTTCCAAGTGCATCTCCTTTCTTGAAACAGTAAATCTCATCTCCTGCTTTCAAAAACCTCATGGTCACCTCCCCCTGCTACGCATTTAAACTTCCCACTACTCCCCAAAGGAATTCCTTAGAGGCTCAGTGGTAAAGAATCTGCCTGCCAATGCAGGACGCCCTGGTTCAATCCCTGGATCAGGAAGATCCCCTGGAGAAGGAAATGGCAACCCACTCTAGTATTCTTGCCTGGGAAATCCCATGGACAGAGGAGCCTGATTGGCTACAGCAAATAACACGACTCCCCAGTACAGTCTCAGCAACTCTCTCTTTTCTGTCTTCCTATCATATCTTTTAAGATTATTAGTCGAATTTTGGCTCTGTAAGTTGCTGTCTACATTTGTACAAATCACTTAATCTTTCTGAATTTCAGATTGTTAATCTGTAAAATTGGGAGAGGGGGTGCAGGGCAAGGGTGAGGAAATGCATGAAATATCTCTAAGTTCACTTTTCAGTTCTGAGCTTTTTTTCTCCTTTGATTCTATGTTGAATCCCATCCTGATGTGAAGAGCTGACTCATTTGAAAAGACGCTGATGCTGGGAAAGATTGAAGGCGGGAGGAGAAGGGGACGACAGAGGATGAGATTGTTGGATGGCATCACCTACTCAATGGACATGAGTTTGAGTAAACTCTGGGAGTTGGTGATGGACAGGGAGGCCTGGTGTGCTGCACTCCATGGGGTCGCAAAGAGTCAGACATAACTAAGCGACTGAACTGAACTGAATTGAATCCCATATACTTCATGATGCCTTCCCCAGTCCTGTTCTCACACTCTAATTTCACTTCTCAACTCTTAAAGCACTTGCAGCACTTACTACATAGTTATTGAAATACGCATTTTCTCATATCATTCTTTTTTACTTTGTGAAGTTTTCATACTATAATAGCTCTCTGAATGGACTGTAAGCTTCTCTAGGGCAGGAACCACTATTTAGGCTTCTTGATGTGCCTTTCGCCTATGTCAAAGAATCTAGCATAATCATTTGATCAGAGTAAATGCTAGCTGCATACTTTTTATAAATTATTGATTGAGAAAAAGAATGAATGGTTCTACTGTACCAAGGTACACATGAGCTGAAACAATCCACTTATTTATCTAAGTGCAGATCAGATATTACCTCCTCTATATGACTGTAATTTGTTCATTTTTTCATTCCCAGCTCCTAGCACATAGCCAGTGTTCAATAAAGGTTGGTTCAAAGAAGGAAAGAATGAATGAATGAATATCCTCTTCTTTCAAAGCTTTTATTAGCCACTAAGTTTATTGAAAATAGTTCTACATTTTATTCTGTGCACCAGCAAATCACCTTTCAAATCTGAGCTTTTTATCTAGGCATGTAAATACTCCCTTTCAAAGTACATTAATCTTTATAAGCTTTTATTATTATTATTATGCTGTGAATTCCAATTCTTTGCTTTCTCTCAGCAGAGTCTCTGCCCTTGTCTAATCACATCTGCAAGTAAGCAAATATTGGCAAAAACTCATAAAATCTTATTAATCCCTTTGGGCAAATGATGTCAAACTCAGTGGCCACTATTGCCATTTATAACTATGAATCACAAATTTGCATTGCCTCTGGACACCATAAATGGCTTGTCTTATAAAATGTGAATAAAAACCATGCTTCCATTTCATAAGAAGGGTCAACATGAATAATCAGCTCAAAATAAGGCTTTAAAAGCATTTTGATGTTAAAGGTTGCTTATCAACGCTCACCTCCTAAAAGTAACATGTAATTTTTACTTATTTAGTTCTACTTCATATTTTTGGTTGCTTGTAAAAATCATACTGTGTAGCAAGGAAAGCTAAAATGGCTTCTTTGAAGAATAGACAATCAGTTATGATTTTTGACTGAGAGTAACAGAGACTGTGTCTAAAAGGAGGGAATTTATTGTCTGGACATGGAGGATTCACAGGGACTCTGGAGTGCTGAGGAATGGGGCTTGAAGATAGGTAGGAACCAAAGAGGCAGGAACCTGACAGCTATCTCAATAATCTGAACTGTTGCCATTGCTAAAAAGAATGAACTTAAAATATTCCCCCAATACTTGAGCCACCATGCAAGAGTTCTCTATCTTTTTCAGTTTCTTTTGTATAAGAAAGTTGCCTAGAATTATACTGCCTATAATGCAATGGGGAAAGGATGATATCCCAGTAGTAAATCAGGAAGCTATTTTAAAGGGAAATGCATATTGAGTGGCTTTAAAGTGATGACTATCCACCACAGTTAGTACATAATAATATAGGCTTATGTTCACTTAGTATATTGTTCATTCAGTTAGTCAATTAATATGATGCATGTCTACTGTATCTAACTACTGAGCAGACAGCTTGGCCCCTGACCTTGAGGAGGATACCATATAGCACCTAAGAGAAACCTATAAAGAATATGCACAGTACAGTCTGATTAGGGTCATAATGAATTACAGATAAAGTGATATGGAAATTCACTGAACAGAAGCTATGAAAGGCTGTGAGGGAGAGGAAAGAGTATTTACTATGGAATCATTGCAGGTGGGTTTGATTATCTATCCTGGTATCTAACAGCTTTTTAACTTCAGAAAAAAATCACTTATTATCTCCAACACTCAGTGACCTCATCTGTAAAATGAGAAAGATAAATGGTCCCTGTAGGATTGAAAGAACTAAATGAGATTGCATATATTTTAGCATTTAGTACTTAGCAGGTATTTGATAAGTGATTATTGATTGATTCATTCATAACAAAAAATGTTGCTGGCTTCAGCTGCACCAAGGGGAGATACTGGAAATGGATCTTGAAGAGCAATGAGTATCTTTATTTCAATTTATGCAAAAGTGTTTCAAAAGGACATATATATATATATATATATATATATATATATATATAAATTGAATTTTTGCTTTGTGAGCTGACAGATGAAACTACTGTTTCATCATAACTAGTCATAATTATGCCACAAGTAGTCATATAACATGAACCAAAGCAACTGAAAGAATAAAAATTAGTATGAGAAAAAAAAAAAAGATTTTGAAAAAATAAGTAGAAATTCTTCCAGGCAGAGGGAAAGGACATTTTGAGCACATGCAAAGATGAAGTGATATAAGGCATGGGGATCTCTGGAGAGGTGGTGAGAAGGTCAGCAAAGATGGACTGTGAAGATTTAGGGCAGCGTCAGGTAAAGAGAAGACAGTGATGGAGATAGTTGATAGAAGATGTAGTTCAATGTGAAAAGTTTGGATTATAGCAGTCAAGTGCTTTTCAAAATGTGATCCCTATGCTTCTTGCATTAAACCCAACAGGATTACTTCTTAGAAATACAGCTTCTGAGGTCCCAACCCAGACTTCTTGAATCAGAATCTCTGAGAGCAGGTTGTGAAGAAACTACAGTTTTTACAATCTACCTAGGGGATTTTAAGATACCTTATAGTGTGAGAACACCTGTTAATAGAAAGCCAAGGGAAATGTTTAAGTGGGTAATCATGAGAAAAGGAGAGATTAAGACTCCATACACTGTGTCACTGTGTTTCTTTTTCTTTAGGAATTTGGAGTATATTTTATTCAATATATTCATCCATGTAGGATTTTGATATTGCTGAGTTAAACTTAACACATATGAGACAGATTCACTACTGGGATATACCAAATAATGGTATTCTCTTTTTATAGCCAAGAATCAGACTAGACTATGAATGATTCTGTAGCAAATAAAATAGAGCAAGATGGCTGATAATAAAAATGAACACTTTCTAAAAGCATTTAACACTCAAGGAGATGGAGCAGGGAGAAGATGTATGCTTTTGAAATGGGAAGAGGGGTGGGAGAAAAGGAAAAAGGAAACAGCATACATTTTCAGAGTTATGGTAAATGTCACAGAGAATTCAACAATTTTCTTTGCAGAATTTAGAAAATGAGTGCACATAATTCCAACTGGGTGATATCACAGGGAATTTGAAAAGTACCCTGAGGCAATTCAGGGAGCTGCTTTTATATTCAAGCTGAATGAAAGAAACCATCCATATTTCAACTAGGCATGCATACACACACGCGCGCACACCCAATGACTGCATGCAAATGCACACCACAAAAGCACTTCATCACAAAAATATACTCTTAGGCTGAAGGTGCAGCAGGTAGGATTACCTTGTGGATGCCCTCTATCCATCTACCCAGTCCCCAAAGTCAGGACTCAGATTTTAAGCCAAAATGATCAACCAGCTGCAATTCAACCTCAGACATTTTTGGGGGGAGTTGAATAGATAAACAATGTCAGTTCCTTGTTTTTCTGACTTAAAGCCTTACAATTACATAAGCACAGACTTCTGTGGTGTTTAGATGTCTATTTGCAGAGAACTGCATTGAGGAACAGCCTGTAATTTCTGGCAGCCTTGTGAATAAACAAAACGCTAGAGGCTGAACTCCTCTGAACCAGTTCCTTGCTTTCCTTCACTTGCTAAATGCAGATCAGTAAGGAAAGGAAAGGAAACTGGTAACATGTCTAAGAGATTATGGAGGGTCATGTTAGGTAAACCAAAGGGGAAAAAAAGCAAACTGCCCATCATCTGGGAAGCAATTTCAACACATAATAGCATGAAGAAAAGGGATGATATTTCTGAAGCTGAAAGACAAACACGTACTTCCACGTCCATGGAAATTTGGGCAATAGAAGTGAGGGATGTCAGTAAAGAACCCAAAATGGAGCTCTAAAGGGTTATTGTTGGTTGGGTTATTCATTCATCCATCCATTCAGCTAAGATTTATTTAACCATTACTATTATCATGCTCTGTGCAAGGTGGTAGGGATACCACAATAAACATGAAATAGTGCCTTTCATCAAGGTGCACACATTTCTATGGGAGAGAGAGATGTAGAAAAAATATTTATAAAATAGTGTGTATAAATGTAGCTAAAAGCACACAAATAGTGGTTAAGGGCATTAAAAAAAACCCCAAGAGAAACAAAGTACTTCAAACCGTATGTGTATGCAACAGAAAAGAAAGAGCAAAGAAAGTCCATAAGAATGTTTGAGGGGAAATTATTAATAGTATGATGTTCTGACCAGCTTTTATGAAGTATCTTGAACTTGCTTGATATATTAACACTTACATAACATTAACTTGATCATGTTGCATTCAGCTAGAACTTGAGTTCTGAAGATAAAACAATGTGACAGTAATGTAGCTAGAATGACACATGTCCTGGCTGCTGCTCTCAGGATGAAGTGGGGAAAAATGAAAGCAAAATGTGTGATCAGGACCTTCACCTCTCTGAGTCAGAAAGTTTTAGAAACTGAAATCATCTGCTTAATTGGAGTAAGTTCATGATTATATCCTCTCTTCTCACAGTCCAAGAAATGAAAAGTTGTAGAGTAGAATCAGCTCAAATTAAGCCTTAAGCTTTGGAATATATGATTTCTTTGTTTTGTTTTACTCATTCAGAAGATAGTAGATGAGCAGAAGGAACTGGCATTTATTAAACACCTACTTTGCATTTGGTTCTATGTCTAGGGCTTAATATAATTTACCTTATATATTAGCTCTGTGGAGGAGGATCATGGAAATGACAATATTTCATAGCGATTCCTGGATTCAAATCTCAGTTCCTCAACTTATAAGTTGTATGATCCTGGTCAAGGTACTTAACCTCTGGACCTCAGGTTTTTCATCTGAAAGATGTTTGTATTAAAAGAACCTTTCTCAGTAATTGTTATGACCATTAAATTATTTAATATAAAATACCTGGAGTAATACCTGACTCAAAATGAACACCAACAAATGTTAGCTACTCTTCCAACTTTTAGTACTATATAATATTCTGTTTAGTTGATCCTCTGGGGAAAAAAGCTCTTTCATTTATTTTAAAAATTAGCATACTAAAAATATAAGGAATACAATTTGGTAAAATGTAGTGACAATGAGTTTACAGTAAGCATCTTGATTAATGGTGAAATGTGAAAAGCTTTTTCTCTGAGCCCAGGAAGCAGAAAAGAAAGCCTTTTACCATCACCATTATCCAAAAATGTACTTGATATCCTAGGCTGGATGTTAAGGCAAGAAGAAAAGAAAGGCATAAGGACAAAAAGGAAAAAGTAAACTGTCACTATTCATAAGTAATGTGATGATATATATAAAAAAATCCAAGAGTTATTGGAATTAAAAGTGGGTTTATCAAGGTTGCCAGATACAAGATCAATATACAAAATGAGATTTGCCAAAGGTTAGAAGTACACTGTAAAATCTCCTTTTAACTTTTCTCTTTCATTAACTCTTTCATTCACCCATATAAGAAATATTTTTAAGAACCAACTATCTGTCAGAGTCCTCCTACCTTACTGCAGAGTCTTAGCTTTCTGGAAAATCCTTAGTTTCCCAGCTGTTCAGCAAAGTATTGCCAATAACATGCCTAGTCCAAAATCCTATAAAGCTAGGAGTGGCTTGGGCAGATTCTGGAGATCCTAGAAGCCTTGGCCACATAGAGTATCTCTCCTCTTATCTAGAGCCACTGAGGGATTATGGGGGGTTTGCACATGAGAGCAGAGAAGCAGGCAAACATCTTCAGGATGAGTTAGCACAGTACTCAGAGGAGGAGCTTTTCTGCACAACTTGCTTAGGATGTACTTCCTTAATGATGTGTTTTTTTTTTTCTTAATTTATTTTTTATTAAAATATATTCTATTTACCATGTTGTATTAGCTCATTAGTTTCTGGTGTAGAGCAAAGTGATTCAGATATATGTGTGCATATATACACACACACATATATGTTCTCTTTCATATTCTTTTCCATTATGGTTTAGTATAGAATAGTTCCCTGATGATATACAGCAGGTAGGATCTTATTTATCCATTCTCTGTATGATAGTTTGCATCTGCTGATCCCAAACTCTCCATCCATCCCTCTCCTACCTAACCCACCTTGGGAACTACAAGTCTTTTTTCTATGTCTGCGAGTCTGTTTCATAAATAAGTTCATTTGTGTCTTATTTTAGATTCTACCTATAACTGCATATCATACTGTATTTGTCTTTTTCTTTCTAATATATGTAATCTCTAGGTTCTAGTATGGTAATCTCTAGGTTCATCCACCTTCCTGCAAATTGCAATATTTCATTCTTTTTTATGGCTGATTAGTATTTTATTGTTCAATGTTGTGTTTTTAACTGTGGGTGGCTACCTGTAAATGGGTCAAAAAAATAACCATATCGCATGTATATGTCTGTTATTTTCTGCATTTTTGAGCTTTTAAAAATATTTTACTTAAAAATACCAAGGTATTTGTTTTTAGGCATGTAACATTGGTACCTTGTACCATTTTTAGAAAGAAGAATCCAGATCCTGTGGGCTCTCAGCTGTCTGAACACCTTCAATTTTAGGTGTCCTACTGGGGGACAGAGCCAAGTTTAGGGAGCTAATACCAGAAGAAACAGGAAGGATAAATATGCTATGAGTGAAAGCAGCCACGTATAGGAATATTATCTCAAGAAGCATCAGTGAAACCTGGGAAGATGCCTTGTCGCTATGTTGTGCAGTTCCACGCAAAACAAAGACCTGCTTTCTCAGCGTTTATAAAAGGGACTAGTTCTCTCAGAAGGAACATGGAGGAGAACTGATTAATAAGGTACAGTTGTCCTCTCTAGTGAAGTCTTTAATATTCCTTTAGTTTCTGGGATCTGTGATGTTCCATCCATCTTAACATTGTCAAACCAACATCAAAATGGAGATATAAACGTGTACTTGAATGCCTTTTACAAACCAAAAACTTAAAAATCCTTGATCTCATTTAATCTATATACTTATCCTGTACAGAATATATTATTTTCCTTATTTACAAATGTGTAGCTGATAGCTCAAGGTCACTGGGTTAATAGGCAATACATGCAAGAGTTACTCCAGGACTAGCTCCACAATAGCACCAGAGGACACTTTCCTCTCTACATCATACTTCTTGTCTAACTGCAATTAGAGCATCCAGTTCACTTTCTTTTGATATTGTTTATTTATATTCTTACTTTGATGCAGACTTGCAAATTTTCCTTTCTCTGTATATTTGGTTGTGGTCTTACCATGGGACTGGTAGTCCCAAAGTTTCTTCAGTTCAGTTAGGTTCAGTTGCTCAGTCATATCCAACTCTTTGTGACCCCAAACTCCATACTACAACACGTACCAGTGTTGTATCTCTTCCTATAGCCTATAAACATCCTCAGGTCTCCCTAACACTAAAAATTATAATCTTCTCTTTAATCTGAGTCTTTCTCTTTCCCTTCATTTTCAGCCAGAGTTTTTGTTGAAGGATTGTCATTGTCACCAATTACTCTCTTCTCACTTAATCTTCAGTTCAGTTCAGTCGCTTAGTTGTGTCCGACTCTTTGCGACCTCATGAACTGCAGCATGACAGGCCTCCCTGTCCATCACCAACTCCCGGAGTCCGCCCAAACCCATGTCCATTGAGTCAGTGATGCCATCCAATCATCTCATCCTCTGTTGTCCCCTTCTCATCCTGCCCTCAAACTTACCCAGCATCAGGGTCTTTTCCAATGAGTCAGCTCTTCACATCAGGTGGCCAAAGTATTGGAGTTTTAGCTTCAACATCAGTCCTTCCAATGAACACCCAGGACTGTTTTGAAAAATCAAAACAAATCTTTGAAATCTTAGTTTTGAAGACTGACTGCCTTCAGAACTGGCATTCTTTATCACTTGAACCAAATAACCTTTCTCCACAGAACATGCAGTTTTGTCTAAAAAGAATAATATGGTGTGTAGCTCCATTAATTCTTCACTCTATTTCTCCATCTTCTAATATTCAGAACCAGAGTGTCCTCTTGGCAGATTATCAAAACTTTCTTGTTTATTTCTGGCTTTGTACTTTTTTCCCATTTTACTCGTCTTGCTGTATTTGGTCTGTGTTGATGTCAGGTGAACAAAGGGGTGCCTTGGGCACACAGCAGAGAGGTGAGTTCGGATCTGTCTGGAACTGAGTGTCCTTCATTCCAGTCGTGGCATGCTCTCATTGCACTGCCAGTGTCCATAATGCTCACCTTTCTGAGGATGTGCTTAGCCCCTTGCCAGGAGGGAGGTATGACCCTCCTGGGATAGTGGATAGGTGGATAGTAATTGTGGAGAGTAGGCAGCATCTTCAGCTATGCCTTGATTATCTCAGCCAACTCAGACATTACTTTCTGATAAAGCAAGTGCTCACTCTGGATTGGGACTCTTTTCCAGAGCAGACTATTTTATAGCCATCTATCAGGATATCAATAAGATATTGGAAGGATACTTGTGTTTTTGAGACCTAAGCAGTAGGAGCTGAAATGCTTGTCCATTAGGAAATGGAGCTGCCGGTCTGCAGCATGAAATGGAATCTCAAAGGCACTGTTGCTGGCAGGTGCTTCAATACGAGAGAGGTAATTGTTGCAGTATTGATTTTCCTGGGTCTCCTGTTATAGCAAACAGTCCTCTTAATCTGCAAGAGCTCAAGTAAATGCTTAACATCCCATTGATGTCGAGTGTCCACTTCTTGCTTTGGGATCTTGAGGCATTGTTTCCCACAGTGCATGAGATTGTTGTAAAGGTTTCATTTCAAAGTGTTCCGATGTGCCTTGTCATAAATAAATAAATTTAACAGTGTAAACATCAGACCCTCCCATGTTACCACTAGTTTAATAATCATCTCAGTCAGTCAGTCACTTATTAACCCCAGCATCTGCTTCCTTTATCCCTCCCTTCACCAGGGCAGTGGCTCCTAGGTACCCTGCCATTTTCTTAGAAAAGATGTTGAAGGCAGGACTTGTCTGAAAGTGTGGAGGCAGGGGAAATTACATGGTGGAGAGCCTGAGAAAAGACTGTCTTTCTTCTCTCCTCTGATAAGAGACACCTGCAGGTGATGGAGCAGTGATGTGTGGAAGCTGACTTCCTTCTCAAGTGACAAGGATTCTGTTTCTCTACAACTGTGGTGTGGCTATGGTTTGACTATCCAAGCAACTCACTCTAGTCCTGTCAGCTCTTTTTTTCAGAGTAAATCACTATTGCAGGATTTGTGTTTCCTAATTTAATTTCTTGGTGGGAGAAATCTGATTAACTCAGCTCAGCCTAACAACAGGTTACCCTTGGGTCAGGAGCTTACCTTGATCTAATTACCTGTGGATAAATTACAAAGTTAGGATCCCATGGGCAGAAGTTCTCCTAGTAGGGCGAACTCCAACAATGGGGGAAAAAAGCCTACAAAGGGACACCTAAATGGTCAATATTAATTTTCTCTGATAGAAATCATTTAAAAATTATATACTTATGTATACATATGGTACATATGGTTGCTAAGTCATGTCCAACTCCTTTGTGACCCCATGGACTCTAGCCTGCCAGACTTCTCTGTCCATGGGATTTCCCAGGCAAGAATACTGGAAATAGGTTGCTATCTTCTTCTCCAGGGGATCTTCTCGATCCAGGGATCAAACCCAGGCCTCCTGCATTGGCCTGCAGATTCTTTACCACTGAGCCACCAGAGAAGCCCCAATTTAAAAATTACAAATTTAATATACTAGTGCTCCCAGTGATTTATTTGTTATGAAAAAAGTGTTGGCTATCCTGTATAGTATGTTACCCAGAGAAAACAGCCCTTTTAGATTTGCTTTTACTGATTTGCACCCAGAGCAAGAGATGTGATAAGTTCTAGGAAATGTAGTAAAGGCATGTTATTGAGAACATCATGCACTGTATCATATAGTCCTCTTAATAAGAATGTAGGGACAAAATCTTTTTAATGGTCTAAAGTCCAAAAAAAAAACTCTATTTCTTTGAGAGACTGTGTTGACTTCGCAATATGGATGTTTTGACTGATAAATTATTGTGTTTCTCTTTCCTTTGGCTATTAGGAAGCTCAGAAACACGTTTGTAGACCACTTCCAGCAAGTGTACAGTGTCTTCAGTTGCGTGTTCTCGTTTATTCATCTTCCATGTGACTTCTTTTACAATCCACCCACGATCCTTGTTTTTCATGTGCAGTCTTTTCTCTTGCTGACTCAGTTGGCTCCTGCCATCTCCCCAACACTTCCAGTTCCAAAGATACTTTAGAAGCCTTACTCCATCCTCAGGGAAGAGGCGACTCTAAAATAGTTCGAAGTCAAAATGGAATTCCTAGCTTAACTAAATTATGCTACCATAGTGAAGGAGAAGGTAGAGATTTTAGTGAAAGAACTAACCAAATTAAAGACAAAACAAGCTGAGAGACATCACTCATATGTCTTCATTTCCATTTTTTTCTGTCTAAGAAATTGGTGTGGTGAGCCGAGGACTGGAAGTGCCTTCTGCTCGGGAGGCACTCTGTGTCTAAAGGCCCAGTAGGAACCTGAAAAGGGTCCAGAGAAAAGGAAGCTCAAATCAACTTATTAGGTTGATCTCTAAACTCATCTTTAAAAGTAATCAGGTGGGAATATAAATATGTGCAGCCAGAATGGGAAACAGTGAGATTTTTGAGGTTCCTTAAAAAGTTAAAACTAGAACTGCCCTCTGGTTTAGCAATTTCCCTCTTGGGTATATATCCAAAGGAAATTAAATCACTATATCAAAAAAATATCTGCACCCCCATGTTCATTGCAGCATTATTTACAGTAGCCAACACATTCAAGTAACCTAAATGTTGATCAGTGGATGAATGGATAAAGATAATGTGACATATATACACAACGAAATATTATTCAGTCATAAAAAAGAAAAAAAATTGCTATTTGTGACAACATGGGTAGGCCTTGAGGGCATTATGTTTAGTGAAATAAGACAGTGAAAGACAAATTCTGTATGATCTTACCTATATGTGGAATCTAAAAGCTAAACAAATGTGTAGAACAGAGACAGACTGGTGGTTGCCAGGGATGGGAGTTTGTCAGAGGTGGAGGAAATCAGTGAAGGTGGTCAAAAAGTAAAAACTTCCAGTTAGAAGATAAATACATTCTGGGGATGTAATGTATAGCATGGTGACTGCCATTCAAAATTCTACATTGCATATTTGAAAGTTAGTAAGAGTAGATTTTAAAAGTTCTTATCACAAGAAAGCAGTTTCTGTCTGAGGTGGTTGATGTTAATTAGGCTTATAGTGGTAATAATTTCACAATATAGATACATATCAAATCTTAAATTGTATACCTTGAGCTAATACAGTGTTACATGTCAACTCTACCTCAATAATATTGAAAAATAAAAGAGTTGGAGGGGTCACTCAGTACCCATGATAGCTCTAGCTTAGCTCAGCAGGTCGACTGGGGCAAAGCCCTACTAAAGAAAAGAGTCTGTGGTTTTGGAGTGTGCCTTATGCCTCTGTTTTTCAGGCCATAATGAATATGCTAGCAACTGGAACAGAGATTTGGATTCTTGCCACTGAGAAAATGAGTAACAGTAACAATTTCTTCATCAATTTATTTAATCTTGTTACATTGTACTTATGTTTGAAAACTGCCTCAAATCCCCTTTGTGAGTCAAACAGGATATGTGTGCATGAGTGAAATAACTTAACTATTTAAAAATGCAGGGAGAGTAAGCAATGTTCCCAGTGATACCATTATTCTCCCACTCAGTGATCTATCACAATGCCTCAAGCTCCACCATTAGAAAACCATTAAAAAAACTTCTTTGAGATAAGTCAGTTTCTCCAAAAATTAGGATCACAATGGACAAATTTTCTCCCATCTACACACTAGTAATTTATAATTTTACCTCAAATGCTCGGTAAACTGAAAACCATTTACAATGTAAAAAATTGTTTTATTTAGAGTTTTTAGTTTCCATAATTTGGATTAAAATCTGCATTCAGTTCAGTTCAGTTGCTCAGTCATGTCCAGCTCTTTGAGACCCCATTGACTGCAGCATGCCAGGCCTCCCTGTCCATCCACAACTCCCGTAGTTTACTCAAACTCATGTCCGTTGAGTCGGTGATGCCATCCAGCCATCTCATCCTCTGTTGTCCCCCTCTCCTCCTGCCCTCAATCCTTCCCAGCATCAGGGTATTTTCAAATGAGTCAGTTCTTCACATCAGGTGACCAAAGTATTTCATTGGATTTTTGCTATCTGGGAAATCAAAAGGAAGGACCCTGGCACAATGAGATAGAGAACAGATAGATCATAACCGCATGGAAGATAGTGATCAAGGGAAAGCATAAGACTGACTCAGAGCTGCTGCTGTTCATCCTTCCCTGTGTAGGGCAAACCCTGACAGATAAATCTTCCAGGGGGAAGACCAGCTCTGTCCCAAGGGAAACAAACTTTTCTGTGTTGTTTTTCCATCGATGAAATGAGGACAGTAGAATAATCTTCATAATGAAGCTATGAGGACTGAATGAGTTGATATTGGAAAAGTGTTTCACACAGTTCCGGGCATATAATAATCACTTGTTGTTCAGTAGCTCAGTTGTGTCTGACTCTCAGATGCTGTGGAGTACAATATACCAGGCTTCCCTGTTCTTCACTACCTCTCAGAGTTTGCTCAAACTCATGTCCATTGAGTCAATGATGCCATCCAACCATCTTATCCTCTGTTGCCCTTTTCTCCTGCCCTCAATCTTACCCAGCATCAGGGTGTTTTTTCAGTGAGTCAGCTCTTAATCACGGTCGTTGGTTAATGAAATATGGGGAAAAAAAAAAAAATTGGTGATCCAGGGAGAGACGGGTATCATGGAGGTCAGAAATTGCCTGTGATATTAAATTTAATGTGCATTTGTTTTTCCATTTTAAGAGACATACTCAAAGGTATAGGATATATTAGAAGTGGAGAGTTGGGTGAGAAAAGAGTATTCAAATTCAGTGAAAGAGAAAGAGAAAAGAGCAGATTTAGGAACTATTTCAAGGAAAAAGCAGAATTTGATGACAGATGGAGTGAAAAAGTTTTTTGTTTTTAGAAGCACAGGTAGTGTAGTCCTTGAAATCAAGAGTGGAAGTTACTTAAAGTGCACATTCCTGATGTGTGTGGCAAAGTGTCCTGGGCCTGTTCTGAGGATAGGTGTTGATTAGGTGGTGATAGACACTTCTAATGAGTGAGCAGTGGCAGGACATTGCACAAAACTGCCCAACAAAAACATGAGCCACAGATGTGTTTTAACATTTTCTACTACTACTAAGTCGCTTCAGTCGTGTCCGACTCTGTGCAACCCTGTAGACGGCATTTTCTAGCAGTCCCCTTAAAAAAAGAAGCAAAAAAAAATTTTTTTAATCAATGTTAATAACAGAGTCGGACATGACTGAAATGACTTAGCAACTTAGCAACAAATACTGTATTTTAATTAAACTAATATATAAAAAAATATTTTTAGACTGTATAATCAATTTTTTAAATTAATGAGATATTTTACTTTTTAAAATCTGATGTGTATTTTACACTTTCAGCACAACTAAATTTTAACATTTCAAAATATGTGTAGCTAGTGGCTATGTATTGTACAGTATCTGTACTGTCAGTGAAAAGAATCCTTGTCATCAGTCCCTGTCTCGGGATGTAGTGTCCTCTTGTCTACCAGATTAATATTCAGTTGTTCCATTTTGGTCATCCATGGTTCTAACTATAGGTATTAAACTTCTACTCAGTGTTGGGCCTTGGATTAGATGCTGGGGATTCAAGGATGTCTATACAGAGTATAATTTTATATCCCAGGGAAGTTTTGACTAGATTAGTTCTTTTTTGGGTTTTTCCAAGTGAATTCAACTAAATCAAACTAGTTTTAATATGACTAATTGAAAACTAAATCAAACTGTTTTAAGCAAGCAAACCAGTGTGAACTTGTCTTAAGAAGAGCAAAGATTTCTGGCTAGTTCCTTTGGGTTACCACTTAATTATGCTATTTAAAAGTAGTTCTGATTTTACATGGTTCTAGTCAAAGCTATGGTTTTTCCAGTAGTCATGTATGGATGTGAGAGTTGGACTCTAAAGAAAGCTGAGTGCTGAAGAATTGATGCTTTTGAACTGTGGTGTTGGAGAAGACTCTTGAGAGTCCCTTGGACTGCAAGGAGGTCCAACCAGTCCATCCTAAAGGAAATAAGTCATGAATATTCATTGGAAGGACGGATGCTGGAGCTGAAACTCCAATACTTTGACTACCTGATGTGAAGAACTGACTCATTTGAAAAGACCCTGATGCTGGGAAAGATTGAAGGCAGGAGAAGAAGGGGACAACAGAGAATGAGATGGTTGGATGGCATCACCAAATCAATGGACATTAGTTTGAGTAAGCTCCATGAATTTGTGATGGACAGGGAAGCCTGACATGCTGCAGTCCATAGGGTCACAAAGAGTCAGACACAATTGAGCGACTGAACTGAACTGAACTAGCCTTTTGATTACTTGGTTTTACTTGGATTTTGTGTACTCTAGTCATTTCAAAATGGTAAATAATAGATAATAGATGCAATAATATCTTGCCAATTCAGAGTTGAGCAGTCTGTTCTAAGAATATTAAAAAAAAAAAAAGAATATTAAACATTTTAAGCCACTTATGAGCAGGTGGATGTTGCCAAACACAGAACACCTTAAGAAAAAAGACAGAAACCAGGATATAAGAATTGGGCCCTAAGGTCATAGCTACTCTGTCAGTAAGCCTGACTTTAGTCCGAACTGGCAAGATTATTCTATTGAGATTCTTCAAACCTCCTAAATTTGGGAATATTTATTCCCAGAAAGAGGTACAAACACAAAACGCTGAGTTAAGGTTAAATAGCCTTAGTTGTGAGTTGATATCTGATTTGGCAACAAACTATTCAGAGATTCCTAAAGAAAGATTAGAATGTTACATATCAGTGAGTGGTGAAAGATCTGGGACTGGACTTCAGTTTACCTTGGGTCAATGTGAGGCTCCTGTATTAGAGAAAGAAGCATCAAAAATAAGAAAGGAGAGAAGGGTGACAAGATGCTGAGCACACTCATTCACCTAACTAGAGTATGTAGCTTGAGTCTGGGTGATGCAAGCCTGTGAAAAGAGTCCCAGCAATACCCTGGGCCTTGAGAAAGGAGGTACTGATGAACTGATGCAAGGGCAGTCTGCAGGGAGATTAAGTTAGGTTTACTTTACTCCAGAATTTTTGCCATTCAATCCATGCTGCCTAACATTATGCCTAGTTTTTCATAAGTTAACTTCTCAATCTTTTTTAGATCTGTCGTCCCAGAAGTGTTCAATGGCTTCTATTGGGCTACCAAACCTATATAGATGATAGATAGATAGATTTTTGTCACTTGCCTTATATTTCCTTGCAGGCTATAAGGCTAATTTTCTTGCCACTTTCAAGTGCTTCTAACCTCCATTGTCAGAATTCTTATGTTTTCCATCTCATGTTTACTTATCATTCATGTTGGTCTCCCTATTTTCATTCATTTTTCTCTATGCTTATTAAAATTCTACCCATTCAACAGGGCCAATACAGGGTCTTGCTTCCTGCTTGTTGTCTCTAGTTTCATAGATCTCATTTTCCACTGAATCTTCTAGTCTTGGTCCACATCACACAACTTGTCACCTCTATGGCCTTATCTTATTCCTTGAGAATTTCATCAGTGTTAACCTCAACACCCCAAGCAGTTTGAAAGATATTCAATAGCAAGAATTGTGTTTTTGTAATCTCTCCTCACCAGCATTATAGGGTTATGAATACATAACTCCTTAGTGTATTTACTTAAAATGGGTTTTGATGATAACTATATGCTTGCTACCTGAGATGCAGCACAGAGTTAAGGACCCTGGCTGGTAATCCAGTGGGAGAATAATTAAGTTTGCAAATGAATAAATAAATCAGTTCAATTTTAACTTGATAATTTTTATAATAAAAATTAAGCCAGTGAGACAAAAAGAGAAAAAGGTGTTATAAGTACAATTTAGTTAGACAGAGATTTATTTTAAGGAATTGGCTCCCTTGATTTTGGAACCTGGCAAATGCAAAATCTGCAGGATTAGAACAGGAGACCCAGGAAGGAATTGCAGTTTGAGTCCAAAGTCTGTCTGCTGGCAAAATTCCCTCTTCCTCCAAGAAGGTCAGTCACTTTTCTACTAAGGCTGTCAACTGATTAGTGATGCCTACTGATATTAAGGGGAACAGTCTGCTTTAGTCAAAGTCTGCTTATTTAAGTGGTACTCTCATCTAAAAATATCTCCTAGAAACACTTGAAATAAAGTTTGACTAAATATCTGCATAATATGGCCTAGCCAAGTTGGCATGTAAAATGAACCATCACCAGAACCGAGTTGAAGTTTGGAATATAGGTTTGGGTTAGTTAAAAGAAGGTGATCAGGAAGGGTGATCCTGAAAGAAGGAATAGACCCAGAAGTATGAAACACAACATGTGTGTACAGATCTATGAGCAGATCACTATATTAAGAGCATAAACCATAAATTAGAAAATTCGGGAAAGAAATTCTGAGGACATCTGTTGGAGCCAGGTCATGGAAGGTCTTGTGTGGCATGTTCAGAAACTTTGACATCATTCTGTAGATAGTAGGGAGTGAGTGAAGTCTCTCTACTTAGATTTGCATGTTACACAGATTACTTTGGCTGTGGTATAAAGAATGAATTTATGAGAACAAAACTGAGGATGGAGAAACCAGTTATAGAAGCATTGTAGTGGTCCTCAAGAGCCATGGTTAAAGTGGGAACCATAGGAGTGGTTATAATGCTAAACACAGGATATTCAAGAATATCCTATGTTCAAGAAATATTTGAAGGCAAATTCAAGAAATATTTGTAAGGCAAAGAAAACAGAACTTAATGATTAGATGTGTAGAGAGGGAAGAGAGGAACTTCCTGGTACTTAACTTTGGATGCTCAAGTATATTTAAGCTTTATTATTTGAAATGAGAATATAGGGGCATGCAGGAGTTTGTGGAGTACAGAAGTGGGGAAGACAGAGCCTTGATTCATAAAATGAATTCAAATTTGAATATGTGAAGTATGAAAAGACAATGGAACTACAAGAGAGTTGTTCAAAAAGCTTTGTGTGTCTTAAGTTCAAAGGAGGTATGGGAACTTAAAATTGTAGGACACATCAGCATACAGATAGTAATGTTCTCAAGAACTTGAATGAAACTGACCAAATAGAGCCTGAAGAGAAAGAGATCAGTGAACCAAAGACAGTGGGGGAGAAACTCACAAAGAGGCCTGGAAAGGCGTAGTGAGGGGGGTAGAAGCACCAAGAATCAGAAAAGTAAAGACAAATGAAGGAACTAAAAGGAATGAGGGACCCAGTGCCAGTGCAACAGTGAGTTCAAGAGCGATAACCTCTTGCTTAGGGTTTATTTAGCAACAGGGAAGCCATCAGCAGGGCTCACAAACTCAACTACAGTAGAGTGATGAGAAGAAAAGCTGGATTGCTAACCATTGAACTGTGGTGTTGGAGAAGACTCTTGAGAATCCCTTGGACTGCAAGGAGATCCAACCAGTCCATCCTAAAGGAGACCAGTCCTGGGTGTTCATTGGTAGGACTGATGTTGAAGCTGAAACTCCAATACTTTGGCCACCTGATGCGAAGAGCTGACTCATTGGAAAAGACCCTGATGCTGGGAAAGATTGAGGGCAGGAGGAGAAGGGGACGACAGAGGATGAGATGGTTGGATGGCATCACTGACTCAATGGACATGGGTTTGGGCGGACTCCGGGAGTTGGTGATGGACAGGGAGGCCTGTCATGCTGCAGTTCATGAGGTCACAGAGTCGGACACAACTAAGTGACTGAACTGAACTGAAGATTAAGTGAGAAGAGAGTAATTGGTGATAATGACAATCCTTCAACAAAAACTCTGGCTGAAAATGAAGGGAAAGAGAAAGACTCAGATTAAAGAGAAGATTATAATTTTTAGTGTTAGGGAGACCTGAGGATGTTTATAGGCTATAGGAAGAGAATCACACTGGTAAGTGTTGTAGTATGGAGAGGAAACCATTGATGGAGCACAGCAGGTTCCAGAGGAGATGGGGATGAATCAGTGCAGGGGTTAGGCCCTGAACAGTGTCTGTGGCTAGAGGAAAGGGAGAATTTATTATCAGAAAAAAAAAAAAAGGAAAAAAGCAAAGCATGTGTGGATGGGGAAGCCAAAAACTGAAAACTGTATGTTGATAGCCTCACTTCTTAAAAATAATAAGAGCTGAGATCATTATCAAAATGCAAGTGGGATGGAAATTAGAGTGATTTGAGGCATTTGGTGAAGCTTTGGGATTGTGAGTACAGGGAATAGGAGAAGAAATTGCTAAGGAGTTTAACTCAAATTAGAGACTATGAATTTGTGGAGTATCTAGAATTAACTATTGTGTAATATTTGAAGTTGATGGAGCCAAAAGAGAAAACCCAGTAGAGGCAAAAGTATTGGTATATTGGTAACATGTTTTTAATGATCAATCACTTTAATTCTTCAGGCCTCTTTTCTTTTACTTTAGTATGTTATTATAGGTGTATTTCTTAAAATGTCACTATGATGTGTCCTTTAAAAAGCCCACTCTCTGATCCTTTAAATTTTACAATATCTCTAACTATTTCAACTTAATGTGAAAAAGAAGAATAATTAAAGTTTTCTAATGATAGAAGTCAAGGCTGTATATTGTCACCCTGCTTATTTAACTTATATGCAGACTATATCTTATGAAATGCTAGGCTGGTTGAAGCACAAGCTAGAATCAAGATTGCCAGGAGAAATATCAATAACCTCAGATATGCAGATAACACCACCCTTACGGCAGAAAGTGAAGAAGAACTGAAGAGCCTCTTGATGAAAGTGAAAGAGGAGAGTGAAAAAGTTGGCTTAAAACTCAACATTCAGAAAACTAAGATCATAGCATCTGGTCCCATCACTTCATGGCATAATAGATGGGGAAACAATGCAAACAGTGAGAGACTTTATTTTGGGGGGCTCCAAAATCACTGCAGATGATGACTGCAGCCATGAAATTAAAAGACACTTGCTCCTTGGAAGAAAAGCTATGACCAACCTAGACAGCATATTAAAAAGTATAGACATTACTTTGTCAACAAAGGTCCGTCAAGTCAAAGCTATGGTTTTTCCAGTAGTCATGTATGGATGTGAGAGTTGGACTATAAAGAAAGCTGAGTGCTGAAGAATTAATGCTTTTGAACTGTGGTATTGGAGAAGACTCTTGAGAGTCCCTTGGACTGCAAGGAGATCCAACTAGTCCATCCTAAAGGAAATCAGTCCTGAATATTCTTTGGAAGGACTGATGCTGAAGCTGAAACTCCAATACTTTGGCCACCTGATGCAAAGAACTGACTTATTGGAAAAGACCCTAATGTTGGGAGAGATTGAAGGTGAGAGGTGAAGGGGATGACAGAGGATAAGATGGTTAGATGGCATCACTGACTTGATGGACCTGAGTTTGAGTATGCTTCAGAAGTTGGTGATGGACAGGGAAGCCTGGTGTGCTGCAGTCCATGGGGTCACAAAGAGTCGAGCATGACTGAGCAACTGAACTGAATGATAGAAAATTGTCCTCTCTAAATCCATGGTCGCAAACTATTAGGTAACTAATGATCATCTCAGTGCATTTAAATAGTGCATTTCCTTCCAGCAAACCCCCACAAATCTGAATACAGAATTTTAAAGATATGCATATGCATACAGGTGCATATATTTGACACAATGCTGACCTTTTATTGCAAAACTATAAATACTGTTCCTGCTGAGTAGTTCTCATAATTATTTTCTTTTTGTATTATTGAAAGAGAAGCAAATCTACTTCCTCTGTATTCATAGGAATGGAAATTAGTATTGGAAATAAGCAATTAAAATCCCCAAGAAAACTACATTAAAGATGAAGCACAATATGTTAAAAAATACCATATGGAGAGGACAAAATCTGATATTGAGCCAAGAAGAAAATGGCCATAAAGGTCCAGGATTCAAGGACAAGCTTTCCCCGTTCCTTTACTCTCTGCAAGGTGCAGGATTTCCACACATATGGTGTTAGAATCTTTCACTGTTTTACAACCCCTGGTGTAAGACCATATGTGCTGCAATCCACAATCACAACAGGATGAGATTAGAATTATCTGCCAATTTTTTTCTTGGAGTTGATTGTGCTAAGAAGTTTTATACCTTGTCCCTATTGTTATAATTCATTGAATTAATTACAGAAGCTTTTAAATATTTAAATATCCCTACTGCCCCAGCTTCATATATGACTGACAGTTGTTCAGCCTTGTGCCCAGGATCACCACTGTAATGAATTTGGGCCTCAAACCTAATCTTACAGAGAATTCAATCAGCTAGTTGATTAGGCACTAATTTATACTTTTCTGTGGCTATCTTTGTTCTTGCTTCTTATTCAGAAATGCTGTAATTACTGAATCCTTCTCCTGTGACCCTGCTCCCCTTTTGATTAGTTTTGAAAAGTTAAGAGTAGTATCTTGATAGGCCAAATTTCCAGTTCTGGATTTTTCTTCTTTTTTGTTAATTTTTTTTTTCTTTTTAATATAGCCAAGTTATGTAAAAAGTTAGAGAGAGCTCCTGCAGTATGGCTTTAGCTTGATTAACCTTATGAGGAGTTGCCATGTAGGGTGAGATTTCTCAGCCTTGCACTAGTGACATTTTGGACCAGGTGATTCTTTGTTGTGGGTGGCTATCCTGTGCATTGTGTAATGTTTAACAGTATCCCTTGCCTCTGTTGACTAGATGCTAGTGGTTTCCCCCATGGTTGTGACAATTAAAAATGCCCCCAGATATTGCCAAATATTCTCTGCTTGTCAAGACAGTTCCTGACTTAAAACTGATATAGGAATGGAGTAGCTTTGGGAACCTCATAATGTATACCCATACCAATAGTTTCCTCTGTGAAGAGCAGACAACATTAGGAGGAGCAAAGTATTGGGTTGGCCAAAAAGTTCCTTTGGTTTTAAAGTAAAAATAAAAGACACTTTTTTTATTTTCACAGAGAACTTTATTGAACAGCATATTCACCATTTTGTTCCACTATCTTCTGCCATTTTTCAGGCCATTTCATAATTCCATCTTCCCAAAACTTTTTCTTTTTGAGCAAAGAACTGTTCCAGGTGTCTTTTATGGTCTTCCAAGGAATTGACATTTTTTTCCATTAAAATAATTTTATAAGGACTGAAATAAATGGAAATCCAAAGGTGCAATGTCTGGTAAATACAATGTGTGAATCAGAACTTCCCAGCCACGCTTTAACGATTTTTGCCTGCTCATCAAAGAAACATGCAGTCTTGTGTTAGTCTGATGGAAGATTATACATTTTCTGTTGACTCATTCTGGATGCTTTTCATTGAGTGCTGCTTTCAATTAGTCTACTTGGGAGCAGTGCTTGTTGCAATTAACTTAATCATTTGGTTTTCTGGAAGGAGCTCATAAGAGAGGACTCCTTTCCACGCCCACCTTATACACATGTCCTTCTCTGGATGAAGACTGGCCCAACACATGGTTGGTGGTGGTTCATTTTGCTTGCCCCATGATCTCTTCCATCTTCCATTGTTGTCCAATATCCACTTTTCATCACCTGTCACAGTTTTTTTTTTTTTTTTCCAAACAAAATGTTTTCCTTATGTTTAAGTAGAGAATTGCATGTGGAAATATGGTTAAGAAGATTTTTTTCATTTACCTCATGTGGAACCCAAACATCAAAGCAATTAACATAACCAAGCTGGTGCAAATGATTTTCAGTGCTTGATTTAGATATTTTGAGTATGTCAGCTATCTCTTACGTGGTATACCATGGATTGTTCTCAGTTAATGTCTCAATTTGATTGCTATCAACTTCAACTGGTCTACTTGACTATGGAGCATTGTCCAGAGAAAAATCTCCAGCATGAAATTCTGCAAACCACTTTTGACATGTTCATCAGTCTCAGCACCTTCTCCATTCACTGCACAACTTATTTTTCTGTATTTCAGTTTCACTTTTACCTTTCTCGAAATAATAAAGCATAATATATCAATTTTTTCTTCTTTTTGTCCATGTTAAATATTAATATGGCTATATAAAAATTCACTAATTTTGATAAGGTTTTTTTTTTTTAAATGCACACTGATATGATAGCTGTCACAATACAATCTGAAAAAAAGATTGTTTTGAATGAAGTTAAATGCACTAAGCACTACTAGAGCCATCTTACAGAAAAAGAAAAAAAGAAACTGAAAGAACTTTGGCCAACCTAATACTAGCACTTATCACAATATTTTATGAGTATAAAATACTATCAAATTCTGAGAAAATTTGTGTCTGTGTGTATGTGTATGTGTTTGAGCGTGTATGTGTGTGTGTTTGAAGAAGTTGAAGAATTCCTGAAGTTAGAAACTGAAGGAAAAATTACCACTGAGTAGGAACAAAGAACAGAATGGAGTGACTATGGACATTGAAAGCAGTTCTCTGTCAAGACTTTTCTCAATTCTGTCTCAATTAAGTGTTAGTTGCTCAGTCGTGTCCAACTCTTTGTGACTTTATGGACTGTGGCCCACTCAGCTCCTCTGTTCATGGAATTTTCCAGGCAAGAATACCGGAGTGGGTTGCCATGATCTTCTCCAGTCTCAATTAAACTAGGCAGTAAAAATTGATCACTTTTCCTCTCATCCCTAATACCTAGTCCATTACCAAATTCCATTGATTTTTATCTTTCAGATCTCTCTTAATCCTATCCATTAGTTTCCATTTTTATTACCACCTCCCTAGTCCACATTTTTACCATCTCTTGTCTAGCCTATTCCTGTGTCACTTAATTGCCTTCTGGATTCAACCTGGTGATATGTCAGTTCCTTCTCTATACTGTAGTCAACATGACATTTTCAAAAACCCAAATCCAGTCATAGACCACCACTGCTTTATAACCTTCAAATTGTTTCATTGTCTAAGATAAAAAACAAAACTCTGTAATGTGGCCAAACAGTCCCTAGATAATCTCTCACCTACATCCTTTACCCAGATGTTATGATATATTCCCATTTCACTCTTGTTAAGCTTTCGCTTTGTTTGCAAATACTATTCCTTCTATCCTGAATGTACTTCCCTTTCCTTTTCTAACTCATTCTTTAAATCTCAATTGTAACAGAACTTTTTTTTTTTTTTTTCAACTGTTGATCTCTTCTCATTAGAATGCTTGCTCCATGCGGGCAGGGAGAAATCTGGCCCTTTTGAGTCAACTGCATCCCCAAAGATCAGTAGCACAATGGCAGCAGCAGGTGTTCAATAAATATTGGTTCATCACCTAATGAATAAATAGATAAATTCTCTTACTGAGAAATCTGTGATGTTTTGAAGGGGCTTCATCTTCTTAATGTATCATTTTTTTCCCCCACCAAATAAACAAATGTTACTCATTCAGTCTGATTGCACCATGATCAGGTCATGTGTCAATTATGCTATGAGCTTTTAGCGGGCAAACACACTGTACTCAATATTTTTGCTTTTCCCCCAGGGGCCTCACTAAATGCCAGAGGTGATTAAATGCAAATGAAAAATGAGTGAATGAAACTCTGGGAAGGCAGAGGCCAAGTCTAAGTTTTTCATTTATATCTTAGCACTACAAAATACTAAGATTTTATTTTTTAAGCATTGGTTTAGTAAGCTTTTCTGTCTTCTTATATTCTCCCTTATTGTACATATCTTAGAACAGTTCCGGAACAAAGGTTGACTTTGAGGTAAAGGGAACCTAGATGAGATTTGAATATGCTGATAAGTTAGAAAGCTGCTTCCTACAGATAGAATTTCAAAGTACTTGATAGACTTTAACTTGTCAAGAAGAGTACACATTTTATCTTTATTAACGTAATGTTTGCTGTGTTGGTTTTGAAGCAATGTTGCTTGGGTATAAGCCCTGATTCTGCCTCTTATTAGGTATGTGACCTTGGACAAGTTAGTGAACATTTTGGTTCCTTGATTTACATATATATAAAATGGAAATAATAATGGAAACTATCCTTAAGGCTTGTTTTGATTAGTAAAGAGTAAATATATGTAAAAGGGTTTACAACAGTGCCTGATACACAGTAAGTGCTATGTAAGTATATTCCCTTATTACTCTCATTTTCCTCATTTACAGAAGAGGAAATAGAGACATAGAGGACTTATTGGGTCCAGATTACATCCTGTTTTCACCTCATGGTAGCTGCTGTCTGGCATGTAATGGCATGCACTTCTCTGCACTGTGATTTCTTCATCACTTAGAAAATAATGTCTCTCCCTTGAGAGGAATAAAGGGGGTGTCACCTGTGAGGGTGCCTGCCACTTAGTAAGATGTTCTGTAAGTGAGAATTTTATTTTCTATCTGTGTTTCACAGATGTTGAGACTCAGATCAAACAAAGAGAGTGATCATTTGAGTGAATAAGTCTCCAAGTTGATGACAGAGTCAAGACTTGATTTATATTCTCATTATATAGCCCTCCCATTAAACCCAATTGTTTTCTTAAGAGACTTAAAAATGCATAGCTGTAACCACTAACTTGCTAAATTAATCTGATTCTGTCAGTCAGTTTATTTATAATTCATACTCTGCGGGCTTCCAATAAGAATCAGAAATGACTTAACCCAATCAAGAAATGACTTGATACCAATTCTTGCCTCCAGAAGTTACCTTTGTCAGGCTCTTCAGCAGCGCTGCCAATAGGCTCACCATCCTGGGAAGGGGCAGAGCAGCCGTGTTGTCAGACAGGGCCATTCCAACTCAGTCAGTCAGTTCAGTGCTTAGTCCTGTCCAACTCTTTGTGACCCTGTGGACTGCAGCACACCAGGCTTCCCTGTCCTTCACCAACTCATGGAGCTTGCTCAAACTCATGTTCATCAAGTCGGTGATGCATCTAACCATCTCATCCTCTGTCGTCCCCTTCTCCTGCTGCCTTCAATCTTTCCCAGCGTCAAGGTCTTTCTCAGTGAGTCAGTTCTTCACATCAGGTGGCCAAAGGATTGGAGTTTCAGCTTCAGCATCAGTCCTTCCAAAGAATATTCAGGACTAATTTCCTTTAGGATGCACTGGTTGGATCTCCTTGCAGTCCAAGGGACTCTCAAGAGTCTTCTCCAACACCACAGTTCAAAAGCATCATATATTTGGTGCTCAGCTTTCTTTGTAGTCCAACTCTCACATCCATACATGACTATTGGAAAAACCATAGCTTTGACTGGATGGAACAGTGTTCACAAAGTAATGTCTCTGCTTTGTAATAAGCTGTCTAGGTTGGTCATAGCTTTTCTTTCAAAGAGTAAGCATCTTTTAATTTCATGGTTGCATTCACCATCTGCAGTGATTTTGAGGCACCCCAAAAATAGAGTCTGTCACTGTTTCCATTGTTTCCCCAGCTATATGCCATGAAGTGATGGGACCAGATGCCATGATCTTAGTTTTCTGGATGTTGAGTTGTAAGCCAACTTTTCACTCTCTTCTTTTACTTTCATCAAGAGGCTCTTTAGTTCTTCTTCACTTTCTGCCATAAGAAGGGTGTCATCTGCGTATCTAAGGTTATTGATATTTCTCCTGGCAATCTTGATTCTACCTTGTGCTTCATCCAGCCCAGCATTTCACATGATGTACTCTGCATATAAGTTAATAAGCAGTGTGACAATATATAGCCTTGACCTCCTCCTTTCCCAATTTGGAACCAGTCTATTGTCCCATGTCCAGTTCTGACTGTTGCTTCTTGATCTGTGTACAGATTTCTCAGAAGGAAGGGAAGGTGGTCTGGTAGTCCCATCTCTTTAAGAATTATCCATAGCTTACTGTGAACCACACAATCAAAGGATTTGGCATAGTCAATAAAGCAGAAATAGATGTTTTTCTGGAACTCCCTTGCTTTTTAGGTGATCCAGTCAGTCAGTTCAGTCACTCAGTCATGTCTGACTCTTTGCGACCCCATGAATTGCAGCACGCCAGGCCTCCTTGTCCATCACCAGCTCCCGGAGTTCACTCAAACTCACATCCATCAAGTCGGTAATGCCATCCAGCCATCTCATCCTCTGTCGTCCCCTTCTCCTCCTGCCCCTGATCCCTCCCAGCATCAGAGTCTTTTCCAATGAGTCAGCTCTTCACATGAGGTGGTGAAAGTATTGGAGTTTCAGCTTCAGCATCAGTCCTTCCAAAAAACACCCAGGACTGATCTCCTTTAGAATGGACTGGTTGGATCTCCTTGCAGTCCAAGGGACTCTCAAGAGTCTTCTCCAACACCACAATTCAAAAGCCAGTAGATGTTGGCAATTTGATCTCTGGTTCCTCTGCCTTTTCTAAATCCAGCTTGAACACCTGGAAGTTCATGGTTCATGTACTGTTGAAGCCTGGCTTGAAGAATTTTGAGCGTTACTTTAGTAGTGTGTGAGATGAGTGCAATTGTGTGGTAGTTTGAGCATTCTTTGGCATTGCCTTTCTTTGGGATGAAAGCTGACCTTTTCCAGTCCTGTGGCCACTGTAGAGTTTTCCAAATTTGCTGGCATATTCAGTGCAGCACTTTAAAGGCATCATCTTTTAGGATTTGAAATAGCTCAACTGGAATTCCATGCCTCCACTGGCTTTGTTTGTTGTGACGCTTCCTAAGGCTCACTTGACTTCACATTCCAGGATGTCTGGCTCTAGGTGAGTGATCACAGCATTGTGGTTATCTGGGTTGTGAAGATCTCTTTTGTATAGTTCTTCTGTTTATTCTTGCCACCCCTTCTTAATATCTTCTGCTTCTGTTAGGTCTATACCATTTCTGTCTTTTATTGTGCCCATCTTTGTATGAAATATTCCCTTGATATCTCTAATTTTCATGATGAGATCTCTAGTCTTTCCCATTCTATTGTTTACCTTTATTTTCTTTTCACTGATGACTGAGGAAGGCTTTCTTATCTCTCCTTGCTATTGTTTGGAACTCTGCTTTAAAATGGGTATATCTTTCCTTTTCTCCTTTGCCTTTCACTTCTCTTCTTTTCTCAGCTATTTGTAAGGCCTCCTCAGACAACCATTTTGCCTTTTGCATTTCTTTTTCTTGGGTGGGGATGGTCTTGCTCCCTGTCTCCTGTACAATGTCATGAACCTCCATCCATAGTTCTTCAGGCACTCTATATCTAATCCCTTGAATATATTTGTCACTTCTGCTGTATAATCATAAGAGATTTGATTTAGGTCATACCTGAAAGGTCTAGTGGTTTTCCCTACTTTCTTCAATTTAAGTTTGAATTTGGCAACAAGGAATTCATGCTCAGAAAATCTTTAATTCGATTTTCTGTTGATGGGCAGGGCTGTGTTTCTTCCCTGTTGTTTTTCACCTAAGACCAAACTATGGTGGAGGTAATGAAGAGAATGGCGATCTCCTTCAGAAGGTCCTATGCATGTACTGCCACACTCAGTGCCCCCAACCATGCAGCAGAGCACCGCCAACCCACGCCTCCGCCAGAGACTCCTGGACACTCACAGACAAGTCTGAGTCAGTCTCTTGTAGGGTCACTTCTCCTTTCTTCTGGGTCCTGGTACACACAAGAGTGCCTTCCAAGAGTCTGTTTCTCCAGTCCTGTGTTAGTTCTGGTGTCTCTGTGGTGGGGTTAATGGCGACTTCCTCCAAGAGGGCTTATGGCGTACCCTGGTCTGCTGTACCCAGAGGCCTTGACCCTGTGGCAGGCCACTTCTGACCCGTACTTCTGCATGTCTGGCTCAGTCTCCATGGGGTCTCCTGGTACACACAAGTTTTCACAATCCAAGATAACTTTAAAACAGGGACATCATGAGTAAGGCCACAATTAGAATTAAAACTCCACCTTCAGAAAACTAAGATCATGGCATCAGGTCCCATCACTTCATGGCAAATAGATGGGGAAACAGTGACAGACTGTATTTTTGGGGGCTCCAAAATTACTGCAGATTGTGACTGCAGCCATGAAATTAAAAGACGCTTACTCCTTGGAAGGAAAGTTATGACCAACCTAGACAGCATATTAAAATGCAGAGACATTACTTTGCCAACAAAGGTCCATCTAGTCAAGGCTATGGTTTTTCCAGTAATCATGTATGGATGTGAGAGTTGGACTGTGAAGAAAGCTGAGTGCTGAAGAACTGATGCTTTTGAACTATGGTGTTGGAGAAGACTCTTGAGAGTCACTTGGACTGCAAGGAAATCCACCCAGTCCATTCTGAAGGAGATCAGCCCTGGGATTTCTTTGGAAGGAATGATGCTGAAGCTGAAACTCCAATACTTTGGCCACCTCATGAGAAGAGTTGACTCATTTGAAAAGACCCTGATGCTGGGAAAGATCGAAGGTGGGAGGCGAAGCAGACGACATAGGATGAGGTGGTTGGATGGCATCACCAACTCATTGGACACGAATTTGAATAAACTCTGGGAGTTGGTGATGGACAGGGAGGCCTGTGGTCCTGCAGTCCATGGGTCACAAAGAGTCAGACATGACCGAGCGACTGAACTGAGAAGAATGGCAATGACTAGTAAAGCTGCCTCCTACCTCAGGAAATAAATTTCGAAAAATATCTTACAGATTAGTGTTAACATTTTTTTGAGTTTAGTAATACCCAAGTATTCACAAGGCTTAAAAAACTGAATGTTTGAGTCAAGAGCTTGCCAAATTTCTCCTCAGAGTGAGTTCAGATGTAGTAGATCCTGCTGTTGATCACATTAAGCAGTTAGGGGTTACGGAACAGGTTCAATTTGAATATTATAACTATAAAGCTGTTTCGTTAAGATTTTAGCCCAAAGTGGTCTAAAAAGTATATATAAACACATTCATTTGTTTTATTTTTCAACAATTAAATTTTCAGCGATAGCCACTATGTAAGATACAAACCAATGCCTCACCCTATAGGTCTATATAGGATATGTCATTTCTATCTTGTAATGAAAGTGAAAAAAGTACAAGTGTATTAAGAATGGCGCAGAAAAAAAACATATGGGAATTCAAGGATGTAGTAATGGCACCCCACTCCAGTGTTCTTGCCTGGAGAATCCTAGGGACAGGGGCGCTTGGTGGGCTGCCGTCTATGGGGTCGCACAGAGTCGGACACGACTGAAGCGACTTAGCAGCAGCAGTACCATTTAGGTAGAGAAATGAGAAAAAGACATTTTGGAAGAGGTTTTTTTTTTTTTTTTTTTTCTTTTTTCTTTAACTTTTTATCTTGCATTGGGGTGTAGCTGATTAACAGTATTGTAATAGTTTTAGGTGAACAGCAAAAGGGCTTAGCTGTACGTATACATGTATCCATTCCTGGAAGAGTTTTTTGAGTTAAAATTTGAGGAATAAATTAGAGTTCTATTTGAGGTGATAGGATAGAGGGAGAACCAGATGAGAGTAGGTGTTGTATTTGTGTGTGTGAATGTATATTTGTGTGTGTGTGTGAATGAATAAATAGAGTGGGACTTTTTAAGTAAGAAAAGCATGGAGGAAATATTAATTTATTTATTCAATGAAAAATATTTATGGAGTAGCTCCAGTATATTATGCTCATTTGGGGGCAGAGAGATGAGTAAGAAAGATGAGATCTCTACCTTCACAGCACGTGGTAAAATTTGTCCATGGATACAGTCCATTAAAAGAAAAAAATACCGTGGAAGATATCAATATCAGGAAAAGCATAGACATAATTCTTAGCATGAAATAATCATTCTTTCTAATTTACTTCTCTGATTGAAGAGGTTGCATTTGTGGCTGACTATTCCAAGTAAACATATCACTTCAATATAGATTTCACTCCTATAGTCTGTTCTTGAAAACAAAGAGAAGACGCTGCTCATCCCTCCTTTTTTTTTATTTCATGAAAAGAAAAGAGACATTTAAAAGTCCTCAATGATTGCTAGTATAAATGCCTTCATTCCAAGAAACAATGAGTATCTAATATTCATATTGGACTTATTGTGTGGTTTTCATATATTAATACATTAATACTTGTACAATATACTGTAGCTACTGTTGTTATCAGGATTCCCAGGTGGTGCAGTGGTAAAGAATCTTCCTGCCAGTGCAGGAGTCACAAAAGACACAGGTTAAATCCCTGGGTTGGGAATATCCCCTGGAGTAGGAAATGGCAACCCACTCCAGTATTTTCCTGGATAATCTCATGGAAAGAGGAGCCTGGCAGGCTGAAGTTCATGGGGTCGCAAAGAGTCAGACATGATTGACAAGCAGACATATACACACTGTTATTATCAAACTCATTTTGCAAATAAAGAAGTTAAGGCATTGAAGGATTAGGCAATTCACCTAAGATCAGTGAATTTATATCTAGTTAGTAGCAAAGTCAAAAGATGGACCCAGGGGAATTAGCTCCAGGGTTTATGTTCTCAACTAGTTTTTGCTGCTGCTTAGTACCCTGTTACTTGTTCCTAGAGGTTTCTTTGATGAACTAAAAACTGAGATGATGCTCGGGGCTGCTTGTGCTTCTCTGTAACATTTCTCCTGAAATCCTCTTAAGTGGCAGTGTTTGTTTTTTTTTTGGATGCATTACAAGGACCTGCCCAGATATATGTGAGAATGCGGCACCCACATCTAAAGACTTCTGAATTTAGTGACTGGTACTTGGCCATCCAGAGTTCTGTGATTCCTTTAGTGGGAGTTCAGTGGGTCAAACCTCCAGGACCAAGTAAGACCCATCTGCTCCAAAAGTGTACACTCAGCCCTTCTATGGCAGGCAACTAGTACTCCCCTGCTGAGTTTAACATTCTTGCTTTGTTCTCTAATCAGCAAAAATCCTGTTTCTCCTGAAGTCAGTATGCGTTCATGCATTTCAGAGGCCTGGGAGGAAGGATATTATGCAGAGAACACGCCCAAGCATATAACAGGGTAGATTAAAAGATCCAGATGGACACCCAGTGTACTCACATAAATACATAAAAAGTCAAACTAGAGCACTAATTGTGGCACTTATTGTAAAATGGCACTGAATACTGCCGTTTCTTCTGTTTCTAAACCGATTTAGATTTCAGGGCTCATTGGCAGCACTGGCTCTGTTGCCATCCGTAACCCATGGGGCTTTCGTAATCTCTTACTCACATAGATTAGTCTTTTTTCCTATTCTTTTTAAAGGCATAAAACTTATTAACTAACTTATTCTCACATCTTTCCTACACTGAGCTACTTCGTGAGCCTCTCAATGCAAAGCCAAGGGAATGAGAAAAGACCCAAACTGATTCTAATCTATCCTGAAAAATGGCCTTGGGACATGTTCTTGATCACCTTTAAGAGTCTGGACATTGTTAACCTCACCCACGGAAGCCACCCACAGCTCAAGACAAACACCAAAAGTAATAAGGGAAAATGAAAAAAAACTTAAGTATTCACTGACCACTGTTTAGAGCCAGGTGTCTTTACCAGGGTGATGATAGTCATGGGTTTGTCACAACCTTTGATGTGTGTTCTTTCCACAAAATTATGGTATTTGAAAAATGTCACAAATAATTATTTCTGCCAGGAACCAAAGATTGTAACTAAGTGTCAGTTTTCATTATGAGCTGAGATGAAAGATCCTGAGATCATTCTGGACTTTCAGACCCTGATCTGCGTGCCTGCACAGAGGCCAGTGTGGTACAGCTGCTCAAATACATAATCCAGAAGATATCCCAGAAGGAAGATTTTACACAGGGATATATTTTAAAACATGTTGTGTACTTTTAAATATTTTTAAATGACAAAAGGAAGTGAACTTTTATAGGAAATCACTAAATGTGTGCTCAATTATTCCATACTATGTTTTAAGATTGGATGGTGGGCAGGGAAGGAGCACCATTTTCATAATTTTATAGAAAAATGAGAACCCCGATATCCCAAAATGAATTGGAATATAACGCTGTAATTGGAATATTATTCATAAGAGGCTGACATGGTTAAATTTGAAATTAACACATCAGGAAATTCCAGTAGTCTAGTTGGTATTCACAAATGCTTTGGTATGCTCATGGCATGATGTTTTACATACAGTAGGCACTAAATACGGACAAGGCAATGGCACCCCACTCCAGTACTCTTGCGTGGAAAATCCCATGGATGGAGGAGCCTGGTAGGCTGCAGTCCATGGGGTCGGTAAGAGTCGGACACGACTGAGCGACTTCACTTTCACTTTTCACTTTCATGCATTGGTGAAGGAAATGGCAACCCGCTCCAGTGTTCTTGCCTGGAGAATCCCAGGGATGAGGGAGCCTGGTGGGCTTCCGTCTATGGGTTCGCACAGAGTCGGACACGACTTAGCAGCAGCAGCAGGCACTAAATATGTGGTCTTTGGATGTTTACTGAATTAAAGTCAAACAATAAACAAAGACTGCCAATGATCTACACGTTGCCAAGCACACTAGGAACCATTTGGATATGCAGGCTGCAAGTGTGAGCAGGTGTTAGTTGTGATGTGGCAGAGAAGAGGAAGCCTGCCTTGGAGTCTCTGCTCTTCCATTTGCTCACTGCTTGCTATGTTAACTGAGATGAGACATTTAGCTGTGCCAGTGTCCTCATCTGTAAATGTGGTCATTTATTTCAGGCAAAATACTTAAGAGTTATTGAGGTTTTGGAATAATGGACATCGTAATTCTTTATAAAAACAATTCTAATGGATGTATTACTGGTTAACTGTTGTGTGTGTGTTTTTAATTTCCCCATGGAACCCTATTATACTGAGAGATGCTTTAAAGAATACTAGCTTGGGGGTGAGAAAGAGATGGGGCAGAAACTGATCTAGAGGTCTACCGCTGCAAGTCCTATCCTTTGTATAGAGTAGATTTGCTTTTACATATTTTATATATGTTGGATGTCCACTTTAGATTTCAACCAAAGAAATAGTTTTACTGATTAAAAAAAAAAAAAAAAGATTGAACATCACTGAATTATTTTCATTCATTTGGATTTGGGACTGAAAATAGGAGCAACACAAGTGTCCATGAACAGGAGAATGGGATAAACAATCTTACTGTACTCTTACAATGGAATACTCAGTTCAGTTCAGTTCAGTAGCTCAGTCGTGTCCGACTCTTTGCAACCCCATGAATCGCAGCTCGCCAGGCCTCCCTGTCCATCACCAACTCCTGGAGTTCACTCAGACTCACATCCATCGAGTCAGTGATGCCATGCAGCTATTTCATCCTCTGTCATCCCCTTCTCCTCCTGCCCCCAATCCCTCCCAGCATCAGAGTCTTTTCCAATGAGTCAACTCTTCGCATGAGGTGGCCAAAGTACTGAAGTTTCAGCTTTAGCATCATTCCTTCCAAAGAAATCCTAGGGCTGATCTCCTTTAGAATGGACTGGTTGGATCTCCTTGCAGTCCAAGGGATTCTCAAGAGTTTTATCCAAGACCACAGTTCAAAAGCAGCAATTCTTCGGCCCTCAGCTTTTTTCACAGTCCAATTCACACGTAAACACTAAAAAGGTATAACCTACGTGAAAAGGAACAAACACAGCACATGGCTAAATTTCAGAAACTTTATGTTGAAATAAAGAAGTCAGATTCAAAGGAGTACATATTTTATGGTTTCATTTATGTAATGCTATTTATATGCTTAGGCATTTCCTCTAAGGTACTATTGACTGAAAGGGAAGACGGGAACTTTCTAGAATGATAGAAATGTTATTTATCTTGATCTGGCACCTGGTTACCTAGATTATCTATCTATCTATAACCATATATATTACAGTCTTTGGACTATACATTTAAGATTTATGCAACTTACTCTATTTAATACACTGTGATTTATGAACTAGGCACAACCAGCTTTTTTCTACTCACTGTTGGACAGAGGAAAATGGAATCAGCTAAGTTCCAGAGAGATACAAAGGGAATGGTGAACATGTCCATGGTTGTATGTGATACAGTATATATATCTCCCCACATTCCCTTCTGTAAACTCATACACACAAGCACACAATATGTACTCCCCCATATATACTTCTCCATTAAACTTATTTACCTTATTATTCTCTCCCTTTTCTCTTTCTTTCCAGAATCTATGAAGTCACTAGATGTTACAAAAGTCTCTCATTGAATAACAATTCTTATCTTTTTAGTTTTATGTTCCTGACCCATTTCTTATGATGAGTAGAAAGATGTCTTAGCCTACCAAAAACATTTTTTTCCCCTAGTCCCACCAGAAAATAACTTTTTCCTAGAAAATTATTTTACTTGTAATTGTGGAACAGAAATCTATGTCTAAAATCTCAGGGAAGCTTTGTTTAGTCCCTAAGTCATGTCTGACTCTTTTGCAACCCCCTGGACTGTAGCACACCAAGCTCCTCTATCCATGGAATTTCACAAGCAAGAATAGTAGAGTAGGTTGCCATTTCCTTTTCCAGTGGATCTTCTTGACCTAGGGATTGAAACCACATCTCCTTCATTGGTAGGTGGATACTTTACCACTGAGTCACCGGGAAAGCCCCAGTGAAGCTTGGATATAGAAAAATAGTTAACATTTTTTGAGCATTTACTATGTGCCAGGTATTATTCTAAGCAATTTGCATGAATTGACTAATTTTTCAACAAATCTATAAGTTAAATGCAGATTAAAACAGCAACAACAACAACTTGAGGCACAAAGATTAAGTAACTCTCTAAGTTACACCATGGGTAATGGGGGCAGCTGGAATAGGGATCCAGACAGCCTAGCTCTCACTTCTCGTTAACAGAATGGATCAAGGCAAACTCCCTAACTAAGCAGACCGAATGTGTCCACTTTTAGCTCTAAGCCCCCTCTGAGAACCCTAGCCTATGCTAGATACCCTTGTTGTTGTGTCCTTTCTGATGAATTTTTATAGACTTTTCAAACCTATCATATCAATTGAGTTAGACAAGGCTATGAGCCATGCCGTGTGTGGGTCATGGTGGAGGGTTATGGCAAAATGTGGCCCACTGGAGAAGGAAATGACAAACCACTTCAGAATTCTTGCCTTGAGAACCCCATGAACCGTATGAAATAGGACACTGAAACATGAACTCTCCAGGTCAGTAGGTGCCCAATATGCTACTGAAGATCAGTGGAGAAATAACTTCAGAAAGAATGAAGAGACAGAGCCAAAGCAAAAACAACACCCAGTTGTGGATGTGACTGGTGATGGAAGTAAAGTCCAGTGCTGTAAAGAACAATATTGCATAGGAACCTGGAATGTAAGGTCCATGAATCAAGGTAAATTGGAAGTGGACAAACAGGAGATGGCAAGAGTGAATGTCAACATTTTAGGAATCAGTGAACTAAAATGGACTGGAATGGGTGAATTTAACTCAGATGACCATGATATCTACTACTGTGGGCAAGAATCCCTTAGAAGAAATGGAGTAGCCATCATCGTCAACAAAAGAGTCCAAAATGCAGTACTTGGATGCAGTCTCAAAAATGACAGAATGATCTCTGTTCATTTCCAAGACAAACTATTCAATATCTGTAATTCAAGACTATGCCCTGACCAGTAATGCTGAAGAAGCTGAAGTTGAATGGTTCTGTGATCTATATCACAGGTCTACAAGACCTTCTAGAACTAACACCCAAAAAAAGATATCCTTTTCAATATAGGAGACTGGAATGCAAAAGTGGACTTCCCTGGTGGCTTATATGGTATAGCATCTGCCTACAATGCAAGGAAACCTGGGTTCAATCCCTGGGGTTGGAAAGATCTGGAGAAGGAAATGGCAACCTACTCTAGTATTCTTGCCTGGAAAATCCCATAGACAGAGGAACCTGGTAGGCTACGGTTCATGGATCACAGAGTCAGACATGACTAAGCAACTTCACTTTCACTTTTCAGTTTAATGCAAAAGAAGGAAGTCAAGAAACACCTGGAGTAACAGGCATGAGTACAGAATGAAGCAGGGCAAAGGCTAATAGAATTTTGCCAAGAGAACGCACTGGTCATAGCAAACACCCTCTTCCAATAATGCAAGAGAAGACTCCACACATGGACATCACCAGATGGTCAACATCAAAATCAGATTATTGTATTCTTTGCAGCCAAATATGGAGAAGCTCTATACAGTCAGCAAAAACAAGACTGGGACTGACTGTGGCTCAGATCATGAAATCCTTATGGCCAAATTCAGGCTTAAATTGAAGAAAGTAGGGAAAACCACTAGACCATTCAGGTATGACGTAAATCAAATCCTTACAATTATACAGTGAAAGTGACAAATAGATTCAAGGGATTAGATCTGATAGACAGAGCGCCTGAAGAACTGTGAACGGAGGCTCATGACATTGTACAGGAGACAGGGAGCAAGACCATCCCCAAGAAAAAGGAATGCAAAAAAGCAAAATGGCTGTATGAGGAGGCCTTACAAATAGCTGTGAAAAGAAGAGAAGTGAAAAGCAAAGGAGAAAAGGAAAGGTACACCCATTTGAATGCAGAGTTCCAAAGAATAGCAAGGAGAGATAAGAAAGCCTTCCTCAGTGATCAGTGCAAAGAAATAAAGGAAAACAATAGAATGGGAAAGACTAGAGATCTCTTTAAGAAAATGAGAGATATCAAGGGAACATTTCATGCAACCATGGGCACAATAAAGACAGAAATGGTATGGACCTATCAGAAGCAAATGATATTAAGAAGAGGGGGCAAGAATAAACAGAACTATACAAAAAAGATCTTCAAAACCCAGATAACCATGATGATGTGATCACTCACCTAGAGCCAGACATCCTGGAATGTGAAGTCAAGTGGGCCTTAGGAAACATGGCCCTACGAACAAAGCTAGTGGAGGTGATGGAATTCCAGTCGAGCTATTTAAAAACTTAAAAATGATGCTTTTAAAGTGCTGCACTGAATATGCCAGCAAATTTGGAAAACTCTACAGTGGCCACAGGCCTGGCAAAGGTCAGTTTTCACTCAAATCACAAAGAAAGGCAATGCCAAAGAATGTTCATACTACCTCACAATTACACTCATCTCACATGCTAGCAAAGTAATGCTGAAAATTCTTCAAGCCAGGCTTCAACAGTACATGAACCATGAACTTTCAGACGTTCATGCTGGATTTAGTAAAGAAAGAAGAACCAGAGTTCAAATTTTCAACATTCATTAGATCATCAAAAAAGCAAGAGAATTCCAGAAAAACATCTATTTCTGCTTTATTGACTATGCCAAAGCTTTTGACTGTGTGGATCACAACAAAGTGTGCAAAATTCTTCAAGAGATGGGAATACCAGACCACCTGACCCACCTCTTGAGAAATCTATATGCAGGTCAGGAAGCAACAGTTAGAACTGGACAGAGAACAACAGACTGGTTCAAAATTGGGAAAGGAGTACATCAAGGCTGTTTATTGTCACCCTGCTTATTTAACTTATATGCAGAGTACATCATGAGAAATGCTGGCCTGGATGAAGCACAAGCTAGAATCAAGATTGCCAGGAGAAATAACAATAACCTCAGATACGCAGATGATACCACCCTTATGGCAGAAAGTGAAGAAGAACTAAAGAGCCTCTTGAAAATGAAAGAGGAGAATGAAAAAATTGGCTTAAAACTCAACATTCAGAAAAGTAAGATCATTGAATCTGGTCCCATCACATCATGGCAAATAGATGGGAAACAGTGACAGACTTTGTCTTTCTGGGCTTCAAAATCACTGCAGATCGTGATTGTAGCCATGAAATTAAAAGACCCTTACTCTTTGAAAGAACAGCTATGACCAACCTAGACAGCATATTAAAAAGCAGAGACATTACTTTGCCAACAAATATCTGTCTAGTCAAGAATATGTTTTTTCCAGGAGTAATATATGGATGTGAGAGTTGGACTACAAAGAAAGCTGAGTGCTGAAGAATTGATGCTTTTGAACTGTGGTATTGGAGAAGACTTTTGAGAGTCCTTTGGACTGCAAGGAGATCCAACTGTTCCATACTAAGAGAAATTGGTCCTGGATATTCATTTGAAGGACTCATGTTGAAGCTGAAACTCCAATACTTTGACCTGAGGCAAAGAACTGACTCATTTGAAAAGACCCTGGTTCTGGCAAAAATTGAAGTGGGGAGGAGAATGGGATGACAGAAGATGAGATGGTTGGATGGCATCACCAACTCAATGGACATGAGTTTGAGTAATCTCTGGCAGTTGGTGATGGACAGGGAGGCCTGGCATACAGTCCATGGGGTTGCAAAGAGTCAGACACAACTAAGGGACTGGACTAAACCTAACTGAACTGATCATATCAATTAGATAGGTGTTCCCAAGTGATGGTATCATGCAATGATTCAGTCAGTCGTGACTAGGTAATGAAGCCTCCATGAAAACCTAACAGGACTAGATTCAAAGAGCTTCTTGGTTGATGAACACATGGAGATTTGTGGAGAGTGGCATTCTCAGAGGAAACATCAAAGCTCCTCTTTCTTTTCCCATATACCTTCTTTATGGTATGGCATCTCTTACCTCTGACTATTCCTGAGTTATATCCTTTTATAATAAACTGGTGCTCTAGTAAGTAAAATGTTTCTCTGAGTTCTGTAAGCTACTCTACCATTGGGTTGTGGGACCCTTTGATTTATAACCAATTTGTCTGAAGCACAGGGAACAACCTGGAGTAGTAACTAGAATCAGACGTGTATGTGTGTCAGGGATAGGGACAGTCTTGCAGAACATAACCTGTAGAGTCTGACAGCATCTTCAGGTGGATAGTGTCAGAATTGAGTTGAATTGTAGGATACCTTGCCAATGTTGTAGAATTGTTTATTGGTCTAGCAAACCACCCAAACCACTAACATTGGGATTGAGTCTGGAAATTCCATTTTAGAGCCTTACTCCACAAACCTGGTCTCACTGAGATATGGAATCTTCATTTGTAAAGATAAACTGATGCAAAATTTATCTCAAACATCTTGTGTGGCCTAGAGTTTTGAGAGCAAAGTGAACTTACTGTCAGAGTGAAGTTACTGTCATTGTCCCATCTCTTTCCTGAGTATGTTAATCATCTCTGGGAAAAGACTTTAAAGATGAATCTAATCTCTTCACTCTGACAGTAAGTTCACTTTGCTCTCAAAACTGGGATACACAAGATCTTTGAGATAAATTTTGCATCAGTTTATCTTTACAAATGAAGATTCCATAGCTCAGTATTTAATGTTGATGGGTTGCCTCCTACCTACACAGTTGCCAGCAAATTCCAACAACTTGGTGTCAGAATGTGAAATTAGTGAGTAATAAAATGAAACAGACGAAAAGAGATTGCTGAGTTATAGAGAGGATAGGCATGATATATGAATATCATTGGGTATTCCTTAAAGAACATTTATGTGATTATATGAATGTGAAAATACAGTGCAATATTTTAGAATTTCACCAGTCACTGGAATCCTCTGAAGCAGATGGACTGTGTGACTGATGATTCAATAATTGTACTCATTAAAATTTTTCATGTTTTTAATTTCTTCACAGCCCCCATTCCCCCACCTCAGTCTACAAAGAGCTGAAGAGTGATTTTTTTTTTTCATTGTCAGTGGAGAGATAATCATTGAGTTTGTTATGATTTCTTGGGGTGTCCCCATCCCACCTCCAGGATCCTGATTGATAGCTCAGAAGCCTGGTTAAATGTTGGAACCACCCCCAACTGTCTGAAGGGCTAGAAATATCAGAGGACAATCTTCCCTTTACCTTCATTATTGTCTCACACAAGAGCTTCTTTCCTGTAGACAAAGTGTATGCTTGTATCTTCTCAAGGTACTACACCACAAATCCCAGACATGGGAAATTTAGCTGAAGGTCATGAATTAAAGTTTTGAAAGTCTATCTAACAATAGTTATTATTGCTGTTTAGTTCCTAAGTTGTATCTGACCCTTTTCTGATGCCACGGACTATATCCCTCCATGCTTCTCTGTCCGTGGGATTTTCTAGGCAAGAACACTGGAGTGGGTTGCCATTCCCTTCTCCAGGGGATCTTCCCAACTCAGAGATTGAACCCATGTCTCCTCTCCTGCATTGGCAGGCAGATTCTTTGGCTCACCAGTGAGCCAACTGTGAAGCACTACCCTAGTTATAGCCAAGAATAAATCAGAATGAATGGGAGGTAGGGGTTGGTGGGAGGAGTCTGTTGCTGCCACAGTGATGGTTAAATGGGCATCACAGTTTAGATTCAATAACAAAGTTATTATGTGTGTCTGTGGAAACCACAGCATCTGCAGATCAATAGGATGACCTCTGTCTACAAAAGGTTAGGTACTAGATGGACCAACTGAAAAAGAATGGAACTTTTCTAAAATTTATTTACATTCATTTACTTACTACCTTCATTCATCAGTAAAAAGAACATTATCTGCTAGCAAGAGATCTAGGTTCTGGTCTGAATCATGCCTCTAACTACCTGTGTATCTGCAGGTGGTCAGTTTACCTGTCTGAATCTCATTTCACTCAGGGCCCAACTCTACAGCTCTATGGCTATAAGAACTATTGACTCTCTCTCTACTAAGCAGAAGGTGCAATAGGACAAAGAAACACTGACTGCAGGATTAGCCCGACTAATGAAGTACATGGTTTCTTTGGAAGAGGTAAGGTATAGATGCTTACACAGAAAAAATAACATCATAAAATCCAGCTGGACTTGCTCACGTAGAGGCTAGGTGTGACAATGAGTGCCTTGAGCTTAGGGAAAGAAGAGAAAGCTCTTGGGGTCAGGGAAGGTTCAGAGGGGTATTCTTTGAGGCAGGGGTCAAATTTGAGAGACGGAGAAGAGGAAAAAGGTATGTTGTGGGGAAAAAAATGGTTTGAACAAACGTTAGGGGTTAGACTAATTCAGATGTCTTAGGACAGATAATTTGTAGGCAGATTGGTTTTGGAAGAAGTTTCATGAGCCTAATAGGGCTTGTTAATACCACTGCCAAGCTCCCAGTGTTGGGAAGACCCTAAGTCTCTTCTCTGAGATCTCTATCCAGGATTGAGTGAGGTTACAAGAAGGGAAATCCTAAATGTCTAAAAGGTTAGTCTGTAAGAGTCAGAATGTTACTGAGAACTCATGAGATGAGAGTAACATAGAAAAAACTGAAGTATGGGAAGTTTTACTATGCAGTAGCCTGCAGGATGGATCAGATGAAGTCAGACTAAAGGCAGAGAGGTTGCCTCCTGAAGCTGGTAAGAGAAGGGCCAACCAGAGCAGAGCAGAGAGGGTGACAAGATGTGGATGGATTTGATTCCCTAGCAGCATGTTCCTCTTTAAAACCTTGGCTTTCTCTTTAATATTGAGTCATATTTGTAATTATGTGCTCAGTGTCTCTTTTTCCAGCTAGACTTTAAGCCCCCCAAAAGAGCCAGCTGTTTCTGCCTTTTTGGAACTGTGTATCTCTACTACTCACATGGTGGATGACCCAGAAAAAAATACTTAAAAAGACTTGGGCAGTAAATGAATGCATGCAAGACACACTGCGAAGAAAAGGAAAACATTCAATGAATCAAAAATTCCTAGCTTGGTAAATGGAAGCATGGTAGCAGCAACTAGAAAAAGTGGAAACAGCAATGTTGGAAGAAAAGTAATACTGGAAATGAATTTAAAGTGATGTTGGGATGTCCATGTAAAAATGTTGAGAAGGTCATTGGAAATATTGGCTTATATGTTGAGAAAACTGCCAGGGTGTCCTTCTTTAATATAGAAAATTGAACTGGTTGGCTGAAGTCCTTTGATTTCCAAATTCCATTTGGCAAAGAATACATTTGAGGTCATGGATCAAAAGAGATTTTTTTTTTTAATGTACAAAAGCTAAGAACTACTTTTTTGTCCCCATCCTAGCCCTATCTCAGAAATTTAATATCTACTTTCATGCCATTTTCATTTTTAAGAGACTTTTTGGTAAATTAAAAACCAGACTTTTTCCTTTTAATATAATAAACTGTATTGGAAGAATCCATTTTAGAAGAAGTTTAAAAGAAAATATATTAGCTTAGAGAATGTTTTTTTTATTTACTAGAGGTGTTAATATCTTCTTTTTGCTGAGGCAGTTTTGTGTTCATTTTTAAATATACAAGGAAGGCTCATGGTGAAAGACCTAACCTTTGATGTCATATTGACCTAAAGTTGAATTTTGAGTCCACTTCTTCTTAACTCAGTAAGAGTTCAGGACCTCAATTTTCTCATTGGTAAATTGGGATTTCTATTACCTACTGAACAGGTTTGTGAATGCTAAATATATACTCTTGTGGGTTAACAGTGGTCCCCTAAACACTTATCTGTGTTTCAGAATCTGTGATTATGACCTTTATTGGAAAAAAAAAAAAAAGAAAGAAAGGTCTTGCAGACATCAGGATCTCAAGATGAGATCCTCCTGAGTTTTCTAGTGGGCCCTAAATCTGGTAGCAGTTGTCATTATGATATTCACACAGTCACAGAGAGAAGAGAACGCTATATGAAGACAAAGGCAGGGATTGGAGGGATCCAGCTACCAGGACTGCTCTCAGCCATCAGAAGCTGGACTTGGCAAGGAAGGGTCCTTCCCCAGAGCCTTCAGGGGGAGCATGGCCCTGCCAGCTCCTTGGTTTCGGGCCTGGCCTCCAGAACTGTAAGAGACTAGAAGTTCTGTTGTTTTGAGCCACCAGTTTGTGGTAATTTGCTACAGCAGCCCTGGAAAAATACACACTTACTAGTCACTTGTAAATGCTTGTTCTATTTTCTCATTCTTATTTAAACAACCACATTCCAAGCCCTCTTGTATAAAAATAAAAGGACTGCTGGAAACACTCCACTGGAGGGAGGTAAGAAAGACCACTGTAAGAATATCTGCATGTGATATTGGTATTAAATATGAAGGGGTAATTATGGGGCACATGGGCGAACAAAGACGACAATAATAGCAGATTAAGGAAGACAATTAAGTGTATAAGAAATGGGAATGTGGAAGAAGGAAAAGCAAGACCTTTGCCCACCCTGCCACCTCACAGCTCTGTGTCCTTCCATGGTGGTCACTCCATGGACTTTCCATCACTTCCATGGAAACTAGAAGGAAATAGGAGGAGATATATTAACGTAAGGAGAAGCACATATATTTCAAACTTGCCCTCGAGATATTTCAGAACTGCTGTGTCATTAATCTTCCCAGGTTGGAGAGACCAAGATCTGGGGCTGTTGTCAAGTGAAACTGTCATTAGAACCAAGGCCTGTTGACTCCTAATTTTCAGTCTGCAAGATTGTACAGTTGCTGCTTGAGATCCAACATACATCATTCATTCTCCCCTCTTTTGCTCAGCTGTCAAGTGGAAAGTTAAAAGAAATGTTAGGTATAAGACAGCAGTAATCACAGCAGTCATAATTCCTACCATAACACTATATTTTTCTGACTACATTAGTGACTTGTCATTTCTAAAGAGCATTTGTTTAATGGTAAAGTTATTTTCTATGCATCATTAGCCCACATTAAAAAAATAAAATTAAAAATACTCAAGCTTTCACACTTAGCCATTTTAAAATATAAAAAACTATACAGCATGGGTGCACATTGGGAATGGAAAGGATAACCTTTTCTTGCAGTCCAAACAAATGTCTTAATACAACTGGAATAATAAAATCTACCAAATACCAAGTTATTATAGACACTCTTATAATTTCTTCAGAAAAATGAATTCCTGGGGTCCCTGATAGTCATAAGCTCTCAGTTCCTCCTCTCCTCAGTCCCAGTGAAGGTCTACATAGTTTCAGGACAATTGTAAAAACCCTGAGAGAAAGGAATGCTCGTTGCCGCTTGGCCAATGGCCATCCAGATAGATGCTACATATGTAAGTGTGATTTATTAAAATGATTGAGTCAGAATCTTATTTTGGTCTGTTTGTTTGCCACTGTGGCTAGGCTGGGAATCTAGAAAGCATATTCTTTCCCCTGCACTCTCCCTCCACCTCAGGAAAAAGAGAGCAGCATTATTTGTAAAGACTCTGGAAAGTGGTTAAGCGCTAAGTTCCAGGGCCTTAGAAGCCCTTAGTACAGAGCAAATGATCATCAAAGGAACATGTGAATTTTTACATTGGCCCCAACAGTCTCAGGCCAGGACTGTCTCCAATATCTTGGGACATAGAAGCCTCTGAGACTCTTCTACAACAATGTAATTCAGAGGGAGAGATATTTGAAAATAAGATGCGTCTGAAGTTTGAAAGGGAATTCACTGGAATTTGAAAAATAAAGAACTGTGAAATATCCCACTCTGCTATGAACAAAATCCATGGCTTTAACACTAGCCTCAAGGATGGCAGTGAATAAGTGAAAACGCGCCCAGTGCTGTTCCATATACTGCTGTGCAGTTACACCAAATTCTGTTTGTGTGAAACTTCCAGTTAAATCTACACACTCTTCCCCAGTAGAATAGATCACCTGGATATCATCCCATCCCACAATACTCAGGGAATGTCCTGCCAGCACCACCCTCTTCCTGACATTCTGGTGACTAGGATTAATCACCTCTGCTGTGGAACACATGGAATAACAAAGGCTAAAAGGTTATCAAAGTGAGCCATGTTTCTGAGCTGATTGTCAGTGCTTTGAATTGGGAGTGGGGGTGTGGGGATAGGCTGATAAGGGAGCCTGCTACATTAAACCGGGAAGGGCAGATGCCACCATGATTGTTAGAGATCAAAGTAGTCTCAGTCACCCCACTCTTGATAAAGTGGGTTTTGTTTTATTTTGTTTTGAAAGAGAAAGCTCAAAAAAAAGAAGAAAAGATATTGTGTATTTTTAGTGCAAAAGAGTGGAATGACCTGTTTGCCATGAATGGAGGCATCCTTAATCTCCTTTCGAAGGCACATGGAGGGTTTATGGAAGTTGAAGAACTTCCTAACCTTGTGAACACAAGTTTGTATATCTTTGTCAGAAAAGTATAAATAAACTTAAGACACAAAAAGTTTGAGAACCACTGGGGTAGGGCAGGGGAGAAACAACTATGTCTCCAGGGTCCATGTCCGTGGCTTCAAAGCCTGTATTAGTCCTAGAACTAGTCCACGGGGTTTTGAATGCTCATGTAGCAGTTGAACAGGTAGTCTCATTCCTCCTCAGGTTGATTTCACATTCCTTCCACTGAGACGTTCATAAGCCTATGTTGAATATTTCTACATTAAAGTGTATTTGATTTACAATATTGTGGGTTTCAGGTGTACACAGTAATGATTCACACTTTTTAAACATTGTACTCCATTTGTAGTTATTATAAAATATTGGCTATATTTCCAGTGCTGTATAATATTTCCTTGTAGCTTATTTATTTTTTACATACTAGTTTCGCCTCTTTATCCCCTTTTTTGCCCCTTCCCCCCACCCCCTCACCTTTAGTAACCAATAGTTTGTTCTCTCTGTGAGTCTACCTCCGTTTTGTTACATTCAGTAGTTTTATTCTATAGAGTCCACATATAAGTTACAATATACACTATTTGTATTTCTCTGTCTGGCTTACTTCACTTAGCATAATACCTTGTAAGTCCATCCATGTTGCTACAAATGGCAGAATTTCATTCTTTTTTATGATTGAATAGTGTCCCATTGTATGTATGTACCACATCTTCTTTATCCATTCATCTGTTGAAGGACACTTAGGTTGCTTCCATTTGAAGTTTTAAAATGATTTTTGATCATATATTCAAATAAAGTGCATTAATTCAACTTAGAAAAGGAAAAACCCCCACAAATACATATATATGTACTGTTCATGGACATATGATTGACTTTAAAGCCAACAAAAGGATAGCTTTTTAATGTGCTTCCACTTTATATAATATGTGCCAGAGGATACTTACTGTATAGAAAAAAAAAAAAAACATTTTTTTTTTATAAAATGAGACAGTTGGCCAAAAAAGTCATATGCTTTTGTTCCCATGGAAAGATGAGCTCAAATAGGATCTTTGCCTTGGTCAAATGTCAAGAACATCCAACTCATTGACATCACTATCACTTAGCCTTAATTGGATGTTAGTAATGGATCACTGGGAGTTGGGAGGTCTGAGAATAATGGTGAACCATCTTCACTCTAATGTGGGATTAAAATTTTTCAGCAAAGGAACTATAAAATAAGCAGGCAAAAAAAAAAAAAAAAATCCATTGAAGACATTCTTTTTCTAGAGTTTAAAAGGGTAAAGGGATTTTTCTCAGCCATTACATCCTTTACTCCTTCTTCCCACTTGTTCAGTGGAAGTAAACAGAACCATTAGTTTTTTAAGCCTTACTATGAACTGAAAATCACAGTCACCAAGTATGGGAAAGTTTACGATATCATTAGCTCTGGACACATGAGCGGAGAATGTTCTTCCTTTCTGCACAGAACGGTTGATTACAGAAGGGAATCTAATGTAACTCACTAGTAGCCAAATTATATAATTTAAGGCAGAAATGTTTTCTTTAGGAAGTCTTACTTTTGTTGCAAACAGAGACACAGAAATTCAATAAGGAACAAATGTCCAGTGGCTTTGGGGTATGTAATCTTTCAAGGCTGGCAGATTTGCTTGTGCTTGAAGACCAACCTAATGGAAATAAAGGTCAATTTTCTCAGATAGTTATAATTAATGGAGAGCAGTGATTGTCTTAGATCACATGGAAATAGTAGGGCTCTGCAAGGTTTCCTTTTATTCCATGTCATTTCATCTCTCTATGTGGACAATGTGTGTAAGCAGTGTTTCTGTCCATGACATTGATTCATTTAGAGACAAACTAAACATTTTTGGAAATGAGTTCATTTAGTCTAGTCCTTCCCTGATGGCTCAGATAGTAAAGAGTCTGCCCACAGTGCAGGAGACCCGGGTTTGATCTCTGGGTCAGAAAGATCCCCTGGAAAAGGAAATGGCAACCCACTCCAGTGTTCTTGCCTGGAGAATCCCATGGACCGAGCAGCCTGGTGGGCTACAGTCCATGGGGTCACAAAGAGTTGGACACTACTGAGCAACTAACACACACACAAGTAAATTCCAACTATATCTTGTGTGAAATAATACAACATTCAGTAGCTCTGCCAGTGAGCTTTTCTCTCTGATGAATAGTTACATGTTTATTGTTACTTGAAGTAATTGGGTGAAGCTTATACAGACAGAAGAAGAACAAGTAAAGAGGATGGATTTATAATTTAGCATTATAAACTCATTACTAGGCTAAAGCAGATACTAATGTAACTCATTTATAAGCCCAATGATACGACTTAATGAGTAATGAGTGAAAATTTCAATATTCTTTTTCTCCCCTATCTGAAGTATGTGGAGTTTGGTAAAGGCCAAGTAATGTGGTTCAGTGGAAATAGTGTTGGATCGGAGCCCACGAGACTGGATTATCATCCCAATTCTGCCACTTGGTAGTTGAATGACCCTGAGAATTAATTGGATTTTGTTGGCTTCTGTTTGTCCATGATGAAAAGAGTTGGACTAGATGATCCCTAAAGTTTGTTCCAGCTATAAAACCCTAAGATTCTAATTAAAAGTAGCCAGTGAGATTTGCATGCGAGCAAATCACAGCAAGAAAATCGACATTCAGTTAGAGTCTCATTCGAAGATTACAGCATCAGAGAAGTTGTGCAGTAGCTAGTAGGATATTAATCCTTTGATTCTGAGTTCTTAGCAGTCAGAGTAAGCGTTAGATCAAAGGTTTAGCAAAATGGTGTTTATAATATTTATAGTTTAAAGTGACAGGAAACATCAACACATATATGTTGGACTATTCCTGGTTCTGCAGTGAGAAGTGATTAATTTATTCTTTAATTCCACATTATTCTTCTCCTATGAATTGCCTCAGAGCCTCTCAGGCTCACCTGTCTCCTAGGTCAGACTTTGAGAGCCTGAGACAGGGATTCTTGCCAAGTAATTTATGATGGGAGTACTTTTGGGTAAAATCTATAATGGAGTGAAGGAAGCAAAATAAGAAAAACAGAAAAAAGCAGGTCTGGTTTGTGAAGATCCCAGGCTGACCCATATTCTAATCAAGATTTTTAAATATAATTTAAATATATTTACATATTAAAGTCAATGCTCTCTATCAGTTCCTAAACTATCCTTTCCAAGAAGAATATTCAACCTTCTGATTTCAAATCCTAGAGTACTTCCTAGTAGCTACTAGGGTTAGATTCAAGCCTGGAAGAAAGAGAGGCACCTCGTGCTTCCTCTGCTGCTAATTAAACTCTGGCAAGAAATGTGAGCTTCCTCAAGCTGATTACAAGACCCCACTTTGTACATATGAAGGAATAGATAGTAACCAGACACTTTTAATTAAGCTAAGAATGATTTGAGGTTTAAAGCTAAAGCCTTTACATAATAATACACTGAAAATGGGCTTTTGGGGAGGAGTATCTAAACTCAGTTTGCCCATTGAAGAATGAAGTTTATAAAAATTCAAAACAGGGAAAATGTGACTCACAACTACTAAAATGTTTCACGGTTTTAGGGCTGTGAGGAGACCAGGTATCTCTTAGGTAGAAGTATCTCAGTGCTATTCTGTGTACTAGCATCTTGGCACCATCTGGAGTAAGATTGTCCCACCATCTGGAGTAAGATTGTCCCACAATCTTACTGACTCAAAAACATAAATTGTCAGCATGCCAGAAGTGAGTATAGATCTCAGGAACAGAAACACTGAATAAGCTCCCACAGCCAATGTAAAAGACCAGAATATCTGTTCATTTCTATGCACTGAAAGCCATCAGTGACAGGGCTGGAGGCCCCAGGACTGTACTTCTCTTTTTCTATAACATCAAGAAGCAGTGTGAAAATCACAACTTTGCTTTGTGAGTCTAGAAGCAAAGCAAAGGCACTGTAAAAAGCAGCTCTAGCTGACTTTCTTGATGCCCTGACCCATGACCCCAAGGCTCACCTCTGAACGTGCCCTGTCCTCATGGTGAATAGTTTCAGGTATACCATGGATAACTCCCCACTTTAAATGCCTGCTTCTCTGCTTGACGGCTTCTTTCATGCTTGGGAGTTTGCTCAGCCACAAGCTAGAGCAGCACAAAAGTGACAAGGAGTTAATGCTGCCCTAGGGACAGCCTTCAGCAGAGACTGAAAGGGAATCCAGGGATAACGTCCTGGGCTTTCTGTTCTACTGTAGCTCAGTTCTGAGGGATACTCTGTACAGTTTCTCATAAGGTCCCCAGCAAGATTTGAAGCCTGTTATCCACACTGAACAGCAACAACATCTGATAACGTGCTTATTATTGTACTCTCGTTTTTTCTCCCCTATAAAGGTTCCCAGCTGAAATACATGTGACCCAGTTCAATTTGGATTTCAGATAATAGTGAGTGAATATACATACATATATGTATATATGTGTATGCACATTCACATATATGTGCATATGGTCTCTGTGGTGGTGGTGGTGGTGGTGGTTTGGTTGGTAAGTCGGGTCCGACTCTTGTGACCCCATGGACTGTAGCCTGCCAGGCTCCTCTGTCCATGGGATTCTCCAGGCAAGAATACTGGAGTGGGTTGCCATTTCCTTCTCCAGGGGATCTTCTTGACCCAAGAATCAAACCTGGGTTTCCTGCATTGCAGGCAGATTCTTTACCAACTGAGCTATGAGGGAAGCCCTATGATCTCTGTATGTGTGTCTATATTTATAAATCCAGACCCCTCTGTATCTATGTCTAGATATACATATAGATAGATATTTAACTATCTCTCTGTCTGTCTATACGGAGTTGGGGGGAAGAGAGCAGCAATGATAAAGCAGATGGGATAAAATGTTAACAATAGGTGAATCTAGGTGATGGATAATGAGTGTTCTTCATATATCTTGTAGATTTTCTTCAAGTTTGAAATTGCTTCCAAATACAAGTAGTAAGGAGTCTTCTAATGATTTAATAACCCCTGATCTATCCAGTTAGGTCTTTCATTTAGAAATGAGGAAATCAAGGCCCAGAATACTTGCTCAAGGACCAGTAGCCATGTTTGAAGGGTACTTAAAAGAATGTGCTTTAGTACTGTTAAAGAACAAAATTTAGCTGACTAAATTAGAAATTCTAATTCACTTTATTCAATGATTTATGAATCAGACAGCATGTCATCAAGCAAGTAGAAAGAGACTTCATAGAATTTTGCAAAATGGAAGGATTTTATCATCAGAAAGAAGGTGGGGCAAAGAAGTTAAAGAGTAGATTATTTCAATTAAGGTTACCTTTTTAAAAATAATTTATATTTTACTTATTTATTTTTGGCTGTGCTGCGTCTTTGCTGCTGCCTGGGCTTTTCTCTAGTTGTGGGGAGTGGGGGTTACTCTGTTGCGGTTCTCAGGCTTCTCACTGTGGTGACCTGTCTTGTGGAGCCTGGGCTCCGGGGCATGTGGGCTTCAGTAGTTGTGAAGCCTGCGGCACACAGGGTAGGTAGTTGCAGGTGCCTGACTCTAGAGGACAGGTTCAACAGTTGTGGGCCATGGGCTTCATTGCTCCATGGCATGTGAGGTCTTCCCAGACCAAGGTTGAACCTGTGTCTCCTGCACTGAAAGGTTGCCTTTTTTACGGGAAAGGGAAGGGATCTTAGGCAGACTACCTCAGTAGTGTTGGTCAGGAAATTCCAGACTGATAGGTTAAAAATTCTACTCCTTAGAGAAACTGAAATTGCATTTAATTTAGGTATTATTAATAAATATTGCTGGGGCTTAGCATAAAGTGATTTGATTTGAGGCCTGTTGTTTGACAGTTTCCCCTCTTTTGATCAAATCAAGCTCTAACTCTAACTGAGAGATGGACCAAAATTAGAGGCATTTACTGCATTCTAGTTCTTGCAGCTTTTATTGTTCCTAGGTGTCCGTTTTTTGCTGAATCTGTGTGGTGTTCACAGGTCATAACTTCAGGCTCAAAATAATTTAGTTGATCATTCTCTTCATTCCTTTTTTAAAGTTCCAGTCTTAGGTAGTCTTTTGCTTGGTGATTAGTGGCTGCAAACATGTATTTAAAGCATTTGAGAAAATTCAAGGCACCAGGGAGATTATCATTATAATTAGAAACAGGATCAGTTCAGTTGCTCAGTCATGTCTGACTCTTTGTGACCTCATGTACTGAAGCATGCCAGGTTTCCCTGTCCACCACCAACTCCAGGAGCTTTCTCAAACTCATGTCCATCGAGTCGGTGATGCCATCCAACCATCTCATCCTCTGTTGTCTCCTTCTCCTTCTGCCCTCAATCTTTCCCAGCATCAGGGTCTTTTCAAATGAGTCAGTTCTTCACATCAGGAGGCCAAAGTATTGGAGCTTCAGCTTCATCATCATTCCTTCCTATGATTATTCAGTATTCAGGACTGATTTCCTTTAGAATTGATTGGTTTGATCACCTTGCAGTCCAAGGGACTCTCAAGAGTCTTCTCCAACACCACAATTCAAAAGCATTAATTCTTCAGCACTCAGCCTTTTTTATGGTCCAGCTCTTACATCCGTACATGACTACTGGAAAAGCCATAGCTTTGATTATATGAACTTTTATCAGCAATGGGCTGTCTCTGCTTTTCAGTATGTTGTCTAGGTTGGTCAGAGATTTTCTTCCAAGTGTCTTTTAATTTCTTGGCTGCAGTCACCATCTGCAGTGATTTTGGAGCCCAAGAAAATAAAGTCTGTCACTATTTCCATTGTTGCCCCATCTATTTGCCATGAAGTGATGGGACCAGATGCCATGATCTTAGTTTTTGAATGTTGAGTTTTAAGCCAGCTTTTTCACTCTCCTCTTTCACTTTCATCAAGAGGCTCTTCAGTTCTTCTTTGCTTTCTGCCATGAGGGTGGTGTCACCTGCATTTCTGAGGTTATTGACACTTATCCTGGCAATCTTGATTCCAGCTTGTGCTTCATCCAGCCTGGCATTTTGCATGATGTACTTTGCAAGGTGACAATATATAGCCTCGACATACTCCTTTCCCAGTTTGGAACTAGTCCATTGTTCCATGTCTTGTTCTAACTGTTGCTTCTTGACCTGCATACAGATTTCTTAGGAGGCAGGTAAGAAGGTCTGGTATTCTCATCTCTTTAAGAATTTTCTACAGTTTGTTGTGATCCACACAGTAGCGTAGTCAATAAAGCATAAGTGGATGCTTTTCTGGAACCCTCTCGTTTTTTGATGATCTAGTGCATGGTGGCAATTTGATCTCTGGTTCCTCTGCCTTTTCTAAAGTCAGCTTGGATATCTGGAAGTTCTCAGTTCACATACTGTTGAAGCCTCACTTGGACAATTTTGAGCATTACTTTGTTAGGGCATGAGATGAGTGCAATTGTGAGGTAGTTTGAACATCCTTTGGCTTTGGAATGAAAACTTACCTTTTCCAGTCCTGTGGCCACTGTGGAGTTTTCCAAATTCGCTGGCATATTGAATGCAACACTTTAACAGCATCATCTTTTAGGATTTGAAATAGCTCAGCTGGAATTCCGTCACCTCCAGTAACTTTGTTCATAGTGATGCCTCCTAAGGCCCACTTGACTTCAGACTCCAGGATGTCTGGCTCTAGGTGAGTGATCACACCATCGTGGTTATCTGTGTCATTAAGATCTTTTCTGTATAGTTCTTCTGTGTATTCTTGCCACCTTTTCTTAATATCTTCAGGATAGTTTCAATGTTCGAAGTATACTTCAGAGTCATGATCCCTAAGAACCAGACCAACTAAAGAAAGGTTTCTTTGAACGAGTCACTCTTTTAAGCCAAGTGGGCCTGCTCAGTGATCTTGTATAATGGAGTTTCAATTTCCCCAGAAGTAGTAATCCAGATATAGCAAGTAGTGTGGGCCACAGCATAGATGATACCTCTTTGCCAAGCTAAATGATAATTCTGTTATCAAGAATAACTTTGGACAGAGAGTCTACGGATATATATTGGACAGCTATTGTTTAGCAGCAGACTCTTCAATACTTTAAAGAGTTAGGGAGAGATTCCTGATCACAGCTTCATTTGTACTCACTTCTGTTGAGGGAAGTAGAACTCTGCTAAATAAAGTGTATCCTTAGTTCTGAATGCTTCCTGGTATATCCTTCCTAACTCAACCATGCAAATTCAGGGGAATTGATCAATGAGCTATTTCAGTTTGTTTGTGGATAGTTAGGGGCACAGTTAGATAACCTAGAAAGCATTGCCCAGTTATGTGCCAGCTATCTAGGCTTCATAGACTCAAGGAGAATGATAAACACAACAAGCAAAGATTTATTCTTGTTGAGGTGCAAGTCACTTCTACAAAGTTGACACTGTTTATGCATTCATTTACAAGGATCATTGCATTCGCCTGTTCAAGCCAAGAGACAGTTAAATTTTTTCCTAGCCTGAAATAGAAAGTTTTTCTAAGTTCCAGAGGTTATACCCGCTTTGTGGTGACCTCTGATGTGTGAGTAATGGCATTGTCTCTCTAGGCCAATGCCAGAGTAAAGGAAATAAAAAAAGAGAAAAAAAAGGCTTTATGTTTAGTTAAAATAAGAAGTCTTGATTTGGCATCTTGGGTGGAAGTAGTCTGCATCTATGTCAGCTACTTCTCTTCATAGTCAATTTGGTTTAGAGGTCTTCATCTTATATGCAGTTTCCTTTTTCACTGGGAGACATGTGCTAAAGGTTTAAGTCCGTGAAGTTTGGCTGCCATCTGGGTAATGAAAAGAACTTGGTATAATTTCCTCTAAGGAGATTCAAGGGGAGTCTTGACTGCAGATGAAAAGGGTGGAAAGAAATTGGAAACATTAATTTGGAGAGTCAGATATTTGAGGAAAACTAGAAGAATTCAAGATCTAGTCCCCTTGACAGGTTTATAACAAGATCTCAGACAGTTAACAAGACTAGATTCTAGTAGCTACAAAGGTGAAAACATAATTTCCCCATGTACAATTACCCTTATTCTTTGCCAAAGATAACTACTGCTGCTGCTGCTAAGTCCCATCAGTTGTATGCAACTCTGTGCGACCCCATAGATGGCAGCCCACCAGGCTCCCCCATCCCTGGGATTCTCCAGGCAAGAATACTGGAGTGGCAAAAATAAACAAATGGGACCTAATTAAAATTCAAAGCTTCTGCACAACAAAGGAAACTTTAAGCAAGGTGAAAAGACAGCCTTCGGAATGGGAGAAAATAATAGCAAATGAAGCAACTGACAACTAATCTCAAAAATATACAAGCAACTCCTGCAGCTCAATTCCAGAAAAATAAACGACCCAATCAAAAAATGGGCCAAAGAACTAAATAGACATTTCTCCAAAGAAGACATACAGATGGCTAACGGACACATGAAAAGATGCTCAACATCACTCATTATCAGAGAAATGCAAATCAAAACCACAATGAGGTACCATTTCACGCCAGTCAGAATGGCTGCGATCCAAAAGTCTACAAGCATTAAATGCTGGAGAGGGTGTGGAGAAAAGGGAACCCTCTTACACTGTTGGTGGGAATGCAAACTAGTACAGCCACTATGGAGAACAGTGTGGAGATTCCTTTAAAAACTGCAAATAGAACTGCCTTATGACCCAGTAATCCCACTGCTGGACATACAAACCAGAATTGAAAGAGACACGTGTACCCCAATGTTCATCACAGCACTGTTTATAATAGCCAGGACATGGAAGCAACCTAGATGTCCATCAGTAGACGAATGGATTATGGATAAGAAAGCTGTGGTACATATACACAATGGAGTATTACTCAGCCATTAAAAAGAATACATTTGAGGTGGATGGAACTGGAGCCTATTATACAGAGTGAAGTAAGCCAGAAAGAAAAACATCAATACAGTATACTAACGCATATATATGGAATTTAGAAAGATGGCAATGATAACCCTGTATGCGAGGCAGCAAAAGAGACACAGATGTATAGAACGATCTTTTGGACTCTGTGGGAGAGGGAGAGGGTGGGATGATTTGGGAGAATGGCATTGAAACATGTATAATATCATGTAAGAAACGAATCACCAGTCCAGGTTCAATACAGGATACAGGATGCTTGGGGCTGGTGCACTGGGATGACCCAGAGGGATGGGATGGGAAGGGAGGTGGGAGGGAGGTTCAGGATGGGGAACATGTGTACACTCGTGGCGGATTCATGTTGATATATGGCAAAACCAATACAATATTGTTAAGTAATTAGCCTCCAATTAAAATAAATAACTTTAAAAAAAAATACTGGAGTGGGGTGCCATTGCTTCTCTGAAAAGATAACTACAATAAAGTTAATTTGTTAACATTAAAACTTGGCCTAATTATTTATGTAAATGCAGAAAGAATAGTGATTGACTATATAAAACCTTTTAAGATTGCTTTGCTGGAACATTGTAAACAAGGTGCTGGATTCATTTTTTTCAAGGGGCTTTATTGGCTTCATAAAGTCGATTTTAGGTCCACAAAACTGTCTGGCTATATCTGAATATGCATATCTCTCTCCAATATGACTTTCCAGTCAGATCTTTGGTAATATAACCAATGTTTTTAGTTGTGTCTTATTACAAAGAGGGTATATTTTTACTGAATTTATACAAGTAATTATATTGCCATGAAAAAAGTACTCGAGTTCCCAAATTTTGGAGGAATTAGGTAGGAAGAAAAGCTAAATGTTTCATCTTTGTTTATAAAGGTATACTTTATCGAATTGACTTAAAATCATAGATAGCTTAAGATAAAAGATGTCTTTAAATCTGAAAAAACAATATTAAGGAGCCAGAAATGTTTCACATAAAAAATCATAAAAATTATAATCATCCTCCTTAATTAATTCAGTCTCATTTTATTAACTTTTGTTCTATTGAATTCAGGTTTTCCATTAGATCTAGAAATTCTTATCCACTTCAGTTTTATGATCAAAAACGTATATTGTTAATTTTTTTCCTGTGAGTCTCCTTGAAGATGAAGCACTGTTCTCAGAACCCTTTTGCAAAAGATCTGAGGGAAATAATAGCTGTCTATAAATGACAGAAAGACTTTTAAAAATGTCCATTGTTAAAGAGTTGATGAGAGTTCATTGTAATGAAATTGACAAAATTTGGTTGTTTCTGTGATGTACAACATTTTAAAATAACTGGAATTATGACAATAACATCATAGTAGGGCATATCAAACTTTAGGACTTTCAGGAACACACACACACACATATATATATATACACAAATAATATATTAAGAAGGCTTAGTATTACTTTTTATTTGACAGTGCTTTCCATGTAGTTTAATATATTAAATCAGCCTAGTTTAACATCTTTGTTTTTATGAAGATGTAGAGCAAAATCTTTTGAGATGTTCGAGGGACCATCTGGAAAATCCTGGTAGTTTGAGCTCAGAAAGACTTCATTTAGAATTTGATTTGTGGAAGTTTGTAAATATTATTAAAAGATCAAAAAAATCACAGCAAATAGAATCACAAAGAATTATAAAATCATACTTATCTTTTGATCAAAGTGACAGTAAAATATTTCAAAGGCAAATACTAAAGGTTACTTAATTATGAGAAAAACTAGCCAAAGACCAGATGAAGCTCAGGAAATTATTTTGTAGAACACAAAGTCTTTGCTTTCTAGGCAGATATTACTTAAAAGGGAAAGAGAAAACTTTTACAATAGCCTTTTATCAAGAGCAGACCAATAGTACAAAAAACTATGTCCTTTAGCAGATGAAAGAATATAATTTTGTATAAGTACATTACTGATATTAAAGCTTACTTGAAACACTTTTTAAATATAACTTCAATCTTAGCCATCTTGATTACGCAAGGTAAAATTTTCCTTGGCTTTCTTTCTTCCCAACTTCATATTTAATTTGGCTTTCATTCTCTCCTTTTCCACTTAGAAATAACTTTTTCTTTTTTTTTCACTTTGGTAAAATTTACCTTCTTTTACCCCCAACATATATTTAAATATCTTATACTTTTTATTTTAGCCAAATTCCCACATCCTACTTTCTTTGCAAATGGAATTGTTTTCCTTATTTATAATAATTTTAATTTCATGTATATACACATTAACTTTATATATATATACACAATTATATATATTTATACCTAATTAATATATATAAATTAGAATTTTTAACCCTTAAAACCTTAATTTCTAAGGTAACATACGTGAGCAATTGTGAATTGTATCAGCATTCTTTAGATTTGCAAATTTATGGATTCATTTCTTAATTTCTAAAAATACTTGTTTCTTCATGGAACAGTCTTTCAATAAAGTACTAGATACGTTTACTAATATATCCAAAATATCTTTCATTTCTTTGTCATAAGAAACCAAAAGTAGATAAACCTACATTTAATAAGTGTTTTACTATTTCATCTTATTTGGAAATAACCTAGATTTTCAATATATTTCCATCATTAACTTAGCTTAGTAAAACTCCAAAGTTTCAAGTTACCTGAAAGATTTTGAAAGCTATTTGTTAGTACACATAACATAAAATATAATTACTGCTAAGATGTTTATAAATTCCTAACCATTTATATCTGTCTAAATAACTTATTCCCAACAATTGTGTTTAGATGACCCATGAAAACTTCACGATCCATTAGGCAATATCAGCCATAATTATAAGTTACTATTTTGCTGAGAAATTTTGCAAGAGAGATAATATGAATTTGGCTATTAAACTTGGGTAGAATAAAAGTTATCTGCATTGTATTCAGTGTTTGTTGTAGTCAGTTACTCAGTCATATCCAACTCTTTGCAACCCCTTTGCACCAGGTTTCCCTGTCCTGCACCATCTCCCAGAGTTTGCTCAAATTCATGTGTGTTGAGTTGATGGTGCCACCTAACCATCTCATCCTCTGTCACCCCCTTCTCCTGCCTTTAGTGTTTCCCAGCATCAAGGTCTTTCCCAGTAAGTCAGCACTTTGAATCAGGTGGTCCAAGTATTGGAGCTTCAGCATCAGTCCTTCCAATGAATATTCGGGATTGATTTCCTTTGGGATTGGGTGGTTGATCTTCTTTCTGTCCAAGGGACTCTCAAGAGTCTTCTCCAGCACCACAGTTGAAAAGCATCAGTTCTTCAGCACTAAACCTTTTTTATGGTCCAGCTCTCACATCCACACATGACTACTGGAAAAACCATATCTTTGACTATACAAACTTTTGTCAGCAAAGGGCTGTCTCTGCCTTTCAGTATGCTGTCTAGGTTTGTCATAGCTTTTCTTCCAAGGAGCAAGTCTTTTAATTTTGTGACTGCAGTCACCATCTGCCGTGATTTTGGAGCCCAAGAAAATAAAGTCTTGTCAGTGTTTCCACTGTTACCCCTCTTTTTGCCATGAAGTGATGGGACTGGATGCCATGATATTTTTGTATGTTGAGTTTTAAGCCAGCTTTTTCACTCTTCTCTTTTACCTTCATCTAGAGGCTCTTTAGTTACTCTTTGCTTTCTGCCATGAGGGTGATGTCATCTGCATATCTGAGGTTATTGATATTTTTCCTGGCAATCTTGATTCCAGCTTGAGCTTCATCCAGCCTGGCATTTCACATGATGTACTCTGCATATAAATTAAATAAGCAGGGTAATGGTATACAGCCTTGACATACTCCTTTCCCAATTTGGAACCAGTCCATTGTTCTATGTCCAGTTCTAACTGTTGCTTCTTGACCTGCATACAGGTTTCTCAGGAGGCAGGTAAGGTGGTCTGGTATCCCATCTCTAAGAATTTTCCACAGTTTGGTGTGATCCACACAAAGGCTTTAGAATAGTCAATGAAACAGAAGTAGTGTTTTTCTGGAATTCCCTTGCTTTTTCTATGATCCAACAGATGTTAGCAATTTGATTTCTGGTTTCTCTGCCTTTTCTAAATCCAGCTTGTACATCTGGAAGTTCTTGGTTCACATACTTTTGAAGCCTAGCTTGAAGGATTTTGTGCATTACTTTGCTAGTATGTGAAATGAGTGCAATTGTGCAGTAGTTTGAACATTCTTTGGCATTGTCCTTCTTTGGGATTGGAATGAAAACTGACTTTTCAGTGGAAATTCTAAAGACAGATCTATTTTAATTAAACAATGAATTTAAACTAGCTTTAATATAAAATGTTTTCCTTTATCATGTGAGCCTGAAAAACATTTAGGTTAGTTTCAGTTATATTTCTGAGAGTTTTTAGAATACTCAACATTTAATTTATACAAGTTCTTAGTTTTTTCTAAGCCCATTTGAATAGAGCTGTTTTACAGATTGATTTTAGCAATACCATCTGAGCACAGAAATTAATTACACACCTACAACATACACATATAGACATACATGGACATAGGGAAGCAGAGACCTCATAGATTGTAGATTTTTCTAAAAATATCTGTGGAGAAGATCCATGATTTTTTTCATTCATTTAATTAAAATGACCTTTCCCCTTTTCAGCTTCCCTGGTGACTCAGATGGTAAAGCGTCTGCCTGCAATGCAGGAGACCCAGGTTTAATCCCTGCTTTGGGAAGATCCCCTGGAAAAGGAAATGGCAACCCAGTCCAGTACTCTTGCCTAGAAAATCCCATGGGTGGAGGAACCTGGTAGGCTACAGTCCATGGGGTTGCAAAGAGTCAGACAAGACTGAGTAACTTCTCTTCACTCCCCTTTTCATTCTTCTGATAAGAATTACCTCCTTGAAGTCTCTACTTTAAAGAGTTGGTCTAAATGAAAATTTACATCTCAATAGAACATCTCAATTTACATCTCAATAGAACAGGGAAAGAATGCAATTTCTTCCAAGAAGGGCTTTGGTTTCCAATATTTACAGCTTTTTGAGAGGAATAGAGGAGGTTTTGGAATTGGCAAAAAAGGATTGGTGGACTTTTTTTTTTTTTTTTATCACACCTCTGCTTTTATATAAAGATATGGATTATAAAACAAGGATAGCTGTTTTTAATTCCTCAAAGAATTGTGCTGCTGTCTAAATGATCTCAAAAGACTGATACACCCACTCACCTATATTGGATTGTTTTCCCTCCATCTGGGTACATTTCACAAGGCTTTTGAAACAATCTTTTTTCCAATGTCCCACTTGTTTACAATTGAGACATCTATCCCTTAATTATTATTATTATTAATGAAAAAAACCCTAGGAGGGTATAATAGGGGAGACCTAGGTGTTGTTTCAGGTGCCTTTTAGCTTTAAGTTTTCATAAGCCTTTTGCAACAGACCTTTCAATAAAGCTAGTTTGGAATCTTAAAACCTTTTAGAAGCTTCTGCATATCAACTAAAATAGGTAATACCTTCTATTTGATATGGGGACACTTACTTTTGAGTGTACTTCTTACTTTGATGAACAGTCTTGTCTAATTGTAACATTCCACATAATGGCTGGGCTTCCCTGGTGGCTCAGTTGGTAAAGAACCTGCCTGCATTGTAGGAGTCCTGGGTTCAATCCCTGGATCAGGAAGATGGAAAAGGAAATGGCAACCCACTCCAGTCTTCTTACCTAGGAAATCCCATGGACAGAGGAACCTGGTAGGCTATAGTCCATGGGGTCACAAAGAGTCAGACATGACTTAGCAACTAAATGACCTCCACATAATGGCCTTTGTAATTCTGTGTTGTCTTTAGTAAGATTTTGCCATTTTGTAGAAATCTACAGCTTCTAGGACTATAGGTCTTAGACATAAAATAGGCAGGTATACCAGAGGGTGGTGTGCTCCACTCATCTTATATAAAGAATCCCATTTCTTTTAGCTAGAGCTTGAATTTCTTAGAGCCAAACTAATACCTAAGGGGAATGTGCCTTTGGGTTGGGAATTATACTGTGTTCTACAGTATACCTTGTTGAGTGAAAATTTCCTTGAAGTTGGCAAGCTCCCTATTGTCAATCTGACCATGTTGCAGGAAGGGCAAGTCCTTCCAGGGCCCAAGAGTGAGCTCTTTCTAACACTCAGATGATTGTCCCAGGAGACGCACATGCTGACAAAGCAAAAGTTTTATTGAGAAGGGGTGCCCAGACTGAGAGCAGTAGGTAATGGAACCCAGGAGAACTGCTCTGCCACATGGCTCACAGTTAGGTTTTATGCAAATGGGGTTAGTTTCCAGGTTGTCTCTGGCCAGTCATCTTGCTTGGCCCATGTTTTGTCTTACTCAGCCTCCTTGGTGGCATGCACATTTCTCAGTCAAGATGGATTCCAGTGAGAAGGATTCTGGGAGGTTGGTAGGACATAAAGACTGGTATCTCTTTCCTTCTTTCGGCCCCTCTCCAATTCTCCCAGTTACTTTTCTGTGGCAGCAGCATATTCTTTATTGATGCCTCTTGTTGCGTGCAAGTGGTTGTCATAGTGTCTGACTAAGGTGGGTGGTTTCGGCTGGTGGTTCCCTAACAATCATGACCAACTTATCCTATTAAGGGATTCTTCCCAAGACAGCAAGAGCTCCAAAGCCTTTAAATTCTCTACTTGTGCCCACTAATTTTTGTGGCTTTCTGGCTTCTGAGCTGCCCATTAGCAATAGCCTAGACATGGTACAACTCAAGCTGAACCCATTCCCACTTCAAACCCTGTTTGGTATTTGACTTGAATCCAGTCTGATCCCAACTGGTAACCATCAACAATTCCTGTGGAACTCTGAACTGGGGAAAAGGGTTGAATCAACAGACCTCAGCAAATGGGGAACTATAGCCCCCAATAGCAGTTTCTGGTGTGGAATCTGGAAACAGTATCAAAGGTTGGGACTTTCCACTTAAAAACTTGGAAATTGCTATCTGAAAAGTTAGGGACTTGATTCTACATAGAACCATCCACTGGCTTAATTAGGCTCTGGGCAGAACTGCCTACCAGCTCAAGCTGCCTAGCCCTGTAAAGAAAAGCCAGTTAGATGAAGGGCTGGATACAGAAAGAGTGGGGCTCATAACCAAGGAGAACTTAGTCATGGCCCTAGTAAACAGTGAGAAAGACAGTGAAGTGAGATGAGGGTTCATGGGATACCACCCGTTTCCCATTGTCTCTTAGTGTCATCAGAAATTCACTTTAGATCCCACCACTGACACCAAAATTGTTAAAACAAAAACTTCAATTGTGCAAACTTCAAGATCTAATTGATTCAACAATTCATGCATTGGGCAGCATCCTCTCTAGTAAGTAGAAAGGTGTTCCCAGTTGTACAAAAGGGAAGTTTTTTGTTGTTGTTGTTTTGTTTTTATAACCAGAAAGAGGGTGGACAAGAAAATTAAAGGCGTTGATTATTTCAGGTTATCTTCTTTTAGGGGAAGGCAGGGAGTCTTAGGCAGATTACCTCACTAATGTTGATCAGGAATTTCCAGGCCAATTGATTTAAAATTTGATTCCTGAGAGAGGCTGAAACTGCAATCAGGTTAGGTGTTAAATCTTGGTGGGGTTTAGCATAGATGACTCCACTTTGGGCCTGTTATTTATTTTTAACAGCATGAATATACCTTGCATTTCAAAATAAAGTACTTTAATTTTATATGGTATATAAGTCATAACATCCACAATGCTATTCCCCTTTATTCATGCAAATAACTAGAGTTAATTCTACATTTTTAAACATATTGAACTTTATTTTGTTCAAAACCTTTAGACCCATTTGGATCTTCCTTATATTTTTCACTTCAAAAAAATTTTTTTTCCCTATTTCTGTTTTGTACTGGTTATTTATTTTAGATAAATCAGAATTGTAATATAACCTTGCCTTAGGATATGTTATGTTCCCTGATAGATGATAAGAGAGGACAGGAATTCTCTGTCTTCTGCAGCTGTTTCAAGGAGTAGGTGAAGAGAGAGTGGAAATGGGTAGGGTGGTGCCAGCCTTCCACTCTTCTTCAGAGTTTCTGTCTATGCTAAAGAGATTTGCTTTCTTTCCTTTCTGTTTTCTGTTTGCTTTTTAAAAATAGCTTTGAAGGAATGGAAAATTTCTGTGGTAGCTGATAGCAAATACAGAAAGGCTCATTTGCATATAGATGTTTCAGCTTGCAACTGCATAATCCCCTGAGAGAGGCCTTGTTTAAATGGGCAGGCAGGCTGGCACAGGGCTGCTGGGTTCCTAATGAAAACTAAATTGAAACTTGGGAAACATTTGCCTTGGAGGTGGCCGGGCTTTTTAGAATATCAATTTAAATCTGAAAGACACAGGTAGGCCCCTGCAAAATTGCCCCTCACTCTTTAAAGCCCTAAGACAGAGGATAGAGAGAAAACAGAGAAAATAGCAAATGATGGGGTAAAACCAGAGTTAACCATGCATTTCTTAGAAATTCTGCCTGAAGATTTCAAATCAGTGAGCAGGTGGGAAAGTGGGAAAGAGCAGAGAGTATGGAGGCACGATCTATTCTGGAAAGGCCTTGGAAACAAAACGGCCTTCCTCCAGGTGTCTGGGAGAGCCAAGACTTTTGGGACAACTGATAATTCATTTATACGCTAAAGACTTTTCAGATTGATTGTTCCCCCTGAACTTGACTGTGGGCTAAGCAGATAAGGACAACTCTGAAAACAAGATAATATGGAAAGAAAAGAGATTACAAAAAGGTCAAAAGATTAGCTGGGGGATAAATGGAAGTCAGAGGAAAATAAGGGAAAAGGTTAGAAACTGATACCAGCCAAGGAAGATAAATCAAGTAAGCAAGTAGAGGAAGTGGACATAGGAGAAAAATAAGAAATGAGATCAGGGGACTTGACCACAGGATAGGAGAGGAATACAAGGATGATTAAAAATAGAAATGCAAGAAAACAAAAGAACTGAGAATGTGGATTAAAGAAATAAAAGCATCAAACTGAATATCTCTGAGCTTCTGTGTCTGAATCTAGTGAGAACTGGATGTGTCACATTTTTTCTGTATTCCTTTCCCAGCAATAGTATTTCTTCCTTGCTACCCCAAACATTCTTTTATAATAATAAGATAATAACCCACTTTTCTAACATATGTGCGTGTACACAAGCACGCAGGTGCATGCAAGCTCACTAGATATAAAGCATATTTGTAATGAGGTACATCCTCCCCATGACAGAAAATGCATGCCACGTAATATAAATCCCTATTTGCTGCCCCTCAGCTGAATCTCAAAGAAAACATCTATTATTTCACCAAGGTCCAGTGAAGCAGATTATCTGCTGGGAATGAGAACTGTGAATTCCACCTAAGGTTGCTTACCGAGAATCACCTACCCATAAGGCTGCATCTGTTATGCATGAAGTAAAAGTGAGGAGGATACAACAAGTACAGCTTATTTATTCAGTAGCTACTCTGTCCCAGGCCATGTCCTCTAATGGGACAGAGTACTGTCACTGGGGTTAAGAGTTCATCCCTGTGCTCAAAAGATACATGATCTGTGGGACTTAAGTAGAAAAACATTTGATCTATCTTTCAATCCATTATTCATGGATGGGTCTAAGACTTTAAAAAAGCAAAATAAATAAGCAAAACTCAAACAAGTACAGAATCTAAGTATCTAAAGCTAAATGTACTGTGTACTAACTATATGTCATCTATTATGCTAGTGTTTATATTCAAATTTAATTCCCATAGCCAATATCTGAGCTAATTTTCTTAATTAAAGTATAGTTGATTTACAGTGTTTTAGGTGTACAGGAAAGAGCTTCGGTTATATATACATTTTTCAGATTATTTTCCATTATAGGTTATTACAAAATATTGAATATAATTCCCTATGCTATACAGTAGGTCTTTGTAGTTTATTGTGTGTGTGTGTGTATGTATATATTAGTCCCAAATTCCTAATTTATAGCCCCCACACTTCTCCTTTGGTAACCATAAGTTTGTTTTCTATGTCTGTGAGTCTGTTTCTGTTCTGTAAATGCATTCATTTGTATCATATTTTAGATTCTATGTGTAAGCAACATCACATGATATTTGTCTGACTTACTTCACTTGGTGTGATAATCTCTAGGTCCATCCGTGTTGCTGCAAGTCGTATTATTTCATTTTTTCACAGCCAAGTAATAATCCTGTGTGTGTGTGTGTGTGTGTGTGTGTGTGTGTGTGTGTGTGTTGTGTATGTGGTTGTATGTGGGAACATACACATCTTCTTTATCTGTTCATCTATCAATTAACATTTAGGTTGCTTCCAAGTCTGAGCTATTGTAAATAGTGATGTGATGAACATCGCATGTATCTTTTTTAATTAGACTTTTCATCTTTTCTGGATATATGCCCAGGAGTTGGATTGCTGGATCTTTATTTTTAGTTTTCTAAGGAACCTCCATACTATTCTCTATAGTGGCTGTAGCAGTATACATTCCCACTAACAGTGTAGGAGTGTTCCCTTTGTTCTACACATTCTCCAGCATTTATTATTACAGACTTTTGATGATGGCCATTCTGACTGGTGAAAAGTGGTACCTCATTGTAGTTTTGATTTGTATTTCTCTTATAATTAGCAGTGTTGAGCATCTTTTCACGTGACTTCCGTTTAGGTCTTCTGCCCATTTTTTGATCAGGTTGTTTGTTTTATTGATACTGAGCCCCCACAGCCAATTTTTGAGGAAGTTATTTTTGTTAAACTCATTGTATATACAGATGAAAAAACTAGAACTTAAAAATATTAAGTAACTTTACAAAGTCATTTTTTTTAAGTGACAAATCTGAGGCTAAACCAAAATATTTGATATGAAAACCCATATGTTTTAAAAATATAATAGATATTCTTCAGATTTCAGGGTAAATATCTTTAAAATGAAAACTAGTTGGTTCTTTATTATTTACCAAGGTCCTACTTCTAGGGAGAAATACTCACTTTTAGTTGTACTGACAACTTGAAATCCATATGAGCAATATCTACATCACATTCATAAAGTATTTTTTAAAAATAAATTTAATTGTGCAAGTTTATGGCTGTTGGTTGTAATACTGTTCAGAGAGTCAATTAGATTTTTCACTTGGGAGTTCTGGCAGAGAGTTGACAGAGAAAATCATTGTAATCAATATTGCAAGTTCAGTCTCTAACATCAAGCATTGTGTGATTGAATGGTGCATGGCTTCAGGATATTGTTAAAGGTTGTTTTGTTTTGTTTTGTTTTTTACTTAAAAAGATGTTATTTAAATGTAACAAAATATTCACATATTAGTTATACTTAAGAGATAAAAGGAAGCAAGGAAAACAGAGAGGACAGGAGGAAAGTAAATGAATCTTTTGGGGTTAGAGGCTCCTTACCTTCTGTTTTACTAGTTTACTTGGTGTACCTTCATCTTGTCCCTGACCCCAAGTGACTCTAAGCCAAGGCCAGATTTCTCCTCTGGCCAGAATTTCTTTTTAAGTGTTTATAGCTAAATTATGCAATTAAAGGCAAGATAAAATTTATATAGAAAATTATATCCTCCAATAAAGAATGGATGCCAGCAGAAGAGAAACCCTTTCTCTTAGGCATTTTAATGACTGTTGGAATAAAATCACTCATTACTCTCAGGCACACTGCATTTTGGTTGACCTTGTGGAATGTCTGTTTGATGGTTTTCAAAATCACTTATCCATGCAGTTTTGGCATCTCTGTGCTGTGTTAGCAATCTCCCTTTTGTATTAGATTTTACTTCAGTCGTTTATGTAGGTTCTGAATTCCCCTCCTTATTTCCCATCAAAATTTGTACAAGTACAAAAGGGTAATTGCACGCTCTGAAATAATCTCAATATTTGAAAATATTTAATCTAAATCATCAGTATACTTCTAGTAAAAGTGGAGAAGCTAAATATCAGTTACCTCCTTGAAGTTCCAGGACCAGTGAAACATTCTTTAATGTAATGATGAGATCCTTAAGAATTAAGTTTGGGAAACGTCTTAGTAAACCCATGGAATGTTTAATCATCACTAGATGTGTTTAGTTTGGATTTTGCTTCTACCTTCTTATCAATGATTAAAAATGGCATCAGTGTCTGCTCAGAGATAAAAATTCATATGTCTTTAGATTTTCTATCCTTTTAAGTTATATCACACTATTTAAATATTTATTAGGTGGTTGTTTACTCTTTGCCTAGTAATGTGCTTTGTATCCATGTACAATCTCATGTAATCCTCATAGAAAATCTATGTTGTTCTATTGCTGTCATGTCAGACTCTTTGTGACCTCATGAACTGCAGCACTCCAGGCTTTCCTGTCCTTCATTATCCCTCAGAGTTTGCTCACAGTCATGTCCATTGAGTTGGTGATGCCATCCAACCATCTCATCCTCTGTAACCCCTTTCTTCTCTTGCCCTCAATCTTTTCTAGCATCAGAGTCTTTTCCAGTGTGTCAGCTCTTTGCATCAGGTGGCCAAATTTTTGGAGATTCAGCTTAAGCATCAGTCCTTCCAATTAATATTCAGGGTTGATTTCCTTTACGATTGACTGATTTGATCTTGCTGTCCAAGAGACTCTCAAGAGTCTTCTCTAGCACCACAATTTGAAAACATTAATTCTATGGTGCTATTCATTAATTCTGTTGGACCTTTTTTATGGTCCAGTTCTTACATCCCTGGCTTCCCTTGTGGCTCAGATGGTAAAGAATCTGCCTGTGATGCGGGAGACCCAGGTTCTGTCTCTAGGTTTGGAAGATTCCCTGGAGAAGCGAATGGTAACCCACTCCAGTATTCTTGCCTGGAGAATTCCATGGACAGAGGAGTCTGGCAAGCTACAATCCATGGGGTTGCAAAGAGTCAGACATGACTGAGTGACTAACACACACACAACACACACTCATCCCCATACTTGACTACTGGAAAATCCATAGAAGACCTTTGTCAACAAAGTGATGTCTCTGCTTTTTAATATGCTATCTAGATTTGTCATAGCTTTTCTTCCAAGGGGCACACGTCTTTTGATTTTGTAGCTGCAGTCACTGTCACAGTGATCTTAGAGCCTGATATTCCCATTTTATAGATACACATACAAAGAAATGAATTGCTTGCCTGAGACCCAATATCTAAGGAGTGGCATATTGGGATATGGATATAGGTCTGTCTGACTCTAAAGCTCTAAATCAGATCAGATCAGATCAGATTAGTCGCCCAGTCATGTCTGACTCTGCGACCCCATGAATTGCAGCACGCCAGGGCTTCCTGTCCATCACCAAATCCCGGAGTTCACTCAGACTCATGTCCATCGACTCAGCGATACCATCCAGCCATCTCATCCTCTGTTGTCCCCTTCTCCTCCTGCCCCCAATCCCTCCCAGCATCAGAGTCTTTTCCAATGAGTCAATTCTTTGCATGAGGTGGCCAAAGTACTGGAGTTTCAGCTTCAACATCATTCCTTCCAAAGAAATCCCAGGGCTGATCTCCTTCAGAATGGACTGGTTGGATCTCCTTGCAGTCCAAGGGACTCTCAAGAGTCTTCTCCAACACCACAGTTCAAAAGCATCAATTCTTCGGTGCTCAGCCTTCTTCACAGTCCAACTCTCACATCCATACATGACCACAGGAAAACCCATAGCCTTGACTAGACGAACCTTTGTTGGCCAAGTAATGTCTCTGCTTTTGAATATGCTATCTAGGTTGGTCATAAGTTTCCTTCCAAGGAGTAAGCGTCTTTTAATTTCATGGCTGCAGTCACCATCTGTAGTGATTTTGGAGCCCAGAAAAATAAAGTCTGACACTGTTTCCACTGTTTCCCCATCTATTTCCCATGAAGTGGTGGGACGGGATGCCATAATCTTCGTTTTCTGAATGTTGAGCTTTAAGCCAACTTTTTCACTCTCCACTTTCACTTTCATCAAGAGGCTTTTGAGTTCCTCCTCACTTTCTGCCATAAGGGTGGTGTCATCTGCATATCTGAGGTTATTGATATTTCTCCCGGCAATCTTGATTCCAGCTTGTGTTTCTTCCAGTCCAGCATTTCTCATGATGTACTCTGCATATAAGTTAAATAAGCCGGGTGACAATATATAGCCTTGACGAACTCCTTTTCCTATTTGGAACCAGTCTGTTGTTCCATGTTCAGCTCTAACTGTTGCTTCCTGACCTGCATACAGATTTCTCAAGAGGCAGGTCAGGTGGTCTGGTATTCCCATCTCTTTTAGAATTTTCCACAGTTTATTGTGATCCACACAGTCAAAGGCTTTGGCATAGTCAATAAAGCAGAAATAGAAGTTTTTCTGGAACTCTTTTGCTTTTTTGATTATCCAGAGGATGTTGGCAATTTGATCTCTGGTTTCTCTGCCTTTTCTAAAACCAACTTGAACATCAGGAAGTTCATGGTTCATGCATTGCTGAAGCCTGGCTTGGAGAATTTTGAGCATTACTTTACTAGTGTGTGAGATGAGTGCAATCGTGTGGTAGTTTGAGCATTCTTTGGCATTGCCTTTCTTTGGGATTGGAATGAAAACTGACCTTTTCTAGTCCTGTGGCCACTGCTGAGTTTTCCAAATTTGCTGGCATATTGAGTGAAACACTTTCACAGCATCATCTTTCAGGATTTGGAATAGTTCAACTGGAATTCCATCACCTCCACTAGCTTTGTTCGTAGTGATGCTTTCTAAGGCCCACTTGACTTCACATTCCAGGATGTCTGGCTCTAGGTCAGTGATCACATCATTGTGATTATCTGGGTCATGAAGATCTTTTTTGTACAGTTCTTCTGTGTATTCTTGCCATCTCTTCTGCTTCTGTTAGGTCCATACTATTTCTGTCCTTTATCGAGCTCATCTTTGCATGAAATGTTCCTTTGGTATCTCTGATTTTCTTGAAGACATCCCTAGTCTTTCCCATTCTGTTGTTTTCCTCTATTTCTTTGCATTGATTTCTGAAGAAGGCTTTCTTATCTCTTCTTGCTATTCTTTGGAACTCTGCATTCAGATGTTTATATCTTTCCTTTTCTCCTTTGCTTTTCACTTCTCTTCTTTTCACAGCTATTTGTAAGTCCTCCGCAGACAGCCATTTTGCTTTTTTGCATTTCTTTTCTATGGGAATGGTCTTTATCCCTGTCTCCTGTACAATGTCACGAACCTCATTCCATAGTTCATCAGGCACTCTGTCTATCAGATCTAGGCCCTTAAATCTATTTCTCACTTCCACTGTATAATCATAAGGGATTTGATTTAGGTCATACCTGAATGGTCTAGTGGTTTTCCCTACTTTCTTCAATTTAAGTCTGAACTTGGCAATAAGGAGTTCATGGTCTGAGCTACAGTCAGCTCCTGGTCTTGTTTTTGCTGACTGTATAGAGCTTTTCCATCTTTGGCTGCAAAGAATATAATCAATCTGATTTCAGTGTTGACCATCTGGTGATGTCCATGTATAGAGTCTTCTCTTGTGTTGTTGGAAGAGGATGTTTGTTATGACCAGTGCATTTTCTTGGCAAAACTCTATCAGTCTTCACCCTGCTTCATTCTGTATTCCAAGGCCGAATTTGCCCGTTACTCTAGGTGTTTCTTGACTTCCTACTATACACTGCCTATTCAGGGTTACACCAGAAACCAGCCATGGACATCTGATATCATAGCATTCATTTTCTCTTACTTTTAATAAAAATGCTCATCTTTGCTTGATAATAAGAACCTAGTTCCAGGCCATGAGGTCTGGGTGGGATGGTCTCACTTCCTGATTCCTGGGGTAAGAACATGATGCAGGCCTGGCCAATCGGATTTTTGTGATCCTGGCCATTATGGTTGGACAGAGTGATACTTGGGGTCACTATGTTGGCAGAGACTGCCTGAGAAGAAGCCAAGATCCTAAGAAGTGAGAAATGGAAAAAGCCCCAAGTCTAGCAAAAATATTCGACCCCCTGCATCTAATCAGACCTTGGATCTTTTAACTTATCAGTGTAAAAGCCAACATATGTCTTGTTACTTTTGTTTTCCTTAAATCAACTTGAATTGGAGTTCATTTTCAATTGAAAAAGGCCTGATGAAGGAATACAGATAAACCTCCCTTGGCCATGAGACAGTACAGTCAGGGGCCACCAGGGAGCTCTCTGGAAGCTCTTCCTGTGGTCTCTCACAGTTGCTGACTCTGTCGAAGCACTGGTGGTGCCCCCTCTTTCAGTTGGTCTTACAATCAGTGGTGGTATTTTTAAAGTTTACACCATGCTGTTTTTTTTTTTGTTTGTTTGTTTTCCTGTTGAAGTCCTTGAATAAATAATATCTTTCTTCCTTTGCCTGTTTTATTTTGTTCTCATTACTGACAACTGGAATCAGCAATTCAGATGGAGTCCAGGTCAAGAAGGTTTATAATGATCACACCTAGGTTTATAATAATCACATCTAGAAGTTTGATAATGAGTAGCCAGGGAAGATATTTTTTTAAGCATTTTGTTATAATTTCATGAAACAACCCATAAATTTCTGAAAGTAAGAATCATTGATAATTAGCAGGTTATACTGTTACTTTAAAATTTTTTAATTCAAGTGACCAAAAAATTCATGTTATATTTTTGAAAGGCAAAGATTTGCTTTCGAGGTCCAAATTTAGATCCCTCTGTCTTCCAGTATAGAAATATGCTTTATAAATGATTATTAAAAATTAGACAAGGAAAATTGAATATTATCCCCTGGTCTGTAACTAATCTAAGGTACCAAAATCCCCAAACTGACTTGACTATATCACATTTGTCAAAGTAAAATTTTTCTTCTGCATTTAAGCTCCTATTTGTCTGTCTGTCTGTCTGTCTATCATTAAAAGAGTGACTTGCCTACCTTGCTACCTTACATTGCTAGGCTATGTAATCACATATTATGATGATGGATTCATAATCCATGAAATCTTTATAAGGTATGCAAAAGATGTTGCTGTTAATAGTGAACAGGACCTTTCAAAATTTTCTAATTGGCCACCACACAAATGTTCGAATGGGACCTGATCTTCCCTGTCAGATACCTTGAGATGAAAGCCATCTCAGTCATAGTCAACATTCCCAGAATCTGATTAAATGAATAAGGAGTGGGAAAAATTGTTTGTAAAGTAAAAAATGCTACACAAACACAAAGTATTTATCAGTAGATAATGTTGTTAATCTAGAAAATATTGCCAAGAGTTTTGGAATTAAAAAAAAAAAAAAAGTATATCAAGGCATTCCAAGGATTCTGGAAAGCATGTGGTGATAAGGGAAGAGGGAATTCCCCTTTTGAGAAAGATTATGCCTCTTGACCAAGTTTTATTAACCACAGCCATCTTACAGACAGGCTTGAGGAACATATCCAAATAAGATAGTGAGGGTCAGAAGTAGGATTTGAAGTGATGTCTCTCTTACTCCTAAGACTGAGTACTCAATGCTATACTACAGAAGTGAGACCTTAGTTCTCAAAAGCCAAACATCATAATTCTTCATTTGCATCTTGACATTGCCACATCTCATTATAATACTATCATTCTGATCAGAACCTGATGATATACTCAACAAGGATTTGTTAGACACGCACAGAATATCTTCTAGGTAGAAAAACAATAAATAAAGGATATTGTGCCTGCCATTTTATATCTAACTCATGATATTAATAGGTAGATATTTAAAAAGAAACTCCATGCAATTAAGAAAAAAAGCAAAAACCTAATTTGTAACACTTTGATTTCTTTTTTCCCTCAACTTTATTTAAGTATAATTGACAAATATATAGTATATTTAAAGTGTACAGCATTATGATTTGATGAATGCATACATTGTGAAAGGATTCCCACAATTAAGTTAATTAATACATTTGTCACTCCACATGTTTACTCTTTCATTTTCTTTTAATGTTCCCCCCGCCTTTGGTGAGAACACTTAAGTTCTACTTAGCAAATGTTAAGTACACATACAGTATTATCAACTATAATCTCCATGTTGTACATTAGATCTACACACCTTATTCATCTTATAACTGAAAGTTTGTGCCCTTTGACTAGCCTCTCTCTATTTTCTCTATCCCCCACTCCATAGCAATACCATTCTACTTTATTTCTATGAGATCTTTAGTTTTTTAATTTGCTTTTTGTTTGTTTTTAGATTCCACATATAAGTGATATCCTACTGTATATTTGTTTTTCTCTGTCTGGTTTATTTCACTTACCATAATGCCCGCCAGGTTGATTCATATTGTAAAAGGCAGAATTTCATTCTTTTGAAGACTGAATAATATTCCATTGTATGTGTATATGTGCATATGTATATACATGTGTGTGTATATATATACATATATATATGTATATATAAACAGAGAGAGAAAAGTGTCTGTTCTTATGTTAATACCATACTGTCTTGATTAATACCTTATACATAGTTTGAAATCAGGGAGTATGATGCCTCTTGCTTTGTTCTTCCTTCTAAAAATTTCTCTGACTCTTTGGGGTATTCTGTGGTCCCATACAAATCTTAAGATTTTTTGTTCTGTTTTTGTAAAAAATGCCATTGGAATTTTGAAACAAATTGCATTGAATTTTTAGATCACTTTGGATAGTGTGGAAATTTAAACAACATTCATTTTTCTAACCATGAACACAGAATATCTTTTCATTTATTTGTGTCTTCTTTCATCGATGTTTTATAGTTTTCAGTGTATAGGTCCTTAACCTCCTCAGTTAAATTTTTCCTAAGTGTTTTATTCATTTTGATATTATTGTATATGGAATTAAAAAAAAAATTTCTTTTTTTAAAGCTTCTTTTAAATTTGAAATAGGGAGTGATATTTTCCAGAAAGTCAAATTCTGGTACTAGTTATATCCTTTTACTAATATGCTGTATCAATTATAATCAAGCTTGTATTTTACTTTTGGAAAAAGGAAATTATTTTGTCCTTAGTTTTTAAAAAGCATTTAATGAGATAATCTTGTAATTAATTTTTTAAAACTTTTCTTTTTGATAGCTTATTTTTCATATGTAAAAATGTAATTTATTTATGTATATTGATTTTATATCCTGAAAATTTACTGAATTCTTTTATTCTAAAGTTCTAACAGTTTTTTGGGTGGCATCTTGAAGGTTTTCTTTTTTTTAATATAAATTTATTTATTTTAATTGGAGGCTAATTACTTTACAATATTGTATTGGTTTTGCCATACATCAACATGAATCTGCCATGGGTGTACACATGTTCCCCATCCTGAACCCCCCTCCCACCTCCCTCCCCGTACCATCCCTGTGGGTCATCCCAGTGCACCAGCCCCTAGCATCCTGTATCCTGCATCGAACCTGGACTGGTGATTCATTTCATATATGATATTATACATGTTTCAATGCCATTCTCCAAATCATCCCATCCTCTCCCTCTCCCACAGAGTCCAAAAGACTGTTCTATACATCTGTGTCTCTTTTGCTGCCTCACATACAGGGTTATCGTTACCTTTTCTAAATATATTATCTACAAACAGAGATAATTTTACTTTTTTTCTGATTTGGTTGCCTTCATTTCTTTTTCTTATCAAATTGCTCTGGCTAGGAGTTTCAATACTATGTTCAATAAATGTGGTAAAAGTAGGCATTGTTTTAATATTTCTGATCCAAAAGGAAAAGCTTTTCACTGTTAAGCATATTAACTGTGGGCTTGTCATATACTGTCTTTATTATTTTGAGGTACATTTTGTAATTTGTTGAAAGTTTTATCATGAAAGGGTATTGAATTTTGTTGTATTCTTTTTCTAAGTCTTTTGATACAATCATATGATTTTTATGCTTCATTTTGCTAATGTAGTGTATATTGATTTAGCACTTAATAGGTTCTGTAGTATGAAAACTTCCACCATAGTAGATTTCAAGCTGTTAGCGGTTTATTGATTGGCTTACAAACTTCCTGAAATTTTGGCAGGCCTAGCTCTTGTGAATCAGTATGAGACTGTTGATCAACTCCAACACATCCTAGAATGGAGCTTCTCTTAAAAGGCGGGGTGGGGGGCGGGCGTGGGGAACAATCTGCCTTATTTGTGTGATATACTGTAACTTTAGATCAATCATCATGGATAGGTGTGTAGATAACTACAGTTACCTGTCTTGGATCTTATGAACTCCTCCTACCCAACTGGCTAATATGTGGCTTTGTCTGCTTGGGCTGCTATAACAACAACAGCGTAAATGATCAAACAAACAAACATAGACTAGGTGGCTTAAACAACAGAAATTTATTCCTACAGGCTGAGTCCTAAAGTTTCAAGATTAGGGTACCAGCATCTTTGGGTTCCAGTGGAGGCAGCTGTCTTCTCACTATCCTCACAGATCAGAGAGAGATCCTTTTTCTCCTGTTACTTCTTATAGGGTCACTAATCCCATTCATGAGGGCTCCATCCTCACCATCTAATTACCTTCTCTAGGCCTCATCTCTAAATACCATCACATTGAGGATTAGGCTTTTTAACATATGAATGTTGCTGGGACATAAACATTCCATCCACAGAAACAGACATTGAGAGTGACTACTACACTAGACTTCCATACTTGATACTGGTGATAAACAGTTCCCTGAAAGGTCAAAAGAAGAGAAATATGAATTGGATACACAAAATCCATGGGGTTATGTACAATCATAGAGAGAAAGACAAGATATACAGATATATAATTATCAAAAATGTATGAGTATGACTGAATGGACATGAATTTGAGTGAACTCCAGGAGATAGTGAAGGACAGGGAAGCCTGATGTGCTGCAATCCATGGGGTCACAAAGAGTCAGACAAAACTTGGCAACTGAACAATAAAACAACATCCTGAGTAATCACAATAATTGCATAGAAGAATTGAGGTAACTGGGATATTTCAAGAATCCATTTTTTTGGTTTAGAAAGCAAAAGGATACATTGGAGAAATTACCTACCTGCATGATTAAATTTTTAAAAACCTTGAATATGTCTTATTTTAAAAGATAAAGTGTACAAATAGACCCAGTGTTCTCTTTCTCACTAAAGTAATATTAGGAGAACATTTAAAACAGAAACATTAAGTATATTGCTTGTTTTAGATTGCTAAGGTTGTAAATATGAGTTTTTCAGTTAGCATAAACACAGGTGTATTTTAAATGCTTCAGTCCCGAGCAGTTCTGTCACTATAACCTCAACCTTTGATGCTTTGTTTTGATCAATTTTGGGTTCCAAAAAGGACTTTCTTTTTTGTTCTGTTATTCTGTATTCTGCTTCTTTATGCAGGATTTGACTGCCATGTTGCAAAAATCCATTTCCCAAGCTTAAACAATAACAACAAAGCTCAGCACCACACATTTGGCCCCATTGAACAGTTTCGTGCCTTACAATTAACAATTAATTCAAAGAGAGTTGAGATGTATGTTTCTTCTTCTATTCATCAAGGCAATTGTCAATTGAAAATGGAGGAAAATAGCAAATGAAGCTCATACACTTCAGAAGTTCTTAGCAAAAAAAAAAAAAAAAAAAAACAAGAAAAGAAAAGAAAAAGGAAGAGAAGAAACTCTTCAGGAGCCTTTACAACTTAGAATGAACTTTTAATTATACTGGTAAAGTTTCCAGTGTTTTCACGTATATTATAGCTCAAAGGCGGAGAAGGCAATGGCACCCCACTCCAGTACTCCTGCCTGGAAGATCCCATGGATGGAGGAGCCTGGTAGGCTGCAGTCCATGGAATCGCTGAGGGTTGGACAGGACTGAGTGACTTCACTTTCACTTTTCACTTTCCTGCACTGGAGAAGGAAATGGCAACCCACTCCAGTGTTCTTGCCTGGAGAATCCCAGGGACGGGGGAGCCTGGTGGGCTGCTGTCTATGGGGTCGCACAGAGCCAGACACGACTGAAGTGACTTAGCAGCATAGCTCAAAGGATGAAAAGAACATTCTCAAACATTGTCTTTAAATATTTTTGTGTGTCAGTTTGGACTGCTCTGAAAAACTTTGCTGGCACCCAATGTTGAGAAAAAGTAAGGATGTTCCTCACATTATTATTTATAAGAGAAAATAATTAGAAACATTTTATATACACAAATATAGAGGATTTTTATGTATATTATGGTGTATCCACAAAATAAAAATTAGGCAGACATTTAAAATATTTCTGAAAAAAATGAAAATAATACTCCTATTTTAAGTGGGGAAAAGGCATTTGATACTTTGATAATTTTTGACAAATATATACTTCTATGTAAATCATCTCCATTAAGATATATACAATATATATATACTATATGTACAATATATGAATGTTCATAATAACTTTATTCTTATATCCCTGTCTTTCACTATCTCCCAGAGTTTGCTCAAACTCATGTCCATTGAGTCAGTGATACCATCCAACCATCTCATGCTTTGTCACCCCCCTCTCCTCCTGCCCTCAATCTTTCCCACTATCAGAGTCTTTTCCAATGAGTCAGTTCTTCACATTAGGGGACTAAAGTATTGGAGCTTCAGCTTCAGCATCAGTCCTTCCAGTGAATATTCAGGGTTGATTTCCTTTTGGATTGACTGATTTGATCTCCTTGCTGTCCAAGAGACTGTCAAGAGTCTTCTCCAGCTCCACAATTGGAAAGCATCAATTCTTTGGCACTCAGCTGTCTTTATGGACCAGCTTTCACATCCATATGTGAATACTGGAAAAACCATAGCTATGACTATACAGACCTTTGTCATCAAAACGATGTGTTTTCTTTTTATTTAGATTTGTCATGGTTTTTCTTCCAAGGAACAACTATCTTTTGATTCCATGGCTGCAGTCACTGTTTGCAGTGATTTTGGAGCCCAAGAAAATAAAATCCGTCACTTTTTCCATTTTTTTTTTCCATCTATTGCCATGAAGTGATGAGACCAGATACTATGATCCTAGTTTTTTGAATGTCGAGTTTTAAGCCTGCTTTTTTACTCTCCTTGTTCACTCTAATCTAGAGGCTCTTATAAACTGTGCTTACAGTTTCCTAGCATTATAACAATTTTGTTTTGAATGATTTAATCTGAGAATGTCTTCTTGGTTAGTTTGTAGGTATACTTGTCTTTGTCCCTTCCTGATTTGGGCAGTCACTCCAGAGAAAAGTAATAAAATAGCTGATATCTTTAAAAAGTGTCAGGTTCATTGACTGTTTAGAATGCTTTGATCATTCATTTTGTGAGGATCAAAGAGTAGGGACTATTGATTACCTAGTGTTCTATGCCAACCTGCTTGTATGATGCAAAGATTACTTGAATACCATTGACTGTGTCTCTGGAATCCCAATGAAAATGGAGACGATTCTTCTGGGAGGCTGTCATTTGAAATAACATCAACTATAGATTATAGAAAAATAATCTAAAAAGAGTGATAATGTTAATAAGAAAATGATTTGGTACTTAAATATTTATAGAACACTTTTAGTCAAAATAACCCTTGGGATATAACAGTTTGTGAAATATTATAGTCACAGATTGTTGTATCTCCTTGTAGGAGATATAACATTATAGGAGAAGCATTATAGTCCTGTTTTCCAGATAAAGACACTGAGGTTTGGGAGAATCATCACAGACTGAAAATACAGAACTGCCATGCAAATCCAGGATTCCTGAAGTATTACTTTCACTATTTACCTCAATGAATTTTTAAAATGCCCCCTTCCTTTTATCTCCAGATTGTCATTCCTAGAAGCTTCCTCTTCTAGGTTGAATGAAGAGAAAAAAGATTTTGTTGTTGTTGTTGTTTTCAGGGATTTCTTATAATTATAATTAATTTTTGAGGAAAAGATTTTTTATTTTCAGGGATTTGGTTATAATTATAATTAATATTTTCCCTGTGTTGCTCCTAGTTTGAAGATGGGGGGAAGTGAATTGTATTATACACTATTATAGTTTGCAAATATTTTTGGACTGGGGCCATCAAATTCACAAAATCTGAAGACTCCCTTACATAAAGACAGTGAAATTGGTTTGACTATGTTTTGCTTCCACCGGCCAAAATGTCAATATTCTAGATCCAACAGAAACTTGACTGATTTGTAACTGTGAATTATTATTAACAAAGGAGTAGGAATAGTGGGTAATGCAACCACACACATGGAGTCAACTTCAATGAGGGTATGTAAATCTAAACATCTTCTGATTCAGATAGAGAAATAAATTCTCATTTCTGGCACTGCAACTTACTCAGGTTCTGTAATCAATCAGTTTTAGGATACAGAGGGTTCCACAAAAACTTTTGTTTCTCAGGAAAACACTTTTGATTGTCAAATGAATCAGTGACAAAAAGACATATTTTATCAAAACATTTGTTTTATAGATTTCATGTTTACATATCCAGAAACATGATTACTTTTCTTGTTGGCATGAACATTTCTTTCTCATTTAGAAAACTAAAGTTTTTATTTAGATGCCTCACAAGAAAGCAATTGAGAATATTTCAAAGAAGGTAAAGTAGTTGCTTCTACACTATCATATAGACTGAAACGCAGGGATGTGGCAGTGCTATTAGCAGAGAGATAACTCTGCTAACAGTTATGTTTCCTAACCCAACTTATCTAGGTTTATGGTTGTAATTAACTAACGTTGCTATTTTCAAAAGGAATACAAATCAAAGGTGCCAACATTGCTTGATGAGAAGAAGGAAATACTTTATAAATCCTTTCCGGACATGGAACAATGGACTGGTTCCGAACTGAGAAAGGAGTACATCAAGGTTGTATATTGTCACCCTGCTTATTATATGCAGAATACATCATAAGAAATGCCAAACTGGATGAAACACAAGCTGGAATCAAGATTGCCTGGAGAAATATCAATAACCTCAGCTATGCAGATGACACCACCCTTATGACAGAAAACGAAGAGGAACTAAAAGAGCCTCTTGATGAAAGTGAAAGAGGAGAGAGAAAAAGCTGGCTTAACATTAAAAAAACTAAGATCATGGCATCTGGTCCATCATTTCATGACAAATAGATGGGGAAACAGTGAGAGACTTTCTTTTCTTGGGCTCCAAAATCACTGCAGATGGTGACTGCAGCCATGAAATTAAATGACACTTGCCCCTTGGAAGAAAAGCTATGACAAACCCAGATAGCATATTAAAAAGCAGAGACATTACCAACAAAGGTCTGTCCAGTCAAAGCTATGGTTTTTCCAGTAGTCATATATGGATGTAAGAATTGGACAATAAAGAAAGCTGAGTGCTGAAGAATTGATGCTTTTGAAATGCGGTGTTGGAGAAGACTCTTACGGGTCCCTTGGACTGAAAGGAAATCCAACCGGTCAATCTTAAAGGAAATCAGTCCTGAATATTCATTGGAAGGACTGATGATGCTGAAGCTGAAACTCCAATATTTTGACCACCTGATGCGAAGAACTGACTCATTTGAAAACACCCTGATGCTGGGAAAGATTGAAGGCAGGAGGAGAAGGGGACGACAGAGGATGAGATGGTTGGATGGCATCACTGACATGATGGACATGAGTTTGAGCAAGCTCTGGGAGTTGATGATGGACAGGGAAGCCCGATGTGCTGCATCCCATGGGGTCACAAAAGTCAGATGTGACTGAGGGACTGAACTGAACTGATGTGTTCATGTTTTTCTGCCTGAAATTTCACTGAACAAATATTCCATTTTCCTTGAAAAATAAAAAAAGTGAAGTCTCTCAGTTGTTTCCCACTCTTTGCAACCCCATGGACTGTAGCCTTTGAGGTTCCTTCATCCATGGAATCTTTCAGGCAAGAGTACTGGAGTGGGTTGCCATTTCCTTCTCCATTTTTCTTATCTTTGTGAAATATGGTTTAAAAAACATCCAGAGGATAATTTAAAATTTCATGAGGGATGATGGTTTAGGACCCTTTTTATATCTTCCAGAATATTCTTCTTTAGTCAGATTATTCAGTAAGTGTTCATGTTTGAAAATAATTATATACCCTGAGAATTCATGTGCCTAAAAATAAAGAACTTGTTTGAACAAAGTGAGAACCCAATAGACTCCAAGGAGGAAGGTTGTTTGCAATGTAGTTGCTCTGAGTTCTGAAATAATTTTTTGTCCCTCAATTTTTTTATTGTGTGTAGAGGCAAGTTCTGTCAATCACATTAACTCCTTCTTGCTTAGGGTGAAGTTTGTCTAATAAATGCTTTCTTCTGCCTTCCTGAATTGTTACCATTTTGTAAAAGTGGAGTAAGAGGAAAAATAATGCACAGTTTGGAACAAGAAAAGAGCCTGGTTATCAGAAAGTATTAGAAAGTATGATAATGCAGAATTTGCTCATTCATTCAACTGTAGCTGATACTTAAAATTATTATTCAAATACTGATATTTTTCAAATGACAAGATCTGTCTTGGTTTAATTCTTAAAATTATTAGTTAGAAATCTGCTGTTTGCAGGCTGACAGTGTCAAAGTCTCTCTATTGCTATTTTCAGGACACTCTCTGGCACAATGGAATGTATTGGATGAATATCCAATTGGCCAAGAAAATAGATCCATTTGTGCATGCTCAGTTACTCAGTGTGTCCGACTCTTTGCAACCCCATGGACTTGTAGCTCCCTGGACTCCTCTGTCCATGGAAGTCTCCAGGCCAGAATACTGGAGTGAGTTCCCATTTCCTACTCCAAGGAATATTCCTGACCCAAGGCTTGAAACTGTGTCTCTTGCAACTCCTGCATTGGCAAGTGGATTCTTTACCTTTGGTGCCACCTACAAAGCCCATAGATCTATTTGTACCTGCACACATAATCATCATAGTCATATTTTATCTTATGTATGATACTATTTAAGCAAAGCAGAGAGCCTCTCCACCCAACACTCTCTTCTCCAAGCTTAAAAGAGCACCGAATCACTGTAAAAATGGGCTACTTTCATACAAGTGAGCTGATAAGTTCCTCAGATCCAAAGGCCATTTGTTGGGGGGTGGGATGGAGAACAGGAGGTCCTGTTCAAGACATGGGCATTTTGATTGCTTCCTAGTATTCTGTTATGGAACCGGTCTGTCCTCTCTTCCTGTCCACATCTTTGTACTTCCAAGAGAGAGTGTGTAGCTCAGTTACTAAGAACCAGGGTCTGGATTTAGAAAGGCTTGGGTTTCATTAATTCTCAGATTCTGTTACTTACTAAATGCATTAGTTTGGATATGTTACTTAATTTTCTTAGCTTCAATGCCCTAATATGTAAAATGGGAATAATAATAGTACCTTCCTTACTGTGTTATTGTGATTAAGCAATTAGCCAGGCACCAATCCTCAATATGCTCAAAATGTTTATTACTAATATTAAAATTCGTATAGCTCAGCATAAAATAATACAGAAATGAAATCTTTGTTTACATTTTATATTCTCAATGGTAAATAAATACACATATACTGGTGTATATATGTCTACATATGCACACATATACATATATGTATACTTTTTAAAGTGGAGTTACTTTATTCTTTATTGTTGCTTCTAAAAAGTGATAATTGCAGTGAAATTTAAATAATACAGAGAAAGTAATTTATATTATGTCTGTACAGAGACTAGAGATAGATGAGAAAATAGTTCTCATCATCACAGGGGAGATTGAGTGAGGCCTCTGGACTCCGTTTCCATTCTGTAGCAATCGCTTCACAAATGAAAGGGGCCTCTGGGAACCTGCACTGTGAGAATTGGACAAATACACACCAAGAGTGCAGAGGCTATTTTATTATAATAAAGTGTAAGTGCTTTTTGAGCAAGGTACATTCTGCCAGACCCCATTTTCTCATGATGACATAATCTTTCACAGCATTATTTGAGGATTATTATTTTAAGTCTTCATGGAATACTCTGCCAAGTCTATGGCATGTGGATTAACAAGAAAACTCTGGATTAAAGAACTGTCAAAGGATCATTTTATAGGATCCTGGACAATATCAGAACTTTTAAAATATTGTCATCAAAGATTTCACTAGCTAAAATTCAAGGGACTTTTTCCCCCCTGAAGCTTTTGTGATACATCATTATTTTTTCTGTTTCTTATTCAGATATGAGTTTGTACCCCAGCCCCACCCCCCATCCCTTGCCTATTGAAAAACCTACAGTGGTGGAGTGCAGAAACTATTGACATGAAGGCTGGGGAGAGGACTTATTCCTTTAATCATGTACCACAAGTAGCTCTGTAAATTGTAAAAGAAAAGGCTAGTCTCCCTGCTCCTCCTTTATTTTCTACACAAAGAGCCTATGGTTTAGTAGAGGGAGAACTCAGTGTCATGAACATTTCATTTTTCAGTATGTGAAGATTTGCTGTAGAGGAGTGGTGGGATTTATGTTGAATTGGGAGAATTCCTCAGATGAGAGTGAAACCACAGCCGTGTGTATATTGCACGTTCTGGATATTCAATGAATATTTATTGAATGGAAGTGAAGTGAAGTGAAAGTCACTCAGTCGTGTCCAACTCTTTGCCACCCCATGGACTGTCCATGGAATTCTCTAGGCCAGAATACTGGAGTGGGTAATCTTTCCCTTCTCCAGGGGATCTTCCCAACCCAGGGATCAAACCCAGGTCTCCCGCATTGCAGGTGAATTCTTTATGAGCTGAGCCACAAAGGGAAGCCCAAGAATACTGGAGTGGTTAGCCTATCCCTTCTTCAGTGGATCTTCCCAACCCAGGAATTGAACCTGGGTCTCCTGCATTGCAGGCAGATTCTTTACCAACTGAGCTCTCAGGGAAGTCCTATTTATTGAATAGACTAATGGATAATGAATGATCTATAGATTCTTGCCTCAGCTTTTCTCTTGAGTCCTACGTTCCTTATCTGTATGGAGTTTAGACCAGATCAGAGATATACACAATTTTTGTTTGTTTGCTTTTGTTTTGTTTTGTTTTAGGGTGAGAAAGTTCTCTGCTCCTATCCCACATGTTGACAGATGAAAGAACGATGATTGGTCAAGCCACTATCACCCCACCAGGATGTATTCAAATCTGGCACCAAATACTCAATCTTTATAATACAGTAGTATTCCTCTGTATTCAGACAGGAGCCTAGCCAGTTGTTAGAAAGACAATGACTGTCAGGAAGAAGGAAGAAAGGAAAGAGAGAGCTTGATTTTTCCTCCCCAGGGGAAATATCTTTGAGGAGCAGGCAGTGTGTAGGGCCTTAGTCCAGAGGGTTGTGGCTCTGCAAAGGACTGAAGTCCCAGTGGGAAGCTGAGGCAGAAGGCCAGACCATGTGGACCAGGCCCAGAATACAGAGGGAAGGAGAGGATTACCATTTGGTCAGGCCCCAGGTACCCAGAGCTCACACCAGGCATACCAGATTCTGAATTTATGGCTAAACAGCTATTTTCGGACCCCTCCTGCTAGTAAAGCCAGGATTCCTCACAAAATGCCTGCTTTGGTTCAGGAAGTAGGTGGGATTTTCTGCAGGTGGAAAAGTGCAGCTGAAAAGGGAGAGGGAAAATGGCTTTGACAGACTCAGAATAGCATCCTTTCTGTGGTGCTGATTTGAAGTGCTCTTTTAGTAAAGTCCATCTGAGAGCAGTTGCATGGCCAGAGAGCTGGCAGTGAAATGAAACAGTATTTTCTTTAGTCTGGATAACAGCATAGGCTATACTGAGACTTGCAAAATCACCTGCCAGGGATTTATGTCAATGTGTCCCCCTCCTTAAAAAAGCAAAGGAAAAGAAAAAATATAGAATGCAGGATTATTTGTGGTTTTTTAAATAGTATTTCTGATCCAAGATATGTCCACAGTGTTTGGAAGGATGACCAAGTGGCAGGCAGTTACAGCAGATCATGTATTAGTTTAGTAGAGTCTGAAATATAGCTGGATTCAGCTGGATAAGGTACAACAAATTAATAAACGTGTAGGAGTAAAATTAGACAAACCTTAACATTGACTTCTACCATTGTACAATAATGTGACTTTAAATCTCAACCACAATAAAGAGCCCACAATTCAGATGCAGCTGGGAAGGTTTTTCCATTGTGTAAGGACAGTTGAGGTGCAAGACTAGTCATTTTTTGGTTTAGCTCATATCTTAGGCATCTAAGATGCCTAAGGCATGGCACCCCACTCCAGTACTCTTGCCTGGAAAATCCCATGGACGGAGGAGCCTGGTAGGCTGCAGTCCATGGGGTGGCTAAGAGTCGACACGACAGAACGACTTCACTTTGACTTTTCACTTTCATGCACTGGAGAAGGAAATGGCAACCCATTCCAGTGTTCTTGCCTGGAGAATCCCAGGGACGGGGAAGCCTGGTGGGCTGCCGTCTATGGGGTTGCACAGAGTCGGACAAGACTGAAGCGACTTAGCAGCAGCAGCAGCAGTAGGCATCTATATCCCAGGGCCTTGGGTTGCTTGTGGCTGATGAGGACACCCCCTGTAAGGCCCTTGGGGGCCTTTCTCAAGCTGGAAAGCTACTTTAATGGAGCCAGTGAATATATGAGGATGTCCTCAAGGTTTGTTATGTATTTGATTCCCAACTATGGCTGGAAGATGTGCCTAGCGGTGGAAACCTCAGATACTCAGGCTACTTTCGGGAGGGAAAGGGTTAAGGCAAGAGGGAGATAGGGGTCCTTATAGTCGTTTTTGTCTTTTCCTAGTGCCCTCTAAAGTATTGGGAAATAGGTGGCATGAGGCTAGAAGTGTAGACACCTGAGTCCAGAATGGGGCTAATCAGGTACCCCTGCATTCTTCCTCTCTGTATCAGTCAGCTCGTGCTGACAAGTTACTACCAACTGGGTGGTTTCAACAGTGTGCATTTATTTTCTCACAATTCTGGAGGGCTGGAAGTCCTAGATAAAGGTGCTGGCAGATTCAGTTCCTGGTGAGAGGTCTCTTCCTGGCTTGCAGACAGCTGTCTGCTCACTGTGTCCTTATGTGACTTTTCCTCCCTGTGCATATGGAGAAGGAGATCTGGTGTCTCTTCTGCTCGTAAGGACACCAGCCCCATCAATTACCTCTTAAAGGCCCTATCTTCAAATACAGTCATGTTGGGTGTTAGAGCTTTACATACTTCTTTGGAGGGGACACAGTTTAGTCTGTAACATTCTCTAAATGATACTGTTTTTGAAGAGGTGAGAGATGACCTCTGAGGAAAACTATAACTGAATTCCAAAGAAATAAGTCCCCAAATGGTATTTGGAGGCAAAATATAGCAATGGCTTATGTGTATGCTTATGTTTTTCTCAAGGCTCTATTATATAGGTCTTCAAAATTTTATTTTTATGACAACCATGTAAGGTAAATTGGACAAAAAATACTGTCCCTGCTTGCCAGACAAGAAACCTTAGGGGATGAAAGGGAGGGTATAAAGTGACTTGCCTAAGTAAGTCTGAGAGCTCACAGGAACTGGGGTCTTCATACAGACCCTGTCATATACATTCCATGGCCTTGTCTTCAATACGTGTCTTTCCTTTCCAAGCTACCAACAAAACATTTGTCAGATATCCCACAATGATGCAACAGGACAAATATCTATATGAATCCCAGAGACCAGCAGAGATTTAAAATAAGTGATTCAACCCCAAAGGTTGAAGTTCTGTAAGTTATTTCATTCTTGGTGTAATTTCATTCTCAACCTATTTTCTGGGCACAATTCTTCAAGTAAATGGAAGAAATATACCCCTGGAGGAAGATAAAAACTTTAATGTGAGATCTATTGTATTTTTTTCCCAATAAAAATGAACAAGGTTCAGACAGAAAGAGAAAAAAAAAAAAATGAGTACCTGGGGTGAAGTGGGAAGGTTGTGGTTTTTATCTTTTTTCTTTGACCACATGGCTTTCAGGATCTTAGTTCCCCTCTAGCAGAAAGTGGAAGGTGTCCAGTGGTTAGGACTCTGCAATTTCATTGCTGAAGGTCCAACTTTGATCCCTGGTCAGGGAACTAAGATCCCACAAGCCATGGTAAGGAAAAAAAAAGAGAGAGAGAGAGAAAAAGCTGACTTAAAATTCAATGTTAAAATGAAGATCATGGCATCCAGTCCCATCACTTTGTGGCATATAGAAGGGGAAAAGGTGGAAGCAGTGACAGATTTCCTCTTCTTGGGCCCTAAAATCACTGGAGATGGTGACTGCAGCCATAAAGTTAGGAGATGATAGCTTCTTGGCAGGAAAGCTATGATAAACCTAGACAGTGCTGTCAAAAGCAAAGACATCACTTTGCCTACAAAGGCCCATATAGTCAAAGCTATGGTCTTTCCAGTAGTCATGTACAGATGTGAGAGCTGGACCATAAAGAAGAAGACAGAATGCCAAAGAATTGATGCTTTCGAACTGTGGTGCTGGATAAGACTCTTGAGAGTCCCTTGGACTGTGAGGAGATCAAACCAGTCAATCCTAAAGGAAATCAACCCTAAACACTCATTGGAAGGACTGATGCTGAAGCTGAAGCTCTAATACTTTGGCCACCTGATGAAAAAAGCCTACTCATTGGAAAAGACCCTGATAACTGGGAGAGATTGAAGGCAGGAGGTGAAAGGAGCAACAGAAGATGAGATGGTTGGATGGCATCACCAATTCAGTCAACATGAACTTGGCCAACTCCAGGAGATAGTGAAGGACAGAGAAGCCTGGCATGCTGTACTCCATGGGGTTGCAAAGTATTGGACACAACTGAGCAACTAAACAACAACAAACCACTGGACTGCCAGGGAATTCCCAGGAAGGTAACATATATGGAGTCTTTAGATGATTGGTATCCTATCAGGACTGATGCCAGTAGGATATGGTTGGGGATATTCCTGAGGAGAAGATGCAGCCTCATCTCTGAGATTCAGCAGCCTCTCTATATCTCCCATGCAGATGTATGAGAGATGCATCTGTGGGTACAGCTGCTTTCAGAGATTTTTCCTAAGCTCAGATCAATATCATTGATCTATCCTTCTTCATTTCCTCCTGTTTCCTTCCTTGATCATCGAGTAGTACTTGGAGATGAGGATATGGACTCTGGAAAACAGAAAATGAGAGAGATAAACCAGTGGTTCTCTGGATACTTATGGTAAGGGGTTTCTTCTTGTTTCCAGATCCTATGTCACAGCCCTGTAAGAATGGATTGGACTTTGCAATAGATTCCTATTCCCTTTCCTTACTTTTTAGAGAGTGATAGGGAAGGTATAAAGTGACTTGCCTAAGTAAATCTAAGAGTTCAACTTACTTTTGTTTCTGCTTTTTTTGTTTGTTTGTTTGTTTCTGTTTGCTTTCTTTCTATTCCTTTACTGTTAATATGAACATTTAGCAAATCACCAATTTAGAAATGATTTACCAACCCACGCATGTGGGGTACCTGAAACACTCTCACAAGATTGCTTTGGCTCTGCAGGCTGACAGTATATGTTCAGCTCTGTGTAACATGGATGCATTATCTATGGATTTGTCCTAGGCGGAGAGATTCATGGAAAGGAAAGTTGGCATGTGCTGCTTCATAGTTGTGATTGTTCTTCAAATAATAGCTTTCACCATACCTACAACATCCTTGGCAATTACTGTTCACGTAAATTGCTACGCTACCTATAGGTCTGCTCAGAAGTGGTCCACCTATATTATATAGCTAGTTAAGTGCAATCTATAATGAAACTTAAGGAAAAGGAGCTGAGTGAAAAATAAAAGCAGCTTTTTATTGAGCATGTGTTACAGGCTGGGCTTCCCTGGTGGTTCAGATGGTAAAGAATCTGCCTGCAATATGAGAGACCTAGGTTTGATCCTTGGGTTGGAAAGATCCCCTGGAGAAGGGAATGGCCACCCACTCCATTATTCTTGCTTGGAAAATTCTGTGGGCCTGGCAGGCTGCAGTCCGTGGGTCAGACACACGCGTCAGACAAGAGTCAGACCCGACTGAGCAGCTAACATTTTCACTTTCTCTTTTCTGTTATAGGCCAGGTCCCTGGCTATCTGTTGTGTATCTGCTACTTCAGTTCACACTCACATTCATTCTGTCAGGTCATTATTATCCCCATTTCACCAAAGACAAAACTGAAACCAAGATAAACCAAATTGGTGTTCAAGACTACCCAGTGGCAGAGCTAGGATTGGAACCAAGGGCTTCTGAACACCAAAGCCTATCATTTTGACCAGATGCTATACTTCTGCTCCCAGAAGTACTTCATCACCTTCCCAGTGTGGCATTCACTCTACTGGACTATGTTCGTTCCACCAGCAGGATCTTAACCTTCCAATAGCACCAGTCAGATTGTTTGTTCACACTGATTCCACCGACTACCTTTGAAATGCTTGTAATCTGTGTTCACCATCTCTATAATGCAAATGAAGTAATTAAATTGTAAAAGGCTTTGAAAAGCAAATTATGATTAAAATTTCAGACATCTGTGTAGTACAGTGGTGCCCTATCATTCTTATTCCAGAACATGTGAAATGACTGTACTGAAATTGTAGATAAACTGCTTCAGAGAGCAGAATTGAAGCTCATTACCAACTCCGAAAACTCCTGTTCATTTCCAGCAAGATTACAGATTGATTCTATCTGTCCTACAACCTACGTTTTTTAACATTTTAAAATAACTTGTTACACAAACACATAACAATATTGATGGATTACAAAAAAGAGGGATGAAAATTACCCATAATCCTGATACATTAAAAAAAAAATCTATTTTCATTTTTCTCTATTCTCTTCCAGTCCTGGTCCATGTATATAATTTTTACGATGTGAAAACCTATCAGAGGTATAATTTTGTCTTTTGCTCATTTTTTTTTTCAATATACATTGGAGCAAAAGCTTTTCCCATGTTGTTTCAGAATCTTCACCTGCTGTAGCCATGCAATAGCAGTGTCTCCTTCCAGCTGAGACCATGCTGTAGGCAGAATCCAAGCCCTAGGAGGGCAAAATAAATGACTCCTGGGAGGAGCACTTGCTTCTCTCGTTTCTCATTATGTTTTGATGTATCAATGTTGAGAAGTGTGGCAAGACTTCATTAATTTTAACTGCTGTGAAATGGGTCATAATATGAATATACCACAGTGTACCCACATTCAGGGAAGAATATAAGCAGATGGGTTGGGACTGGTGGGGACAGGTCTGCCAGGGAACTGATTCAGTACTCACCACCTGGATTAAAAATCAACTTCTGGAGTCCGAAAGCTTTGTACCAGGGTGTTGCTATAGAGTTGAGGAGGGAAACAAAAGGAGGATCCAGTAAGCAGTCCAGATTGGAAGCCAAAGATGGATGTTGAGGGGAAAGGTGGTATTTTATCCCAATTAGAGCTGGGAAAAAATTAATGCAGTTATTCCTTAGCCTTGAGATCCAGGCAAGTCATTATAAGCTAGGATAGTGATACATTATTGGTGTTAGTTATATTTGAGTTCCCCAAGCTCACTATACTCTTGTTTCTTATTAAAATGTTTTTATTTTAAAATCTAAAAACATTCAAAACTATAAAGAATAGCAAAACAAAACCCATGTACTACTCACTACTTAGCCCCATCAAATTTTTTAATTTTGCTTTATTTGCTTGAGATAATTTTAAGCACTAAAACATTATAGATATATTTGAATCCACTTGTGTGTTCCTCCCTAGTCCCATTTACCTCCCTCCTCAGAAGTTCCTATCTTTTAGAACATAGTATGTATGCATGTAAACAATATATTGCTTACAGATTTCACAATATATACAAACAGTATCATGCTGTTTTTGTCCTTCTGCAACTTGTTTCTTTTGCTGTACTTTGATATTTAATCTTGTAACTGCTGCTACTGCTGCTGCTGCTAAGTCGCTTCAGTCATGTCCGACTCTGTGCGACCCCAGAGACGGTAGCCCACCAGGCTCCTCCGTACCCGGGATTCTCCAGGCAAGAACACTGGAGTGGGTTGCCATTTCCTTCTCCAGTGCATGAAAGTGAAAAGTGAAAGTGAACTCGCTCAGTCGGGTCCGACTCTAGAGACCCCATGGACTACAGCCCACCAGGCTCCTCCGTCCATGGGATTTTCTAGGCAAAAGTACTGGAGTGGGGTGCCATTGCCTTCTCCTAATCTTATAACTACGAGTCATTAATTTTAACTTCTGTGTAATACTCTACTGTATAAATATATCCTAGTCTATTCATTTTTCCTTTGGACAGTCAGGTTGTTCTTAAAGTTTTCTATTCATAGTGATATTACAGTTAATATTGTTGTTATGTCTCCTTTTGAATATGTATGACCTAACACTGCTGGGTTGAAGCAGTTTAATGACCAGTTGCTCTTCAGACTGTATTTGTTTACATTGTGGCATTAGCAAACTTTCAGTCTTTGCTGATGTGATGATATGAAGTGGTATTTCCTTTTATCAACATTTCCCTGTTTACTAATAAGGTCGAGCATCTTTTTATAAGTTTATAATTAATTCTGATTTCTTCTTCTGTGAAGAACCTATTTATATCCTTTTTCTTCCTTTTCGTTAGGTTGTTTGATATTTTAATAATTGTTAATAAGAGTTCTTAAATCTGAATAATTATCTTTATCAGTTATCTCCTTTGGGTCTGTTCCTTGTTTTTTAAACTTATAGAGAGACTTTGAACAGAAATTCTGATGTCATCAACTTTAGTAGGCTTTTATTTTTATTTTTTTTATTGTGCTTGTTTTTTAATGATTTCTAGAATTTTTTTTATAACCTGAAATCAGAAATAAAAATTGCCTTATTTTAAAAGTTTAAAGGGTTAGTTTTCACATTTAGATCTTTAATCCATCTGGAACTCAGTTTTATATCAAGTGTGAAATAGGCATCTGATAGTATTTTATTTTTTCATGTAGATAGTCAATTTCACAGTATCTACTACTCTCCAATCTGTGATACCACCTTTGTCTTGTATTAAGTCCCCCTGTGTCAGAGCTCTTTGTTCAGTTGGTCCACTGTCTGTTCATGTTCCAAGACCACATGGCCTTCATTGTTGCTGTTGCTCAGTTGCTATGTAGGGTCCGACTCTTTTGCAACCCTGCCTACAATCACCATCTGCAGTGATTTTGGAGCCAAAAAATAAAGTCTGACACTGTTTCCACTGTTTCCCCATCTATTTCCCATGAAGTGATGGGACCAGATGCCATGATCTTCATTTTCTGAATGTTGAGCTTTAAGCCAACTTTTTCATTCTCCGCTTTCACTTTCATCAAGAGGCTTTTTAGTTCCCCTTCACTTTCTGCCATAAGGGTGGTATGATCTGCATATCTGAGGTTATTGATAGTTTTCCCGGCAATCTTGATTCCAGTTTGTGCTTCTTTCAGCCAGCGTTTCTCATGATGTACTCTGCATAGAAGTTAAATAAGCAGGGTGACAATATACAGCCTTGACGTACTCCTTTTCCTATTTGGAACTAATCTGTCATTCCATGTCCAGTTCTAACTGTTGCTTCCTGACCTGCATACAGCTTTTGCAGGAGGCAGGTCAGGTGGTTTGGTATTCCCATCTCTTTCAGAATTTTCCACAGTTTATTGTGATCCACACAGTCAAAGGCTTTGGCATAGTCAATAAAGCAGAAATAGATGTTTTTCTGGAACTCTCTTGCTTTTTCCATGATCTAGTGGATGTTGGCAATTTGATCTCTGGTTTCTCTGCCTTTTCTAAAACCACCTTGAACATCTAGAAGTTCACGGTTCATGTACTGCTGAAGCCTGGCTTGGAGAATTTTGAGCATTACTTTACTAGCATGTGAGATGAGTGCAATTGTGCGGTAGTTTGAGCATTCTTTGGCATTGCCTTTCTTTGGGATTGGAATGAAAACTGACCTTTTCCAGTCCTGTGGCCACAGCTGAGTTTTCCAAATTTGCTGGGATATTGAGTGCAGCACTTTCACAGCATCATGTTTCAGGATTTGAAATAGCTCAACTGGAATTCCATCACCTCCACTAGCTTTATTGCCTTTTGGTAACTAGGAAAAATCTGTGGTTGGTAAGGTAGTATTTAATATACTACATTCTTTTGCTAATAATTTAATTAAATTTTTGTTTATAACTGAGACTGGTCTCTATGTTTTTTGGTTTGTTAAATATTGTTTTTAATTTAATTTAATTTCGGAGACATTGAATTATCTGGTTTGGGTATAAAGTTATACTAGTGCCATAAAACAAAACAGATGGATAACTTTCCCTAATTTTCTCTGTCTAACACAATTTTATACGATTGAGATTTTCTGTTGAAGGAAGATTTAGTAAGGCATTTACTAAAACTTATAGAAAAAATTTTTAGAAAATGAATATATTATCACTTGCTACAGAAATGGTTTGGAGTAAAATTTTTGATTACTGATTTCATACTTAATAATGATAATTGATTTCTAGAATTTTGTTTTTTCTTGAGTGATTTTTTATATTATTTCTAGAAAACAATTTCAGAAAATTGTATAAAATTCATCTTGGCTTTAAATTTTGTTGAAATCAAAGTGTTTATAGTGGTCTTTTTTGATCATCTATGCTGTAGCTCTAGCTGTTTCTCTTTTTTCAGTCCTAGGATTATTTACTTATGATTTTCCTTTGCTTCTTGATCACTTGCTAAAAGTTCCCTCTTCTGTATTGGAAATGTTTCAATGTCACATAGAGTTATTTGCTGCCTTGCTATGACTACTATGGGTTATACTAGAAGATAATATATATTTCAAAAGCAGTTATGGAATCCGATTAATGAGTTTCTGATATGTTGATGTGTAATATGAATCACCAGAAGGAGAGTTTTGTGTGTGTTATTTCTCAAATATTTTTGATAATGGAAAACTTTGCTTTTAGGTCCATAGTATATAGTTTGCATTACATGGAAACTTTGGAAAATTTTATCTTGGCTGCTGCTGCTACTGCTGCTAAGTTGCTTCAGTTGTGTCTGACTCTGTGCGACCCCAGAGATGGCAGCCCACCAGGCTCCCCCATCCCTGGGATTCTCCAGGCAAGAACACTGGAGTGGGTTGCCATTTCCTTCTCCAATGCATGAAAGTGAAAAGTGAAAGTGAAGTCGCTCAGTCGTTCTGACTCTTTGCGACCCCATGGACTGGAGCCTACCAGGCTCCTCCATCCATGGGATTTTCCAGGCAAGAGTATTGGAGTGGGGTGCCATTGCTTTCTCCATTATCTTGGCTAAATTGCCTTATAAAAGAAACTCATCATCATAGAATCAAAGAAATTACATGGTTTGATTGGGGCCCTCATAATATATTACTCCTTCACTGAAGCACCTGAGTCATAAAAGCAGATGTGAATCAATGCAACATTCAAATTTAAGAAACTAATCATGAACTGGTATAGCTCTTTGTATTGTTTTCTAAAATATTGGGGAAATCATTGTTTAAACTTAAATTTTTCAGAAAACTGGATTGCATTAATTTGGATGATAGGGCATTTATAATTTAAAATAGCCTAGGAATGACAACATTATCTCCACTTGTTACTTTCAAGAAGAGATTCTTAATAATCGGTGAGGTAAGGACAGCCTCCTGATTTTATTTGTCTTATTGCTTATCACACAGCCCATCTTTCTTAACCACTGTGAGCCACCATTTTTAATAATGAAGTATCATATCACTCCGGTGTGTTGAAACCAAGAAATATCACAGGTTATAGTTTTTTATTAAGCAAGGATAATAGCCAAAAGAGAATTGCAATAATAATAATGAAAGGCTCACAGTACTGAATCAGAAAACAGCTGTACATAATTTTATGTATTAAATTAACATTGAAAAACTCAAAATCTACCTGTCATTAATAAAATACGTGCAAGGATCCCCCAAATAAATGACTTACTAAAAGACTTGTTTATCATCTATTTAGAGACATAGTGTAGAAAGATGTCCAATGAGAACATCTGTTGTAATGAGCAAAAATATGGCAGTATTTTACATAAAATGCAATATTCCTCTTTTCTTTCTGCAGAGACTTTGTGTTGCAGTGGTGTCCAGTGTTACAGCTTTCTTTGATCCTATTTCAGGATCTACCCATCTCAATATTTACATCAAAAATTTTCATATCAAATAAGAGTATCATTACCTGACATATATTTTGTACATTTCTATATGAGAACTTTGAAAGAACATCAAAATTATTCTTCTCTTTGAAAACATAATTCTAGCACTTCCAGTATGGCCTTCATAGTGTGGGTAATATAGCAAATATTAGCAAAATAGGAGACGGGAAGAAAAAGTTATTACCACAAGTAACATATTTCCGTTAAAATTTTGAGATGTTCTTGGAATAGAGCCTTTCCTCTTCTCACCTTTGGACCTAGTCCAGCATTCAGAAAGCAACAGCTATAGAAATAAAATCACTCATCAGACAGTAGATGTGCTCTACTTAATATTTTGATATCAAAAATAATCGTTTCTAAACAAAATTGGCATCCATAATCTGATAAATATAAATGAACTCAAGAGTCCATACTGAAAATATTTGAAGCTGAAACTGACTTGAAAAATCGAGTGCCTTTAAATACTCTGGTTAGAGTATGGTTTTGTTACTGAGTTCTAGTCCTTTTGTTCTTTTAGTTCTGAACTTTTAACCTACTCACTATCCTTTATTTAAATGGTGAGCATGTTAGTGAAGTGTCTTACTTTTAATAGCCTATAAAGTACTATGCAAACTTACATAAGGAAATGTATATATGTAAAGTTGACGGCTAAGCTGGGGGCAGTTTTGCAATATGTTCTAAATGCCTTATCCCATCCTGTGACTTTTTAATGGGAACAGTCTTGTTCAGGGACATTTCTAAATAAATACCAAATGAATGTGGAAAAAAATTAAACATAAATAGTTACTGGACAGCATTATGTTAACAACATGGACACTGTAAAGATCCATCTGTTCCAGAGTGATAATCATTGAAATACCAACCTAGAAAAGCAGGGCAGGATACTGTGTGGAGTTAATGTTTTTTTCACAGTTGTTCTTTATTTTAATTGAATTATGGAAAGTAAGAAGAACGAGGGTAAAAATTTCCATCATCTAGAAACAAGTTAAAATTTTATTTATAAAAATTAACTTCATCTTTTTAAGAGAAATAAAACATTTCCAAAACAATGAAAAATCATTCTAACTCCCTCTTCTCAACCTTCTAGTCAGCATTGTCTTTCTCTTGCCCTTTTTGGCTTCTTCTACTAAAAGCTAGAAGTTGCGAATGGAGTGTGGGCAAGAACTTTCCCTGATGGATGAATACAGAAAGACATCCTTGTAAGAGTTGAGTTAGAGAAGGACTTGAGAGAAGAGGTGCTGGTATAGAATTTGGAGATACTGAAAGGGTAACAAGTCCTTTTTTTTTACAAATGAAGCAGGTTTTCTTTTGCTTTCTTTTATGCTTTCTTATGTGTGTTATCATTCCCTAAGGCTCTAAGCCATGCATATGCTTCTTTAAATAAATCTCACAAGATAAAAGCACATCAAAATCACCAAGCATTGATGCCTGTCTGTAAAATATAATCACATGCTAATCATGGAGTATAGATTTGCTTTCTTCCCCAAGGCAAGATGCTCCTTGGCACCTGTGGAGGTGAGCCTCAGCATGAATTATCTGTTTTTGACAGTCTTTTTTAATACATGAAAGCTCATTGACAAGTCACCTTGGTACCCAGTTCAACAATCCCAACTGGTATTTGTGTTGCCTGTGAAATTGTACATCCAGAAGACCAAAAGGTGCTTCCCCTACCACACCCAAGCTTGTTGCTACCCTGAAAAGTCTAACTCTGCTGTGCATTGTAGTATCTCTGTCTACTACTATGGGAATTTTATCACTGTATACTATATATGGGAATTTTAATTAAAATTAATTAAAATTTAAAATTTGGTTCCTCAGTCACACTAGTTACGTTTCAAGTGCTCAATAGCTTAGTCTGACCAGTGACTACCATCCTGTACAGCACAGATATGAAATAGTTGCACCATTGCAGAAAATTCAACTGGACAGCACTGGGGCAGGATGCAGTATCTGGTGACATTATTCTCTACATGACTGAGTAATAGTGCTCTGCAGAAAGAGTTCTCCTTGAAGATGGGAGGATCAGGGTGATAATGATCCTTCTAGACTTTAGGGCCTGATGTCGGTAAGATAAAAAAAAAATACTAGTTCTTTGCTGCTAAACATATCTGATACTCTTGCACGTAATCTGCCACTTACCTGAGATAAGAGATGTAGAGGAAGGCACAATATTTGGAACATAGGAAATGCTCAACAAGTGTTAGCTCCTGTGTCTGCAGGGCCCCTTTAGGAGGTTGAATCCATACCACTTATGTGAACAGGGAGAATTAATAGAATGGAGATTAATTAATTAATTTGGTGAGTAATTGAGATTAATTAATAAAGATTAATTAATTAATCAACACAAGAATGGAGAGAATGGAACATAGTGAACTAATTAAGTAAAATTTTTCAAGATTAAAAAATCATTAATAAGGTATAGCTTTGTTAACAAAGTAACTAAGATATCATGTAATAGCAACTCCAAGAAGTAGTTTCTATCAGCAAAATTGAGAGGACGGTGGTAGAGATTGAAATTCTAAATCTTAGAAACTTAGAGGAAGAGAATTTGGAGGAAGACAGATGGACAGCAGATGAGAGAGGACCAGAGTGGAGAGAGAAAAAGCAGACAAGGTCTGAGAAACATGGAAGGAGGCTGAAGGTTAACTAGGCTAAAACAGCTAAAAGACTTTTGAAAAATATGGACATGTAATATTTAACTTTAAATGGTTATAGTTCTGGGTATAAATTCTCATACTATTGGTAAGTTCATTGTTAATGAGTCTTTGCAGATAGGGGTTTGTTTTTGTGAAGATTAAACAGATGAGTCTGTTTGCATATGTGGATTAATAACAAGGACTTTTTGGCCCTTCAATCCTTGATTTGTATTTAATTTGGGGAGTATATTTTGGAAAAAGATGACCCATGCAGCAAGAATGATGCAAAAGCCTGGTGAGATGGTAGGAAAATCTATGTAGCTTATTTATAGGACAGGAGTAGGAACCTTCTGAAAAGAAGTCAACTCAGGGACCAATGTCAGTTTAATCCAAATATCTATCCTCTCCTTGTCAGGGCCACATGTAGGGTGCATGTGGGGTGTGTGTGTGTGCGTGTGTACAGCAAAGTACTATTTTTAGTAAAAATAATATAGCTATCATTTACTAATTACTTAATACTCTAATCTCAACTAAAACTCAATTACACATATGTATGTATGATATATGGGCTTCCCTGGTAGCTCAGCTGGTAAAGAATCTGCTTGCAATGCAGGAGACCCCAGTTCAATACCTGAGTCTGGAAGTTCCCCTGGAGAAGGGATAGACTACCCACTCCAGTATCCCTGGGCGTCCCTGGTGGCTTAGATGGTAAAGAATCTGCCTGTACTTTGAGAGACCTGGGTTCGATCCCTGGAAGAGAAGATCCTCTGGAGGAGAGCATGGCAACCCACTCCTGTATTCTTGCCTGGAGGATCCTTATGGACAGAGGAGCCTGGCAAGCTATAGTCTATGGGGTTGCAAAGAGTTGGACACAACTAGCAACTAAGTATAGCACAGCAAATGTATAATATATGAAATGAAATATATATGTCCAAGATTCTCCACTTAAGATATGGATTTGAACCAACCCAGGTGTGTGTGATTCCAAAGAGACTCTGCATTACAGGACCTGCATGATGATGTCTGTCTCTTGGATTTGCACTTGCAAGTGGGAGTCAAAGCTAGTAAACCATGTGCCATAGACAGTAACATGGTCCCATTTTCAACCCCAGTGGGTGTGACCTCTTATATCTAATTAGCTTTATCAACCCTTTCCCCATACCCATTCAGAGGGAAAAAAAAAAAAACTTTTAATGATAAAAACATCATTCGCTTTGCTTAAAAATAGCAACAGTCACACACAAAAAAATTAAATAAATATTTTCCATAGTCTATTGACTGCTGTCATGTAGGTCTGAGCCCCATCACCTTTCTTCCCTGAGCATCCCAGGTGATTTGATGCCGTGTTCTTGCAAACTGCACTTTGATATGTCTTTGGAACAGTTCTGCCCTCCTACATGGAGGTTTTTCCTCTTCCAGCTGACCATATGGTGGCTGTTTGGCTAGCCTGCTGCTGTCCGTCCTCTGCACATGGCCATTAAAGCAGTGCTCTTGCAAAGGTACAGCATGGAGGTCTTTTTTATACTTCTCTTCCCATTTAGAGAGCATTTGGTTAAATACTATACTAAATTATATATATATGTGTGTGTGTGTGTGTGTGTGTGTGTATACACACAATACACACAAATATACTTAGTATGTATGTGTATTATATATACAGTATGTATAGTTTGGGGTATATTATGTATCTTTATTTATTATATAGTCAGTGAGAGAATGTTGGCTCATTTAAGAGGATTTTTATAAATAAGGGTTCTACTTGTACCTCAAATAAATAAAATCCCTCCCCACTCCCTGTTCTTTAATTCTGTTTGGCAAAAGTAATTCTGAAATGGAGAGAGAGAAAACAATGATGCATAATTTTCAGTAAGTACAGAGTTCTGAGGCTCACAGTAAGCATTGCCATAATTCATAATCTCTCATTCAGTAAGCATTCATTAGACATCTACTGTAATAATAATAAATTATTTATTGCATTTCTACTATGTGACACATGCTTTGCATTTTGTAATCTTCAAAACAACTCTGTAGAGAAGGTAGCATTATCCGTATTTTACAGATTAAGAAGCTGAGGCTTAAATAATTTACACAATTTAGTTAATTCAGTATAGCTAGCAAGGACCTGGGACAAGACATGAACTACTGTCTGATTGATTCCAGATATAATTTTATTTCTGCTCTGCCTGGCAGCTTTTCTTTGTGCCTACCACTATGCAAGGCAGATCACAGATGAAGATGCATAGCCTGGTAGGGAAGGTAGACCACTGAAACTTCCACTGTTACATTTTCTTGTTTATTAATTTAGTTTCTTTATACATAGAGCTTCAGAAAGTCAGGAAAAGACATCCTTGAAGATCCCCTGGAGAAGGGAAGAGCAACCCACTCTAGTATTCTTGCCTGGAAAATTCCATGGACAAAGGAGCCTGGCGGGCTATAATCCAGGGGGTTGCAAAGATTCGGACATGGCTGAGTGACCAACGTGCCACCCTTCCCTGTCTGGAGGGGCGACCCAAACACACTACCAGAAGTGGTGCATTGGAAATACCAAATGAGATCAATTTCTTTTCTACTCTCAATCCTTAAGTTTTTGTTTTTAAATGGGATCCTGCCCACTGGGGATTTGCCAAATGCAATCTGTAGCACAGAAGATAAGCTAATGAGAGTCTCAAAGAACATAATAGACCCACTCAAGAGGGCATTTTAGATCGAGGCCTATCTTCTCTTGGCTAGTGTCAGAAGTGAGGGCTGTTTGAGAGATGCAGCATAATCAGACCTAAGCCTGGAGGTAGAAAAGCAGTAATACCCCTTCTATACACACAGTATATGATTCTGATTCATGGTCAGAACTTTACAAGATCCCATCCTTTGGTAGGTTGGAAGCAAGTACATGGATTAAAACTAATAAATATGTTCTTTGCTTCACCACAGTAGTTGTGAATCATCCCTTCCCTGATGATTTCACTTGAGAAGCTGTATTCTGAGTTAAAGAAAAGTTCTAAGTGACTGATGCTAGCCACCTTTGGACACGCTTTTTCTTGAGGATACTTTTTGGTATTGACCTGCCAATAACTTGCTGGGTGACCCTGAATAAGTCATTTCCTTTTTCTGTACCTCTCTGTATAATAGGAAAACAATAATTCCTGCTCTTTGAATATCAATTATATATATTCTAGAATTTTAAAAAGTAGTTTTTAAAATTAAGCTTATGTTTACAGTGTTCTGGGCACTGTGTAGGCATATTGCTCACATAATTTCTGTGACTCTCCGCAAAGTCTCAGTGAGGGTATTATTGCCACTGTCTTCATTTTACAAATGCAGAAATTGAGGCTTAGAATAATTAGGTAACTTGCCACAACCCACCCTGGTTGTAAGTGATTGAGTCAGAACCACTTTATCTACATTTGAAGCTCATGTTCAAATTATAAATTACCAAGATTCTGTGGGTAACAATATAAGCCTCTCATTACATTGCAGACTCTTCGGGTTTGTATCTCTTGAAGCATCTCACAGAATATTGGCACCTAGTAGGAACTCAGCAAAGTTTTATAAATCATAAATATGAATGAAAGAACAGATAAGAATGTAAGTTATTGTTACTGTTATCATTATTAATATCTGTTTATTAACAGTATAATGGGAAAGGCCACATTCCCTAGCAACTGTGGTGAATTATACATCATGATATATAGACCTGGAGAATATTAGTTAACTATGTCACATTATTTTTTCAAAAATGAAGAGAAGAAGCACAGTTGGAGTCCACAGGGAAAGATAATAGCAATGTCACACTCCAAGAAGATTTTATATGATTTGCAACAGAGCAGTCCCAATATATCTTAATGTTTTAAAACTTGATCAGTCAGATTTAATTAAAACAATGAACTCTGTATTCCCATGCCATAAATGATAATTCTTCAGTATAATACTTTAGTACATTTTACAAAATGTGAATTAGTGATATAAGAGGCTCACATGCTTGTTGTTATGTCTAAATTAGTTGTGAACTTTGTCCCATGACACCAAATTTTGGGGATTATTTATAAACTAAATTTCAAATGCAGTTTAAAGAAAAAAAAATACCCAGTGTTTAGGGCATTTAATGGAAGTATACATGCACACACAAGTTGAGGGAAGGGCACGTGTGTGGGTATATGTGTACTTGTGCGTATTTCTATATAAAAGAAATCATATTTCGTACATTTTAAAAATCATGAATCTGTTGCCTGGATCTATTCTGTGTAGCTCAGAGGAGTTGGTTAGTAAGGAGACAGAAAACCATAACTTCCATATTTAAAGTACTAGCAAAAATGTGTTTTGAATGAGTAATAAGCCATCTGTGCACCTGAGGATTCCTGAGTCCACGTGTGCACTACACAAACATGTATCTGTCTGTTAGTCACTGTTCTAAAAGACTTGAGTAACCAGTGTTCGAGTGGGGATGTTTTGGATAATAAAAGTTAATAAAGGCTGTGTCGCATATGTAGACTTCATTTTGGAAATTCTGAGGCACATCTTCAAAACAGGCAGTCACCTGCTACAGGTGGCTAAATCTAATCTGGCCGATGAGTAATAAGATATCATGCAAAGATCCAAGAGCACATATGCCGAGGAAGCTGATTTTCACATGAACAACTCTGTATGGTGGGTTCCAGAACAAGTAGAAGAAAAGGTTTATTTAGTTACGGACAGGCACTTTTTCTTCTGTGTATCTTTGCCTGTGCTGGGTCTTCATTGCTGCGTGGGCTTTTCACTAGTTGTGAGGAGTGGGGTTGCTCTGGTTGCGGTGCAGGCTTCTCACTGCAGTGGCTTCTCTTCTGGTGGAGTGCAGGCTCTAGGGTTATGCAGGCTTTGGTAGTTGTGGTTCCTGGGCTCTAGAGCGCAGGATCAGTAGTTGTGCTGCATGGACTTAGTTGTTCTGTGGCATGTGGGATCCTCCTGAACAAGGATCAGACCTGTGTCTCCTGCACTGGCGGGTGGATTCTTTACTACTGAGCCACCAGGGAAGCCTCCCCTTCTAACTTTGATGGGTAATGCAGGCAGTTCTGATTAAACTGTTAGGGTTGCTCTAACAGGTTTTACTATTTATAAAATAAAATAAGTAAATAATTCTTCAGTAGGTACAGTTTTGAAGCTAACTGGTTAAATCAATCCGTTGTTCACTTTAGTATCATGTTGCTACTTGTTATCTCTTCTTTTGATTGCAAGAATAAAACTTTCCTGTCCTCCAGAAAGGTACTAAACATTTTTTCAGCCACACCAGCACTTGCATTAAACCCCTTTCAAATGAGCATTTTTGTGCCTCAGAACCCAGCTTCTGAGAGTCAGCTAGTCAGTAATAACCCTAGCTTTTGAGAGCCAGCCAGTCTGAGCCTCAACATCTCAAGTAAGCAACCCCTGCTCTCCAGGCTTCTGCATTAAGAATCAACAAACCTATAAACAAACCAGGCTCATTTGAAAGCCCACCGATCCTGAATCCACAGTTCCTAATACACTGCATTTGTTTTGATAATGTATGTTCTACAGCAAAGCCTTTCCTTCCCTGCTGCTAAGTCGCTGCAGTCGTGGCCAGCTCTTTGCAACCCCAGTGACTGTGTAGCCTGCCAGGTTCCTCTGTCCATGGGATTTTCCAGGCAAGAATACTGGAGTGGATTGCCATGCCCCCCTCCAGGGGATCTTCCTCACCCAGGGATAGAACCGGGGTGTCTCTTTACCTCTAGTGCCACCTGGGAAGCCCTCCCCTAGCAGGCAGCAAGTTCAACTTCTTGTTTCAGGTACTGTGGTGGGAGCCACCCCTGCATTTGTTGACAAGTGACCTTCCTAATAAGGGGTTGAAAGAAAGATAATACAGCTCTTTCTTCTTGCTCCTGCTGCTGCTAAGTCACTTCAGTCGTGTCCGACTCTGTGCAACCCCGTAGATGGCAGCCCATCAGGCTCCACAGTCTCTGGGATTCTCCAGGCAAGAACAGTGGAGCGGGTTGCCATTTCCTTCTCCAGTGCGTGAAAGTGAAGTCACTCAGTCGTGTCCGACTCTTAGCGACCCCATGGACTGGAGCCCACCAGACTCCTCCATCCATGGGATTTTCCAGGCAAGAGCACTGGAGTGGGGTGCCAACCAAAATTTGGCCCTCATGCAAGACCTGCCTCAACATTAAACTAATCCTACAGTGCAGTGTGTGCATGTAGTCCTAAGTACAGTGCGTGCATCTGAATGCACTGTTTACTCCTCTGTATTCCTTCTCTGTTTTCAAAAGCGAGATGCATGTATTACTGGTGGTTTGGGAGATCATTTTGCTGGTACACAAGCAAACAATTTTTGTATGTATGTGCAATCTCTAACACATATTTGAAAAATGTGAAACTAAAACATAAAATTGGTTATTTCAGAAATAGGATTGCTTTAGTCAAAGCTAACATAAGCTATAAATTTAAAAACTGAATGAAGTTTAAAAATTATTGAATAAACCAAATTTAGATGGTTTATACAAGTAATGTTGTTAGTATACATATGTTTGAAATTTTAGAAATATTTCTCCACATATTATAAGTTCTTTGAGGAAAGAAACTAGACTGGCCACTTTGGTCTAAAACAGTGTCTGTGTTTCGCACATAAAAAAATACTCATTAAATATTTGTTAGGCAATGGGTAGAATTCCAGATAAGCCTCACAGTAATCAGGAACAGTCAAAACATGAACAACTGTAGTATCCAATAGTGATGGCCAGAGGAGGTAAGGATAAGTGTATAGCCCAGTATAGTGTCCTTCAAGAAGTTTTTCTTGAGAATGCATGCCTAGAATGACCTTATTCAGACTTCTCTGAAAACTCTTAGAAGTTGTCTTCATTACTCATTTGACATCTAAGCATATTCTCTTTTATATTAGCCAAAGGAACTTATGGTTATTTGGCATTTCAGTTCACAAAACAATTTCACATACATTATTGATTGTATTGTTTTAGTAGCTCTATGAGATAGGTACGGCATACCTTCCTATTCTATGAGAAAACTGGGGCTCATGGAGGTTAAGTGGTTTGCTCACCTTGAAAAAATATTTATTAAGCCCTTTTCCTGTGCAAGGCTCAAGTGACTGGAAATTCCACAGGAAGCTCATTGGGTTTGGGGCCTTTCATTTAACAGGGGACACTTAGGCATTGTCTATGTCTAAATCCTGAATTTGTGTTGTAACTTGTACAGCTACAATTATTATGATAAAATGTAAAAGCTAGTATTAAAATTTTAATTCCATACAGCTACTTCAAATGTAGGGGAAAAGGTCTGTGCTTTAGGAAAATAATTTATATAATAACAGGATCGATATCTTACTTCTATATATAGATAATACATCTCCTTCTCATCCTATTTTGTTTGAGTTTTATTTCAGGAATTGTTGAATATTATCAGATTTTTTTCTGTTTAATTACTTAAGTACTGTTTCTGTTTAATTTGTTCATACAATAAATTATATTGGTCGATTTCCTGATTTAAGGCCATGGTTAAAATCCTGAAATAGCCATTCTTAGTCAGTCTAGCTTTCGACACCATCTGCATTCTATTTGATTATGTCTTGTTTATAATTTTTATACTAATATTTATTAGTGATATTGGCCTGTGGATTGTTGTTTTGATATATTTGTTGCATGTTGTACAATTTGTGATGTCATAAATTGAATTATGACATGATGTCATAAATAGAATTACGCAGTCTAACAATTTTATCCAGGAGATGTAAAACAGAAGGTAAACTCTTTTAGGACAAAGACCTTCCTTTATTTAATGGCACATTCTCAAGCCTAAAACAGTGACTGACATACTAAGCACTAGATAAATGTTTGTCTAATGGAGGTTCGTGACATTGTACAGGAGACAGGGATCGAGAACATCTCCATGGAAAAGAAATGCAAAAAAGCAAAATGGATGTCTGGGGAGGCCTTACAAATAGCTGTGAAAGGAAGAGAAGTGAAAAGCAAAGGAGGAAAGGAAAGATATACCCATTTGAATGCAGAGTTCCAAAGAATAGCAAGGAGAGATAAGAAAGCCTTCCTCAGTGATCAATGCAAAGAAATAGAGGAAAACAACAGAATGGGAAAGACTAGAGATCTCTTCAAGAAAATTAGAGATACCAAGGGAACATATCATGCAAAGATGGACTCAATAAAGGACAGAAGTGGTATGGACCTTAGAGAAGCAGAAGATAATAAGAAGAGGTGGCAAGAATACACAGAAGAACGGTACAAAAAAGATCTTCATGACCAAGATAACCAGGATGGTGTGATCACTCACCTAGAGCCAGACATCCTGGAGTGTGAAGTCAAGTGGGCCTTAGAAAGCGTCACTACGAACAAAGCTAGTGGAGGTGATGGAATTCCAGTTGAGCTATTTCAAATCCCGAAAGATGATGCTGTGAAACTGCTGCACTTAATATGCCAGCAAAAATTTGGAAAACTCAGCAGTGGCCACAGGACTGGAAAAGGTCAGTTTTCATTCCAATCCCAAAGAAAGACAATGCCAAAGAATGCTCAAACTACTGCACAATTACACTCATCTCACACACTAGTAAAGTAATGCTCAAAATTCTCCAAGCCAGGCTTCAGCAATATGTGAACCGTGAACTTCCAGATGTTCAAGCTGGTTTTTAGAAAGGCAGAGGAACCAGAGATCAAATTGCCAACATCTGCTGGATCATGGAAAAAGCAAGAGAGTTCCAGAAAAACATCTATTTCTGCTTTATTGACTATGCCAAAGCCTTTGACTGTGTGGATCACAATAAACTGTGGAAAATTCTTCAAGAGATGGGAATACCAGACCACCTGACCTGCCTCTTGAGAAACCTATATGCAGGTCAGGAAGCAACAGTTAGATGTGGACATGCAACAACAGACTGGCTCCAAATAGGAAAAGTGGAAGTGAAAATGAAAGTGAAGTTGCTCATTCATGTCCGACTCTTTGCGACCCCATGGTCTGTAGCCTTCCAGGCTCCTCCGTCCATGGGATTCTCCAGGCAAGAATACTGGAGTGGGTTGCCATTTCCTTCTCCAGGGGACATTTCAGAACTTAGGATCAAACCCGGATCTCCCACATTGCAGGCAGATACTTAATCCTCTGAGCCACCGGGGAAGACCCCCAAATAGGAAAAGTACATCAAAGCTGTATATTGTCACCCTGCTTATTTAACTTATATGCAGATTACATCATGAGAAATGCTGGGCTGGAAGAAGCACAAACTGGAATCAAGATTGCCAGGAGAAATATCAGTAACCTCAAATATGCAGATGACACCACCCTTATGGCAGAAAGTGAAGAACTAAAGTGCCTCTTGATGAAAGTGAAAGAGGAGAGTGGAAAAGTTAGCTTAAAGCTCAACATGCAGAAAACTAAGATCATGGCATCTGGTCCCATCAATTCATGGGAAATAGATGGAGAAACAGTGGAAACAGTGTCAGACTATTGTTTGCTGCTCCAAAATCACTGCAGATGGTGATTGCAGCCATGAAATTAAAAGACACTTACTCCTTGGAAGAAAAGTTATGACCAACCTAGATAGCATATTCAAAAGCAGAGATATTACTTTGCCAACAATGGTCCGTCTAATCAAGGCTATGGTTTTTCCAGTGGTCATGTATGGATGTGAGTGTTGGACTGTGAAGAAGGCTGAGCGCCAAAGAATTGATGCTTTTGAACTGTGGTGTTGGAGAAGACTCTTGCGAGTCCCTTGGACGGCAAGGAGGTCCAACCAGTCCATCCTAAAGGAGATCAGTCCTCGGTGTTTGGAAGGACTGATGCTAAAGCTGAAACTCCACTACTTTGGCCCCCTCACACGAAGAGTTGACTCATTGGAAAAGACTCTGATGCTGGGAGGGATTGGGGCCAGGAGGAGAAGGGGACAACAGAGGCTGAGATGGCTGGATGGCATCACCAACTCGATGGACATGAGTTTGGGTGAACTCAGGGAGTTGGTAATGTACAGGGAGGCCTGGCATGCTGCCATTCATGGGGTCGCAAAGAGTCGGACACGACTGAGGAACTGAACTGAACTGAAGGTATAAAGGAAGACAGGAACAAGGAATTGGAGGGAAAATGCAAGGGTCTGATTTTTTAAAAGCTTGTGAGCAATCAACTATAATGTTATCAGATCAATTGCTATTTTTGGTAGAAAATATACTTTTTAAACCTGTTCTCACTAATTGATCTACTCAAGTTATTTGATATTTCTTTATTTAACTGAGTTATTTATATTACTCATATTCTCTAGGTGTTTTAATTTGTAGCCATAGAGTTCCATGTAATATTTCTTATGTTCTTTTAGTTAGTTCTGTTTCTAGATGTGGTTATGTTTTCTATCTTATCCAGTTACCTTATAGATTTTTGTCCTTGTTTTTTCCTTCTTAATTTGGAATATAAGATATTTATCACTTTTGGGCTTGTCAAGGAACTAGCTTTTATAATTGTCTCTTCTACTGCTTTCATTTTGTTTTGTTTTCTAGTCCATTACTTTCAGATTGCATTAAATTAATTCTTTTTTCCTAGCCTGTTTTGTAGGTTTTCTTGTTTCACACTTTTTAAGATCAATGCTAACTTCCCTTTTTCATTCTTTCTTTTTTAGTACAAAGGCATTTAAATTGATAGCCTGTGTCACAAATATTGCTTTTGCTGTTTCCCAGAAGTTTTAGTAGAAAGTATTTTTATTTTCTTTCTTTCCAGATAAATTATAATTTTACTTTTTATTCTGCGTTTAAACCAGTGAAATGAAGTGAAGTGAAAGTCACTCAGTCATGTCCGACTCTTTGCAACCCCATGGACTGTATAGTCCATGAAATTCTCCAGGCCAGAATACTGGAGTGGGCAGCCTTTCATTTCTCCAGGGGATCTTCCCAACCCAGGAATCTAACCAGGGTCTCCTGCATTGCAGGCGGATTCTTTACCAACTGAGCTCTGAGGGAAGCTTTAAACCAGAGGTTATATATATATAAAGAAATTTGTTATTTCAAAGAGAATAAGATTTTACAATAAAATATTTTTTCTTATTAGATTATTTTCAGTGTGGGCTTCATGATAGAAAAATTGTATTGACGCCTTCAGTTCAGTTCAGTTCAGTCAGTCGTGTCCGACTCTTTGCGACCCCATGAATTCCAGCACTCCAAGCCTCGCTGTCCATCACCAGCTCCCGGAGTTCTCCCAAACTCATGTGCATCGAGTCGGTGATGCCATCCAGCCATCTCATCCTCTGTCGTCCCCTTCTCCTCCTGTGCCCAATCCCTCCCAGCATCAGGGTCTTTTCCAATGAGTCAACTCTTCTCATGAGGTGGCCAAAGTAGTGGAGTTTCAGCTTTAGCATCAGTCCTTCCAAATACCCAGGACTGATCTCCTTTAGGATGGACTGGTTGGACCTCCTTGCAGTCCAAGGGACTCGCAAGAGTCTTCCCCAGCACCACAGTTCAAAAGCATCAATTCTTTGGCGCTCAGCCTTCTTCACAGTCCAACTCTCACATGCATACATGACCACAGGAAAAACCATAGCCTTGACTAGATGGACCTTTGTTGGCAAAGTAATATCACTGCTTTTGAATATGCTATCTAGGTTGGTCATAACTTTCCTTCCAAGGAGTAAGCGTCCTTTAATTTCATGGCTGCAATCACCATCTGCCGTGACTTTAGAGCCCCCCAAAATAAAGTCTGACACTGTTTCCACTGTTTCCCCATCTATTTCCCATGAATTGAGGAGACCAGATGCCATGATCTTCGTTTTCTGAATGTTGAGCTTTAAACCAACTTTTTCACTCTCCTCTTTCACTTTCATCAAGAGGCTTTTTAGTTCCTCTTCACTTTTTGCCATAAGGATGGTGTCATCTGCATATCTGAGGTTATTGATATTTCTCCTGGCAATCTTGATTCCAGTTTGTGCTTCTTCCAGCCCAGCATTTCTCATGATGTACTATGCATATAAGTTAAATAAGTAGGGTAACAATATACAGCCTTGACGTACTCCTTTTCCTATTTGGAACCAGTCTGTTGTTCCATGTCCAGTTCTAACTGTTGCTTGCTGATCTGCATATAGGTTTCTCCAGAGGCAGGTCAGGTGGTCTGGTATTCCCATCTCTTGAAGACTTTTCCACAGTTTATTGTGATCCACACAGTCAAAGGCTTTGGCATAGTCAATAAAGCAGAAATAGATGTTTTTCTGGAACTCTCTTGCTTTTTCCATGATCCAGCAGATGTTGGCAATTTGATCTCTGGTTCCTCTGCCTTTCTAAAAAACAGCTTGAACATCTGGAAGTTCACAGTTCACATATTGCTGAAGCCTGGCTTGAAGACTTTTGAGCATTACTTTACTAGTGTGTGAGATGAGTGCAATTGTGCGGTAGTTTGAGCATTCTTTGGCATTGTCTTTCTTTGGGATTGGAATGAAAACTGACCTTTTCCAGTCCTGTGGCCACTGCAGAGTTTTCCAAATTTACTAGCATATTGAGTGCAGCAGTTTCACAGCATCATCTTTCGGGATTTGAAATAGCTCAACTGGAATTCCATCACCTCCACTAGCTTTGTTCGTAATGATGCTTTCTTTTTTGTTGTTGTTGTATTTTTGTTTGTTGATGTGCTTTATTTATTTACTTACTTTACAATATTGTATTGGTTTTGCCATACATCAACATGAATCTGCCACAGGTGTACACATGTTCCCCTTCCTGAACCTCCTCCCACCTCCCTCCCCGTACCATCCCTCTGCGTCATCTAAGGCCCACTTGACTTCACATTCCAGGATGTCTGGCTCTAGGCGAGTGATCACAATATCATGATTATTTGGGTGGTGAAGCTCTTTCTTGTACAGTTCTTCTTTGTATTGTTGCCAACTCTTCTTAATATCTTCTGCTTCTGTTAAGTCCATACCATTTCTGTTCTTTATCGAGCCAATCTTTGCATGAAATATTCCCTTGGTACCTCTAATTTTCTTGAAGAGTTCTCTAGTCTTTCCCATCCTGTTGCTTTCCTCTATTTCTTTGCATTGATCGCTGAGTAAGGCTTTCTTATCTCTCCTTGCTATTCTTTGGAACTTTGCATTCAAATGGTGTATCTTTCCTTTTCTCCTTTGCTTTTTGCTTCTCTTCTTTTCACAGTTATTTGTAAGGCCTCCTCAGACAGCTGTTTTGCTTTTTTGCATTTCTTTTCCATGGGGATGGTCTTGATCCCTGTCTCCTGTATAATGTCATGAACCTCTGTCCATAGTTCATCAGGTACTCTCTATCAGATCTAGTCCCTTAAATCTATTTCTCACTTCTACTGTATAATCATAAGGGATTTGACTTAGGTCATACTGGAATGGTCTAGTGGTTTTCCCTACTTTCTTCAATTTAAGTCTGAATTTGGCAATAAGGAGTTCATGATTGAGCCACAGTCAGCTCCTGGTCTTGTTTTTGCTGACTGTATAGAGCTTCTCCATTTTTGGCTGCAAAGAATATAATCAATCTGATTTCAGTGTTGACCATCTGGTGATGTCCATGTATAGAGTCTTCTCTTGTGTTGTTGGAAGAGGGTGTTTGCTATGTCTAGTGCATTCTCTTGGCAAAACTCTATTAGTTTTTACCCTGCTTCATTCCGTATTCCAAGGCCAAATTTGCCTGTTACTCCAGGTGTTTCTTGACTTCCTACTTCTGCATTCCAGTCCCCTATAATGAAAAGGACATCTTTTTTGGGTGTTAGTTCTAAAAGGTCTTATAGGTCTTCATAGAACCGTTCAACTTCAGCTTCTTCAGCATTACTGGTTCTGGTATAGGCTTGTATTACTGTGATACTGAATGGTTTGCCTTGGAAACGAAGAGAGATCATTCTGTCATTTTTGAGATTGCATCCAGGTACTGCACTTTGGACTCTTTTGTTGATCATGATGGCTACTGCATTAAATTCACCCATTCCAGTCCATTTTAGCTTGCTGATTCCTAGAATGTCAACGTTCACTCTTGCCATCTCTTGTTTGACCACTTCCAGTTTGCCTTGATTCATGGACCTGACATTCCAGGTTCCTATGCAGTATTGCCCTTTACAGCATCGGACCTTGCTTCTATCACCAGTCACATCCACAACTGGGTATTGTTTTTGCTTTGGCTCCATTCCTTCATTCTTTCTGGAGTTATTTCTCCACTTATCTCCAGTAGCATATTGGGCACCTACCGACCCGGGAGTTCCCCTTTCAGTATCCTATCATTTTGCCTTTTCATACTGTTCATGGGGTTCTCAAGGCAAGAATACTGAAGTTGCTTGACATTCCCTTCTCCAGTGGACCATAATCTGTCAGATCTCTCCACAATGACCTGCCCATTCTGGGTGTCCCCACACGACATGGCTTAGTTTCATTGAGCTGTGGTCCATGTGATCAGGTTGGCTAGTTTTCTTTGATATGGTTTCAGTGTGTCTGCCCTCTGATGCCCTCTTGCAACACCTACCGTCTTACTTGGGTTTCTCTTACCTTGGACAGCGGGCCTTATTTGTATCCAAATATATAACTGACTTTGTAAATACCTATTGAATGTAACAAAAATATTCTCTATTCCCAAAATAGAAGATTCAGCAAGCCTTTTAAATAAAATTGATTAAATATATGTTTAATTTTTTTATATTCTTATTAGTATTTTCTCTACTAGTTCTGAAAAAATAAAATAAATTACCATCATTTATTTTTTAATTAACTCTCCTAGAATTACCATATGTTCTGTTTTATTTTTAAAATTTTTGTGTTGTTTGTTATTTGTAGGATTATGATTATTTTTCCTGATTTATAAATTTTACATTTTTGATATTGCCCCTCCTGCTTCGTTTTTATTTATGTTCGTCTTTTTTGTTGTTGAGTCGCTAATTTGTGTCTGAATCTTTGCAACCCCATAGACTGCAGCATGCTAGCCTCCTCCATCCTCCACTATCTCCCTGAATTTGCCAAATTCATGTCCATTGAGTCGGTGATGCCATCCAGCCATCTCATCCTCTGTCATCCCCTTCTCCTCCTGCCCCCAATCCCTCCCAGCATCAGGGTCTTTTCCAATGAGTCAGCTCTTTGCATTACTGAAATAATGGAGCTTCAGCTTCAGCATCAGTCTTTCCAATGAATATTCAGGACTGACTTCCTTTAGGATTGACTGGGTTGATCTCCCTGTTGTCCAAGGGACTCTGAAGAGTCTTCTCCAGATGCTTTCCAGTTTGAAAGCATCACTTCTTTGGCACTCAGCCTTCTTAATGGTCCAACTCTCACATCTTTACATGACTACTGAAAAAACCACAGCTTTGAAGAGACAGACCTTTGTTAGCAAAGTAACATCTCTGCTTTTTAATATGCTATCTAGGTTTGTCATAGTGGCTCACATGGTAAAGAATTCACCTGTAGTGCAGGAGACCTGGTTTGATCCCTGGATCAGGAAGATCTCCTGAAGAAGAAAATGGCAACCTACTCCAATATTCTTGCCTGGAGAATTCCATTGACAGAGGAGTCTGGTGGGCTACAGTCCATGGGGTGCCAAAGAGTTGGACATGATTGAACGACTAACACTTTCACTTAAGTTTGTCATAGCTTTCTTTACAAGGAACAAGTGTCTTTAAACTTCAGGGCTGTAGTCACCATCTACAGTGATGTTGAAGCCCAAGAGAATGAAATCTGTCCCTGCTTCCACTTTTCCTTTTCTATTTACTGTGAAATGATGGGACTATATGCCTTTGAAGAATTAAGTCTTTTATGTTTGTGTCATATTATAGTTGATTTTATGCCATACTTGATGCTTTATTATTTTTTTTCTGTTTTTTTTCTTACATTTGCATGGTTTTATTAACTTTATTAATTGCTTCATTTCCTTTTTTACCTAAGGAGTTCTACTATAATTAACTTTCATTAATGGTTACCTTCTTTTTCCTCCTGCTCATTTATATGCATATCTATTTATTAAGGTTCTTTATTCCTCTACTGCTTCTCTCCCTCATCCCAATAAAATAAGACCTCTAGAATATTTTCACTTGCTTATTAACTTTCCCTTATCTGTACATCATATGAAACTCCAGGAATGCTATTAGTTTACTCTTCTTTCTCCCATCCAAACCCTTTCTAAAATAATTGCTTCTTAAAATTTCATACAATTGTTAGAATTTTCCATGCATTTTGTGTCTTTTAAGAATTCTCGTTTATTCCCTTAGTGTACAAATTCCCAGATAGGCTATAATTGTTCAATTGTATTTAATTATAAATCTGTTACTAAATTCTTTGCTCACCAACTTTACCTCTTTTTCTATTTCAACTACCATGAGATTCAGATTTATTATTCTCTGGTTTGAGTAGTTTCTTAAGTATTTCCTTAGGTGAAGTACATGTGTGAAAAAATCTCTTTGAATAACATTCTTATAGACCATTGGGGAATAATATCTTATCATACATCTAGTTCTTTATTCGGAGAAGGCAATGGCACCTCACTCCAGTACTCTTGCCTAGAAAATCCATGGACAGAGGAGCCTGGTAGGCTGCAGTCCATGGGGTCGCTAAGAGTTGGGAACGACTGAGCAACTTCACTTTCACTTTTCACTTTCATGCATTGGAGAAGGAAATGGCAATCCACTCCAGTGTTCTTGCCTGGAGAATCCCAGGGACGAGGAAGCCTGGTGGGCTGCTGTCTCTGGTGTCCCACAGAGTCAAACACAACTGAAGTGACTTAGCAGCAGCAGCAGTCCTTTATTTGAAAGCATCTGTAGATATTATACCACCACTTATAGATTTTATAATTGTACAAGAAAAGAAGAGAAGCAAAAGGCAAAGGAGAAAAGGAAAGATATACCCATCTGAATGCAGAATTCCAAAGAATAGCAAGGAGAGATAAAAAAGCCTTCTTAAGTGAAAATGCAAAGAAAAAGAGGAAAATAATAAATGGGAAAGACTGGACATCTTCTAGAAAATTAGAGATACCAAGGGAACATTTCATGCAAAGATGGGTACAATAAAGGACAGAAATGCTATGGACATATCAGAAGCAGAAGATATTAAGAAGAGATGGCAAGAATACACAGAAGAACTATACAAAAAGAATCTTCATGACCCAGATAACTAACAAAGATGGTGTTATCACTCACTAGAGCCAGACATCCTTGAATGCAAAGTCAAGTGGGCCTTAGGAAGCACCACTATGAACAAAGCTAGTGGAGATGATGGAATTCCAATTGAGCTATTTCAAATCCCAAAAGATGATGTTGTGAAAGTGCTTCACTCAATATGCCAGCAAATTTGGAAAACTCGGCAGTGGCCACAGGACTGGAAAAGGTCAGTTTTCATTCCAATCCCAAAGAAAGACAATGCCAAAGAATGTTTAAACTACTACACAGTTGCACTCATCTCACACACTAGTAAAGTAATGCTCAAGATTCTCCAAGCCAGGCTTCAACAGTGTATGAACCAAGAACTTCCAGATGTACAAGCTGGATTTAGAAAAGGCAGCGGAACCAGAGATCAAATTGCCAACATATGTTGGATCATAGAAAAAGAAAGAGAATTCCAGAAAGATATCTACTTCTGCTTCATTGACTACACTAAAGCCTTTAGCAGTGTAGATCACAACAAACTTGGAAAATTCTTAAAGAGATTCTTAATAGCAGATCACCTTATCTACCTCCTGAGAAACCTGTATGCAAGTCAAGAAGCAACAGTTAGAACCAGACATTGAATGATAGACTGGTTCCAAATTTGGAAAGAAGTAAGTCAAGGTCATATATTGTCACCTTGCTTATTTAACATATATGCATAGTACATCATGCAAAATGCCAGACTGGAGGAAGCACAAGCTGGAATCAAGAATGCAGAGAGAAATATCAATAACCTCAGATATGCAGATGACCCCACCCTTGTGGCAGAAAGCGAAGAGGAACTAAAGAGCCTCTTGATGAAAGTGAAAAATAAGAGTAAAAAAAAAAACCTGGCTTAAAACTCCATTCAAAAAACTAAGATCATGGCATCTGGTCCCATCACTTCATGTCAAACAGATGGGGAAAAAATGGAAATGGTGGCAGACTTCACTTTCTTGTCTCCAAAATCACTGTGGATGGTGACTATAGCCATGAAATTGAAAGATGCTTGCTTTTTGGAAGAAAAGCTATGATGAACCTCCACAGTGTGTTAAAAAGCAGAGACATCATTTTGCCGACAAAGGTCCATATAGTCAGTAAAACCTGGATGGTGCAGTCCATGGGGTCGCAAAAAGTCAGACATAACTAAGCGACTGAACAACAGCAATTATCCGTCTAATTTTTTTGTAAATTACTCATATCTATCTGGATGCATTAAATATATACTTGTCTTCATCACTGGAGTTCAGGAATTTGATAAGGACACACATATCTCTGAAAATGAAAGAGATGTAAATCTGCTAGCCTGAGTGTTCGTTGGCTCAAAAAATTTCATCAGTCATTTAATTGTTGTCTCCTTCATTTGCATCTTTTTCTCATTCTAGAACTTCTGTATTTTTCATGAATCTCTTTTCCAAAATGTGTATGTTTCCCTTCATTTTCTATATAGTTGTTCTCCTTTTTCCTGTCTGTAATTTAATATATTCTTCCACCTGATCTTCCAAGGCACTGATGTAAGCATCTATAGTGAGTGATAACTTGTACTTCATCTATTCAATTTTTAAATAAAAAAAATCATGTGGTTTTAGTGCCAGGAACCATGCTGAGTGCTATATTTGGATTTCTCTACATATTCTTCTTCTTCTTTTAAATCTAGTTTTTAGAGAAGTATCTCTCTTTCTTTGGTAGTCTATTCTAACTTCCTGGCTTATATAACTTTTTAATGGGATACCTACCATTTTTATATATCTGCTCATTTGGACACCTTCCATAAGGAGTGCTTCAGAGAGTACTGGAGAGAGCATCTATCCCTGCACTATGGCTCCCTGAACATACAGCAGACTCTCCATCTCTGGTACCACAGTGCGCAAAGGCAGAGCATCTTTGCTCTACGATCTCTTTGTGTTCTCTGCATCTCAGAGGTAGAGATGAGTAAACCCAATTGTTCACCTCGTCTGCAGATTCTTAGGGTCAGGGAGACCCTAAAGTCCAGGAGAGCTGGAATGGGCTTTCTTCCTAGCAAGGGCTGCTTTCAGATCCTTTCCTTGGGCTTTTGTTCTGAATCCTAGAGTACTGACCAAAAGGGAAGAAAATATGGTTACAGGTCTTGGCTCACCTCTGCCTGTTGGCCCACAGCAAGTGGCTGTGTTGGAGTCAGAGCACTGAATGGAGGTGTGGAAAATCTCAAGCCACCATTTCCCTAGAGTTCTCCTTAATTTTGTCTTTTTAGGGCAGTATTTTTGAAGGCTCATCGTCTTGACTGTATCACTAGTCCTGCCTTTCCCACTGGTTAACAGTGCAAGTTTGGACTCTCTGGGCCTCTGAGTCCTCATCACTAGAATAACCAGGCCTCCCCCAAGTCTAGGATGTCCTCCCTTTCCGTGTGCCAGTTGGCTCAGTTGTGTAACTGCCATATATTCAAGTGAGAATTGCCATTCCCTGTATCAGCTCTGAGTAAGAAAAGTATTTTGGAGTAAAACTTGGCAAAACAGTATCTTGAGCTGCCAACAAATTATTCTGCAAGATTTCAAAACATTAAGTTTTCACATTCCCTCTCAAAGTCAAGCCAATTTTGCTTAAAGGAACACTATTGTTTGAGTTGAAAAAAATCAAATCTAAATTGTGGTTATGCATCTGGCATTTCTAATATAAGTATGAAAGCAATAGATTTGCCTGTTTTTTGCTAAATCACACAGGCTGCAAAAAGTATATACACATATGGAATTTCTTTTCACGTTCAAAAAGTTAAGCTTAAATTGTAACTGCAAAGGCTTGTTTCTTAGAAGTATGAGAAGAAAATGCCTAAGAATTTTTAGAGTGCATTATTCTTTTGTTGAGATAGCTTTTTCTTTTTCTTTTTTTTTTTTTCATTGCTGCTTTTAGTTTATATTTAACTACAGGCAGTTATTGAAGAAGCCACAAACCTAAGTACCAGGTGCTCTCTCTTAATGCCTCATATGGAGCATTTTAGTAATCCCTTTGACTCCAGTATGCTTTCTCTGTCTTCTTATTGCTCCTATAATTCCACGTTATAATGGCCTTTCAATTTCTAGCATGACTCTTTTGATTATAGTAGTGCTGGATGCAGGGATTGGAGTTTGGAGAATCTAAACTTAGGGCCAGTGGCCTAAAATACAGAATTATAGATGACTCAGTTAATTTCACAGTCCACTTTAGAACCTCTTGTATTTCTTATGGTTATATGTGTAGACGTTTACTCTTCTCTCCTGGATTGTAAATAGCTTAACCATGGGATCTTTGGCTCTGTCATCTTTGATCTTTAAAGGAATAGGACCAGTCCCTTATATGATGAATGTTCATTAGTTTGAATCAAAATTATTTGAGTTCCCAAATATGGCTTTCTGCTCACTCACTTATCCGTAAGTATATTTTTGAGGCACATGAACTAAGGTTGGTTTCCCAGGTGGCGCAGTGGTAAAGAATCTGACTGCCAATGCAGGAGGCACAAGAGGCGTGGGTTCAATCCCTGGGTCAGGAAGACCCCCTGGAGTAGGAAATGGCAACCCAATCCAGTATTCTTGCCTGGGAAATCCCATGGACAGAGGAGCCTGACGGGCTACAGTCCATGAGGTTGCAAAGAGTCAGACACAACTGAGCACATGCACACATGAATTAAGATTAAATTTTCCCAAATCCATTAAAGTTAATTAGACTAAGCCCTATTGCCATGATGTCCAATCAGAAGAGTTAATGACAGAACGTGAAGATTGGGGTAGGCAGAAGCTGCTCTTCCTCACATGTAGGTTAAAAATTCTTAACATCACCTCCACTATTACTTTGTTACTGAATGTTCACAGACATTAACCTTTTTCTACTGAAAAGTGGGAAACTCCTAAAAGACAAAGAATAAAGCCAAGTTGTATGATGATTTTCCTTGACCTAGATTGGACAAAAGCATTTCTTGATTCTAAAGTTTTGGGTGGTTTTTTTTTTTGTTGTTACCTCCTCATGTCCTCGACTGTAGTTTAAGTGATGGATAGATTGAAATCCATTGTATGCACTCTAACTATCCCTGCTGTTGCTTATGTGCAATTGTGCTGGAGTGGCAAATGTAGGATTAGAGGGTAACTCTCTGGGGGCAGTGAAAATACACATCGGTCTATTGCTGCTGCAGGGTAATATGGATGATGTAAAGCCTGGGTTGTGAAAGATCACAGCATATTGTTCTTCTGGAGGGAAGGGTCATCTTGAGGGAAACTAACAATGACAACAACTATTTTGTTCTCATTTTGGCTGTCCAGCACACTCCATATACACACTCTTACTCCATACACACATACATACACACACGGAGAGCAAAATATACAATCTTAAGAATCATAATAAGCTGCTGCTGCTGCTAAGTCACTTCAGTTGTGTCTGACTCTGTGCGACCCCATGGACTGCAGCCTACCAGGCTCCTCCGCCCATGGGATTTTCCAGGCAAGAGTACTGGAGTGTTCTCCCATAATAAGCTGTTAACTATCAGATTGCTGTGAAGTGGCAATATATACCATTTCATGATGACCAGCATAGATTAGATCCGGCAAGGAAAGTTCTTGTTCTTAATTCTAGGGAGTTGACATTTTGCAAAATCCCCTACCTCTTTCATTTCTGCTGTTTGCTATTACAGAAGAGAAGTGAAGATTTCCACCCCCACCCCCGCCCCCAGCCTTTTCCCTGTGCATCTCACAGCAATTATGGAGAATCCATTGGGTCTGTTACCAGCAGGAATGTTAAGCAAATTAATGAGTGAGAACTCTGGAAAAAGGAATTTCCTGAGGATTTGCAGAAGTGGGAGTTGGATTTGTTTGTTTTTGTTGTTCCTCTTGAGGAAAGAAAGAAAAAAGCAGCCCTTGGAAGAGATTGGGAGGCTGAGGCCTCCTCTTCTCTCCGTCCTTCTGCTGACTGTGGAGCACTTGGTGGATCAGATCTGAGACTGTGAAGGAGGCAGGAGACACTACTGATGTCTCAGCAGTTGAGGAAACAGAACACACAGCTGAGTCTTCAGAAGGGACCCGAGAATCTGGAGCACAGGTCCCATTGAGCTAAGGTAGAGAAAAAGAGGAAAAAAAAGTATGGGACAAGACACTGCCTTGCCTTTTGAGCAATCATAAATTAGGAGATGGACATTTATTTTGTTTTTGGTTTGTTTTGTTGTGTAGGTATATGTGTGTGTTTGATCTTGGTTTCACTTCCATATATCACCTGCAGATATAATATTTCTTAAGTTATTTTCTATATAACCAAGGCTGTAAAATTGGCTCTGAGATTAGGAGTCAAAAGACTTAGGTTTGAGTTCCAACTGTGCCACGTACTGTTGGATTACCATCCATTCTAAAGCCACAAAGAGCTGGCTTGAGTCCTGGCTCTGCCACTTATGGTTGTATGACCCTAAGCAAGTTGCTTAAACTTCCTAAGTGTCAGTTCCTCATCTGTAAAATGGAGATAACAATAGCACCAAATTATAGGGCTGTGTGGAGAAGGCAATGGCACCCCACTCTAGTACTCTTGCCTGGAAAATCCTATGGATGGAGGAGCTTGGAAGGCTGCAGTCCATGGGGTCGCTGAGGGTCGGACATGACTGAACGACTTCACTTTCACTTTTCACTGTCATGCATTGGAGAAGGAATGGCAACCCACTCCAGTGTTCTTGCCTGGAGAAAAGAACCCTGGTGGGCTGCTGTCTATGGGGTCGCACAGAGTCGGACACGGCTGAAGTGACTTAGCAGCAGCAGTAACATAGGGCTGTGGGAAGAGTTTAATTAAATAATGCATGTATACTTACAGAACTTTCAGAGCTGAGACTTGTATGCAATAAATACTCAATAAACAGTAATATTTTAAACTTCATCCTGTGAGTTTAACTATGCATGCATGCCTGGGGAAAAATTTTGCCATCTAATGCTGTGTTTATTCTGAGTGACACTTGGTAGGACTATGTCAAATGAAGTGTGATACCTCTTTCCTCCATGCCCCAAAACACACATATGAGCATTCTTTCTCCCTTTTTCTCTCTCTCTTCCTCTCTCTTTCTCTCTCTCTCACACTCACAGCAAATTTGAACCTTTATAGCAAAGATACAGATACCTGGATTATACCTGTAAGTAACAGGCCATGGTGATGATTTCAGTTGTTGAACATAAGGTGAATCAACACTGGTCCCTAGAACTTTAACGCAGAGTGATGAACCTTGCCCTTAGATGACCTTCCTCAGCAAGCATTTGAACCCAAAAAAGTCAAATACTACTCTTCTTCTGTCAAGTTTTAGCAGCCTACTGTCAAAACAAACACTAATTAATAGATACCACTTGAACTCCGTTGTTACTATTTTTGAAGTACCAACTGTGTGCTAATTTACCTTTGTATGAAAAAAGGAAGAATAGAAGAAACTCTTGATGACTTCTTTTTGCTTCGATGCTCTGGAAAACCATTTAAGTTAGGATGTAATTGCTATTGGTGATTCTTCTGCTCACACTATAATGAAGTATGTCTGTACATATGTGAAACCCCAGGAGAAAAGAACCCTCACACAACACTGGAGCTTTGGTCGTGCCTTGCCAGGAAATCACACAATCCTCATGGACCACAGGGAATAAGTTCAGACTTTCACAGATACAACTGCTTCAGAATGGTGACTTTCTATGCAGTTCATACAATCAATTCTAGCCAATTCTCCCTGCCTCCTTTTATTCCCTAATGAGGAATATACTTCTAAAAGTCAGAAGTGTCTAAACAAGAGAGAGAAGACACAACAGCATGGAGACGAGACAGAGGATCAGAGAGCAAAAGAAGAGGAAACCATAATGTCGTGGTTTATAACTGTTTTCTCATAAATGTTTCAGCAAGTACAAAGTCTCTGATTAATTTTTACAGTTCCCATTCATTTCTTGCTAATACAGCTAACAGCAGATGCTCACTGAAGCTTATTTCTGGCTGGCATATGACCCTGGCTCCTTTGTTTAGTATCTGATATATGAGGACAATGTCACCAAGCATAGAAGTTCTTGGCTAGTGATTTTATCACCCAAAATAATGTCCTCCTTTTCTGCAAGTATGCTTACAGGAGATCAACTAGTTTCTGTGGGCCTTTGGCAAAAGCACACAGTTTGAGTTTTGGGACTGTTTATAACCCACTCTAAGGAAAGGACAGCTAGCTATGGACAAAGGAATAAGCATGAGCTCTGAAGGAAGTAACCACAGAGATGTTTCTTAGTGTACTTTTATAGTAGACTCAAGATTGCTCAGTGATTGGCCCTAAGGAAGTGAATTCCTAAAAACTAACTTAACACATATGTACTCTTTATTTAATCTGTACACACAATTATAATTATGACCTGCCAAGTGGTAGATGAGGGGATGTACCACACACTTTTCCCTTCAAGGAGAGGCTAGTTGCCCAACTGTGGGCAACATGGTTGGCTGATAGCTTCCAGCCATCATTTCCTAATGGGTGGACCTCAGCTGCCAAGAGCCTTCTCACCTGAGGTCATAGCCCACACAGTGACTGAGTGTATCTGTGTTTGTTGGACACACTGTGTTTGTTGGGTGGAAGGTGGGGAAGTATAAAATCCAGCCACTTTGACCCCATATACATAAGAACATCTCTGACAGGCAATGTTTGCTGCAGACATCCCCTTGTCCTGGCTTAGGTTGGCTCAGAATTTTGGACCCACATGAAAGTTTGCCATCATCCTCTTCCCGAATGTGCTACTTCTAACTTTCACATATGTTGATCCCTAATGGACAGCTTGCACCTCAGACTCTGTCTCAGCATTTTTTTTCCTTCTGGAGAGTCCAGTCTGCAACTTGACATTGTTGTAATTTCTCACTGATGGACTGTTCTGTTTGTTTGTTTTTTTGTTTCTTTTGTTTCCAGAATCTAATCCCTAGGACTCTAGGGTACGGAGTTTGAGACCACCATGCACTAAGATCAGAATTAGAAGTAGTATGGAATCTCCAACCACTTCGCTAGTATTCAAGGTTAATTCAGTGACAGCAGTGTGAGTCCCTACAAGATTGAGGGCTGTTCATTTATCAACCTACTGAAAACTTCCTTAGTATATGGTGCCAAGAATGTAAATACTTTAGAAACAATGCAAACTCGGATTTCAAGTGGGGTACAGTCTAGGAGAGCATAAGAGACCAGACAGAGATATCCATGAAAAAAATGAGAAGAGTATAGGATTGAAGGAAATATAGTAGTCAGAATAAAGACAGAGAGGCAGAGTGGAGAATGGATGGCAGAGGAAAAGGACAAATTAACATAAGCTTAGCATCCAAAAATACTACAAAGAAGAAATTTTCCCTCTGACTCAACCTTCATATCAGTGTTTTGAGGCTAGGTTATATATTTATATTGCATATAAAAGTGGGGAAAATGTGGAAAATAGGGAGGTAAAACCTTCTTCAGTCTCCTTAAAAAGTCTGTGAGTGACTTTCCATCTAATTCAGAACAACAGCATTTTTATGTGTCTTCTCATTTGCTATTCCTTTTTTAGTCCTCCCCTCACTTTTTTTTTTTTAACCTCACTCACCATGGACTCCATACTTCCATCCAAACGCATTAGCATTCCTTCAGTTCGGGAGAACCAACTGTTTGCATTTCATCTCTTTGGTCCAGACAGAGGAACAATGCAGCCAAACCAGTAAAGTCAGACACTTGGATGCAGTTTGATTTACTGCTGGGATCCTTGTATCTTATCAAAGTGAATGCTGGCCACTGTCACCCAAGAATACATACAAATTAACTGTAGATATGTGGACATATCAGAGAAAAAGAATCAGCAAAACTATAGAACTAAGGAATGTTTAGGTTAGCTTATTACTAAAGACTTTAGTTTTTAGGGCAGTTCAACCTACTGTCTGACTTTTTTCTTTTCGACATACTATGAAGACAGAAGGAGAAGTAATTTTCATGTTCATTTTTAAATGAGAATTCTGAGATTTGGAGAGGATAAAAAGTCAATTTTTATAAACTGAACCACTAGTTAGGGGAAAAGCTGAGATCTGTGTCCCATTCTTTTGGGTCTGAGTCTGAGCCTGTGATCTCTTCTCATTAGACCTTGATGAATGTCATCTAAGACTGAGGAGGGTGAATACTGAGCTGCCAGGACCCCCATTCTTTTTACAACCCATAGAAAACTTGAAAGAAAATAAAGAACTTTGTCCTTAGAAATAAGCCATCTGTTACAGAGCAGGGCAAAACAGCCAGCACTTGTGAGCCTAACAGTGGTTCTGCCAGAGTCTGGCTGGGCGGCCTCTGTTGCAAGCTGTTTAATCTCTAATTCCTGTAAATCAGGAACAATTTCAACTGCTTGATAAAGAGTTTGGAGACATCTAGGGCAAAGTAAGTGCAGCAGCAAACTCCATCTTGGCACTCTCCAGGACCAGCTTGGCAAATTCTTTCTCTTTAGGCTGCAGGTCCTTGAAGGTTTACCACTAGCATGATGCATGTATTACCAAGAAGAGTATTTGTATCATTGAGTTCTTTTTGATTAGTAAGAATGATCATTCTCACCTCAAAAGAAACACACAGTAAAAGCAGAACTTGTTTTTATTTTTATTTTCCTAACATTTTATCAATCACTTATAACATACCTCACCAATATCAAAGACTAATAATAATGCATTTCTTTTCTTTCTTTCTTTTTTAACTCTTCTTAGCCTCAACTGTCCAAGTTGTAAAAATGCTGCTTTGAAATTACTAGAAGACATAATGAATGATTTTGAAAGCTTAAGCTTTGCATTTTGCCAAATTAATAGAACTCAAAGATAGGCGTTTGTGTTAAACATGTTTGATCTATTTCGATGAAGTAACATGCAAAATTGTACCTGTGGATTTTCAGACATGGTCTTGACTCAGGGACTTTGCAATTGCTATTCCTTCTTCCTGAACATCTTTACTGTAGTTATTTATCTCTTGCTCCCTCACTTTCTTCAAATTGTTACTCAAATAACATGTCCAAGTCTCTCCTAACTACCCAATGTAAGCCTTTAACCTTCCTTAGCATTCTAGACTCCCTTTTTTTTTTTAATTTTTATTTTATTTATTTTTTTAAATTTTATTTTATTTTTATACTTTACAATATTGTACTAGTTTTGCCAAATATCGAAATGAATTCTCCACAGGTATACATGTGTTCCCCATCCTGAACCCTCCTCCCTCCTCCCTCCCCATACCATCCCTCTGGGTCGTCCCAGTGCACCAGCCCAAGACTCCCTTTTTATGCTGAATTTTTCCCATAGAAGTCACTGAATTCTAACATACTGTATAATTTACTTATAAGCTAGTGGTGGTAGACTGGAGGGACTGAGAACTTGAATAGACACTGGATTAGAGTCAGGCAGTCACGGTGGAAGTTAAGCAAAGGGAATAAGACAGGTACTCAGAATATAACTGACATCACAAGATAATATTTTAGTATATTTACCAACATGTCTCTCCTTCCTGGGGCTCTTCCTCTGATACATTACAAAAGAAAAAAAAAAGTCAAAGCTCAACTCTTGAGTGTCAAAATAAACTTTTAAATGTTGTGACAGAGAGTGGTGTGAGAGAAAAAGAGATACAAGTTTCAAAAGCCTTGGGTTTGCTTTTCAAAATCCACAGCCCCGAGGAACAGTTATGCACTGAGCAATAGATGAGTGAAACACAAAGTTGGCAACAGCTAGTTTTTCCCACCTCATCTCATCTCTGCCACCAGCAAGGTTAAATTTCTTTAGGCTGGATGAGAAAGTTAAACAGAGGAAAGAAAGGCTTTAGACACATGAGAAGGGGTCCTGTGTCCACATTTTTCTATCCAGTTGAGACCTTTCTATCCAATCCAGACCTTCAAGTAAGATCGGGAGGATTGATGTAGGATAGATCAGTGCCTTGCTTCCTAGTTGAACTTGGAAGTGGCAGCCAGTGCTGCCATTCCCCTCTGCCATGCTGAGGCGTAGTTAGCTAGAAAGATTCTGGTTCACTGTAAGGTAGCCTTATGAATTTCCTATGTCCTGGGCATCCTCAAAACTTTTACCCTGTGCCTGACAGTGGCTTAATAAATTCAGCCCAAAGAGTGTATAAGCCTTTGTAGTCTGAGGAGCGAAGTGTATTAACAGTTGTTTTTTTTTTTTCTTCTGTATGCTAATGCTTTGTTATCAGGGGCCTTGCAGATCCTGGAGGGATTGTCCTTCTCAGGTTTAATCAGTTCATGGATAGTAAGCAACTTGCTACTCAAGCTAGCCAGCTTTTCAAATGCATACAAACCAATCCAGAGCCCACACTCCCAACCACCTTCCTTTCAGAAGTCTGACTCTCTAAGCCACTATCCACCTCCACTATCACTCCACGGCCAGGTACCAGACAACTAGGAACTAGGGAGAGGTTCTGTGTCCCAGAGCTGGCTAGAATTATTCAAACCAGTTAATCCTAACCCTGCCCATCCTTCTTCACTGATTTCTTCCCACGGAAACCACAATGTGATCCCTCGCCCATGGTTTTCGTCTTTTCTCTCTCTGTCTCCTGAAGACCCTAGTGCTTCCTCATGTGACCTCGTGGCACATGGTGTGCCTCTTCCTCTTGGAATCTGTGAGTAAACAAACTATAATAACAATTACTGATCTGTCGGCCTGACCATACCTAAGTAAGAATAAAACCTATATTAAAATAGGGAGCACATTGAGATCAGTAAGTATAAAGCAGAAGGAATGTTAAGGCCAGTGGATGAATCAAGGCACTTTCTACCCCTAATAGTACTACAGCAGCCTTCCAAAGCACAGATAAAACCTAGGAAGGTAGGAGTTGATGGAAAAAGCTCTAAAATCAGTGAGATCATCTTGAATGTATTATGTCTAAGGTGAGATGAATCTGAATTGGCTAAGATTTAGTTTTTGCCATCAGAAAGCAGGCCTGAAACAAAAACTGGTTTAAGTTATAGAAAAGGCTCAGTGGTAAAGAATCCAACTGCCAAGGCAGTAGATGCCACAGACACAGGTTTGATCCTTGATTCAGGAAGATCCCCTGGAGGAGGAGGAAATGGCAGCTCACTTTAGTAATCCCATGGACAGAGGAGCCTGGTAGGACAGAGGAGCCTGCAGTCCATGGAGTCACAAAGTCAGTCACGACAGAGCGACTGAGCACATACACATGCACAGAAAAGAAAGGAAGTTATAAATCCTGTACCTGTGATCTTATAGAATGCAAATTGGATCCTGGGATGGATAGAAGAGAGAGTTGATATAGAAATAAAGAATGAATGGAATTCATCGAACTAGATAGAGCAGAGGTTGGCGAACTCTAGACCCATGGGCCAAGTCCAACCTGTTTTTGTAAATAAAGTTTTGTTGGAACAGAGCTGAATCCATTCATACACACACACACACACACACACACACACACACACAGTATTTATGGTTGATTTCTACCTAAAAGGTAGAATTGAATAGCTGTGATAAAGACTATGTGTCTCACAAAGCCTCAAATATTTGCTGCCTTGCCCTTGCCTAAAAAAGGTTTGCTCTGAACTGGAATATAATCTCTGCCAGTTCAGTTCAGTCACTCAGTCATATCTGACTCTGAGACCCCATGGACTGCAGAATGCCAGGCTTCTCTGTGCATCACCAGCTCCTGGAATTTGCTCAAACTCATGTCCATCGAGTTGGTGATGCTATCCAACCATCTTATCCTCTGTCATCCCCTTTTCCTCCTGCCTTCAATCTTTCCCAGCATCAGGGTCTTTTCCAGTGAATCAGTTCTTGCCATCAGGTGGCCAAAGTATTGGAGTTTCACCTTCAGCATCAGTCCTTCCAATGAATATTCAGGACTGATTTCCTTTAGGATTGACTGCTTGGATCTCCTTGCAGTCCAAGGAACTCTCAAGAGTCTTTTCCAACACCACAGTTCAAAAGCATCAATTCTTCAGTGCTCAGCTTTCTTTATGATCCAACTCTCATATCCATACATGACTACTGGAAAAACCATAGCTTTGACTGGATGGACCTTTGTTGGAAAAGTAATGTCTCTACTTTTTAATATGCTGTCTGGGTTGGTCATAGCTTTTCTTCCAAGGAACAAGTGTCTTTTAATTTCTTGACTGCAGTCACCATCCCCAGTGATTTTGGAGCCCAAGAAAATAAAGTCTGTCACTGTTTCCGTTGTTTCCCCATCTATTTGCCATGAAGGGATGGGACCAGATGCCATGATCTTAGTTTTCTGAATGTTAAGTTTTAAGCCAACTTCTTTGCTTTCCTCTTTCACTTTCATCAAGAGACTCTTTAGTTCCTCTTCACTTTCTGCCATAAGGGTGGTGTCATCTGCATATCTGAGGTTATTGATATTTATCCCAGCAATCTGATTCCAGCTTGTGATTCACCCAGGCTGACATTTCGCATGATGTACTCTGCATTTAAGTTAAATAAGCAGGGTGACAGTATACAGCCTTGATGTGCTCCTTGCCCAATTTGGAATCAGTCTGTTGTTTCATGTTCAGTTCTAACTGTTGCATCTTGATCTGCATACAGATTTCTCAGGAGGCAGGTCAGGTGGTCTGGTATTCCATCTCTTGAAGAATTTTCCAGTTTGTTGTGATCCACACAGTCAAAGGCTTTGGCATAGTCAATAAAGCAGAAGTAGATGTTTTTATGAAATTCTCTTGCTTTTTCTGTGATTCAACAGATGTTCGCAGTCTCTGATTCTTCTGCCTTTTCTAAATCCAGCTTGAACATCTGGAAGTTCTCAGTTCATGTACTGTTAAAGTGTAGCTTGAAGGATTTTGAGCATTACTTTTCTAGCATGTGAGATGAGTACAATTTTGTGGTAGTTTGAACTTTCTTTGGTATTGCCTGTCTTTAGAATTGGAATGAAACTGACCTTTTCCAGTCCTGTGGCCACTGCTGAGTTTTCCAAATTTTCTGACATATTGGGTGCAGCACTTTAACAGCAATAATCTCAGCAAAGGCTAAATTAATATTGCGATGGTGGTCTACTGACCTGCAGTTTAAATTTCTCCTACTGAGAATAAGCTTGACCTCAAAATATAGGGTAGTTAGCCCAGTTGCAGAGGTTATGAGAAATATAAAGAATAGGAACATGAAAAAGGTGGCACATTATTACAGTTGCCCTAGAGCTCCTCATGTGATCTTTTTCATGTGTTGGGTGTCTGTTTATACTAGATTTTGTATCTGGAAGGTGTATGTTCTGTGCTATCTCTGGGCATATGCCTATGTATAAGTGGTTCTCATAGCTGGGTCATCTTATCCCCTGAGTTTCAGTTCTCCAAGGATGAAAGCACAAACTAGGAAATCAGGTGGAGTGGGTCTTAGCTTTTGTTCTGTCACACTTTGGGAGTGCCTTTTTCAAGTCCCTTAAACCAGTGTTTTAACTAGAGGGGAGGCAATACTTTGTTCCTCCATCCCAGGGGACATTTGGCTGTCAGGAGACATTTTTGGTTTTCACAGCTAGAGGCTGGTTGGTAATACAAGCAGGGTTTAGGCAGATGGTACTATAGCTGAATAGAAACCAAAGATGCTGCTAAGCATCCTACAGAGCACAAGAGAGCCCCAAACAAATGAAGCCTTATACTAAGTCAGGGCCTCCAAGCGACAGTAGCACCGCCTTCTCACTGCAGCACTGTTCATCGAGCCAAGGTGCGGAAACGACTTTAACGTCGGTTGATGGATGAATGGCCTGAAAGATAGGGTATATACATACAGTAGAATATTATTCAGTCTTCAAAAGGAACAAAATCCTTCAGTATGCAACAACATGGATGAAACTTGAGGACATGATGCTAAGTTAAATAAACCAGTCACACACAGACTCCTTGATTCCACTTATATGAGTTATTTAAACTAGCTAAACTCACAGAAGTAAAGAATAGAATGGTCATTTTCAGGAACTTGGGAAAGGAAGTAGAGTGTTGCTAATTAATGGATGTCAAATTTCAGTTATGCAAAATAAGTTCTAGAGATCTGTTGTACAATACTGTGCCTATAAATAACAATTTCATATTATACACTTTAAAATCTGCTATGAAGGCAGAGCTCATGTTAACTCTTCTAATATACATTATCTAGCCTACAATGTCAACAGTGCTAAGGCTGACAAAACCTGACTTAGACTTTTTTGGAAGTTCAGTTTCCCCCATCTACACATGTATCCAACCTCACACCAGTTTTTTTAAGATAAAATGAGATAATGATGTAAAAGTTTCCATAATAACACGTAGCAAACATATACTATTCTCATTATTCATTGTAAATAATGATTTACTATAGTAATATTCATTGTTATAAACTAAATGTTCCTGCTAATTTGTTAAATATGCCACAATTTGCTCTTTTACCAGACTATTCCATTTTATTGGAGGTAGTCCTTATAGTCTATACCAAACTCACCTGTTTTCTAATAGCTCAGGGAATGTGACTCGACTTTACCATTTACCACATAATGTTAGTTGTGTATCTTCTTATATATACTATTTTTCTCCTTGAGAATCTGGATTGTACCTCACTTTTGCTGCTAGCCTGAAATCAACACTCAGTAAATGGTAGAGTAGGTTATTTGAAATGTCCAGTTATAAATGGATGTCAGTTGTTGAAATCATCATGCCACTTAGGAATGCTCTCAGCTGCCAGTCACTGCAAACTTGACTTACATTGTCCCCAAAGATGGAAGGGGTTTAATGTAGACTGTTGCAGGCCCAACAGTGTCAGACTTGAGATGTCAGTACTAACATCTCTCAGTTCATTGGCCTTTTCACTTCAGCTATAGGTATCACCAACCATCCTCAGGGTGGAAAGTAGAAGAAGTGAGGGCATTGCTTAGGCCGCATGTATAATTTAATTTCAGTAAACAATAACTTTTCTAGAAGCTTCCCTAATTGAATTTTACATACATGTCATGACCGGGAAGTAGAATACAAACTCCCCTCTGCAAAAAAAAAAAAAAAAAAGACTGGGGAAGTACATAAATTTTCAATCTCTATATTGGAATGTTCCAGGGACAAGGGGAATGACAGTGGTTTTGGGAGCCATCCACACTAGATTCCTCGGGTGATCCGGGTACAGTAGTAATTTTGAGATAAACATGCTTTTCATGAAGCTAATAATTAAAAAGGAGAGTTAGCAGTTAAAGTACTTCTAGAAATGTGTGATACTACATTGGTTAAAAATGAAAGCTCCCTCTAATTTTATATTTCCATTAAATACAAAATGGGTCTCAAAAGGATCCATAAAGTAGAACAAATACCAAGAGTGCAGAATTGTTCAGTTATACTTTTTTAAAAAAGTATCAGCGTGTTTATAATCTTTTATTTTAAATAAATCAGTAATAAAAAGGAAGTAGCAAACCTTTGCCATTAGCAGAATGTGGGGGGAACTCTAGTATATGATTCCTTCTCCCATTTGGAGCTAACACCCCACTGATACAATGTTGAAGGAGAGAGCATCTTTCCTTCCATCATAGAGCCTGAACAGGAAAGCTGCTTCTTCTCTCCATGGCTTCATAGCAGGGAACAAGCAGCCGGAAGACCTGGTCTCCATCAGCTGGACCTTCCTGCCTAGGACTTTGAATTCTTTAATGAAAATACCGAAAGAAATTATTCCTGATAGCTGTGAGAATGGCCAGCAGCAGTGGGGCTCTGCAGCTGTGAAAGGCATTTCTTGACAGACAATTTCTGTTAAAATATTGTTTGATGTATTTATTGTGTTCTTTCAAAAAATTCACTTCTTTGTTTAAAACATTTGAAACCAGCTATAGGTTTGCAAACAAAACCCTTGACTGATAGCATAACTATTCATAGATAAGCATATTTTTGCTTACAAAGTTAAGGTCAAATAGAGTTTATGAAGTTGTATGACAAAAATAAGCTTACGTCGTATTTTTTCCTACTTGCAAACTTAAGGTAAGATTGTTAGTAATATGTGGACAAAAGGCCCCAGATAGAGAAATAGGAATATAAATAGTCTCCAATCTGGCATTTTCGAATTTGAGGCATGTATAGTGTGAACAAAACAAACTCCTGCTGTTTCAACAAATTCTCGGCACAATTTCACCCTTAATTCCTTATCAAGCAGCAGGTTTGTCTATTAACCAAACTCATACACAAAGTGTATTTCCTTGGTTCCTTCCATTATATTTTTCCTTTGTTATTACTGGTTGAGAAATTAATGAGAACAAACTCTCCTATCCAACCATAGCAAGTACAGAAAACCAAAAAGAGCACTTTTGATAAAGCTAGTATAGATGAAGCTAGGACTTCATGAATCAGAGCTAACACACACAGTGATAATGGAAACATCTTATCCACATCTGATTTGCTCACATATAGTTATTTAGATAACAAATAACACAGTCCTGGATAGGGAGACTCTGATTTGATTTCAATCTCATAGTCCAAGTAAATATAAAATGCTGTCAACCCAGCAGACATAAATCTCTACTATCTCATTTTTATCACAGTCTCTGCATTTGGAAAAATATAAGTGAAAAGGCATTTTGTCCTACCTTGTTTAGTACACAATTACATGGTTTAAAGGAGATAAAAATTTCAAATTGTTAGAACGATAGCATTGCTCAAATGATTGTTAGAAACTAAAGCATTCCCCTTCCCACAAATGTAGGCACAGGGAAAATAAAACCAAAAAACAAAAAACAGTAGGAATGAAAAATGTTAATTGTTTCATGTTCTTCTATTTTTGGTCTTAATGACCACAGGCTGTGTGCCACTGAGTAAAATACTCATTTGGAGAAAAAGACTATTGCATGACATATTTCAATTAAGGACAATTTAGACTAATTCTAAGAAAACTCCTACATACTGTACTTGCCATAAACTAAGCAATCCACTTAGGAACCAAATGAACGTGTGTGAACCACGTGGGTGAATTATGATTGCCCTGGGGATCCTGGTTTTACTTTTCCTTGTCCTTGTAGGATTAAATAACTTTTGCAACATAAATATCAACAAATGACTATAGCAGTCTGATCAGGCCTTTGGATTCAAAGAAATGCTATTGCTGTGAAAATACTCAGCTATCTGAGTAACAGGAAGTGTCCATGGGTGTGTCTGCTAACTCATTCATCACTGCCAAGGTGCTGATTCTGCTAACCCATCTGTCTCACACGAGCACCTGTGAATGACCTTGGCCCCAGGAGCAAGGCTCTTCACTTAATCATTTAACCCATGCCAGATTTTCAGTCACCTCTTCTCTTTTCTCTGCTATAAATCCATCCATTTTTTAAACCTTCCCAGAGCACATCCTATCCATTCACATTGTGCCCTTTGGAATATCTTTGCTTATGGCAGTAGTGGGTGGAGAAGTCCTGGTATTACTTTATGAATGTATCTTGAGGCTGTCTTTTCCAATGAATGGGAAATTCCTTCAGGACAGCGTCCATCGCCTCCCTTCTTCATTTCTCAGGGTGACACAGCAGGAATATAGATAATATAGCCTATTAGGGAAAAGTAATTTTTCTAAGACAACCATTCCTAGTTTCTAGTTGTCCAAAGTCTTAGCCAGATTGCTCCCTGCTACTTGATGAGAAGTATTCCCTCCTCCATCTCCCTGTCTATCTTCTCACATATCAGAAAAATATACAACTTTGACAGGCATCTGGGACTATTTGCACTTGGAGGTTTCCAACTGGTAACAGAGATTCAAACCAATTCTTATCTCTAATCCTGGTAAAGCATTAAGCACAGATTCAAGTGCTCTTTTTTTTTTTTTTTTTTTTTTTCAGTTACTAATTGTCAGTTTTTTTCTTTCTTCTTATTGTTATTTTTTTTTTTAATTTTTTTTTATTTTTTTTTTTTATTCTTCCAATTTTATTTTATTTTTAAACTTTACATAATTGTATTAGTTTTGCCAAATATCAAAATGAATCCGCCACAGGTATACATGTGTTCCCCATCCCGAACCCTCCTCCCTCCTCCCTCCCCATACCATCCCTCTGGGTCGTCCCAGTGCACCAGCCCCAAGCATCCAGCATCATGCATCGAAACTGGACTGGCAACTCGTTTCCTACATGATATTTTACATGTTTCATTGCCATTCTCCCACATCTTCCCACCCTCTCCCTCTCCCACAGAGTCCATAAGACTGTTCTATACATCAGTGTCTCTTTTGCTGTCTCGTACACCGGGTTATTGTTACCATCTTTCTAAATTCCATATATATGCATTAGTATACTGTATTTATGTTTTTCCTTCTGGCTTACTTCACTCTGTATAATAGGCTCCAGTTTCATCCACCTCATTAGAACTGATTCAAATGTATTCTTTTTAATGGCTGAGTAATACTCCATTGTGTATATGTACCACAGCTTTCTTATCCATTCATCTGCTGATGGACATCTAGGTTGCTTCCACGTCTTGGCTATTATAAACAGTGCTGCGATGAACATTGGGGTACACGTGTCTCTTTCCCTTCTGGTTTCCTCAGTGTGTATGCCCAGCAGTGGGGTTGCTGGATCATAAGGCAGTTCTATTTCCAGTTTTTTAAGGAATCTCCACACTGTTCTCCATAGTGGCTGTACTAGTTTGCATTCCCACCAACAGTGTAAGAGGGTTCCCTTTTCTCCACACCCTCTCCAGCATTTATTATTTGTAGACTTTTGGATCGCAGCCATTCTGACTGGTGTGAAATGGTACCTCATAGTGGTTTTGATTTGCATTTCTCTGATAATGAGTGATGTTGAGCATCTTTTCATGTGTTTGTTAGCCATCTGTATGTCTTTTTTGGAGAAATGTCTATTTAGTTCTTTGGCCCATTTTTTGATTGGGTCGTTTATTTTTCTGGAGTTGAGCTGTAGGAGTTGCTTGTATATTTTTGAGATTAGTTGTTTGTCGGTTGCTTCATTTGCTATTATTTTCTCCCATTCTGAAGGCTGTCTTTTCACCTTGCTAATAGTTTCCTTTGATGTGCAGAAGCTTTTAAGGTTAATTAGGTCCCATTTGTTTATTTTTGCTTTTATTTCTAATATTCTGGGAGGTGGGTCATAGAGGATCCTGCTGTGATGTATGTCAGAGAGTGTTTTGCCTATGTTCTCCTCTAGGAGTTTTATAGTTTCTGGTCTTACGTTTAGATCTTTAATCCATTTTGAGTTTATTTTTGTGTATGGTGTTAGAAAGTGGTCCAGTTTCATTCTTTTACAAGTGGTTGACCAGATTTCCCAGCACCACTTGTTAAAGAGATTGTCTTTAATCCATTGTATATTCTTGCCTCCTTTGTCGAAGATAAGGTGTCCATATGTGCGTGGATTTATCTCTGGGCTTTCTATTTTATTCCATTGATCAATATTTCTGTCTTTGTGCCAGTACCATACTGTCTTGATAACTGTGGCTTTGTAGTAGAGCCTGAAGTCAGGTAAGTTGATTCCTCCAGTTCCATTCTTCTTTCTCAAGATCGCTTTGGCTATTCGAGGTTTTTTGTATTTCCATACAAATTGTGAAATTATTTGTTCTAGCTCTGTGAAGAATACTGTTGGTAGCTTGATAGGGATTGCGTTGAATCTATAAATTGCTTTGGGTAGTATACTCATTTTCACTATATTGATTCTTCCAATCCATGAACATGGTATATTTCTCCATCTATTAGTGTCCTCTTTGATTTCTTTCACCAGTGTTTTATAGTTTTCTATATATAGGTGTTTAGTTTCTTTAGGTAGATATATTCCTAAGTATTTTATTCTTTCCGTTGCAATGGTGAATGGAATTGTTTCCTTAATTTCTCTTTCTGTTTTCTCATTATTAGTGTATAGGAATGCAAGGGATTTCTGTGTGTTGATTTTATATCCTGCAACTTTACTGTAGTCATTGATTATTTCTAGTAATTTTCTGGTGGACTCTTTAGGGTTTTCTATGTAGAGGATCATGTCATCTGCAAATAGTGAGAGTTTTACTTCTTCTTTTCCAATTTGGATTCCTTTTATTTCTTTTTCTGCTCTGATTGCTGTGGCCAAAACTTCCAAAACTATGTTGAATAGTAATGGTGAAAGTGGGCACCCTTGTCTTGTTCCTGACTTTAGAGGAAATGCTTTCAATTTTTCACCATTGAGGATAATGTTTGCAGTGGGTTTGTCATATATAGCTTTTATTATGTTGAGGTATGTTCCTTCTATTCCTGCTTTCTGGAGAGTTTTTATCATAAATGGATGTTGAATTTTGTCAAAGGCTTTCTCTGCATCTATTGAGATAATCATATGGTTTTTATTTTTCAATTTGTTAATGTGGTGTATTACATTGATTGATTTGCGGATATTGAAGAATCCTTGCATCCCTGGGATAAAGCCCACTTGATCATGGTGTATGATCTTTTTAATGTGTTGTTGGATTCTGATTGCTAGAATTTTGTTAAGGATTTTTGCATCTATGTTCATCAGTGATATTGGCCTGTAGTTTTCTTTTTTTGTGGGATCTTTGTCAGGTTTTGGTATTAGGGTGATGGTGGCCTCATAGAATGAGTTTGGAAGTTTACCTTCCTCTGCAATTTTCTGGAAGAGTTTGAGCAGGATAGGTGTTAGCTCTTCTCTAAATTTTTGGTAGAATTCAGCTGTGAAGCCGTCTGGACCTGGGCTTTTGTTTGCTGGAAGATTTTTGATTACAGTTTCAATTTCCATGCTTGTGATGGGTCTGTTAAGATTTTCTATTTCTTCCTGATCCAGTTTTGGAAAGTTGTACTTTTCTAAGAATTTGTCCATTTCTTCCACGTTGTCCATTTTATTGGCATATAATTGTTGATAGTACTGTGTGTTTCTATGTGTAACAGCCAAGGGTTGGATCTGTGTTTTTTGTTTACCTTTGTATCAAAAACATTAGCCTAGAAGTTAGTGTGTTGTAGACCCTGTCTGTTCATATATTGAGCAAATAGATGTAAGCATTCCCTAAGTGCTAACACTTGTCAAGGTGCTGGAAATACAGTAGTGGACAAAAGACTCATATATTCCTGACTTCTTGGGCTTAGAGTCTGACTTATAAAAGAGTAAGAGCTAAGACTGAGCAGTGCTTACTCTGTGCCTGATACTTTTTTAGAAACATTACATATATCTTTGACTTTTAATTTCATACTAACCAGGCAGTGAGATACTATTAAACTGAGATGCTTTGTTGAATAAATAATACATATATACCAAATGTTATAATATATTTTACTATACCATAATATACAGTATATATTTATTAAGTGATGTAACATATATACATAAAAGCAAACTGTTAACATATAACATATAGCATATGATATACACAATACATATAAAATGTATGTTTATGTATGTGTAAATATGCACATATATACCTATATAAAATAAATGCTTATGTACAGATACACAATATATAACACTGAAGGAAATAATGCTGCTCTAATATGTTTGATGGCTGAAGTGTGCTGGCCTGTTCCTTCATCCTCAGCCACCTTCCCCACATCTCCCGAGGCACCTCCTCAAATCTCAGTTTGAAAGCCCTCATCTAGCTCTGGGTTTTCATTTATACGTGGACATGCTGAGATTCAGAGAGAGAAAGTGACTTGTTTAAGGTCTCAAAACTAAGTAATGGCTGAGCCAACGTTAGAAATCTGATCTTCAGGTGAAAAAACTGAAGCTCAGGGATTTTGTCACATGTTCAGAGCTCACAGGTAGTAAGTGATAAAACTACAGTTACATTATGATTTGCCCTATTCTTCCCTGTGTTCATTAAACTGAGCCCAGACACGCTGGCATTAACTTTCCTTTACAGGTATATTCCTGGCATCCCTCAGTCCAAAGCTCTACTCTGGCCTCAGTTTCAGTTCAGTTCAGTTGCTTGGTTGTATCCAACTCTTGTGACCCCATGAACTGCAGCACGCCAGGCTTCCCTGTCTGTCATCAATTCCCAGAGCTTGCTCAAACTCATGTCCATTGAGTCGGTGATACCATCCAATCATCTCATCCTCTGTCAGCCTCTTCTCTTGTCCTCAATCTTTCTCAGCATCGGGGTCTTCTCCAGTTAGTCAGTTCTTGCCATCAAGTGGCCAAAATATTGGAGTTTCAGCTTCAACATCAGTCCTTCCAATGAAAACTAAGGACTGATTTCCTTTAGGATTGACTGGTTGGATCTCTTTTCAGTCCAAGGGACCTGTAAGAGTCTTCTCCAACACTGCATTTCAAAAGCATCAATTCTTCAGCACTCAGCTTTCTTTATAGTCCAACTCTCACATCCATATATGACTACTGGAAAAACCATAGCTTTGACTGGACAGACCTTTGTTGGTAATGTCTCTGCTTTTTAATATGCTGTCTGGGTTGGTCATAGCTTTTCTTCCAAGGAGCAAGTGTCTTTTAATTTCATGGCTTCAGTCACCATCTGCAGTGATTTTGGAGCCCAAGAAAATAAAGTCTGTCACTGTTTCTATTGTTTCCCCATCTATTTGCCATGAAGGGATGGGACCAGATGCCATGATCTTAGTTTTCTGAATGTTAAGTTTTAAGCCAACTTTTTCTCTCTCCTCTTTCACTTTTATCAAGAGGCTCTTTAGTTCCTCTTCGCTTTCTGTCGTAATGGTGGTGTCATCTGCATAGCTGAGGTTATTTATATTTCTCCTGGCAATCTTGATTCCAGCTTGTGATTCATCCAGGCCGGCATTTCACAAGAGTACAGTTTGTGATGTACTCTACATTTAAGTTAAATAAGCAGGGTAAGGTGACAATATATGGCTTTGACATACTCCTTTCCCAATTTGGAACGAGTTCGTTCCAGGTCTAGTTCTGGCTGTTGTTTTATGAGCTGCATACAGGTTTCTCAGGGGTCAGGTAAGGTGGTCTGGTATTCCCATCTCTTTAAGAATTTTCCACAGTTTGTTGTGATCCACAAAGTCAAAGGCTTTGGTATAGTCAATAAAGCAGAAGTAGATGTTTTTCTGAAACTCTCTTGCTTTTTTGATGATCCAATGGATGTTGGCAATTTAATCCCTGGTTCCTCTGCCTTTTCTAAATCCAGCTTGAACATCTGGAAGTTCTCGGTTCATGTACTGTTGAAGCCTAGCTTGAGGGATTTTGAGCATTACTTTGCTAGTGTGTGAGACGAGTGCAATTGTGTGGTAGTCTGAACATTCTTTGGTATTACCTGTCTTTGGGATTGGAATGAAAACTGACCTTTTCCAGTCCTGTGGCCACTGCAGAGTTTTCCAAATTTTCTGGCATATTGAGTGCAGTGCTTTCACAGCATCATCTTTTAGGATTTGAAATAGCTCAACTGGAATTCCATCACCTCCACTAGCTTTGTTTGTAGTGATGCTTCCTAAGGCCCACTTGACTTTGCATTCGAGGATGTCTGGCTCTAGGTGAATGATCACAGCATTGTGATTATCTGGATCATTAAGATCTTTTTTGTATAGTTCTTCTGTGTATTCTTGCCACCTGTTCTTAACATCTTCTGCTTCTGATATGTCCATACCATTTCTGTCCTTTATTGTGCCCATCTTTGTATGAAATAGTCCCTTTGTATCTCTAATTTTCTTGAAGAGATCTCTCATCTTTCCCATTCTATTATTTTCCTCTATTTCTTTACATTGATCACTTAGAAAGGCTTTCTTATCTCTCTTTGCTATTCTTTGGGACTAGTTTTTCATCCCTTAAATAGACTGGCAACAATAAGTACCAATATCTCCTGTTTTGTTCTTCTTTCTCAAGATTCTTTGGGGTATTTGGCCTTTTTGCTCCTGTACAAATTTTAGAACTATTTACTCCAGTTCTATGAAAAATTCTGTTGGTATTTTAATAGGAATTCCATTGAATTTTTAGATATTCTCAGTTAGTACGGACATTTTAATAATATTAATTTTTCCAGTCCGTGAGCATTGCATATCTTTGTGTTTGGTGTCTTTTTTTTTTTTTTTTTTCATCAGTGTCTTAGAGATTTTCTAATATAGGTCTTTTACCTCCTTGGTTAGATTTATTCTTAGGTATTTTGTTGTTCTTTATTTAATTGTAAATGGGATTACACTCTTAATTTCTCTTTCTTCTAGTTCATTGTTAGTATAGGAAATGCAACAGATTTATGTGTATTAATATTTTTATCCCACAACTTTATTGAATTCATTAATGAGTTCTAATATTTTTGGGGTAGTGTCTTTGGGATTTTCTGTATAGAATCATGTCATCTGCAAATAGTGTCAGTTTTGCTTCTTCCATTCCAATTTGAATTCCTTTTGTTTCTTTTTCTTGCCTGATTGCTGTGACTAAGGGCCCTGCATTTTCATTTTGCGCTGGACTCTGAAACTTCTTGATATGTAGCCACTCCTGCATGTGTTTCTTCACGTGATATGTTATGTAAATGACTATTGTAATAGGTAACACTGAGAAACAGTTTGTCTCCTCTGATGGATTATGAGCTCCTTGAAGCCTAGGACTTGTCTTATTTAGCATTGTATCCTCAGCACCAGTGGATGGAACCAGTGATGAAGTTCAAGGCTCAGGAATATCCTTCTCTCTGTTCCATAATAGTCTCCTAATTTGGAGAAAATGTTTGACCTCTAGGAAAGTGCTTGGCCTCTAGGCAGTTTGAATATTCACTCCGGGACAAGGTCCTTACCTTCCCAGTGTTGAAACTATTAACACTCATATTGCAGAAACACATAGAAGGCACATACCCCTTTCTCCTGCTTTGGTTGGTTTCCAAAACATGTATGCTGAGAAGGATTGGAAACATTTGATAGCTGCATAGATGAGGTGAAAATGTTTTGAAGCAAAAGGAACTGACTTATTCCACTAATGATGATTCGGTTCAGGGATAGCATTGTGGTATAATCATATCAACATCTTTAACCAGTGCTATTCCTGAAGATATGGTTGAGCAAAAGTTACAGTGACCTACACAAGACTTTTCTAAAATTAGACTTTTATAAATAAGTCCCCTTTGCTATATAACTAATGAATTGGTATCTGCTCATTTTCCCCCCATTGTTTAGTACATAGAGGTTTCACATTGCATTTAGAAATAGAAAGAGGGACTGGAAGAGGTAAACCAGAGTTAGAGGAAGGAGCAGATTGGAAGGCAGAGTTGCGATCACAGTGCTGTTATCAGCTTGACTTTATCAATAATCCCAGACAAGAAAGAACAGTCCAGATTGAGCAATAGTGATGATGGCAAGGTCAGCCTGGTAGAGGATGCAGCACTTAATAAGCTCCAAGGATCATGTTAGCTGAGCATCTACACCTCAGTGTGAGAGTATTACATAGAGATTCTGCTGCACTGTGCATTTGTTTCAGGCCTGTACTAGGACCTGGGAGCAGAGAGAAGAAAAACATAGACTTGGTCCTCAGAAAGCAGTAGTATGGTTAAGAGTAGGTGGTTAAGAGCTGCGAGACTGGGGCTAAAGTATTGGGTTCGAAATTGCTTGGCCACTTTCTGGCTGAGAAATCTAGTCCTAGTTACTTAACCACTCCGTACTTGAGTTTCCTCATCTGTATGATTGAATAGTTCTATTTCTTACTACAAATATTTCCTGTAGGGTTGAGTCAATACATAAAAGTGACTTAGCATAAAATGCTAACAACATATGAACAATACATAAATACGCTTAGCCAGGTGTAATCTGGGAAGGAAGACCTATGTTACAAGAGGCCCTTAACATGAGAAGGATGAAGCCAAATTCCTGAAGCCTAGAGTGACACACTACTAATAACAAACACCAAACAGGTTTAGCAGTGATGACTGTGGGTCACATAATTAGGACACAAAATAGATACCTTAGTAGACTTAATCTCTGCTGCTGCTGCTGCTAAGTTGCTTCAGTTGTATCTGACTCTGTATGACCCCATACACGGTAGCCCACCAGGCTCCCCCGTCTCTGGGATTCTCCAGGCAAGAACACTGGAGTGGGTTGCCATTTCCTTCTCCAATGCATGAAAGTGAAAAGTGAAAGTGAAGTTGCTCAGTCGTGCCCGACTCTTAGTGACCCCATAGACTGCAGCCTACCAGGCTTCTCAATCCATGGGATTTTCCAGGCAAGAGTACTGGAGTGGGTTGCCATTGCCTTCTCCGAGACTTAATCTCTGGAAGCTTTCAAATCACATATGATGTGCTTTTAGCAGAGGGCATAGGTTCAGAAGACTGTTGTGTGTGCATTTGGCAGTAGGGAGGGATTTCTCTTACTCTCCTATCACCTTGTGACGTTTTCTATTTCAGTAAATATCAGTAGATACCAAAGGTCTAAAACAGAAAAAGGAGGGAATTGTCATTACTGAATGTCTTCACTGGTTCCCTAATGTCTTACAGTGTCTTGCAGCTACACTGTGACAAGGGCCATGTGCCAGCAACAGCTTTAGTCTCTGTACCACTGTGGAGAGGGATCACCCTGGCTGGGCCAGTTTCTGCCGAAAGATGAGGGATGCAGACAGCAGACAGAGGGTCATCGAAATGTTTCTGTTGTTTATGAGTTAATCTGAACTGTTCACAAATGAAAATGCTGTTGGTCTTCTGAGTCTAGTTTTTCTTTCTCATCTCTTCTTTCCTTTTCAAGACAGCCAGCTTTCCAATGAAATTCACATCCTAGATAAGACCCTTGCTGCACAGGCAAGATAGCTGACATCAAGGCTCACAGACGATGTAAGTTATGACCAAATCAAAACCGCTTCTCTGGGTCCTGTCTGACAGAGATATGACATTTATATTAATATTTGACAAAGTTTCTCAATTAGTGATAGATGAACTGAAGCTCATCTTCATAGTGAGGTGATGTAATTTTCCCTTTTTAGATGATATTTGCATTGTAAATCTTTTTGAGGGCAGGAATGCTACATTTTTGCAATGTAATACTATCACAAAGCAGACCTATCGTGAGAGGAAGATTTTTTCTTTAGACAGAATCTGAGAAATAGTGCATTTCATATAAAAATAGTGCATTTCATATAACATTTTGAAGCAGATTGAGCAGAAGACTGCCGGAGAATTAGTTACTGCAGGAGTGGGAAGTGATTAACTCTGCGGGCCCTTTCAAGTCCACAAGGTTCCTTGCATCAAGGTGTGGCTGTAACATGGTGAATATAGTAATAGGGGGCCCTGGACTCTCAGATCATACTGGCTTTGTAAATATTAGATATTCATTTTCTAGAGAGTCTCATGATTCCCTCAGATGGATTTCATTTGATTATTTTTCCTAAAATAATTTCTATTTAAAGGCAACTTTAAAACTCAAAGATTTTCACTTTGGCCACCTTAAACCCATTTTAATGGGTCAGAATTCTAAGCAGAGAGTCACCGCTTGGGAGAAAAAAATCCTTAAATTTCTTTAACAAGAGATAGATCCAATTTTTACTCAACTCTGGAAAAAAAATGCATTATATGTTTCCCTTGATTAAATTTTCTTTTAATTCAAGTCTTAAAAATAGCATTTATATTGCTGGGCTTGAAAACATTTTCTAGATTGTCTTAGTACTGTTTTATATGTTACTGCACTGTTTGCATGGCCACAGAAGTGATCTGTTCTCCTTTTGGGTTTTCTCCCTACTTTAGCTTCAGCCAAAAATGAAGCATTAATCCCACGTTTTGGGCAGACATCTTGCCTGTTCCTAAGAAACTCAACTTCCAGCCAGTATTATTGGAGAGCTTTTAAAATGTGTCTCTACAGGCACAGACTACAGAGTGGAAAATGGATTGTGGAAAATTTAGGAATATTAGGACTGTGTTCCTCTCAAAATTTGCAAGTGCATGTCTTTTAAGAAAAGATGAGCAAGGACCCTTTTCTCAGCTGCCTACCAACATTATGCTTCAATCATGGTGAGCATTTGTCTGCCACTACCTCAAAGTAATATCTTCCACAACAACAAACCACAGTGTGTGTGTCTTCAGCAAAATGTAGCTACTTACCTTCATGTAGCTTTGGGTCCAAAGCATCCTTCCTGCACACCCTCCTCCCCTTCCTCATTGATTTCACATATTTGGATTTTCAAATGAAAGGGAAAATTTCTACACAATCAAAAGTGAAGCTCAAGTCTTGAGAAATAACCTGCTGCTGCTGCTGCTGCTAAGTCACTTCAGTCGGGTCCAACTCTGTGCGACCCCATAGACGGCAGCCCATCAGGCTCCCCCATCCCTGGGATTCTCCAGGCAAGAACACTGGAGTGGGTTGCCATTTCCTTCTCCAATACATGAAAGTGAAAAGGGAAAGTGAAGTCACTCAGTCGTGTCCGACTCTTCATGACCCCATGGACTGTAGCCCACCAGGCTCCTCCATCCATGGGATTTTCCAGGCAAGAGTATTGGAGTGGGGTGCCATTGCCTTCTCCGGAGAAATAACCTAAGACCACCCAAATAATCACATGCAGAGGCTGTTAATTTAGAACTCGCCGAAGCAATTAGCTGCCACTGTTTGTGTTTGACAGTGACTCAAAGGCAGGTAAGAGGGTGGGAAAGATTTCAAGTGAATAAAGAGACGGCTTCAGTTATGCTCTGATTTGAGTTTGTTGGTATGCAAAACTGGAGGCAGCTAACATGAGTATCTCATGGGATTGTTTGGGGAGCATGTTTGACTTTCTTTGGTTGATCTTAAGATAGAAGGATGAGGGGTAGAGGAGGGACAGCAAAGTTGAAAGTCCGCGACCAAGTTTTTACTATTCTGGACCAACTGCTGGAGACATTGTGGGTTGACTTCCTGGACTTCTTATTTGGATCAGAATTTATGTCATAGGTGGCCTGGCAGTTGTCCACCTCTGCATTCAGTCTCTCGGTCTCGGTAAAGGACTCACCTGAGAGTGAAGGTGTAGAGCTGTGCTGTCCTGTACAGTAACCTCTAGTTTTGTATGGTATTGAGCATTTGAAATGTAGTTAATCTGAAATGAAATGTGCTCTAAATGTACAATGCACACTGAATTTCAGAGCCTCCTTATGAAAAAAGAGAGAAATAATATTAATGATGTTTTAATATTGAGCAGGTGTTAAATGACAATATTGGGGATATATTAGGTTGAATGAAATATATTACTAAGATTAATTTCACCTCTTTCTTTTTTACTTTTTTTATAGTGCCCAGGAGAAAAAAAAAATTAAATACCATATGTGGGTCACATTTGTGACTTGCACTGTATTCTTCTAGACAGTAATGAAATGGAGGGTTGATGTATTAAAGTCTCAGGAGTGAAGGTGGTGTTTTCCCTGAGAATCCTTTACAAATGCTATGTATTATACATTTTCCATAACCAGGGCAGAGCAGTTCATAATGAGATGGCCCTTTTATGACTCAGGAGCTAAGGAGAAAAGACTTACCTGTTCAAAATATCACTACTTACAATTTTCATAGGATTGGTTCTACATATCTTTGGGGGGAGGCTGCATTTTGGTTTAGGCAATCCTTTTAAGGTACCTTTTAATTATATAAATACCAAATAATACAAGAGGTGAATTGAATGGATGAATCCCTAACTGGTATTAAAAACTGAAAGAGCTGCTTTTCTAAACTGAAGAGATTATCATGGTGTTAACATTTTTCTCTTTTCTAAAGAAAGAAGCTAGCAAGCAAACATAACAAGCAGAGCCTAGGATTCAGGAAGGAGAGAGCTGAGCAGAACTCTCTGTCCTTATTTCTGAGGATGAGGGTGTCCTAGGAGTAGAGTGGCTGTCATTTGAGAGCTAAGGAGGAAGCCGACTCTAGGGGACCCCCTACAGTGAAATTTGAGGAGAAGTAATGTCTAATAACCAGTTTTAAACTCTCCTCTTTATCTCTCGTAACTTTTTCTTTTCTTTTCTTTTCAATATCCTCAAGTCTGTAACGAAGTCAGACATTGGAGTTGGTTTGGCACTTCCTCAGGGAAACAGAAGGAAGGACCACATCCACATGTAGGGTGGCTGAAGCATGTGCATCAAATCCTTCACTTCCATCCTCCTCCTTTGTAGCACGATTTGTTTAGACACAAGCATTTAAAAGAAGACATCCCACTTTAATACCGTAAAACTATTACCCACTATTGTCTTCTGTGAATCTTTCTTCTGTTGCCTCAAGAATGTAGAACTGTAGCCAGTCTCAAAGGGTGCATACTATTGAAAGGGTTACTGAAGATTAAAAATAGCAGGCAGTTTATCTTGGGCTGCTGGGTATTGGTTTACTTTCCTCACAAAAACAGGCTTTAATTACAGAGCAAAGAATAAACTGGACTTGATTGCTCCTCCAAAAGACTGACATTTCAGTCTCTCCCACAAAATACTTATTGATGTTGATGTACGAGAAAGAGAAGAGTCAGAATACAAAGGAGCTTTGTGTTGCCAGCAGTTGGGAAAGCATCTTTTGTCTTCCCAACTTAGTCATTTTGATATGGAAGTCAGTGTGAGAGAATAAATATCAAACAGAACATTGTCATTTTCAGAATCTCTTTTGTGACTGTATTTTAGAAAACACCCACAGTAAGACAATTGAAGTGTGTGTGTTTTGTTTTTTTTTGAGCTGCTAGAAGAAAAAAAAAAACAAAAACTGACCGAATCCCAAATTCATGTTTAGGAAAAGATATTATTTATAATAATTATACTGCATTTTCCACACATGTTGAAAGACAGATGATTAAATATTCAAAAAGGAGAGGAAAAAGCCTCATTCACAATAATTGGTGACACATAAACCCCTCTGTGAATGCAGTTTGGGTTTAATTAAAATGCATATGCAGTGATATATTCCAAAAGAAGAGACAGTACCAGATAGTCAGGACTAAAGCTGTTGGAGTCTTTTCCTACCCCAGCAAGGGGCTTCAATAACATACCTTAGAAAAATATTCCTTGCAAATAGGTAAACAGCTGCTGTTAGCTAGACAAAGAAAGTAGACCACGGCGGATAATGTGTAAATAGAAAGAAATCCATCTGAAAACAACTCTTAAGAACACAAGTAAAGGGATGCCATTAGGAGTGACCATCAGATGGGCAGTGCAGATAGAGAGATTTTGATGAAGAAATACACATAGCTAGAAATATTTTCTGATGTGTATTATGAACTCCAGACTCTCAGGTTATTGGCTAGTGCTCTTACTTTTTTCCTGAATTGTTACAGCAAGTCCCAAAAAGATGGAGTGAAGAGAGAGAACGAGAGAGAGAAATAGAGAACATTTTTCATTGATTCCAAAGAATATAAAAGCAAGAAGTTTTATTTAAATATTATTTTCCAAAATGAGAAGAAAATGAAATCAAACTGGATATTTAAGAAAATAAAAAGGTGATGTGAAATATCTCTAAAGTCCACAGGATTTCTTACCATTCCTCAAGAGAGTGTGACATTTGTAGGGAGATAGGAGGACTCCAAAACAAGATTTCACTCACAGTCAGCTTAAGCTAGTTCTTGGCACCCTTAAATCCTCATCATTCTCAAGTATGCAGAAGGAATGCTTTAAATAACTCATGAAAATGGCAAAGTAGAGTTTTAGATTTCAAAACATTTCAGTGAGAAGCAACCCAAATGAACAGCATCAAAATCATCATTCTCTAGGAGTATCTCCCCCATCCCCTGCCCCGATCTGTGGCAATATGCTTGGATACAACCCAAAGCAAATGGGACACATGTACTCCTGCGTTTTAAAGACTGCACCAATTATTATTTCTTTTTAAGTTGTAGTACTAAGTCAAGTGTCCTTTTACGGACTGGTAAAATGAACCTCTGAAGATAAAATTATCTTTACAAATAGTATGACAGTGGCAATACTTCCAAGATATTCAATGGTAAGACCCAATTTAATGACAAATTTTAATAGGAATCTCAGTAGTGCTAGAACTGTGTTCAACTAATTATTAATCTGTAAGACATTTTAGTTACTCAGCATGCTGAGTAACTAGAGATATTATTTATTTAAAGGTAGGTTAAAAAATGAAACAAATTATTGAGATCACAGGTTCACTGCTTTAGAGTAAATTGAGAAAATGGCTGTGGTCCAAAGTAGTATTGATTATCCAGCTTTTTCTAGGCGAGCTGATCGCAGAAAATGTGACTCCCAGATTCTGTCTGTCTTTATTACAGAATTAAGTGGATAAACCTGAGGCTCTATTACAAGTGAGATATCTATGAAGGAAAGTCAGAGCTAACTCATTCTGGGAAGGTAAGTGGAATGCTCACTTTCTGGAATAGCACTGTCTGAATTCACAGATGCTGTGGTACTGTTACAATTACTCAACTCCCTAGGTTATAGTGGCTCAAATTCTGCCACTGACATTTTAACCTGTGCCCCAACTGTTTTATTTGTCATTTTGCCACCTGTGCACTCAGACCAGAACAGAGGGGATGGCTAGAAGCCATAATATTGATGGCTGAGGTCAAAAAAGTCATGACATTCCATTGGGCTGCTAGTGGAAAGAGTTCCTATCTCTGAATTCTTCTCAAGGCAACAGCTATCATCTCAATGAAGAGTTTTAACGGCACCCTTAAAATATACACTTTCCTGCAATAGACTTATTTATGCTGCCAGTCACTGTCTCAATGAATGTGATCTCTTTTCACCTCTAAGTAGAATTTACTGCTTGAGAAGGCATATTTGTTATAATTCTTTGAACTTTGTGTATTTAAGCTTGTGATCTAATCAATAGATTATAGATGCTTAGATGAGATACCTGATCAGATTAGAGCAAAACAATTTCACTCTGATTCAATATTATATAATTTGTATCATCATTTTTTTAATAATATGTGGTGAATGGAGAAAAATATAAAGGGAGAGATGATTAGGAAGACCTTATTTTGACTTGTATCTTAAATCTTATGCATGATGCTTTAGAATATATATACCTCTAATATGAAAAAAGATCTTAGAGTCTGATCAAAATATGAAAACATTGGTTTCTCATATAAGACTATCTAGCAAAGTTGCCTCAGTTGTAACACATACAGTAAGCATAAGATAAGTGAAATTCATCCTCTACACTATCTTAAAGGCCTATACTAAAACCCAGTAATGAGAACTTCCTAGTAGCGATAAACATTACAAGTGCTCCTTTTTAGATATACTTTTATTTTTCTCCAGAAAAAAATAGAAAGGTATTTTGTAAACGAGGCAGTTGTGATGGAGGTCTTTATTACTTTGGATGGTCTTGAGCATAGTTCCTTACCTCACTATACCTCAACTTCCATTAACTATAATATAAAGCAAAGGAAACTGTTCAGTTGGTCTCTGAATTTCCTTTTAGCGTTGAAACCCTTGATTCAAAGACATTCTGAGTTTCCAAAATAGCGTCATACTGCAGAGAAAACAATAAGCATATTTAAGGTATTAAAATAATACTAATGTTTTCTCTCCTTGTGCTTGGCCACTGTCTCTGAGAGTGGATGCATGACATTCTGTATGTACATCATAGATAACTTTGAAATTGCTACTTCCTGTGACAGAAAATGGAATCTCTTAAGGCTATCTTTGAATCAAATCAAATTATTTATCCTTGGTAAATAAAAGCAAGCTTGGTATATAGATGCTTATTCTTTGTCAGAATTAGGTATCAGATTTGTCTTTGGTGAAAAGTCAGTGGTCTAGGAACTGATTCTGCATCCATAGGCTAAACTTATGGTTTTGTTTCAGTGATACTTTGTACCCTGAGTTACCACTGAGATTATTCTGTATTTATCAATATAATACTTATCAATATAATCATGCTGAGAATGTGCAAAGATTTCAACATAGACTAATTTCTATTTCACTGCATGATTTTTCCCTTTTTGCTAAAATTCTGTGAAGATTCTAAATTGTCTTTTCCTCCTACAGTAGAGTTAGCATGTGTTCATAGGGATAGAAAGGAGCCCATCCCTAACCCTCCCCTTCAAACCTAATAAATATCAGAGCCAAACTGAAGTTAGCTGAGGTTTAGTGATAGAGGGACTGACTGAGACAATCAGTTTGTGTTTGTTGTAAGAAGCAAGGCTAGTGTAATTCTCTGAATGGTATACTGGCTAGAAAATAAGTAGCTAGTTTTCTGGAAATTGCAAGCAGGTCTGCATTTGCAAAGCCTATAATGGGAAAGGGAATAAATAGATTTTTTAATAACACTCTTAATGACCATTTCTGCACAACACACCTAATACCATTAACTTAATCCAAGGAAGACTGATATTTCTACCTTAAGCAAGCTGTACATATTGGCAAAACTCTTCTTGGAGTTACGACACTTTTTGCCCCTTTTGAAAAAGGAAAGAAAAAAGCACCTAATAGCCATGCTCTAGGAGAATAAATCATGATCTGATTACGTAGTTTAGCTGGCAAATAAATTTGTGATTTTTCCAACATTTATAAAGCACATGTGTTGAAATGCTGAACTCCTGCCCCTGCTGAAACTGTTAGGGCCCTGTTGAGACACACAGATACAGAGAGAAAATATGTAGAATAATGAGAAGCATTTTCATGATATTTAGTAATATTTGCTCTCAGAATTCTATTAATTTAAGAGAATGACTTGCAACTGTTACTGTGTTAAGAAACTTGGCAAGCACTAGAGTATAATTATTTCTGCTATCACACTGACACACACAAAAGAAAGAAAACCATTCACGGAATGTGTGCATGTATTTATGGCTCTTCTTATTTATGTTATTGTGATTTACAGTTCCCAGAAATTTGCCTCCTTCCTTCCTCCATGATGGAGAAAGAAGTATACACACATGGCATTGCATTTCTGACAATTAGTATTCCTCAAAAGAGCTAGTTCTAAATAGGACATGCTAATTCCTAGGAAAGCTGTTAATGAAGTCTTAGCATCTGCCTTATGGATATCTGAAAGTTATAGCTTTTCCATGGCAGTATTCACTAGTGTTTGCCTGGTGGCTAAGCAGGACAGTTCTTCACTGTGTGAGATTGTCCAGAGCATTGCAGCCACTTCCCATCTCTAACTCCAGATCTACTAAATGCTAAGAATCATTGTGTCTTCATAATAAACACTTTTGATTAATCGCCATGGCACCCCACTCCAGTATTCTTGCCTGGAAAATCCCGTGGATGGAGGAGCCTGGAAGGCTGCAGTCCATGGGGTTGCTGAGGGTCAGACACAACTGAGTGACTTCCTTTCACTTTTCACTTTTATGCATTGGAGAGGGAAATGGCAACCCACTCCAATGTTCTTGCCTGGAGAATCCCAGGGATGGGGGAGCCTGGTGGGCTGCTGTCTATGGGGTCATACAGAGTTGGACATGACTGAAGCGACTTAGCAGCAGCAGCAAATAGATAACACTTTGAGAATGACCCTCAGGTTACCCTGGGATGATCTGAGGAAGGGCTGCTATCCTAAGCTTTCTCTTTTTTAATAGAAGTGTTGTCTTAGCAATAAAGAATCTGCCTGCAATTCAGGAGACATGGTTTTGATTCCTGGTTTGGGAAGATACCCTGGAGGAGGGCATAGCAACCCACTCCAGTATTCTTGCTTGGGAAATCCCAAGAGGAGCCTGGTGGGCTATAGTCCATGGGGGTCACAAGAATCGGACAATGACTTAGCAACTAAACCACCACCACCACCACATGTTTGATTTACAATGCTATATCAGTTTCAGCATATCGTGTACAGCATAGTGATTCAGTATTTTTTCAGATTATGTTCCATTTTAGGTTATTGCAAGATAATAGATACAACTCCCTGTGTTATATAGTATATCCTCATTGTTTATCTATTTTAGATGTAGTGGTTTGTATCTGTTAATCCCATACCCCTATGTCCCTCCCTTCTTTCCTCTCTGCTTTGGTGACCACACATTTGTTTTCTGTATCTGTGAGTATGTTTCTGTTTTGCATATATATTCACTTGTGTTATTTTTTAGAGTCCATATATAAATGATATCATATAGTATTTGGCTTTCTTTGCCTGACTTATTTCATTAAGCATAATATCTCTAGGTACATCCGTGGTGCTTCAAATGGCAATATTTCATTCCTTTTTATGACTGAGTAAAATACCATTGCCTCTAATAATTATGTAGAATGTGGAAAACTCAGAATGCCTCCTCTCCCTAGGGCCTTATGCAATATGCCTTATATTTTTTAAAGTAATCGCTCTTTGCCTGATGGGATGTAACTAAGTTAAAGAAAAGTAAAACAAAAATAATACTATCTTCACTGGCCTTGCTGGCTGAATCATAGTACCTTGCTATGCCCAAAGGACTTCTCTGAGAAGGGTAAGATTGAAGAGTAGTCCCAGAACATCTAATCATCAGGACACAGGTATGTATTGTCCTGAGGACAAGGAAAGGCTAATGTGATCACTCCATTCCACAAGGATTTTTTGGAAACTGAGTCAATTAACTTAGCCAGAAGTTAATAAGGAAGTTTACTAAGGGACACATGGAGATAGGAATCAGTGTAAGCCCAACTCAGTTCAGCAAACTGAACTGATAACTAGCAAAATGTTAGGGTTTTTTTCCTGGAAGATAACCAATGATTTAATTCTGCTTCTCCGTTTTTCCACTGCTTTTTGAAATTTGGGATATTTTTTTAAGGAAAAAAATGATTCAGATAATCTTACTTTTTTTTTTTTTTTTTAAAGGCAGAATGCCACATGCAGCACATCAGTTAGATGTGTCTGGAGTCTTGAAAGTTTGATCACTATGCATTCCTCATACAAATGGACCTTGAGAGTTTGTTTGAAGGTTCTAGCAGCAGAGGGCAGCTATTTGTATATCCTCAACTGAAAAATGGTCCTCTGTTGGGGAAGATCATCCTCTTTGACTGTGTGTGCACCTTCAGGAGGAACACACACAGAGAGGTGAGGGAAAAAGGGGATGCTCACCTAGTCAGCCAAACCAGCCCTGATGCTCAGTGAGGTGACAGCCGTTGCAGCCAGATTACCCTCGTATCCGATAGTCTCTTAACTTGATATGACCGCAACATAGTGACAAGTAGGCAAAAGTCTTAACAAAGATGACTAAAACTAAAATAAAATCAATCCACCTGAATGCTAAAGTGAGGTCAGATTCTTTCACTGAATGTAATACTCATAAAAGGATAGAAATGTGAAGGCTGTTATCATCATCTAGTTGACTACATACCTCACAGATAAGGAAACTTGTGGCAGAGAAAATGATATGAATTCACTGAACTATTTTAAACTTTTCTTGGGCACACAAAATGACAAATTTGACAGCCCACCTTGAACATACTTGCTATTGAATTCTCTCCAGTGGGATGGAGGCAGAAATGATATACATCACTTCCAGACCTAACCATGATATATCACGTGCCATCTTTTGCTCTCTCTTCTTCATAGTCTGGATAGCTGGAATGGAAGAGCTCCTCCATTTTAGTAACAAACTGAAGAACACTGGATTTGTTATTAACCAGCTCTTATTGCATTAAGCCTTTGGGATTCATGGGGGTTAGCATTGCCTAGCTTATCTTAATAAATAAACTACCAAGTAGCTTGCTTATGCTTACTCAGGTAGTAAACTTTTTGCCACTGCTGGCAATAGTAACCAAGTGTCCCCAGTTATTGATCTCTATAGATATTTGTATCGACCTAAGCCTAGTCTAAGTTTTTGTGTTTTCCCTTATCTCACTGTGGTGAACTCACTCCATTCAGATTTTCAGGAATCCATTGTTACATATATATGTACATTAATGCATAGGGAAAAGTCTGTAAATATTGGTAGGGAAAGAAATGAGACAGACTGAGGGAGAAGGATGAGGGAGGCAAGGGAAAGAGAGATGCTACAACATTACCAACTGTATTATTTAAATGTTTTCATAATAAAATATATCATGTACTATAATACAATTAAAATTTACAAAGAGAGAGCAATTAAACAACTCCCAGGTCAGTAAACTACTTATGCCATGACTCTGTTCTGTCTTTCAGTATCTATTGAAATCCTACCAACCCTTCAGGGTTTATTCAAATGCTTTGCCCTCTTTGGATGCTTTTCCTAATCCTTTCCAAATGGAACACTTACAGTGGTTGCTTATTCACACAGTGCCCTGGTCTTTGTTTTGTATTTTAGTTACATGGGGATGTATTCTATTTCTTTTATTAGCTGAAACTTTTCTTAGAAGTAGGAATTATCCTTCTCTTCATGTAACTTGTCAGAAAAATTACAGCAAGACAAAAATCAGGGGGGTTTTGGAATGACAGAGTGAATAGGTTGGCAAATCCTGTCCCCAAAAAGCAATGACAAACTGGAAAAAAATTGCTAAAAACAACTATTTCAGGACTCTAGGCCTACAACAGATTGAGAAGCATTATTCAAGAAAAGCTGCTGAACTTCAGATAATCATCATAGGAATCTGCAGTGTTATAACCTAGAGTGCTTCTTATTCCTCAGCCACCACCACCATCTCTAGCTCGACACCATGATAATTTTAACAGGATTGACAGATCTATGAAAACCAGCGACTTGACTGCTAGAGAAAGTTGATATCACGTAGACCTAAGTATGGTAAGCATCAAGCTCCAGAAACAGCCCGAGTGCCCATTAGATAAATGAACAAACATGAGGAGGTATATCCATGTATGTAATGGAATACTTTCACCAGTAAAATGGAATGACCTATTGACATATGTAGCAGCATATCCAGACCTCTAATTATATTATGTAAAAAAAAAAAAAGTGTGCAAAAACAAAACACTCTGTGGCTTCATTTACATAAAATTCTAAGAAAGGCAAACTGGTCTGTCCTGACCTAAAGCAGTTCAGTAGAGATGGGGCTGGAGAAAGGGAATGAAGAGATTCCAAGGGGTATGAGGCAATTTTGTCCACTATTTTGTGATGATTTCATAGAAATATACATTTGCCAAAACTTAAGATGTTGTACATTTGAAATATATGTGACATTGTATGTAAAGTATAATAATAGATGATTAAAGGGCTGTAATCTTATTGCCAGTTTGTTCACTGCAGATGGGAATAGCATGATGTAAAGCAATCCAAGCCTGTACCCTGAGACTGGGAAACTGGTGAAGCAGCCATAAGCCTTATCCTCTTACTGCTCTGCTGCTGCTGCTACTGCTAAGTCGCTTCAGTCGTGTCCAACTCTGTGCGACCCCATAGACGGCAGCCCACCAGGCTCCCCCGTCCCTGTGATTCTCCAGGCAAGAACACTGGAGTGGGTTGCCATTTCCCTCTCCAATGCATGAAAGTGAAAAGTGAAAGTGAAGTCTCTCAGTTGTGCCCAACTCTCAGTGACCCCATGGACTGGCGCCTTCCAGGCTCTTCCATCCATGGGATTTTCCAGGCAAGAGTACTAGAATGCGGTACCATTACCTTCCACCCCTAGTCCTCCATAAGAGCAGTTTAGGGTGTCTCTAAAGGTAAACATTTCATTGTCATAGACCCACTTTAGGTAATAACAGAAGTAATGACAAAGGAGTGGGTTATCTGGTCCTGTTAGGGGCATTAAGAGTATTTTAATAAGTGGGGTGGAGTGATGTTGCCTACAAGGGGGCAGGGTCTTAGTTGTAGGAGTTAGTAAGTGGCTTAAGAACAAATTGATAAGAGGCAACAGACCAGATGTACCATAAAAGTGGAGGGGAGATTTGATGGAGGGGTATGTTTGTAACTTTAGGAGAAGGGTGGTAAGGGTTTGGGCCCAAACAGCCTGCAGGGCTAACTCCCAAAGTGGCCAACATTATCCCTGGAAGCCCAATTGCCTTTGAAGGGATGCCAACAGATGGACTTCTAGCAGGCATTGTGTGACTGTCACCTGCCCTAGTGGGTCCATGGAGAGAAACATGGAAGGAAACATGGAAGATGAAGGCCTGAATATCTAGAGGGATTGGATATTATACAGTATTTCCTTTTCAAGGGCCAGCTATTTTTTTTTTTTTTTGGTTGTCCCTCTAGAATATTGTAGAGGAAACATTGTGGGCCCGGATGGGGCTCAGGAAAAGAGCATGAAATAGGAGAGAACGAAACAGGGCACAACTTTTGAAAGAATGACATAGCCTAAGGGCATACCATAAACCAATTAAAATCAGATGGGTCCAAGATGACAAATCAAATTCAACCAAACCTTGATCCCTAATCTGCAAGCTAAATGACACACCCAGAAGTGCCAGGACAGTTCCAAGGCACTGTCAAAGGAGTGGGTGGTTCCCCAATGGTTGGGATGATCCTCTCACTCATTAGCATGTGAAATCACCCAGCTCAAAAAAACTAGCCACACCACATTCCATGCCTACTGCACTCTCCTCTGTGATGGCCCACACTCTGTGGAGTATGCTTCTCTCTGAATCTGAACAAATACACCTCTTACCTATCCTTGTGTCTCTAACTGAATTTTTGAAATAAGCCTGAGCTTCATTAGGTCCTGAAGCCAGGCACCATGGGTTTTGGCCAGGCTCAAGTCCCAGGAGACAGGAGCTGAAGGACGGGGGAAAAACCAATGTGGAAAATGTGCCGAGGAATCCCCTTCATAACCTGCCAGAATATCTGCTAAATCCCTGACCTGTGCTCACAGTTTTCATTGGCCTGATCCTTGGCACAAAGAAAATTAAGGACAGAAGAACCCCCACCTGCTTGGGTAACAGCTACTGAGGCCCAGCAGATAGTGGAGCCTTTGGGACACACTGAGGAGTAGCCCCTGCCAGAGTCCCTCAGTTGCACTGACTGACACTTGCCTGTTCATGGGGGGTTCAAGGAAACAAGGAACCAGAGATTGTAAAGGAATTAAGATTTCCTTAGCCATATGTCCTTCCAACCATAAGAACGAGGACATCCTACCTTAACCGGAGGTCTTCTGGAATCTGAGACTGAGCCGCATGAGCCTTCTGCTGAGTTTGTTTTTCGCTGTCCCAGTTTCCAGTATGCTGGGCTTCTTGTCACTTCCCCTGCACTAGGTTTTCTTTGAGTTCAGCTTCCACCACGAGAGCTTTCGCTGACTTGGGCTCTTGCTGTGCTTGGCCTCCTCCTTGCAGGGGCCTAGCCGAGGTTGTTTCAGCCAGGTTAAACTGAGTCACAGCACCATAGATGTCAGGGGAGTTTGTAATTTCCTTGGTTCTGTCTCAATACAACAAAAAATTGAAGCAGCAGACCAGTGTTACAGCTCTCAGACAGACCAGTGTTACAGCTCAGTTTTATTTAGAAAGTAAAGGAAAATATATCCTCGAGGCATGAGAGCATGTTGACCCAAAAGACATGAAGAGAAGAGAGGCCCTCCAGCCCAATTTTGGCCCCCTTTTTTGCATGTTTTTTTCCTCCTCCCCCTGAGCCTACCCTGTGTAAGCTGGGCTAGCCAGGAGGGCTGTTTCTTTTACCTGAGGTTCTCACTCTGGTCCTCAGACCTTCCTTTGTTCTATTTTCATAGGCTTTTCGTTTCCTTGTCTTTTTGCCACTGCCATTCTGGACTTCTTTTTTCTATTCTAACTGCCTAACATTTTCATATAGTTTAAATCTTTGCAGAAGGTTCTTTGAAGCTCTGACAGCCCAAACCAGCTGTGTTTGCCAGTGAGAGTGGAAATAGAAACAATATTTACGAGAAAAACTCAAATCAGACTTGAAAGGGGAAAAAAAATATCAATTGGCAGCAATGGAAAGAAAAGTATTGGCTAACCTAGAACAGTTTTTCGGAGAAGGCAATGGCACCCCACTCCAGTACTCTTGCCTGGAGAATCCCATGGATGGAGGAGCCTGGTGCGCTGCAGTCCATGGGGTCGAGAAGAGTCAGACACAACTGAGCAACTTCACTTTCACTTTTCACTTTCATGCATTGGAGAGGGAAATGGCAACCCACTCCGGTGTTCTTGCCTGGAGAATCCTAGGGACGGTGGAGCCTGGTGGGCTGCTGTCTATGGGGTCGCACAGAGTCAGACACGACTGAAGTGACTTAGCAGTAGCAGCAGAACAGTTTTTAAACTCTAAAAAAGAGGCCCAGGGAGGAAGGCCTCCCCTTGCTCTTGAATTGAGGCATCAATAATGGTGTCATCTTTTCTTCTGTGGCATAGTGGTAAGCGCTTAAGCCCTGAAGTCAAATGACACTGATCTCAACTTCTGAGTCCTCCTCTTATTATGGGTGATTTTCTTTCTATGTCATGGTTTTCTCATCTTTAAAATAGAAGTAATATAATGTCTACTCTATAGTGGGATTGTTATACAATCTAAAAATAATATATGTAAATTCCATTTCACAGTGCCAGACTTTATGTAAGTGACATGTGGACACTCAACAAGTGATAACTGTTATTATTTATTATTTTTAAACTTAGCACAGAACCAAGAGAAAAAGATCCTCCTGGCAGGAGGAATATACCAACTGCATTTGGCAGTTCTTTTTAATCACACAGGACCTGCTGATATTTACCCCTCAGCTTCCAGCTGTTTCCTTCTGTTATACCTGATGCAGTATAAGAAAATTTCTCTGCAGGTTTCTTCAGAGGCAGCCAGCACTTAGGTTATGAATCTTTGCTTGAGTTGAGTGAGAAATGATTTTCTTCCTTTCATGCCTAGAAGGACACATTGCTCTCTCAAACAACAGAGAAGAATTTAGCCAACTTTCAGACCTTGATTAACTGATTTAATTAATTTTTCCTTCATAAATTAATAATAAACTTTACACCAGTATAGTTATTCTCTCAATTGTGTTTCTCTAGCCCTTTATAAATATTTTTGTCATGGTAATTATCACAGTGTGTTATGGATATTAGCTTATGCTGCTAGTAGTATATCCGTAGCTGAATTTTGAGTTTCTCAAGGCCCAGAAATATTTTTTTCCTCTGTAAGTTCATAGCATATAACACAGTGACTGCACATAATTGAAATTCTATAAATGTTTGTGGAGTGGACTATCAGAAATCTCAACTATACTAAATCAAACCAGTGTATTTCTCCTTCAGAATATTAGAAGTATCTAAAAATTTCCAGTTTTATGTCTGAAGCACTATGACAAACATTTGGCTCCAATGGCTTCCCTTAATTAAATAAAACAGAATTAATTAAGTTGGAAAATGACTTACTTAGTTTGACTTTAGACTTGAAAGAGTATCTATGCTTCCTTGAGGAAGTGTAAGCTGAGTTAGGATGACAGAAATGATAGAATACTATACAGTTAAATAGTTTGTCAGATGTGTGTATGTGGAGGGGATATAAATCCCCCAAAGTTAGTTTGAAGAAACTGAAGAACTGACAACAATAATTAATTTATCCCTAGAAAGTCATGTATTATTCCCAAATAAACCAGGCTCTATTCAGGTGCAATTTTGTCAAGCATGTATCTGATTAGATAGCAACACATCTGAGGATCTCACAAAAATTAGTTGTGTATATTTTAATGAGGTATGTCTTCTTAAGTGTTCCTTTCAATCGGAACTTCATAAAACAAAAGAGGTTTATCTAAAGAAGGCCTGAATCTATCCACCGGGATCCTGTAATAAATTGATAGTTAACTTTAGTGTAACTAATTTAGTAAGGAGTCTGAATTTGTTAGGTGTACAGGAATGAAATTATTTTATCCCTCTAATAAGAGCTACTAGTTGTATTCAGTCAAAGCCTCTTCTCCAGCTGATGGAATATTCCCTTAACTCATCCATTTTTTTTTTTTCTTTTTATGTTTCTTTCAATTAGTAGAAGACCCTCATTTTATATCTTTAAGACTCTGTTATGTTCATTGTAATACTTTATTAAAAGACATTTGCAATTTAGGACCTTTCTCTTCTGTACCCCCGTCTCCTCATCAGCGCAAGTCAAATGTGAGCGTTTGGTTCTTGGCGCATGGGTGAAATGCTGGGTTCGCCTTCACCTTCTCTCCCCTGCATGCTCTGCTTGGAGTAGGAGAGCAGAATGAGAGACTTAGAAGGCAGTGCCTCCTTCGATATGATTCCCTGTGTCAGATGCTATTGGAAAACTACTCTTCCACATAAAGGTTGAAGAAGCTAAAATCGTTCCTAAGTAGGTGGGTAGCTGTAGTATCAGAGTGATCCAGGTCTGCCTAATGAGATAAAAATGTGTTGTGGAGCTTCTGAGAACAGTTTTTTTTTTTTTTTTTTTTTAATGAAAGTAATAGACTTGGATGTTCTTTCTCACCCCCTGACTTCTTCCTTTCTTAAATGTGCACTGGATGCCTGAGGTTGAGACAGACACCTTGCAGCCATGAGGGAAAGGCTGAGAGAATTTCAGAATTGTTGTGATACAGAATCAAGGCCAGCAGCAACTTCCCATCTGATGATATCTTATTATATGAGAAATAATAGGTCTCTGTTAAGGCCACTGAGAAGTAGGCTTTGCATTATTTGCAGCCAAACACATTTCTAACAAATACACTGCCCTTGGATATGTTGCAGTTACTTCCTTGACTGGCCATAACTCTGTCCTGCCTGTCTTCTGTCTTTGGATAGAAAGGGTGGCTTGGCCAATTAGCCCTACACTTGCCTTTCTGAGTATTTTAGCAATGCTCCTGAATTTTGGTGGCTTCTTGAGATGGGATGTCCATAACTGCCGGCCAGTTTCCAGCTGGTAACATCATGCCTCATGCCTGTATTGCCTGTGCTATTCTCTCTAGTGCTGAATTCAGTTTAGACTAAAAGTGAGTACTTGAGCCATCCCAATAACTTGAAAGCACTTTTGCACAACTTTCAAGCTCTTTTTGAACTGCCTTCCAGATACAATATTGGGTGTATTTTTATTCCCCACCAGGAGCTATAACTCATTGAGAATTCAAAAAAAATAACCAAGATGTCCAGAAATTCTAGTCATCAACATGAATAAGTTTAATATTCTTCATAAGAAATCTAAAGAAAGTAGCAGGGACTTCTTTTGAATTTGGAAAAGTTTTATTTCCTCTGTTATATAAAACAAGTGCTGATCATAAAGTCTAAATTTTATCCAGGCCATTCAACTGTTTGCTTAGAAGACATTTAAGCAAATGTCTTATTTATTGTGAATAAATGTTTGACTCATCTTCTGAGATGCTGGATTTGTTGCTGTAATCATATGGGAATAATTGTTTTTATTCTTTTATTTTTCCCTTTAGCAATGTGAATAACTACTTGTGAATTTTTCTGTTTTCTCTTACTCTTTTAAGGCAGAACTCACTTACACTAGCAACATACTTTGTGGTAGTTTTTTTTTTCCTCTCGAAGATTTGAATGCAAGTACATCAAAGGGATGAGTCTTGAGTGTGGTTTGCTGACAGCAAAGTCAATGACAAAGCAGATGTTTCTGGTGTCACACACACTTTGATTTGTGAGTCATAATGGCTTTCCAAATTTGTATTTTGGTTCATCTAGTCTAGACAGCTAGACCATCTCACTCACTCATAGAACTGGCTATGAGTTATATGGCTCCTATATTTGCCCACTTTGTTTCTGCTTTCTGAAATCTTACTCTAATATCTTCATTTCTTCCTCTAAGGATTTTAGTTTCATTACTCTGAGTAGGAGTGATACTGTTAGTTTCTCTAGTCTTTTCTTCAAATCATCTATGATGGTAGGAAAGCATCCCATGCAAGTTTTTAAAGGGGACCTTAAAGGTGGGAGGCAGTGCTTGATGGGACGATTGGGTGCCACTAAAGTGGATTTTAATTTCTTCCTTATTTTGCCCAAATCAAATGATGATTGGAGTAAGAGACAAATAAATGTTGAGTCTGATCTCTCTAATTCGTATACATAGAATACAAAGAAAAAACCTGACAAGGCAACACTGTAAAGCAAATCTCTAAGAAGAAGCCACTTGCTGAACATGAGGGACCAGAGAATTTAATCTTACCTGAAAACCTATAGAAGCAGAATAATTGAACCTCTCCCCTGCTTGGTTCATCTACTTTCCCTTTCTGCTTTCCATAGCCTTCTCTTGGCCTTGACTTGGCCTATGGTTATTTTCTAAGGTGAGCACTGAAGAATTGAGTCTATAACACGAATTGCTCAATAATGTCAGACACACAATCTGACACATGCCTATTTAAAACTATAGGTATTTACAAAAGCATGAAAAAAATTCAGTAGAGGTTAATGAGATGAGGTTTTAACCTCAGAGTGTGTCACATTCTCTGAAAGAGATATGTCTGGTGAATGCTCCACATGGTTTATTTCTTTGACTTCACCTTCTTTTCATTTTGACTTGCTCCTGCCTGCTGCTGCTGCTGCTGCTAAGTCGCTTCAATCATGTCTGACTCTGTGTAATCCCATAGACGGCAGCCCACCAGGCTCCCCGGTCCTTGGAATTCTCTAGGCAAGAACACTGGAGTGGGTAGCCATTGCTTTCTCCCTCCTGCCTGATAAATATCAACAATTCCCTACAGATGCCTTCAGTTTTACTGTTCTGTTGAGACATTAGCAAAGCAGCTGTATAATGGACCAAAGTCAGGGAGACAGTAATAATGTTCACCTGATAGTGTTTTTCATGTTGACAGTACCACTGGGCTTCTATCAATATTTTTTTCCTATCTATCATGCATTGTTAAAATAATAGGAGTCTACTTTCAAATGCTTAAATTATTCCAAGGATTGATTTCTATTCTATCTGGGAGAAAACAGAAATCTATTCAAGTGATTGTTGACAAGAGTTGAAATCTAACTACTGTGTAGTCCCTTTAACACTGTGTATTTAGCAATATATGTTTTATTCTAACTTAAGATTCCCTGGTGGCTCAGCTGGTAAAGAATCTGCCTGCAATGTGGTTCAATCCCTGGGTTGGGAAGATCCCCTGGAGAAGGGAATGACTACCCAATTCAGTATTCTGGGCTGGAGAATTCCATGGACTATAGTCCATGGAGTCGCAGAGTTGGATATGACTGAGTGACTTTCTGAACTGAAGTCAGAACTGAACTCACTCAGTTCAGTTCAGTTCAGTTCAGTCACTCAGTTGTGTCCTACTCTTTGTGACCTCATGGACTGCAGCACGCCAGGCTTCCCTGTCCATCACCAACTCCTGGAGCTTACTCAAACTCATGTCCATCAAGTCAGTGATGCCATCCAACTTTCTCATCCTCTGTCATCCCCTTCTCCTCCCACCTTCAATCTTTCCCAGCATTAGGGTCTTTTCAAATGAGTCAGTTCTTCACATCAGGTGGCCAAAGTATTGGAGTTTCAGTGAATATTCAGTTCCAATGAATATTCAGGACTGATTTCCTTTAGATGGACTGGTTGGATATACTTAAAGTCCATGGGACTCTCAAGAGTCTTCTCCAATACCACAGTTCAAAAGCATCACCAATTCTTCAGTGCTCAGCTTTCTTTATAGTCCAACTCTCATATCCATACACAACTACTGGAAAAAACATAGCTTCAACTGGATGGACTTCTGTTGGTAAAGTAATGTCTCTGCTTTTTAATATGCTGTCTAGGTTGGTCATAGCTTTTCTTCCCAGGAGCAAGTGTCTTAATTTCATGGCTGCAGTCATCATCTGCAGTGATTTTGGAGCCCCCCAAATAAAGTCTCTGACTGTTTGCATTGTTTTCCCATCTATAATGCCATGAAGTAATGGGACTGGATGCCATGATCTTAGTCTTCTGAATAGTGAGTTTTAAGCTAACTTTTTCACTCTCCTCTTTCACTTTCATCAAGAGGCTCTTTAGTTCTTATTCACTTTCTGCCATAAGGGTGGTGTCACTCATTTAGCTCAAATACAGACAGAAAAGGAGGCAGCAACTGCTGGTGTTTGTGCTTTGAGAGAGACTGTGAAAGCTCATCCCTGACTCATTATCCTTCCTCTCCCAATCATCAAGTTGTCTGAAGTCCCACCAGGATTTGTTCCTTTGGTTCCGTTTATCTCAGTGTTTTTTAAGAGTTTCTGATTAAAATGCAACTGCTCTTGGGAGGATTAGATATTAAATTTTTAGTATTAGATACCTTAGCAAGGCCTTGAGAGGTTGAGACTTAACCTTATCATGTGAGATTGAGGGTAAACAGCAGAGAAGTGGTGGGAACAGAAGTTTGAAGGTGCTGCTTTCATTCATGTTTTGAAGGTTCTACTTTCAAATTTTGACACCTCACAGAATTGTTGAGAGCTCATCAGCTTCATAGTATCTTTACACAATGTAATATATTTACAGTCCAAAAATAATCCATATGTGAATTCTTTGACTAATTCATATATTTCCATTTAATTCAATTCTCTAAATATATATTAGGTTTCTTCTATGTGCCAATGAGTGTGCCATGTTCTGAGAAGATAAGATAAGGGATACAAGTGTCCAGACTTCAAGAAAATCACACATAGAAGAGACATTCGAAAAGCCTAATATTAACATACAAAGCAGACTGAAGTAAATGCCAAATAGAAATAATGACAGAAAGCAATGGGAAGGGGAGGAAGCTGCGTATTTTGTTTGACAGATCAGAAAGACACCCACAGAAGTGATGGCATTTGATTTCAGCTCTGACTGATTAGTAGTTAGAGAATGAGGGGAAGGACATTCCAGGCTGAGATAACTGCATGGAGGTAAGAATTGAAGGTTTAAAAGTCTATGGTTTCTTGACAGTAATCTTTTATTTGATATGACTTCAGTTCTGGGTATGAGGAAAGATGTAGTGGGAGAGATCATTCATTCACTCAGCAGTTTTTGGTTGTTTTTAATCAATATTTGTAAGGTATTTGACCATGAAATAACATTATATATCTGCTGCTGCTGCTGCTAAGTCGCTTCAGTCGTGTCTGACTCTGTGCAACCCCATAGACAGCAGCCCACCAGGCTCCTCTGTCCCTGGGATTCTCCAGGCAAGAATACTGGAATGGATTGCCATTTCCTTCTCCAATGCCTGAAAGTGAAAAGTGAAAGTGAAGTTGCTCAGTCGTGTCCGACTCTTAGGGACCCCATGGACTGGAGCCTACCAGGCTCCTCCGTCCATGGGATTTTCCAGGCAAGAGTACTGGAGTGGGGTGCCATTGCCTTCTCCAATTATATATATATATATATATTCACACATAGATCATCATTTGTGTGTATCTGTGTCTATCACAAATGATGGTCTTCTTTCCTTACAACTTTATATACCAAAGCAATTATTTCTGTTCATCTTCTGAGCTTCTAGAAGTAGAAAAGACAGAAAAATGAGTAGAGGGTCAACGGTGACCTAGAACGGGCTCATGACTGCGGCCCTGTGTACTCCAGAGAGAAAAGTCTGGAACATAGTTGAATCAATGGCCTACAGAACTTCCCTACCCTCTCTGAGGGGAGTCTCAGAGAAGTTCTATGGAAATGCATACCAAAGTAGGTGTTCAAGCCACCACTGCTCCAGTCAGTTAATAAACCTATAGTTTATTAACTATATTGGGCTCAATGCTGGGGATAGAATGGTAAATAGAGACTAGAGTCATGATAGGGGCCACTGCTGCTGCTAAGTCGCTTCAGTCATGTCCGACTCTGTGAGACCCCATAGACGGCAGCCCACCAGGCACCGCCATCCCTGGGATTCTCCAGGCAAGAACACTGGAGTGGGTTGCCATTTCCTTCTCCAATGCATGAAAATGAAAAGTGAAAGTGAAGTCACTTAGTTGTGTCCGACTCTTTGCGACCCCATGGACTGCAGCCTACCACGCTCCTCTGTCCATGGGATTTTGCAGGCAAGAGTACTGGAGTAGGGTGCCATTGCCTTCTCCGCATGACAGGGGCAAATATATGCAAACTGAGATACTCTACAAGCCCAAAGAGTGTTTCTTTCTGCTTACAGAGGCTTGGGAACACTTTCTAGGAATGCTGATAGGCAAACTGAGTTTTGAAGGACAAATTAGTTTTCTCACAGCCAAGAAGAAGGGGGAGAACATTGTGTATACCCTCATCACAGCTGCATACCTGCAAAAGCAGACATTGTATGACTTATTTGAGGAACTGCAAGTATTTCAGGACAGCTGATGTTTATAGAAAATAGAGAGGTATGAAGACACAAATAAGGATAAGGGTTATATATGACATGCAAAGGGATCTAAATTTTATTGTATAGAAAATAAGCTTCATTAGGTGGTTTTAAGTAAGGTATTTATGTGAGCAGTTAACTTTTAGAAAACACTCACTGACGGTCTTGCAGAAGATGAGTTGAAGAAATCACTTTAAGGAGATGAGTATGAGTCTGCCTGAGCCAATGGAATGTCAAAAGAATTTTAAAAGGGTCAGATTCAAGAAACATTTGAGAGGTAGAATACAGGGAACTAAGGACCAAGCAGATGGTGTGGGTGGGGAAAGTTTGAAGAGTAGAGAGTAGTTTAGAATGACTCATCTTTTTAACTTAAAAGCCTAGAAAATCAACTTCTAGATATTCCTCTGAACTTACATTTTTCTAAGAGGACTTGTGTATAGTTTAGATTTTTGCTGCTCCTTCTCATCTTGAATCCCACCTTCTAGTTTTGCATCTCTCTACTTCCTCACAAAGAGGTAGAAAAACTTAAGTCCTTAGTCTATTGTATGCCCATTTGAGTAGTGCCAGATAAGTTTATATTAAATGTGCACATATTCGGTATATGTCATTTACAGTCCCTGAGGGAAACAGCGAGACAATTCAGTAGGTCAGCAGAGGGATTTTAAACAAAGGAACTAATTACAAAAGTCTTGTATGATCAAAGTAAACATCGACAGCAGCAGGAAAGCACCACTGCCCCTGGAAGGCTGAAGAAACAAGGGGAAAGGGTCCAGTCCACTTGGAGGACTATGATGGGGAACCGCCCTGCAAAGAGATACACACCGCATTTGGTGATGGCACAAGGTAGGACGTTAAGCCACTGCCGATGAAGCCACCAAAAGCAAAGAGAGGGACGAAGAAACATCCTGGATATCCCCTTTGTTTCAGCTTCTCACATCCTACCAGGGCCTCCTTCTGAACCTACCTGGAAGCCGATTGAGAAGGAAGCTGAGAAATGTAGTTTGCAGGAATCAGCCTCCTGTACAAAGCTAAGAGGGCGAGGTCAAGGGATATATCTCAAAGCAAATAGATAAATGGCATATACTCACATGTGTTCATTTACCATTAGATATAGAAATACATTTCACATGTAAAAATAGACTTATAGATGGTATGATATCAGATATAGATGATATGTTATTATTTTCTGTATACTGTCAGGAATTTCCAGACAAGTGTAACTATTTTAGTCATATTTCTTTGTGTTTGCCTTCTGCATAAATTCAGAACAAAATTTCAAATATTTTATACTGTGATCCCTGTGAGTAGTTATCTCACTTTCTTCGTAATTTAATCCAGTTTTTATTCACATAGTCCTCTTAGTCTAAATGGTCGCATGGACTCATTTACTGCACTATGTAAGTGCTGATGGACTAACGTTCTCTTTCTTTACTTACACCCCTGAGCACCCAACAGAGGACTCTGCATCAGTTCAGTTCAGTCGCTCAGTCATGTCAACTCTGCGACCCCAAGGAACTTTTCTCTGTGCATGGGGGTATTGAAAAAATACTGTTCCCTAATGAATTCATATAAGTAGAGTGCAAGGTGGCAGTTTATTTCTTGTTTCCATTTGCTTTTCTTTACACAGCAGTTCTCAGTAACCTTAGAAATGTACTCAACATGAAGGGTTTCACCACTCGGTTAATTTGTGGCAAGATGAATATATTTTTCCTTCATCAAGCTACATCTACTTTAAAGTAGGTTTATTCATGTTGCTGTTAATTGCAGAACTCCTGGTAATCTGCCAAGGATAATGACGTTTGCCACTTTTGATCAGTGCTCTGCCACAGAAAAGTTGTTCAGACCCTTGCTGAGAAAAGGAAAAAAACTTATTAAATGAATTACACTGCATTTGCTATATGTCAACTAGCAAACTGAGCTGAGATTGGAGAGTGTGATAATGTCATGATTCATCTTTTAACTCAAAAATAAAGAAACATTCAAGTACATCATGACTGGGAAGTTCTTCTTTACCTATGTATTTTTTCCTCAGTGTTCTAGCAGCTCATCTTAAACCAACTATGAGCTTAGCTGAATATAGCCTATGCCTTTTATTTCCATTTGAACTTTAAGGGTAATAGTTAAATCCAAAGTCACAGATTCATAAAGGAGGCAACTTAGAGGAGTGAAGCAGGCTATGGGAAACAGAACAACACATGTGCCTCTAAACAAAGCAACTGCTTCTCAGCATCATGCCACACTTAAGCAACAAAGTACACCTGCTGTATACCTGGCCCTGTTCTAAATACTGGGAATATAGCAGTGAACAGACAAAAGTCCATGCTCTGTTGCAGTTTTATCTTTTAGTAGTGAGAGGCAGATAATAAATAAGTGAATACATAATAAGCTAAATAATGATAAGTGCTGAGGAATTGAGCAAAGCAGATTAAAGCTATATCAGATGCTATGGAAGGGAATTTTGCAGGGAGAGTGGAAAGCGAATTATGTGTAGCCATCAAGCCATGTGGATATTTGGAAGGAAATAATATATATTTCAAGCAGAGAGAATAGGGAGTTCAAAGGGCCTAAGACAATTATTCTCAGGTGTTTTTCTGGACATTGGAATCACTCATGCCTCTTCAAAAATCACTGATATCTGGTTGCTACTCCTAGACTTTCTGATTTAATTAGCTTGAGGTTCACCTTGAGTCTGAGTTTCAGGATCCCCCCAGATAACTCCAATGTGCAATAAGAATCCCTGCCCTAAAGAATCCCTGCCCTAAGAATCCCTGCCCTAAAGCATCAGCCAGTGATTTCACATAGAATGATAAGATTAGCATGAACTTTTCAAGGTCTTAGCAATGTAAGTTCTTTAAACTAGGTCTTTTCATTTTTTTCTGTATAAACCTTGCAAGTCAATGAAACTATCTATGAACCAATTTAGCCTATGGGCTACTAGTATGGAATTTCTGACTTGACAGAAATTGAATCTGTCTATTCAGAATCTATTCATAGATATTGAATCTATGAATCTGCATTCATAGATTGCCCAAAAGATAAGAATATTCCTTGTATGTCAAGGTGAGGCACAAAAATATAGCAGCTTTATTTTATTTATTTATGGTTGTGCTGGGTCTTCATTGCTACCACAGGCTTTTTCTAACTGCAGTGAGTGGGTGCTACTCTCTAGCTGTGGTGTGGGGGCTTCTAATTTCAGTGGCTTCTCTTGTGGAGCACGGGCTCTAGGTCCGTGGGCTTCAGTAGTTATAGCACTCAGGCTCAGTAGTTTGGAGTATGGGCTTAGTTGCCCTGCAGCAGCATGTGTAATCTTCTCAGACCAGGGATCAACCCCGTGTCCCCTGCATTGGCAGGTGTATTCTTAACCACTGGACTACTAGGGAAGTCCATAGTAGCTTTAAAAGGGACAGATATGGATATGAAGGAAGACCTAGTCTATAGTCCCTACAGCCCTGAATTAACAATGGCGCAATGCCGCTTGACCTTGCCCTGAGGCTGTGTCTCTGCCCTTTGCTACCTCTGCTCCATCTTCTCAACTCAGTATGACTTGGGTCTCAAACAGGAATTTGCTTTTGGCTGTTTGACTTTTTGTATCTTTGGTGTCATTGACAAAATTGACCTCATTGCATTCAGTTGCATAATTGGTAGTATCAACCGTTTATACCTTACGAGAAAAACCAAATTATAAAAGAGCAATGTCCAGTAGAATCTCATTTTGAGTAATATGTTCATGTAGATATCTTAATAGATACAACAGTCTAAAAAGATATTCCAAATGTATTTGTCTCTGAAAAGTAGGATTTATGAGTGGTTGAACTTTATTGCTATCAATACTGATTGATTTTTAAAATGAGTTTGTTACTTTTAGCATCCAGAACATTTTCACATATTCAATTCAGTTCAGTTCATTTGCTCAGTTGTGTCTGACTGCATGGATTGCAGCGACCCCATGGACTTCAGCACGCCAGGTCTCCCTGTCCATCACCAACTCCCGGAGTTTACTCAAACTCATATCCATTGAGTCGGTGATGCCATCCAACCATCTCATCCTCTGCCATCCCCTTCTCCTCCCACCTTCAAACTTTCCCAGCATCAGGGTCTTTTCAAATGAGTCACTTCTTCGCACCATGTGGCCAAAGTATTGGAGTTTCCATAATGGGCGCTCCTAAATAGAAAAGAATTGTGTCCTAGTCATTTTATTTAGATCTAGATTTATAAATAGAATGACAGAGAGAGAGAGAAGGAGGGAGAAACCTGACACTTGACACATCATAGGTGCCAGATAAATACATATAAAAATGAATGAAAGGAATAAAGAGACATAAGTGTTAAGCACAAACTTTTTGTTTGTATTTAAGTGCATTGTAAGTATAAGCATGTGCCAGAGTTCAGTGAAAATTTTCTCCGTTTTAACTTATTTTCAAAGCAAGCAACTCTCCTAGATACCAAAATGGGGGAAGAGATAATAAGGGGGTATGTGGTAGAGATGTTCCAGGACATGGACATTCTCAATAGTTTCTCCATTTTTTCCCAAGATTCAAGTTTGTGCTGACTTTCTAAAATACCTACTGCTTTTGTCCAAGTGGACTGCTCACCAACATTTACTTTAGCTTATTCTAAATTATAGCTCTAACAAAGTGATAGCATTGAAAAACATAACCTGGCCTATTTTTGCATAATTTAAAGATGTATTACTTTTTAAAATGTGAATTTACTATTTATATACTGTCTATTGGGGAAGAGGGGATTTAGGTGGCAGATTTATATATTGTGATGATCACTGGCTATAAGAAATGGCATTGTCTTTTAACCATATCAGCCTTACCTGGATAGAAAAGAAGCTGTAGACAAGACTTGTTTGTTCAGTGCAGAATCTCAGATTGTTCAAGCCAGGGATGTCCTTAGACTTTTCCTTGCCCAGTGATTCACAAACTTATCTTAGCAATAGGACACTTTTCTTTTTTTTTTTGGTCCCACAAAAAGAATCTTATTATAGTGTCACTGCATAAAACATATAAATGCAGCATGATTTTAGTTAAACTAGAGGTCTGAGACTTCTTGTTTCTTGAGGTAACCTGAAGGACTATCTTAGAACCCTAGGGCTCCTCGGAGCAGTTTTAATAACCACTCAGCTAGTCTAAGCCCCACATTCTACAGATATTGAAGCTGAGCCCCAGAAAGGCTATGACTCATATTATACTGTCAAGTTAATGTGCAGAAAAACCACCTCTTGAACGTTTAATAGTGATGATGAGTGGATTCTTAATGGCCTTATCCAGTTTGTGGATTAGTCTTGCCATCTGTTTCATCTATTCTTCTCTAAGGCTGTCTGCCCTGTGGCTATTTCACACTCATTAATAGCTCCATCAGCAGTCTAGTAAAAGGAAAAGAAGATGGAAAACTCAAATCCCTTATTAGTTCTTATCTAGAGGAGGAAAGATTGAAACTAATGAACATGGCAGGATTATATGTCAGCTCTGGCTGGCCCAGGGATGCTGTCAACCCTGTTCCTGGTCTGTTTCTACACTTCTTTCTATAGGCATTTGTTTTCCCGCATCCCAGTATTAGCCAGACTTGCCTGCAGACCAAACATGAAACAGGAAACTTTCATGCCCAAAGCAAAGACTAAATTCGGTATCAAACACAGCATTGCTTAAATTGAGACTGAGTGATAACTGGCACCAGACTCCACTTTGGTTCTTTATCTTGTTTATAAATTTTGATAATTTCAGTATCCTGCTGTCCAGGTCCTCTCTCTGAATTGTGGTGCAATTGGTCTTTCTACTGAAGTTTCTTTAGGAACTTGGTTTTGGGCTCCTATCACAATTTGGTCTCCATTATCAACTTCTGGGCTCTCTGGGACTCAGCTGTTACTTTAAAGGAATGGCCTCTGGGTTCTGGGCTTAGCTCCCTACCCTAGAGCATGATTACCCACTGCCCCTGCCATGAGCCCAGTGAGAACTCAGTGGTTCCTCATCTAAAGAGTTCCTACTTTGCCGCTAAAAATTAGCAGCAAAAAGGAGTTCCTACTTTGCTGCTTACAGCTGCAGGCTTACAAGATGAAACCAGTAGCTCCACCCACCTACTATCAGTTTTGTGAGCTGAAAATGGCAACCTCAAGTGTGAGTAGGCTACACTACCTACTAGAGACTATCACTGCTTTAAATATAGGTCTACATCAGGAGACACAAACTGGAAAGGGAAGAGAAGCTTAATGAAACTAAGTATCAGCTGCATACAAAGCATTCTCCTAGACACTTTTCCACGTTTTATTCCTTGAGTCCACTCTTTCTTTCCTTCACTTAAATTCATTTGTTTAAACATATATGCATTCAGATATACAATACATATTACATATATAATGAAATGGAGCCAAAGCAAAAACAATACCCAGTTGTGGATGTGACTGGTGATAGAAGCAAAATCCAATGCTGTAAAGAGCAATATTGCATAGGAACCTAGCACGTAAGGTCCATGAGTCGAGGCAAATTGGAAGTGGTCAAACAGGAGATGGCAAGAGTGAACATCAACATTTTGGGAATCAGTGAACTAAAATGGACTGGAATGGGTGAATGTAACTCAGATGACCATGATATCTACTACTGTGGGCAAGAATCCCTTAGAAGAAATGCAGTAGCCATCATGGTCAATAAAAGAGTCCAAAATGCAGTACTTGGATGCAGTCTCAAAAACAACAGAATGATCTCTGTTCATTTCCTAGGCAAACGACTCAGTATCACAGTAATCCAAGTCTATGCCCCAACCAGTAATGCCAAAGAGGCTGAAGTTGAACGATTCTATGAAGACTTACAAGACCTTCTAGAACTAACACTGAAAAAAGATGTCCTTTTCATTATAGGGGACTGGAATGCAAAAGTAGGAGGTCAAGACATACCTGGAGTAATAGACAAATTTGGCCCTGGAGAACAAAATGAAGCAGGGCAAAGGCTAATAGAGTTTTGCCAAGAGAACACACTGGTCACAGCAAACACCCTTTTCCAACAACAAAAGAGAAGACTCTACACATGGACACCACCAGATGGTCAATACTGAAATCAGATTGATTATATTCTTTGCAGCCAAAGATGGAAAAGCTGTATACGGTCAGCAAAAAAAAGACCAGAAGCTGACGTGACTGTGGCTCAGATTATGAACTCCTTATTTCCAAATTCAGACTTAAACTGAAGAAAGTGGGGAAAACCACTAGACCATTCAGGTATGACCTAAATCAAATCCCTTATACAGTGTAAGTGACAAATAGATTCAAGGGATTAGATCTAATAGACAAAGTGCCTGAAGAACTATGGATGGAGGTTCCTGACATTGTACAGGAGACAGGAAGCAAGACCATTCCCAAGAAAAAAAAATGCAAAAAGGCAAAATGGCTGTCTGAGGAGGCCTTGCAAATAGCTGTGAAAAGAAGAGAAGTGAAAAGCAAAAGAGAAAAGGAAAGATATATTCATTTGAATTCAGAGTTCCAAAGAATAGCAAGAAGAGATAAGAAAGCCTTCCTCAGCGACCAGTGCAAAGAAATAGAGGAAGACAATAGAATGAGAAAGACTAGAGATGTCTTCAAGAAAATTAGAGATACCAAGGGAACATTTCATGCAAAGATGGGCTTGATAAAGGACAGAAATGGTATAGACCTAACAGAAGCAGAAGATGTTAAGAAGGGGTGGCAAGAATACACAGAAGAACTATACAAAAAAGATCTTCATGACCCAGATAATCATGATGGTGTGATCACTCACCTAGAGCCAGACATCCTGGAATGTGAAGTCAAGTGGGTTTTAGGAAGCATCACTACAAATAAAGCTAATGGAGGTGATGGAATTCCAGTTGATCTATTTCAAATCCTAAAAGATGATGCTGTGAAAGTGCCGCGCTCAATATGCCAGCAAAGTAGGCCAAACTCAGCAGTGGCCACAGGGCTGGAAAAGGTCAGTTTTCATTCTAATCCCAAAGAAAGGCAATGCCAAAGAACGCTCAAACTACCTCACAGTTGCACTCATCTCACACACTAGCAAAGTAATGCTCAAAATCTCCCAGCCAGGCTTCAACAGTATGTGAACCGTGAACTTCCAGATGTTCAAGCTGGTTTTAGAAAAGGCAGAAGAGCCAGAGATCAATGTAATTTGATCTAAAAAGCAAGAGAGCTCAAAAAAACATCTATTTCTGCTTTATTGACTATGTCAAAGACTTTGACTATGTGGGTCACAATAAACTGTGGCAAATTCTTCAAGAGATGGGAATACCAGACCACCTGACCTGCTTTTTGAGAAATCTGTATTCAGGTTAGAAGCAACAGTTAGAACTGGACATGGAACAACAGACTGGTTCAAAATTGGGAAAGGAGTACATCAAGGCTGTATATTGTCACTCTAATTTTAACTTCTATGCAGAGTACATCATGAGAAACACTGGGCTGGATGAAGCACAGGCTGAAATCAAGATTGTTGGGAGAAATATCAATAACCTCAGATATGCAGATGACACCACCTTTGTAGCAGAGAGCAAAGAATAACTAAAGAGCCTCTTGATGGAAATGAAAGAGGAGAGTGAAAAGTTTGGCTTAAAGCTCAACATTCAGAAAAGTAAGATCATGGCATCTGGTCCCATCACTTCATGGCAAATAGATGGGGTAACAATGGAAACAGTGAGAGAATTTATTTATTTGGGCTCCAAAATCATGGCAGATGGTGACTGCAGCCATGAAATTAAAAGACGGTTGCTCCTTGAAAGAAAAGTTATGACCCACCTAGACAGCATATTTAAAAGCAGAGATATTACTTTGCCAACAAAGGTCCATCTAGTCAAGGCTATGGTTTTTCCAGTAGTCATATAAGGATATGAGAGTTGGATTATAAAGAAAGCTGGGTGTCGAAAAATTGATGCTTTTGAACTGTGATGTTGGAGAAGACTCTTGAATCCTTTGGACTGCAAGGATATCCAACTAGTCCATCCTAAAGGAAATCAATCCTGAATATTCATTGGAAGGACTGATGCTGAAGCTGAAACTCCAATGCTTTGGCCATCTGGCGTAAAGAACTGACTCATTTGAAAAGACCTTGATGCTGGGAAAAACTGAAGGTGGGAGGAGAAGGGGCCGACAGAGGATGAGATGGCTGGATGGCATCACTGACTCCATGGACATGAGTTTGAGTAAACTCCAGGAGTGGTGATGGACAAGGAATCCTGGTGTGCTGCAGTTCATGGGATCGCAAAGAGTCAGACACATTATGTGACTGAACTGAACTGAATGTATGTAATTCATATATGTATGAATTAGTTTGAACATAGCTTTAGCTATTCTGCTCTAACAGAAACAGATAACAACGGCTTAAATAAGATGTTCTCCTCTTTCAAAAATTTGGCTTTAAACTTGTACATGTTTTCTGTTCTTGCTAGTTGTTAGCTGGCAATCTTGATTCCGCCTGTGCTTCTCCCAGCCCAGCATTTCTCATGATGTACTCTGCATATAAGTTAAATAATCAGGGTGACAATATACAGCCTTGATGTACTCCTTTTCCTATTTGGAACCAGTCTGTTGTTTCACATCCAGTTCTAACTGTTGCTTCCTGACCTGCATATAGGTTTCTCAAGAGATAGGTCAGGTGGTCTTGTATGCCCATCTCTTTCAGAATTTTCCACAGTTTATTGTGATCCACACAGTCAAAGGCTTTGACATAGTCAGTAAGGCAGAAATAGATGTTTTTTCTGGAACTCTCTTGCTTTTTCGATGATCCAGCGGATGTTGTAATTTGAACTCTGGTTCCTCTGCCTTTTCTAAAACCAGCTTGAACATTTGGAAGTTCATGGTTCACATGTGGCTATTAGCCATTTGCTATTACCAAAAAGGACAGAATATGGAGAAGTAGCTTTAAAGGAAAGTATATTATCAGATCAGTTGGGCAGATGTTGAAGATGTGTATTAGAAAACCTCACTAAATCTTCTCTGAAAATATTTTAAATAGAGTGTAAAACTATGTGTCCAGGCTGGTTTGAAAGTAGTTATAAAGACTGTATAGTGAAAATGAAACTGAAAGTGAAATCACTCAGTCATGTCCGACTCCTTGTGACCCCATGGACTGTAGCCTACCAGTCTCCTCAGTCTATGAAATTTTCCAGGCAAGAATACTGGAGTGGGTTGCCATTTCCTTCTCCAGGGGATCTTCCCGACCGAGGGATTGAACCTGGGTCTCCCGCATTGCAGGCAGACGCTTTACTGTCTGAGCCACAATATGTGCCTAAATTTTGAAATAAGTGGTTTTGTGTAATTTGAATTAGTTTAACTCTGCTATTTACCCTTCCACTAGCAAAGATCACATAATGCTGTTTATAAAATGTCATTGGACTTGTCTGAGCTTAGACTTCTTCATTCTCTATTCTTTTGGGGTGAACTGATGAGAATCTTTCATCATGACCCACATACATTATGCCATTTTAATTTCCTCATTAGTTAATGTATATTGAAGTCTTGCTACATCCCAGCTACTAGGTGTTAACTGCAGATCTGTGAAGAGAGGAGAATTATCCATGATGGTGAGACTGGTGCCTGGTGGGCACTGGTGACTGGGGACTCTGGTCATCTAAAATAGCCCCACTACCTGCCAAAGCTTAAGGAGCCCACACAGCCTCTGAAATTGAAGCAAATGAATCCCATACACTTTTTTTTTACCTGAGAAAATCTCAAATTTCCTATATTCCTACACCTTAGTGGCTTTTGGGAGTTGGAGGCTATGAAGTGGTACTAAGATATTGTAGTGTGAAAAACCCAACTCTGAATGCCTACCATGTATATCCTTCTTATACTCATCTACATGTCTGAATGCCCAGATTCTTTCCTTCAGTAGGGATTATCTGGTTAGAGTTTGCTCCCCCAAAGTCATAATAAAATGCATGTTTTACTGTCTCCTTTCCTCCATCTTATTAATAGGGGAAGAGTGGAAGTGCAGTGGGATAGATACACAGAAGCATGTGGGGCTTGGTCTATATATACATTCTCAGTGATAAGTGCTGACCCTCATGTCCTATTTCCCTGATTTAACATACCTTCACCTGATAGCTCAGTTGGTAAAGAATCTGCCTGCAATGCAGAAGACCCTGGTTCGATTCCTGGGTCAGGAAGATCCTTTGGAGAAGAGATAGGCTACCGACCTAGTATTCCTGGGCTTCCCTTGTGGCTCAGCTGATAAAGAATCCGCCTGCAAAGCGGGAGACCTGGGTTCAATCCCTGGGTTGGGAATAGCCTCTGGAGAAGGGAAAAGCTACCCACTCCAGTATTCTGGCCTGGAGAATTCCATGGACGGTATAGTCCATGGGGTTGCAAAGAGTCAGACATGGCTGACTTTCACCTGAACAGGAAGTGGAGGTCAACATCACCACAGAGGATCCTAAGAGACTTCCATCTCTAGTTTTATGATTGCTTTTATTTGTAAACAGCTATATGTCAAGAACTAACCCATGTCCCTGTTAAACATACCTTTAATCTTCACAACCACCGTAGAAAGTACTCTCTCAGGATAACTACTGAGGAAGAATTGAGATTCAGAGAATCAAATCTTATCAGTTAGAGTGGGCTATTTGCTAAAATATAACCCCCAAATTTTGGAGAAGGCAATGGCAACCCACTCCAGTACTCTTGCCTGGCAAATCCCATGGAAGGAGGAGCCTGGTAGGCTATAGTCCATGGGGCTGCTAGGAGTCAGACACGACTGAGCGACTTCACTTTCACTTTTCACTTTCATGCATTGGAGAAGGAAATGGCAATCCACTCCAGTGTTCTTGCCTGGAGAATCCCAGGGATGGGGGAGCCTGGTGGGCTGCTGTATCTGGGGTCACACAGAGTCGGACACAATTGAAGCGACTTAGCAGCAGCAGCAGCAACCCCCAAATTTTAGTGTCTTGACAAAGCATAAAATTATTTCTATGGTCCGACATGATGCTCCTGGTCAGGCATTCCTTCACACAGCAACTTGGAGATCTGAATGGAGATAGCTTGGAAACCTCTCCAATTGGTGATAGCTTGGAGACCTCTCCAGCTGGTTAATGCAGAAAGAAAATGTAGGATTGTATGTGGTATATATCTCTTTTCCCAACATCGCACTGGCCAGAACACTATAACTTCAGTTCAGTTCAGTTCAGTTAAGTTGCTCAGTCATGTCCGACTCTTTGCGACCCCATGAATCGCAGCACGCCAGGCCTCCCTGTCCATTACCAACTCCCAGAGTTCACTTAGACTCACGTCCATCGAGTTGGTGATGCCATCTAGCCATCTCATCCTCTGTCATCCCCTTTTCCTCCTGCCCCCTATCCCTCCCAGCATCAGAGTCTTTTCAAATGAGCCAACTCTTCGCATGAGGTGGCGAAAGTACTGGAGTTTCAGCTTTAGCATCATTCCTTCCAAAGAACACCCAGGGCTCATATCCTTTAGAATGGACTGGTTGGATCTCCTTGAAGTCCAAGGGACTCTCAGGAGTGTTCTCCAACACCACAGTTCAAAAGCATCAATTCTTCGGCACTCAGCTTTTTTCACAGTCCAACTCTCACATCCATACATGACCACTGGAAAAACCATAGCCTTGACTAGACAAACCTTTGTTGGCAAAGTAATGTCTCTGCTTTTCAATATGCTATCTAGGTTGGTCATAACTTTCCTTCCAAGGAGTAAGTGTCTTTTAATTTCATGGCTGCAGTCACAATCTGCAGTGATTTTGGAGCCCAAAAAGATAAAGTCTGCCACTGTTTCCACTGTTTCCCCATCTATTTCCCATGAAGTGATGGGACCAGATGCCATGATCTTCGTTTTTTGAATGTTGATCTTTAAGCCAACTTTTTCACTCTTCTCTTTCACTTTTATCAAGAGGCTTTTTAGTTCCTCTTCACTTTCTGCCATAAGGGTGGTGTCATATCTGCATATCTGAGGTTATTGATATTTCTCCTGGCAATCTTGATTCCAGCTTATGCTTCTTCCAGCCCAGCATTTCTCTTGATGTACTCTGAATATAAGTTAAATAAGCGGGGTGACAATATACAGCCTTGACGTACTCCTTTTCCTATTTGGAACCAGTCTGTTGTTCCATGTCCAGTTCTAAGTGTTGTTTCCTGACCTGCATATAGGTTTCTCAAGAGGCAGGTCAGGTGGTCTGGTATTCCCATCACTTTCAGAATTTTCCACAGTTTATTGTGATCCACACAGTCACTATAAGTTGGCTGTACCTAATTGCAAGGAAGGTGGGAAATATACTCTAGTTGTGAGAACAAAAGAAAATGAAAAGAAATTTGATGAAAAACTGTCTAATTTCTACAACACTAAGTTCATCAGAAGTTGCATAATTAAGGTGTAGTGGAGCTAGGTTTCAGACCTTCTGACCTAGGATCTAAGTGTGTCAGTGCATTTGTGAGTAGAATATTGGAGTACATTGCCAAAGGGATATAGTTCTTTAGAGAAAAGTTGATCAATACTTTTATTGGGAGCTGGGTTGAGCCAAGGCCAGCTCTATCATCCCATCATAAAACAGCAGTGATGAAGATCTTCTTAGAAACAAGAGGGAAGTAAGTGCTTGTTCTGTTTACTCTGCCAGAAGACATAATACTTCCATTCAGTCATAGTTTGGAATTCAAAGGCAACTGAAATATCACTGGGTAAAACAACATACAAGTGGGGAACTCCTGACTGTGTGATTTACTGAAAAAAAAAAAAAAATCTGTGTGCTTTTCTGAAAGACCTGTAATCTCCAACCGTATCACTTCTATAATTCCTCAAATGCCCAGGAAGGCCTGAGGATGTTTGTGAAGGTATGGAACCCTAGCTAGGGGAAGACTCCAGCTATGGTAGCAGTTAGACCATCAAAAAGAAGCTAATTCAGTCCTGGCAATAGACAAAAAACAATGAATCACACAGCATTGAAGGTTTAAAAGAAATGTATTTAAGATGATTGTAAGGATCCATTCTGAAAAAATTGTTTCATCCAAAAACATTAAGAAGTTCTTAGGATATATGGTAGAATTTCAAAGAAATAATATTTGACTCTTGTGGAACATCATGCTTTTTTTTTTGTTTGGTTTTTTCTGTGTAAATTTCACATTAAATTCTGGTATGTTTCTTAGTGGGTATCAGTTCAACATATTGTCTGGAGGAAAGGTCTCTGGATTTGGGAAAGAGCATGGACCAAAATCCCATCAACAGAGGAGCCTGGCAGGTTACAGTTCGTGGGGTCACAAAGAGTCAGACACGACTGAGCACAAGGCATATATCACATATATCATGGACCAAAAAAGTGAATCATATCTATAAAATATCCAGAGTCCCAGGTATCATGGGCTTCATAGATATGTGTCGCAATAATATAGATACCATAGGAACATCTAAAACCAACTTATAAGAATTAATTTCGGAAAGGAGAGTAAAAACCTCTGAAAGACTCTTCTTGTTTTATATTCATAAAGTTCAACTGCCTCTTCAGGGAATATAATAAGTTATATTTAAAGGGAATTTTATGGTATCTTTTTTTCCCTCTCTAAAGTATTTGCCTATATCTTCATGGGAAATACATCTGCATTTCTGTTTTTCCTGTGCCTTTATCCATTTTATGCTGTTAAATTTCCTTTAGGACCAAAGCGACATCTCATTTTCTAACGCCTGGTAGTTGTATGCCCTCAGCATCCAACTACACAGATGGAGACAAGCCCACAATAACCCCAGTTACACAGAGTATATGGCTGTCTTCCCGGCAAGGAGTGCCCAAACTTTTCCCCAAAATGGTTCCGTTTGTCTTTAATTAAAACTTAAAGCATTAGCTTTTGGCTCTGGCAAGGGCTCTCAAATGAGTACCTGCCTCACACAGATTTGTCTCACTGCAATCTGCCTCACAGCAGGCTACTTAGATGGCTGCCATCAGATTCTGGGACGAGAGCAAGCTTGCAAGCTCGCAGAGCCACAAAGAAAGGCAGTTAAGGCCAGAAGGACCTGCAGCTCCTTTCAGTTCATTAACTAAAGCTAACTTGGGGAACATTACTGGAGGGAGACTAATTTGGCAGCTGTCAGCATGGAGGACAGAGATACTGTGCTGACTTTAGGCCACGTGAACCCAAGGCCCCACAGCCACCAGCTATTCTTTTTTGTCTCCCACACCGCAAAGCTTAGACACAGCTCATGAATAAAGGTTTCCTTGTCTTTATCCACAATCACCCTTTATTCCAAAGTAGAACTGCATTCTGATCTAAAATTATAGATTAAAATAATTTTCCTTTAATGATACATATGAACTTAAATGCAAAACAGAAATAGATCCACAGACACAGGAAAAAAAAAAAAAAACTTACGGTTACTCAAGGGGGAAGGGGAGGGATAATTAGGAGTTTGGGATTAACATATATACTGTACTATATAAAAAACAGATAAAAACATGGACCTGCTATATAACACAGGGAACTATACTTAATATAATATTTTGTAAAAAGCCTATAAAGGAATATAATTTTATCTATATGTACATACACAAGAGAATGTATATGTGTGTATATATATAACTTTGCTATACATCTGAAACTAACACAACATTGTAAATCAACTGTGTATTTAAATTAAAATAATTTTTAAAAATTCAAGGATATAAAAGAAGTAAAAGATATTATCTTCATCCACAAAGAACTTTCAACCTAGTTATTGAAGTGAGTGCATAAAGAATAAGTTGGTATTACATATAAAAGTATGAAATATATATCCATGAATTTTTTAAAGATGTGAAATCACATGGAAGTTCATTAAAATTTTGGAGTATTGTATGATGCACAGAGGAAGCTAAGAACAAGAACAGTTCAAAAGAGAAAATGTACTCAAATAGTCTTATTACTATGTTGTCCTCTTTCACATTATCCAACAAGAGATCCTTTGATTAAAATATTTGATGCATGTATGAGAAATAGACATTTGTATTTTAATGTGTCCAGAATTCTTTCACTAATTTAATTAATTCACATCCATTGTTCCCAATTTATCAGTAGAAGAGCCTAAGACATTCTTAGATATTATAGAATATGTAATTCCATATACCTATGTAAAGATGGTTACAGACAGAATAAAGTACCTTATTACTGAAACATATTCAGTGATGCTGCTGTAATTAATGAATTGCTAACCCACTAAGGAGTGTTGTTGAACCCATAATAGAGCCTTGTAATTTTTTTCTGTCAAGGAACTAATTTTACAACTGCTATATATGAAGTGTTAAATTTTGCCCAAATTCTGACTATTGGAAATTCATTCATCAATTTCTTTAAACTTTACCTCAAGCTCAGAGTTCTATTCTCAATAGTTCCAACTTGTAAGTTTCAGGTGATTAGTACTGAGGAATATTTTCTTTTCTTTTTTATTGAAGTATGGTTGATTTACAATGTGAATGTATAGAAATATTTTCTTTTTAAAATTATTTTGTTTATTAGGTGACTATGTTGAGCATTTTTGATAGCAAAAAAAACACAAATGACTGTTTTATGAAAATCTGTGTTCTCACTTGTGAGGTTTTCTCACTGCTCAGAAGGACACCAGCATCAATTGTGGTCTCTTAGTTGTTTCTAAGGTTTTAAGTTTTTCAGCTTGTTATGAACTATTAAGAAATACCTAATAATAACAGCTACCATATATGTAGATACTTCACCTGTCACCTACCATATTACCTAATTCAATCCTTCATCAATCCTTTGATACAGTTACTTTTTATCTATGCATTATGGATGAGAAACCTGAGTCTTGGAATTAACTAATAATACCTGGCCAAGGCAGAATCTGAGCTCAGGCGTAACTGACTCCAGGAAACATGCATGTAGTTTTCACTATAACAAAAGGTAAGTTGAGACTGTTCAGCCTGCAGTCTAAATGCAATATGTCTCTGCCATTCTTAAAGGGGGGGAAATGCCTATATCTATGCAAAAGAGGAAAAAAATGTTTTATTGTATTCAGTACATAGATCAAGCATGATTCTTTCTCCTATCTTCCTAGCCAAGACTTTGTTTTCTCCATTTATTTTTTTTTCATGTATAGACTGTGGGCCAGGCATGGGAAAACAAGGAGGAGCAGCAGGCACTTCCTACGTTCACCCTCATGTGCCTTGGACATGAATAGAACCCAGTGAAAAGGCACTTGTAATACAGGTGTGCTAATGGTTAAATTTAGATGTGCTCAGGCACTGTAGGAATGTAAGGAGGAAGACCCTAACCTAGCCTGGGAAAAAGGTGCAAATCAGTCATTAAGAAATGAGTAGATCCACATATTTTTACCTTTAAAGCATCTAATTTAGTCTGTTAATTGAAGTAAAAAAGAACTACTGTACATAATCTAAGTTTTTTACTTTTACACCATCAAAGCAGTCTTAAAGCATACTAGAGTGTCTTTATGGAACTCTAATACTCTGGGTATATTTGCAGAACTCTCTAATCTGCATCATACACTTTGATGGCTGCAAACTTTATGTTTCTTGTTGTAAACTCCAGTCCATACTCACAACCAGCATCACTGTCTGGGCCACAGCATCTCCTGTCCAGCCATGACAGAAAGTCCTGAACTGGTTTTTTTGTCATCTGACTTTTACTTTTCCAGTGTATGTTATGTCCAGTAAAGTCATCTTCCTAAAAACACATTTGTTAAAAATTGCTTCTCTGCTTAACAGATTTACTCTTATCCAAAATAGAAGTCCAAACTTCTTATTAACATGGTCCTAAAGGCCCTTCTCAATCTGGTCCCAAAATGCCAGTTCCAGTTTGATGACCCAGTACTTCCTTCCATGTATCCTGTGCTCTGGCCTCTCATTACTCTTTGATCATAGCTTCCTTCCTCTCCAGCTGACTAACACATTCTCCTTCAAGACTTCTTCTCTGACTGCTCCAGAGCCAAAATAGTCACATCTTTCTTTATATCACCATGGGTCCTGGTACTGCCTCTGTCATAGGATATAGGTCTTCTTTGTTACAACCATATGACTCCATGTCTGTCTTCACTTCTAGACTGTGAGTTCCTCTAGGGAAGAGAGTAAATATTGTCCACATCGTGCACAATTATGACCTAAGTACCTAGCACAGCAGCAATCTTATAGATGATACCTTATACGTATTTTTTATTTATTCATAAAAGTCAATATTTAGTAAGCAATTTATATGAAACCCTCTGTTATGCTTAGTGTATTACACATATTATTTTTGTTTTTCTTTAAAACATTTCCCATGATTACCTACAAACACTCCTAATTTTATAGATCAGGAAATCGAGGCTTAGATTTGATAAATAATTTGCCCAAAGTTAAACAGAAGGAAAGTGGCAAATATGAAGTGGTCTCTTAAAAACTACAATTTATTGTTAGATGAATGAGTGAGTTAATTTATGAAAGAAAGAAAAGGCAGCATGTTGCTGTTGATTAAATCTCTGATAAAACTAGAAGTTGTGATAAGGCTGCTCTCATAATAAACTTCTAAAATAGTTTAGGTAGGACTTTAAAGTATGTCTTTCTTGTCTCTGGAGAGGTAGCAATGCCTTGGATTTACTGTTAGTTGTAAGTAGGGATAAATGATGTGCGCCTTGGAAATTTCAAAAAATGTCAACATAAAGTTGTAGTCTGAGCAAGCATTTGAGAGTTCATTGTAGACAAGTAATGAGTAAGACATTTAAAGAGAGAAATAACATAGTGAATGTAATTTAGAGAATGACTAGCTAAATGGAAAACCTTTAATAATCATAGTTTTTTAAAGGGAGAAATGGTCTTAGAGATCAGATTGTATGACTATAGGATACAAAGCAAGAACCAGGAGTCAGAATCCTGTAGTCTTCTTGCTGTGAGACTTTGGTCATTTTTTTCATTTTCTCCAGGCTCCTATTTGCTCAGATTCCTAATCAACAAAACTCAACAGATCTTTGTAGACTGGCAATCAGGCCAAAGAAATTAGCTCACCCGTCTTGAAATGTTTATCATTTCTCATGACCAGGGTCTCTGAACTTCTCATTTCACCTCTTAGATGAGGACCTGGAGTCCCAGGAGTGAGGTGTTTTGCCAAGGTTACATGACTAAATGCCAGGATTCCCAGGTGGCTCTGGTGGTAAAGAATCTGCCTGCTGATTCAGCAAACAGAATAAGATGTGGGTTCAATTCTTGGGTCAGGAAGACCCCTGGAGGAGGGCACGACAACCCACTCCAGTATTCCTTGCTGGAGAATCCCATGGACAGAAGGACGTGATTGAAGTGACTTAGCACACATGACTAGATAGTACCAGGAGACAGGTCATTATTGCAAAGTGTCATTTCATACCACTAATGTACTATGAACTCACTGCCCCTACACACACATATTTAGGGATATTAATGCTAGAAATCATTATCCACTATCCTAGCCATGTCTGGAATCATCTCTGCATAATTTAAGAACTGTAGAATATTTGGCAAAAGTTCAAAAAGAACCCCAGGAAATGAAAAAATGGTGTCATAACATTACCTGCTCAAACAAATGAAGGTTCCATTTTTCTTCAAGAGAAAAAAGTCAGAAATGATTCAAGTTGAACTCCAGTTCTGCTGCATATTAGCTACAAGACCTTTTCTTCTGTATCTATTTCCTCGCATCTAAAATGAGACAAGATGTTTTGACTCTCAAAAATGACAGTGTATGTAAAATTGTCTGTAAACATATAAAGCACTACAAAAATAACCATGCAATTAACTGAAGGAACTTTGCTAAGAGGGGTTGTTTTTGTTCTCCATCTTCTTCCACGACAGAGAAACTGTATTAAATAGTAGAGGAATTTCATCTTGACTAAAGAAAAAAAAAAAAAAAAGTGACCCTTCTGGTACTAAGAGCTACTAGATTTTGTAGGAATGGGAGGGGCATACAATAGAGGTATGTTAAAGCAATATGTAGTCAAAAGAATTTTAAGAAGACAAAATGTATAGTAGAGTTGTTTCCTTGAAGCGGGAAGAAGAGGTAGATAGACTCTGGTAAGAGAAGAGAGAAGTCGCTTAGTTGTGTCCGACTCTTTGCAACCCCATGGACTGTAGCCTACCAGGCTCCTACATCCATGGGATTTTCCAGGCAACAATACTGGAGTGGGTTGCCATTTCCTTCTCCAGGGGATCTTCCTGACCCTGGGATTGAACCCAGGTCTCCCACATTGCAGAGAGATGCTTTAGCCTCTGAGCCACCAGGAGGACTAGACTCTGATAAGGAATATCCAATAGTAACAAAGTCCATGTATGAGATTCTATGACTGTGTTTCATCAATTTCTTTTGTTTGAAATGAGAAAGAGAAAGTTCAGTAAATATTGGGTTCAAAAACTTTATAGCTGCCAGGAGTCCTTCTTTAGGATGGGTGGTCACAGGTTTGGTGTTTGTTTTTTTTTTCTTTTCTTTTCCGTTTTTGGAGGATTTTCCATGTGGTCAGGAAAATATTTTGATCTTTCCTGCATACCTGGGTCCTCTGGCTGAAGGCAAAGACCTTCAAAGCAGGTTTTTCTGTAATGGGAAAAGAAACGGTCAAGAAAGCCAAGATGACTCCTCCTGACAGCAAACACACTTAGGAGAGTGTGTTTTAGAACTGTATTGCCTTTATTTTCTACAAAGAGCAATTTGGAGAATGGCAAGTTGGCATTTGCAAGAGGTTAAAAGAAAAAGAAAATTGTTGCCCTGCTGTGAATGTGTTCATGTGCCTGTTTTATGTTTCCAAATAACAGCCTGTGGGTTTATTCAATATAATTGTGAACTGTATTTATAAAAGGTTAAGAGAGAGCAATTTCTTAATTTAAAAAATAGGTGAAGGACCCAAGCAAGGGCAGCATTTTTAAGTGCAAACTCTGCTCTTTCAGCACTTAGATTGGTCCATTATATATAAACTGTTTCATCAACCTGTATACAATATGCACGTTTTGTATATGTTAATGGCATTAAGACAAAATGAAAGAGCAGGAGTTTGCTCAGCTTTTCACATTGCAAAAGGACTCTGAGACCACCCAGCATTGTGGACTATCCTTTGCCAGAGAATGATTGAGGTCTGTCTGCTTAATCTCAGGAGCGATTATTCATCTTTGAGTGCTCAGTAGCTGAATAGTATTCCCAGCATTGATACTCGGGAGATGGTCAATAAATTTCTCTTGAATTGAAGTGATGAACAAAATCATGGCTTTGATCACTCATATGGAAAAATGTGGAAATCCAGCTGTGTCTCTTAAAGTTTGGCTCATATTTACTAATGAAGAAGCTTGAGCAGTCATCCTAGTTCAGAGCAGTCTTTGCCAAGGTGGACTCTGGTTACTCACATATTAACTGCTTAACCTTGGTAAGTCACTGTACCCTCAGGTTCCTCACTGATAAAATAGAAATCGTTACAATACTTACCTGATTGAATTGTTGTGAGGATTAAATGCAGGCAAAGCTTTTAGAAAAGTATCTACCCCATAGCAAGTGCATAATAAATATTGGCTGTAAGCATTACTCCTAGCTAAATGATACCAAGTGTGTGAATAAACATAGATATCAGTTCAGTTCAGTTCAGTCGCTCAGTCATGTCTGACTCTTTGCAACCCCATGAATCGCAGCACGCCAGGCCTCCCTGTCCATCACTAACTCCCGGAGTTCACTCAGACTCACATCCATCGAGTCAGTGATGCCATCCAGCCATCTCATCCTCTGTTGTCCCCTTCTCCTCTTGCCCCCAATCCCTCCCAGCATCAGAGTCTTTTCCAATGAGTCAACTCTTTGCATGAGGTGGCCAAAGTACTGAAGTTTCAGCTTTAGCATCATTCCTTCCAAAGAAATCCCAGGGCTGATCTCCTTCAGAATGAACTGGTTGGATCTTCTTGCAGTCCAAGGGGCTCTAAAGAATCTTCTCCAACACCACAGTTCAAAAGCATCAATTCTTAGGCACTCAGCCTTCTTCACAGTCCAACTCTCACATCCATACATGACCACAGGAAAAACCATAGCATTGACTAGACAAACCTTTGTTGGCAAAGTAATGTCTCTGCTTTTCAATATGCTATCTAGGTTGGTCATAACTTTTCTTCCAAGGAGTAAGCGTCTCTTAATTTCATGGCTGCAGTCACCATCTGCAGTGATTTTGGAGCCCAAAAAGATAAAGTCTGACACTGTTTCCACTGTTTCCCCATCTATTTCACATGAAGTGATGGGACCAGATGCCATGATCTTAGTTTTCTGAATGTTGAGTTTTAAGGCAACATTTTCACTCTCCACTTTTACTTTCATCAAGAGGCTTTTTGTTCCTCTTTACTTTCTGCCATAAGGGTGGCGTCATCTGCATATCTGAGGTTATTGATATTTCTCCCAGCAATCTTGATTCCAGCTTGTGTTTGTTCCAGTCCAGCGTTTCTCATGATGTACTCTGCATATAAGTTAAATAAGCACGGTGGCAATATACAGCCTTGAAGTACTCCTTTTCCTATTTGGAACCAGTCTGTTGTTCCATGTCCAGTTCTAACCGTTGCTTCCTGACCTGCATACAGATTTCTCAAGAGGCAGGTCAGGTGGTCTGGTATTCCCATCTCTTTCAGAATTTTCCACAGTTTATTGTGAGCCACACAGTCAAAAGCTTTGGCATAGTCAATAAAGCAGAAATAGATGTTTTTCTGGAACTCTGTTGTTTTTTCGATGATCCAGCGGATGTTGGCAATTTGATCTCTGGTTCCTCTGCCTTTTCTAAAACCAGCTTGAACATCAGGAAGTTCACGGTTCACGTATTGCTGAAGCCTGTCTTGGAGAATTTTGAGCATTACTTTACTCGCATATGAGATAACTGCAATTGTGTGGTAGTTTGAGCATTCTTTGGCATTGCCTTTCTTTGGGATTGGAATGAAAACTGACCTTTTCCAGTCCTGTGACCACTGCTGAGTTTTCCAAATTTGCTGGCATATCGAGTGCATCACTTTCACAGCATCATCTTTTAGGATTTGAAAGAGCTCAACTGGAATTCCATCACCTCCACTAGATTTGTTCGTAGTGATGCTTTCTAAGGCCCACTTGACTTCACATTCCAGGATGTCTGACTCTAGGTCAGTGATCACATCATGATTATCTGGGTCGTGAAGATCTTTTTTGTACAGTTCTTCTGTGTATTCTTGCCACCTCTTCTTAATATCTTCTGCTTCTGTTAGGTCCATACCATTTCTGTCCTTTATCGAGCTCATCTTTGCATGAAATGTTCCTTTGGTATCTCTAATTTTCTTGAAGAGATCTCTAGTCTTTCCCATTCTGTTGTTTTCCTCTATTTCTTTGCATTGATTGCTGAAGAAGGCTTTCTTATCTCTTCTTGCTATTCTTTGGAATTCTGCATTCAGATGCTTATATCTTTCCTTTTCTTCTTTGCTTTTCGCTTCTCTTCTTTTCACAGCTATTTGTAAGGCCTCCCCAGACAGCCATTTTGCTTTTTTGCATTTCTTTTCCATGGGGATGATCTTGATCCCTGTCTCCTGTACAATGTCATGAACCTCCATCCATAGTTCATCAGGCACTCTATCTATCAGATCTAGTCCCTTAAATCTATTTCTCACTTCCACTGTATAATCATAAGGGATTTGATTTAGGTCATACCTGAATGGTCTAGTGGTTTTCCCTACTTTCTTCAGTTTAAGTCTGAATTTGGCAATAAGGAGTTCATGATCTGGGCCACAGTCAGCTCCCAGTCTTGTTTTTGCTGACTGTTTAGAGCTTCTCCATCTTTGGCTGTAAAGAATATAATCAATCTGATTTTGGTGTTGACCATCTGGTGATGTCCATGTGTAGAGTCTTTTCTTGTGTTGTTGGAAGAGGGTGTTTGCTGTGACCAGTGCATTTCCTTGGCAAAACTATTAGGCTTTGCCCTGCTTCATTCCATATTCCAAGGCCAAATTTGCCTCTTACTCCAGGTGTTTCTTGACTTCCTACTTTTGCATTCCAGTCCCCTGTAATGAAAAGGACATCTTTTTTGGGTGTTAGTTCTAAAAGGTCTTGTAGGTCTTCATAGAACCATTCAACTTCAGCTTCTTCAGCATTACTGGTTGGGGCATAGACTTGGATTACTGTGATATTGAATAGTTTGCCTTGGAAACGAACAGAGATCATTCTGTCATTTTTTAGATTGCATCCTAGTACTGCATTATGGACTCTTTTGTTGACCATGATGGCTGCTCCATTTCTTCTGAGGGATTCCTGTCCACAGTAGTAGATATAATGGTCATCTGAGTTAAATTCACCCATTCCAGTCAATTTGAGTTCGCTGATTCCTAGAATGTCGACATTCACTCTTGCCATCTCTTGTTATATATTCACTCTTACTAAAAATACTTATGTGGCAAGCATGGTTTTTTCACAACAGAAACAGGTGACAAGACAAGTAGTAAATGGAATGTGCCATGAAGAAAATCAGAGAAAATCAGATGTGGTAGAGACTGGCTGGAATGGGAGACTTGGAGTGTGGAAGCTGGGTTGGGGTTCACTGAAGACCCTCTGAGGGATGATGTTTAAGCACAGAAGTGGAGAGCTCCAAGCAGCAGGGGGATCCAGGGAATAAGACTTCCATGGATAGGGAAGAGCAAGTGGAAAGACCTTGGATTTCTCAAGGAATAGAAAGATTAATGCGATAGTGCTGGATTTTTCAACCTCAGAATCATTGGCATTTTGGGCCTGCTTTTTTGTTGTGGGGGTCTATCCCATGCATTCTGAGATGTTCAGCATCATCCCTGGCCTCTATGCTACACATACCAGTAGCATCTACTCCCCTCAAATTGTGTCAACAAAAGACACCGCTAGATATTACCACATGTCCTCTTGAAGGGCAAAATTGTCCTCCTCCCTTCCCTTCCCTTCTCTGTGCACTGGTGAATGAACAGGGAGGAGTGTAATTTTAAAAAATGATGGGGGGATCTTGGTAGTTCTTCCTAACTGACATTTCTAAGGCTTTACTGGCTAATTATTTGACCTTACTATCTACATCCTGGCCAGAATATAATATTGAACATGAAAAAAATTGAGGCTGCAACTTTCTAGGCCTCGAACTTTGTGTCAGTTTCAATTCTAAGCTTCAAGGCCTGTGTCTTCACTTATCTCCTCAGAATAAGAGGCAATATTGTGTAGCTTCATCAAGTGAAATATGTACTACTGAACTGTAATTCTAATAGGATAATGTTTTTAGAATGAAAGCATTTCCTTAAAGTAATGAAAGTTAACACTTGATGTATCTCCTTGAGTCAGCATTGTATTCATTTTACCTGAAAATTAAATTGAAAATAGCTAACTCTTTTGAGTTGCCTGTGGTGAAAGGTTTGCATGCAGCTTAGATTTGGTATACTTATCTAAAGTGTGTAGATGTAAGTTAGGTTATTAGGATGGGAGAGAGATGATAACAAAGCATGTTAATAGTAAAACTCCTGAAATGCTTTCCAATCTTCATACAGTATTAGCAATAATTTATTCTGTAAAGTATATGTGAGTTACAACTCCTGGCTCCACATGGTTGGGAGGTATTTTTATTTGCTACAAAATTAATAGTTCGAAAAGACATCTCTGAGGCTGCCATTTTTATGAGAATAACCAAAAAAGATGACTAGCATCAAGTATAATATTAAAATCAACTGTAAAGTGACCCCAGTGGTTTGAGATTTCTCTTCATCTTCATTATACCTTATTTGGACATGGCAACAAATCTGCTAAAAATGGCTCTCTTGGAGTACTTATGTTGTAGGCAGAAAATGCTCTAATATTTTCTAAATCAGAGGAAGTAGGAAAAGACCCTTGAAGCTAGTCCTAAGGAGTACAGTTAGAGAATTTGATGAGTTTTCTGGTTTCTTTCCCAAGTTGTATGATTTTGAACATTTAAAATTTGCCTGTGAAATTTTCTTAGATTAGAATCAGTGGCTGGTTATAATCCCCATTTTGAGATGGTAGGATACTCAGGCATCCAGCATATATTAGAATTAAATCAAAGTTTTGGAGATCTTTTCTCTAAGTCATGGTTAGAAAACTGTCCAGTTTACCCAGAGTCTTCCCTTTAGGATGTGCTAATTTCTCAGATGCTATGACTTATACTGGTTCACTTGGAAGTCAGTCAACAGATAATTTCTGCTTGGCACATATATCAGGTATTTGAAATTTTTACCTGTCATCATTTAACCCATATGCTTCAGAATCATAATTAAAAATAATTCTTTAGTAACAATATCTCTTAGCTTTGGGAATCAATTTCTTCAGAAGCAGAAATTTCAAGAGAAGAAGGATAATTGAACCCAAGAATAGACTATCATGGGAATCTCTCCATTCCTGCAGAATATAAAGAAAAGAATATGTAACCATCTGCTGAATGGGCTAGACACAGTACTGTCTGGGCAGGCTGGTCTCTTGGGCTCCCTTTCAGCTCTAGGCATCTATGATTTTTTTTGTGGAGGCAAAATGAATGCCACAGATTGTTTTTAGTACTGTGAATCTGTGCCTCTCTTTTATAAGTATTTATTAGTTTTGTCAAATTACAAAGTTAACACATGCTTATTTTAAGAGAATACAAAGGAAATGTGAAAACTTTCCCCCCACTCCAATTCTATTGCTCAGAATAAAGGTTAGCAGTACTGAGGTATCCTTCCAGGCCTTTTTCTGCATTTGTATGAATGCATTTTATGAATACATATATCCTGAATATATATGTATTCAGGATATATGTGTATGTATGCCTGTGTGTGTATATGTATATATATATACATATACACACATATATATACATACATACACACAGACACACCCATGTATCCAACTGCATCAGTGCTTGTGGGTGGGCATATCTTTAGATCTATATAAGTAAAAATGGAGTGTCTTTTTATTATAAAAATGAGAGTTCTTCAAAACTCCTTTCTAATGTACTTCCTCTATCCTAATTTATACAATATATTTCTTCACATTCTCCTCAAGCTCCATATTCTATATCATTAAAAACCAAAGAGCTGTCCTGATAAGCATGATCTCAGTGGTAGGTGAGGATGAGGAAGATACAGAGAAACCAGAACCAAAATTTTCAGTAGGCATATGCTATACATATTGTGTGCTTTGTGTGTGTGTGTGTATCTGTCTATCTGTCTGTCTGTCTGCATGGCAGTGTCTGTATAAAATGTATGTATCTTAATTTATGTAGGATGAATTTCTAAAAATGGATTCACTGTATCTGAAAATATGGCTTTATTTCTGGTGTAACTTTCTTCAAAAAACCCCAAGAAAATCCTATAAGATATTTCAAAATCATTTTGCCCCTACAAACAACATCTTGCCATTCCCCCAAGGATTTTATTTGTCTGAGAAGGGAGTGATGTGTGATGTGGCTCTCTGGTAAATGCAAAAGTGATATCCTAGTTCAGGAAGAATACCCTGGCGATAAGGAGGGGAGGAGCATAGCGAAACTATTACTATAAATGGGGTCAGCAAAGCACAGAACCTGGAAAGCAGGGAAAAACTGAGAGTAACTTCTTAATCCTACGTATTTCTCATTTACTTCTTTGTCTCATCTCCCATCTTCTACCTTTTGATTTAAGCATCTCTTCCCTCCTCCAACTCCAGAACTCTTTCATTATTAACTTATTTCTTCCCCTCTACCCATTCCAGTACCCACGTGTCCCATTCTTAAACTCTCACAGCATAATGTGCTTTCTTCTGTCACAGCAGTTATCACTTTATATTATTGCTAGGATTAGTTTTTTTTTTTTAATCTTCACACTAAAATAAACTTCTTCAAGATGGTCTTTTATCTCTATATCCCCAGCACCAAGCATAGTCTGATGTATAGCTGGTGCTCAATATATGTCAAAGAAGTGAATGACAGATTGATGACCTATTGTAGTAACATCATCCAAACATCAAATGAGTATCCTTATCCACAGTTTCAGAACCTTAAAAAACACTAATATAGTCCACCTATTTCAATTATTTTCTAGTATCTTAAACAAAAACACACCCAGTGATCTTCTGTTAAACTTGTTCGAAATTATGGAAAAGAAGGAAAATTAAGAGAGATCATGTCTTGGTCTGTAAAGGGCTGCCCTAACAAAATACCACCAACTGGGTATCATATAAAGAGAAGTCTATTTCTCACAGTTCGTGGTTGAGTGAGGGTCCTCTTCTGGATCCCCAAATTCTCATTGTATCTTTGCATGGTGGAAAGGGTTAGGGAGCTCTGTGGAATCTCTTTTATAAGAGATTCCATGAGACTCTAATCCATGAGACTCCACCCTCATGACCTAATCACCTCCCAAAGGCGCCACCTTCTAAATCTATCATACTGAGCTCAAGTATTCCAACATATACATTTGGGGTGGGGTTAAGGGAGGCACAAATATGCAGCTCATCATATGGAACAATGTGACCATTATAAATCTGCGTACTTATTAAAATGTATGTCAAGTTAGTTTTCTTTCTCTTTTGTTCACTATAGATGTTTCTATCAGAACAAATCTGACCTTCTTTTCTGTGAATCAAGTGGGTAGGTAACTTTCCTGGCACAGTAGGTCTAGTATTTTGAAAGACAAGTATGTTTGTACATTAAGATGCAAGTGGTTTTCTCCAGAGCCAGAAATGTACCATGGGCATCAGGACAAGGGACAGTGTCCTGACCATGCCTGTGTGGCGACTAGATAGAGGCCAGCATGAATCTTCCTCTGGAACAGCCTCAGCTCCCACCCAGGGATTCCTTAAAAGCCAACTGAACAACAATGAGTAGTGCCCTAACTTTTGCACTTTCTATTTCATATTTTTAATGCCCCAAATACAATTTACTGAATACTTCTTAGACTCTAGATGATATCCATAGCAACATCTATTTACTTTTTTTGTTATCAGAGTTACTTTGTTCTCTTTCTCTCTGCTCAGCCTCATCTTACCTATGAACTAAAGACTCCTTTCTCAAGTTGTTTGCCATCTAAGATTTATCTGACAACTGCCAGAGAGAAACACAAGACAAAGAAACATTTATTAGTGAAACAAACCAACTAGTCATATATTAAAAAAAATAATAATAATAATCTTTTTCACAACCTGGACGGCCTACTTCACACAAGAATTAATCCTGAAGCCCTCTCAGCAATGCTGTCAATTAGGCCTTGAAAATATGTCACATGTCCTTGTAACCTCTTATCTGGGTGTGCAGTCTGGTGTACCTAGCATGTGAAGTATACTGCAGTGATGACTAGCTCAATACTTCAGGCTTTTCAAGAGAGTCTAAACTGGATGTCTTATGCCCACTCCTCCCCATAAACACACAACTCTTTCTCCATATAGAGCAGAATGAAGCCATATCATTCTCAACAGTTCTCAGAAATGGAATAGTCACTGCTTCAGTCCTAATGTTCTGTGTGTGTGTTCCCCTTACTACGTGCTGCAGAACTGAAACCTCATAGTTAATGCAATGGACAGGAAAAGACTATATGCTGTTAATTTCCCTTTATATCATACATTCATTTAAGTGCATGGGATGTAAAGCAATTGCTTCTGCTCACTTCAATCTCATTTTTAAATAGCTGAAAAATGTAAATATCAGCTCAAAAGAATATAGAATTTTAATGTGAGTGCTGATAGCTTGGGCTTTTTGTTTTGTTTCAACATTTGATCTCAACTGCTGATTGATTTTTAGTGGTGGGCTCATTAATATCAAGATTGCAATTGTGATTTCATGTTGCTGTGGGGGAGCAGAGGCTGAGGTCAGCTATATCACGTTCTTTCATACCTCATAGCCTAGGAAATAGAGAAACCTGTGACTCCCTTCTCTTCCTTGTGTGATCCCCACTCTAAAATTTCTGTCCTCAAACTACTTGATCTTTGGGGGTTTGGCCCCCTTTTCCTAACATAAAATAAGGATGAAAGTAGTTGGTTTAAAGAATAAGAAGTCCCACATGTGTATTCATCAGGATCTAGTCAGGAGACAGAAACCATACCAGTTTTTCCAACAGAGATGATTTAATGTAAATAATCATTGAGTACTAAATAGACAAAAATAGAATAATTAAGTTTCATGAGCGTGGCAATTGCAGGAAGCAGCTACCACTCCCTAGAGGTAAAGGCACAAAGGAAGAGTTTGGAATAATAAAAACTTGGAAGCTTAGAGGATCAGTCCCATGAAGTACTATAAGTGGTGCTGCTTAGCTGGTAGTAGAGAGTCTGAGTTCATAGAAGGAATCCTACAGAAGTAGGACTCAAATCTTTGAGCCAAATATGTGCCTGGCTGCTGTTGATACCTCTGAGGAACATAATAAAACTGATTTGTGAGTATTAATAACACTACTATGATCAGCAGCTTCTACTGAAAGTCATAGAAAGCAAAGGGAAGAGCAAGTCCCTTCTTTCTCCTCCTACCTGAAAGTTTCCATCTCCATTCTTTATCGATAAACTGTAACAAGGACTCAACTTCCAAAGAAGTATTTGGCTTTCAGAGTTTTAGCCCTTGTATCACCAAACCAGAGGAGAGAGTGCTAGATTTGAAGCTGAGGGCAATAGCTTAATACCAGACAAAACTGTAAGTCCTCAGTGTATGAAATCCACATTCTCTTTCTTGCTTTCTTACTCTGTCTTTGTTCTTACAAAAACCAATAACCTTTCCTTCCATTATGGATTCTTCATGCTTACATTCTCTGCCTTTGCATTTTGATTTCTTTTTGGAGCTTTGTAAAGTGACTGGTTGTAGTGTAAAGTTTGCTTTATTTTTCTGGATACAGAAAAGAGAAAAAAGTTAGGGTGTTTGTATCACTTAGTGGGGTGGCCAACTGACTAATTATCCTTTAAAAGTCTCACAGTATCTTGATGGTGAAACCTGTCAGCCTGAGCTATTCAAATTGTGGAAACATGTTAGCCCCTTCAGATCCAGGGTTAAGACAGGATACTCAGATTCAGCTTCCCATCTGTTGCTGGCCCCTGGCACGGCTCCATACCCCAAACCTTACCCCTCATTGCGATGTTGACACTTGTGGTTGCCTTTAGGGTAATCTCACACTTTTCTGCACAAGCTTGAAAAGGTTTATACTACCTCTGTTTAATGTCACTTTGTTTAGTCACTTAGTGATTTTTTATTTAGCTCTGGCTATTCATTAAAAATCCTACTTTGTCCAAATCTAGTTGTTTTATAATGGAGGGTCCATCGGAGTACTTAATCTGCATTACTGCCTGGAGGTGATAACTTTTGATTGATGGGCTTTTTGTGTATCCTAGTGCTATAAATGACATTATTTTTAAAGAGTAAACAATTGGTATATTTCTGCCATCTGACCTTCCACCGGGAAGCATAGCCTCAATGCTATAAAGTGAAGTGTCCATGGCTTTAAAAAAAAAAAAAAAAAAAGGCAGAGCTGTCTATTCATCAATATGTTCTAGCAAAGACTCAGACTTCAAGGACTACTTAATCTTCACTGTTCAGTTTTTGCTGAGCAGTCTCTTGCCTTTATCTTGTAGGACAGGAAACTTTTCAGTAACTGTAGCCTTTCATGTACATAAAAATTTTAGAAATTAAGTAGCTCTAAGAAGACTTATCGCTCTTCCTTTGTTTTTGGAATGGTCACATTCCATTTCTGTGATGAATCTTACATTTTTGTGGTGAAAGTGAAAGTGAAGTCGCTCAGTCTGACTCTTTGTGACCCCATGGACTGTAGCCTACCAGGCTCCTCCCTCCATGGGATTCTCCAGGCAAGAGTACTGGAGTGGGGTGCCATTTCCTTCTCCAGGGGATCTTCCTGACCCAGGGATCGAAGCCGGGTCTCCCACATTCCAGGCAGACACTTTAACCTCTGAGCCACCAGGGAAGCAATAATAAAAGAATATAAGTTCCTGGCTCACATTTTTCTCCTTCTCTTTATACTCACTTAGATATCATCATGGATACATTATATTATTTTCTAGGTATTGCTCACAATGATTGGTCATGAAAATGTATTGTCATGCCTAGAATCTTAGCACCTTGTCTTGAAATCTGTACCAGGAAATATATACTGGTAACAGAAATTCCAAACTAACTATGCTTAATGTTTTTGGATGAAAGATATTGCCAATATCTTCTGATAAGCTTGGGCAAGAGCAAACTTTGTACATTCCATCCCTTAGCAAAGATCCTTAAGCAACTTTCATCCTTTTAGCAAATTTCATCCCATCGATTTGATTGTACAGTAGTTCCCAGCATAAGTGATATGCAAAAGATACAATCACAGAACACTTGCAGTGGATACTGATTACATGATTACTTTTGTAGGTGTCTGCTTAATCTATAAGCCATTATCTCTTTCCTAAGAACTAATTTACCACCAACACTACCACTTCTCTTTCACAGGGTCCTGGAAGCCATGTTTGCACTACAGGACCTGCAAAGAATCAATCCAGTGTTGATTACCTGATCAGATCTGAGTCAATCAAAGTCTCTTTTGGGGAATTGGAATTGGGAAACAAAAGGGTTAGCAATTGAAAGGTCAATAAAGTTAAAACCAGAGATGCGAAGACAAAGTTCTCAAAACACTACTGCTACAGTCTAGAGCTGCCCTACTTCCCAATCTTCTGGAAGACCTGATTCTTCTTCTTTTTCTCAAACAACATAAGATAATTAATGTGTGGCCATAAAGATGTGCCACCTCCATGCCCCTTTAAGAAAGGACTTGCAGCCATAACTTCTGAGAAGGTTGTCAGCTCCAGAATTTGCCTTGGCTGCACTGCTTCACCCAAGAATTTTTCCTTTCCAGAATGACCCATATCCATTTCTGTTCACAGTGGATGGATAATTTCTCTTTCTAACCATTTCTGCTTTCACTCTCACCCCCTTGCTTTCACAGTTTGGGATTTCTTTTTCTTTTTTGTTTTTAGTTAATTTAAATTTATTTTTTAAATATTAATTTATTTATTTTAATTGGAGGCTAATTACTTTACAATATTGTATTGGTTTTGCCATACATCAACATGAATCCACCACAGGTGTACATGTGTCCCCCATCCTGAACCCCCGTCCCACCTCCCTCCCCATCTCATCCCTCTGTGTCATCCCAGTGCACCAGCCCTGAGCATCCTGTATCATGCATTGAACCTGGACTGGCAATTCATTTCACATATGATAATATATATGTTTCAATGCCATTCTCCCAAATCATCCCACCCTTGCACTTTCCCACAGAGTCCAAAAGACTGTTCTATACATCTGTGTCTCTTTTGCTGTCTCACATACAGGGTTATCATTACCATCTTTCTAAATTCCATATATATGCGTTAGTATACTGTATTGGTGTTTTTCTTTCTGGCTTACTTCACTCTGTATAATAGGCTCCAGTTTCATCCACCTCGTTAGAACTGATTCAAATGTATTCTTTTTAATGGCTGAGTAATACTCCATTGTGTATATGTACCACAGCTTTCTTATCCATTCATCTGCTGATGGACATCTAGGTTGCTTCCATGTCCTGGCTATTATAAACAGTGCTGCGATGAACATTGGGGTACATGTGTCTCTTTCAGTTCTGGTTTCCTTGGTGTGTATGCCCAGCAGTGGGATTGCTGGGTTGTATGGCAGTTCTATTTCCAGTTTTTTAAGGAATCTCCACATGGTTCTCCATAGTGGCTGTACTAGTTTGCATTCCCACCAACAGTGTAAGAGGGTTCCCTTTTCTCCACACCCTCTCCTTATAGACTTTTGGATCGCAGCCATTTTGACTGGCGTAAAATGGTACCTCATTGTGGTTTTGATTTGCATTTCTCTGATAATGAGTGATGTTGAGCGTTTTTTCATGTGTTTGTTAGCCATCTGTATGTCTTCTTCAGAGAAATTTTTTTTTTAGTACTTTGGCCCATTTTTTGATTGGGTCGTTTATTTTTCTGGAATTGAGCTGCAGGAGTTTCTTGTATATTTTTGAGATTAACTCTTTGTCTGTTGCTTCACTTGCTATTATTTTCTCCCATTCTGAAGGCTGTATTTTCACCTTGCTTATAGTTCCCTTTGTTGTGCAGAAGCTTTAAGTTTAATTAGGTCCCATTTGTTTATTTTTTCTTTTATTTCCAATATTCTGGGAGGTGGGTCATAGAGGATCCTACTGTGATGTATGTCGGAGAGTGTTTTGTCTATGTTCTCCTCTAGGAGTTTTATAGTTTCTGGTCTTACATTTAGATCTTTAATCCATTTTGAGTTTATTTTTGTGTATGGTGTTAGAAAGTGTTCTAGTTTCATTCTTTTACAAGTGGTTGACCAGTTTTCCCAGCACCACTTGTTAAAGAGATTGTCTTTTTTCCATTGTATATTCTTGCCTCCTTTGTCGAAGATAAGGTGTCTATAGGTGCGTGGATTTATCTCTGGGCTTTCTATTTTGTTCCATTGATCTATATTTCTGTCTTTGTGCCAGTACCGTACTGTCTTGATGACTGTGGCTTTGTAGTAGAGCCTGAATTCAGGCAGGTTGATTCCTCCAGTTCCATTCTTCTTTCTCAAGATCACTTTGGCTATTCGAGGTTTTTTGTATTTCCATACAAATTGTGAAATTATTTATTCTAGCTCTGTGAAAAATACCATTGGTAGCTTGATAGGGATTGCATTGAATCTATAGTTTGCTTTGGGTAGTATATTCATTTTCACTTTATTGATCCTTCCAATCCATGAACATGGTACATTTCTCCATCTGTTAGTGTCCTCTTTGATTTCTTTCACCAGTGTTTTATAGTTTTCTGTATATAGGTCTTTTGTTTCTTTAAGTGGATATATTCCTAAGTATTTTATTCTTTTCATTGCAATTGCAATGGTGAATGGAATTGTTTCCTTAATTTCTTTTTTTGTTTTCTCATTGTTAGTGTATAGGAATGCAAGGGGTTTCTGTGTGTTGATTTTATATCCTGCAACTTTACTATATTCATTGATTAGCTCTAGTAATTTTCTGGTGGAGTCTTTAGGGTTTTCTATGTAGAGGATCATGTCATCTGTAAACAGTGAGAGTTTTATTTCTTCTTTTCCAATTTGGATTCCTTTTATTTCTTTTTCTGCTCTGATTGCTATGGCCAAAACTTCCAAAACTATGTTGAATACTAGTGGTGAGAGTGGGCACCCTTGTCTTTTTCCTGACTTTAGGGGAAATGCTTTCGATTTTTCACCATTGAAGATAATGTTTGCTGTGGGTTTGTCATATATAGCTTTTATTATGTTGAGGTATGTTCCTTCTATTCCTGCTTTCTGGAGGGTCTTTATCATAAATGGATGTTGAATTTTGTCAAAGTCTTTCTCTGCATCTATTGAGATAATTATATGGTTTTTATCTTTCAGTTTGTTAATCTGGTGTATTGCATTGATTGATTTGCAGATATTGAAGAATCCTTGCATCCCTGGGATAAAGCCCACTTGGTCATGATTTCTAAGACATTTCCTATGTACCAAATTCCATCTCAGTATCTGCTTCTCGAGAATCCAACCTGTAATACTCTGTAGATGACCAGCAATTTCCTTTTTATTCTCAAACTAAATTGAGTTGATACTCTTGCTTGCAACCAAGAGTGTTAAGACATTCAGTATTGATGGTGTGGGCTACATAGATGGTTAGCAAGGGTGTATAAAAACTTTGAGAATATCCAGAGTTTTGGGATGCTGAATGCTTAAAAAATTTTCCCTTTGAACAGGAAATTGTTTTTAGATTCAATTGAAGTGGTACAATCCAGTTGTAATTACAGTGGCCCTTCTTTATATTCCCTCACTCTTTGCAGAACACTTTCAAAAAGAATAACAACTATTTTGTTTAACTTTATGAATCTTCCTCTTAATATAGTTACTAGAACTTAGAAAATGCTCAGCATTTCCTGAATAAGCAAATAAAATCTGACTATTATTTCATTCAGTAAGACAGAAGAGTATCAGCCACACTGATTTTTAGTGATAACATTTTATACCCGTATTTCATGATTCATATCCTGTTGTCACCTCTTTTACTCCCATTTCTTTCTGTTCTGCTTCTTTCTCCTGACCCACATGATCACTGTTCCTCTCCTTTCTTATCTTTCTTCTGTCATCCCTAGAATCTTTATTACATGGTAAACACACCTTCCATATCCTCAGTCTTCTTCCTAAATGCTCCTTTGTCTCTCCTCTGTCTCTCTACTTTTACTCTGACTGTTCAGACAGAGTCATCTCTTATATACAGCAAAGATATTCATATTGGCATCATGTGATCCTTACTAATCAAAAATTAATGTCATATCATGTCAAGCTCACCAAGGTGAGAGACTTAGAAAGTATCTGGTATTTGTAAGTCTAGCTTTGCATCCAAGAGAATGCTCAGTTCTAGTGTACATTACTGCTGCATTGCAGTGAGAAGCTGGACACTACATTTTCTAGCTTTCTTTTTGTCTTAGTGTTTCAGGTTCCAGTCAGCCCATATGAAGCACTTATAGAAGAGTTGGAAGGTGTTATGAAAAGAAAGAGAGAGGCCAATATTCTGCAGGTAGATTTGCAGAATTAAAACAAATTTCCAGCTAATCTTTCTAATATCTGCAATGGTTTCTTAGTGAGCTGTTGAGAATCATCTGCTTCAGGACCCAGATACTCTAGAGTACTCCCTGTCCTTTATTCCTCTGTGTTTTTCAATAGTCGATAAGACTAACTTCCTTTGTTAGAACCCTCACACTTGCAATACATAGAGTTCCTTCTGTTTTATTTTTCAAACTCCTCTGACTGATACCTCAGTGTTGAAATAATCTTTGGATCATTGGAATTGATGCTTTTCCCAATATTGATATATATACTGACCCTGGCAGTGATGCCAAATTTTCAAGAAAGTACTCAGCACATTATTCACTGTTCCCAGGAAAATTGAACACATTCATGAACAAAAGAGGCATCAACCTAGCCATAGTTTATCCAGGCTGAAAGTTCCTGTTTCATTCCCTTCTTTAGCCAGGTTACATAAAAGAAATGTGGCTGAGGTTCCGGAGAGTAAAACCCACTCCAACAACATCACATTGCCAGAATTAAACAATTAATGCAGGCAATGTGAGCCTTGACAGAAAAGCCATTTTTTCCCCCTCCTAAAATATCCCCATTCCCTTTCTGGAACATTATATAACATGTGCCACTACTCAGTCTTTCTACTATTTCTGAATTGCACTAAAACATTAATTAAATGAATATAGCAATCAATCCTGGCTGGTTTTTCCCTTGGAATAGAGTAGAACTTAATTTATTTCTACTTAATTACCTCATTTCAGTCTTGCCATGTTTATTAATAATGAATATCTGTTCCTTTTACAATGGCATTGATCACCAATTTCCACTGCTGCCGAGGAGATTTGACATGACAAATGTCCAGGGCTGGAGGTTCAGAGTTATTGTCTAGCTTGATATACTTACAGCACAGTCAATATTTTAGGCAATTCATAGTACAAATTTATCAAACAAGTTAACAATACAGTATAAGAGCAGAGTTTTCTTTCCCTCTTCCAGCTTGTTTTGTTGAACCCTGAAATCCAACTGAACTTTCATGAACTCGGAAAATTAATACATTTACATTCATTGTGTGATTTTCCCCTCCCCCATTCTTTCTCTAGGTCCTGTTTCGTGCAATGAATATCACCAAGACTAATTGACCCACTAGAAATCACCTCAATTGTTTCTAGTCATCTTTTTTAACAATGTTAAATGGTTATAAACAGGTGAGGTGAAAGACATACACTGCTTCTGTGAGTGAGTGGTGTAAACGGTATTGATCTTCTGTAAAGGGTTTACAGTAGAGAAGCATTCAGTGCACTCTTTAATGTGTAAATACCTATTTATTTTTTATTTTTTAACCTATATCCAAACATTTGTAACACAATTATTTTGTTTCATTTGATTTCCCCCCCCCTCCTCCTTTTTATGTTTTGCCACAAGCCATGCCTAGCCAGGGCTGATCTATGAAGTTATTTGGGTTTCATTTTTAAAGGCTAAATGATAGAAATAAAAGGAAAGGGAAAGGCTAGTGGATATGCAGTTGAATTTAAAATTGTTAAAAGAAATAAAACTTCACAGTTAATGTCAAGAAACAAGACCAGTGAAGACCTCCCCTTCAGGGAGGTCTGTTACCACCTCCCTCTACCCCGTTATAAAGCAAAAGTATCCTTCTCTAATCTGGTTTATCTAGAAATATGTAGAAAAGCAGCACATAGATTGACAGATCTGAGAAAGCATGAGGTAAAAGAAGAGTATTTTCCATCTATTACATCAAATCAATAGGAGCCAAGGCTGCATTCAAGTGCCACATTCCTATTTTAGATAAAGAGAAAGGAAAAAAAAAACCCTGTAGTTAGTAATATTTTAAGAGAAAACTCTCATGACACCATCTAACACATTTAGGAAACTAGGACTACTTTCTAGATAAATAATTTATGAAGTAATATAAGGGGTATTTTATCTCATTGTAAAACATAAAAATGCAGAGAGAAGTATCACTCTCTAACTCCCACTGCTCTTACTAGAGGTAACCTCTGTTAATCATTTCATGTATAACGCTTCAGTTCTGTTTTAAATTTCACATAAATGGTATCATTTTATGTTTCCTTGTGATTTGCTCTTTTTACTTGGAATGTCTTGAAGCTTTTACTATGATAGTGCATATATCATTCTAAAGAATTACACAGCCATGATTATATGCATAACAATTTCAAGTTTCCTTTGTGATTAATGCCTATGCTATTTTTAACATATTTTTGCCATTAATTATTCAATTAACATTTGGAGACATAAATTTCTTTGCTTATATGAGAGTGTTTCTATGTAAGAGATTCTTAGAAATGGAACACCTGGATAAATGTTTTATGTATTTTCAGTTTTGGAAGATGGTGCCAAATTCCCCCAATAGGTTTTTAAATTCCGTGTTGGCAGAAAAATATGCCCCAGTGTTCTCCCCATTCTCACAAACACAGAATAGAATCAACATTAAAAAAAATTTTCCCCATCTGAATAAGAAAAAAAAAATGTTATTGTAATTTGTGTTTCCCAATGAGGGAAATATAATTTTAATATATACCTTAGAGATTTTAAAATACGTTTTTAAAATGTGCTTAGTGAGATTTAATTCTAAAATATGCTTATTAGTCACATATGTATCATTTCCAAGAATTTCCTAGTTATATACTTAGCACATTTTTCTATTTTGTTGGATGTGAATTTCCTAAGTTAAAAAACATATTTTCCAAATAATTTTATGAATATTTCATTGTTCTTCTGCTGACTTGAACTGCTACTTTTATTATGTACTATTTCTGACTATTCATTTGTTCATCAATCTGTGGTCCATTTTCTATTTAACTACTCTAAGTATTTAAGAATTCTATTGAATTTTTAAATGTTAATTGTGTATGCAGATACAGATGAATTTCCAATATTTTTCAGATGATTCTCTTGGATTTTCTAAGTTTAGGAAATAATAGGCTAGTTTTTTTCCAAATATTTATAACTCTTATTTTTTGTTCTCTTACTGCATAGATGAAGGCTTCTAATACATTCAATAGCATAGGTAATAATGATGTCTTTGCCTTTTTTCTGCATTCTATTTAAGTGGTTCTAATATTAGCTCATTGAGTAAGATGTTTGTTTCTGATGGATAGCACTTAGTCTGATCTAGGACTTTTTTGTTTTGGTAATTACTATAAGGATATTGTTATATTGTTTGTTTGATTACTATCTGAAATGCATGTTATTACTCAATTTTTTTGGCATTTACTGAGGTCATTACATAAATATTTTGTAAAAAGTTAATTTTGTGATTAATATGAAAAAAAAAATCCCTAATCCTGACACATTCTAGCAATTTCCTGAAGATTCATAACTGGATAATAATTTATTATTCTTTTATTATAAGGTTATATTCAATTTACTAATACTTATTTTGAAGTTTCAACATATGTTTGTAATTGAGAGTGACTTATAATTTGTATGTATGTCTGAGTATGTGCAAATGTTTATGAATTTCTGCTATGAGGGCTCGGCTAACATCATAAAATTATTTGTGAAAATTCTCTTTTCACATTTTGAAATGGTACTTCACTAACCAGCTTATCATATCATCTCTTTGTGGATTTTTTAACAATACACATTTCCTGACATTTTCCTTACAGGTTTCAATTTAGTAATCTGAGATAAAATCCAGAAATAATCATTTTAATAATCTAAAGATTCTTATTAGGAAATTCGCTGGCAGTCCACTGGTTAGGGATCTGTGCTTCTACTGCAGGGGACCTGGGATGAATCCCTGGTTGTTAAATTAAGATCTCACAAGCCACGAGGCATGGTGAGTGGCTGTCATCATTGTCATCATCATCATCATCATCATTATCATCATGAAGGTTCTTATTAGTTGGCAGATTTTGGAAATGTTTAAATTTTGGCAATTTTCATCTATAATTTCAGCCAGACAGATTAAAAGTTGATACTTATATATTCTTTTACCCTAAACTCTAGTAATAGAGCATTATTGAAAAAGATTTAAAACAGCAACCTATAAAGACAAAGGGAAAGAAAAATAGCAACACAATTTTGTAGCTATAAAGCAAGATAGTGTGTGAATGATAATTAACTTATCAGTACTAGCAAGTTAAATCCTTAGGCAACAATGGAGAAAGCAGAGAAGCAAATTATATCACAGACATCCCTGAAGGCCCAGGAATAAGCAACAAATTAGTTGTGGAACAGAAAGACAGAGATGGGGTTATCATAACCAAATCTCCTCCTTAATGTTCTCACATTCCTGTCTCTAACAAAAGAGACAGAAGGGATAAATCCTTAAGATGATGGTGCAGGGAAATCGTAAGAAGACCAGCAGTGCTTATGATTTAGCAAGTCTAAATTATGAACAGTCTCTATTGGAGTTAAGTCACAAAGTTCTCAGTAAGACATCATTAGGAACATCAGATCAATAGAAAATATGCTTCAGTGTATTGAGAGGAGGTTTACACAACTAGTAGAGAGTTTGGTGTTCCTTGAATAATAAGTCCATAGAAAGCAAACAAAAACCAAATACTAATGATAGGAAATACTTACTGTTGATCAGAAAAAAAAAAATGATAAGTTACCACATAAAGTGGCTCTTAAAAGAGAATAATATGATCATAATAATATAAACATGAAATATTGAGGTGCTGCTGCTGCTAAATCACTTAGTCGTGTCCAACTCTGTGCGACTCCATAGACGGCAGCCCACCAGGCCCTGCCGTCCCCGGGATTCTCCAGGCAAGAACACTGGAGTGGGTTGCCATTTCCTTCTCCAATGCATGAAAGTGAAAAGTGAAAGTGAAGTCGCTCAGTCGTGTCCGACTCTTAGCAACCCCATGGACTGCAGCCTACCAGGCTCGTTCATCCATGGGATTTTTCAGGCAAGAGTACTGGAGTGGCTTGCCATTGCCTTCCTCCTAATATTGAGGTGACCAATTTACAAACTTTCCTTTTCAAGGAGAAAGACAAATGTGAGAAGTAAAGAGATTATACCTAAACTTGAATCAAGATGCTATAGTGTCATCATGACATTTAGGAATATGAAAGCAAATACCACATTATTGACTGATAATATGATTGAATTATCATATGAATAATTGAATATTTTAATCTGGAAAAGCAGAGTGAGATGATGGTAGTTCAGGGCACTGCTTAAAAAACCTATTTGTTTTATAAAGTATAAGATGTAGAATTATTTGTACTTAACTTGTATGTGTATAAAATTAATAGAAAATAGTAATTTGAAAAATTAAAAAAATATTCTGGCCTAATAGACACCTTAGGAATGTACCTTTTACAGGAAGAGAGAAAGAAAAAGAAGTTGGCAATTATAGTAAAAGTTAACCTAGTTCTGCACAAAATTGCCAAAGCAATCATGAGAAAGGAAAACAGAGCTGGAGAATCACACTTCCTACTTTCAATCTTAGAAAGCTATGGTAATGAAAACAATACAGTATTGGCATAAAAACAGACATACAGAATAATGGAACAGAATCAAGAGGTCAGATATAAACCGATGCATATATAGTCCCTAAATTTTATACTAAGGAGGCAAGAATATACAAAGAGGAAAGGATAGTCATTTCAGTAAATGGTGCTGGATCACATGCATAAGAATGAAACTCGACTTCTACCTTACATCATAACACAAATCAATTCAAGTCGAATCTGGAACATCAGACCTGAATCCATAAATTTTTAGAAGAAAACCTAGGGAGAAAGCTCCTTGACATTGATCTTAATGATTATGTTTGGTATTGAATACTCAAAGCAAAGGCAACAAAAGCAAAATAAATAAGAGCTGCTGCTGCTGCTGCTAAGTTGCTTCAGTCGGGTTGGACTCTGTGCAACCCCATAGATGGCAGCCCACCAGGCTCCCCTGTCCCTGGGATTCTCCAGGCAAGAACACTGGAGTGGGTTGCCATTTCCTTCTCCAATGCATGAAAGTGAAAAGTGAAAGTGAAGTCACTCAGTTGTGTCTGACTCTTCTCGACCCCATGGACTGCAGCCTACCAGGCTCATTTGTCCATGGGATTTTCCAGGTGAGAGTACTGGAGTGGGTTGCCATTGCCTTCTCTGAATAAATAAGAGATCCTACATCAAATAAAAAAGCTTCTGCTTAGCACACAAACAAAAATAAAAAATGGTAACCTAATTTGCAAATTAGCCATGTGATAAGGGATTAATATCCAAAATACAAGGAACACATACAATTTAATAGCAAATAAATAAATAACCCAAATTATAAAAAATATGCAAAGAACCTGAGTAGACATTATACTGAAGACACAGAAATGGCCAACACATTAAAAAGGTGCTTAATGTTACAAGTTATCAGGAGATTGCAAATCAAAGCCACAATGATTTATTTCACTTAGTATAACATACAAGACCTCCCACCGCCCCACCCCACCCCCGCCCAAATACAATAATATGTCAACATGCACCTGTTTGGATAACTGTTCTCAAAAAGACAAGATATGATAAATGCTGAGAAGGATGTGGAGAAAATAGAACCATTTGACACTGTTGGTGGGAATGTAAACTGATGCCCACTATGAAAAATACTATAGAGGTTCCTGAGGAAATTTAAAAGAGTTACCCCTTTAAACATTGTGAATAAATAAATAAATAAATAAATAATAGAGTTACTATATGACCCAACATTTCCACTTTTTGGTACATATTCAAAGGAAACAAAACTATAATGTAAAAGAGATATGTGTACTCCCCATGTTCAGTGACATCCCATGTCTTTATTCACAGTAGCCAAGATATATTAAAAGAACTAATATAAGTGTCATTGATGGATAAATGAATATATATCCATTACATATTAAATCCATGTGTATACATACATATACACGCACATACACACATACTTATACATATATATCTAATTCAGCCTTAAAAAGGAAAGAAATCCTACCATTTGTAACTACATGGATGAACCTGGAGAGACTGCCAAAGACAAATCTGTATACTGCATTATATCACTTATTGTGGAATCTGAAAAAAGGGATGAGAGAGAGAAAGTTGAACTCAATGAAATGAAGAGTAGACAAGTGGTTGCCAGGTTAGCGGGTGGGGGATTAGGGAGAGATAGGTGAAAACATACAAACTTTTACATATTTCTGCTCTAATATTTATTTTCCTTCCCTTGGCTAACTTTGGGCTTAATTCATCTTTTCTAATTCTTTAAGGTATAAAATTATATTGTTTTAGATCTTTTTATCATCCTAATGTATGTCTTCATTATTAGCTTTCCTCTTAGAACGTTTTTTCCTGCACCCCATAAATTCTAGTATGTTGTGTTTCAATTTTTGTTTGTTCTGAGATACTTTTTAATGTCCTTATCCTTTCTTCACTGATGCATTGGCTATTTAGGAATGTATTGTTTAATTCTAATGTGTTTGTAAATCTCCTAGCTTTCTTTTTGTTATTGATTTCTAGTTTCATACATTGTGGTCCAAACATATACTCTATATGATTTAATACCTCTTAAAAATGCTAAGCCTTGTTTTGTGGCCTGACATATCTATCTAGAAAATATTTCATATGCTCTTGAAATGAATGTGTTATTACTATTACTGGATGGGATATTCTGTATATGTCTGTCAGACTCATCTGGACTCTATTGTTGTTATTGACTTACTAACTCATGCCTAACTTTTTGCAACTCCGTGAACTGCAGCATGCCAGGTTTCCCTGTCCTTCATTATCACCCAAAGTTTGTTCAAACTCATGTCCACTGAGTTGGTGATGTGATGCCATCCAACCAATTCCTCCTCTGACAACCCCTTCTCCTGCCCTCAAACTTTCCCAGCATCAGGGTTTTTTCTAGTGAGTGAGCTCTTTGAATCAAGTGGCCAAAGTATTGGCACTTCAGCTTCAGCATCAGTCCTTCCAATGAATATTCAGGGTTGCTTTCCTTTAGGATTGTCTGCTTTGATCTCCTTGCTGGCCAAGGGATTCTCACGAGTCTTCTCCAGTACCACGATTTGAAAGCATCAATTCCTCAATACTCAGGATTCTTTTTTTTTTTTTTAAACTTTACATAATTGTATTAGTTTTGCCAAATATCGAAATGAATCCGCCACAGGTATACCCGCGTTCCCCATCCTGAACCCTCCACCCTCCTCCCTTCCCTCCCCTCCCTCTGGGTCGTCCCAGTGCACCAGCCCCAAGCATCCAGTACCATGCATCGAACCTGGACTGGCGACTTGTTTCAAACATGATATTATACATGTTTCAATGCTATTTTCCCAAATCTCCCCACCCTCTCCCTCTCCCACAGAGTCCATAAGACTGATCTATACATTGGTGTCTCTTTTGCTGTCTCGTACACAGGGTTATTGTTTCCATCTTTCTAAATTCCATATATATGCGTTAGTATACTGTATTGGTGTTTTTCTTTCTGGCTTACTTCACTCTGTATAATAGGTTCCAGTTTCATCCATCTCATTAGAACTGATTCAAATGTATTCTTTTTAATGGCTGAGTAATACTCCATTGTGGATATGTACCACAGCTTTCTTATCCATTCATCTGCTGATGGGCATCTAGGTTGCTTCCATGTCCTGGCTATTATAAACAGTGCTGCAATGACCATTGGGGTACACGTGTCTCTTTCCCTTCTGGTTTCCTCAGTGTGTATGCCCAGCAGTGGGATTGCTGGATCATAAGGCAGTTCTATTTCCAGTTTTTTAAGGAATCTCCACACTGTTCTCCATAGTGGCTGTACTAGTTTGCATTCCCACCAACAGTGCAAGAGAGTTCCCTTCTCTCCACACCCTCTCCAGCATTTATTGCTTGTAGATTTATGGATTGCAACCATTCTGACTGGCGTGAAATGGTACCTCATAGTGGTTTTGATTTGCATTTCTCTGATAATGAGTGATGTTGAGCATCTTTTCATGTGTTTGTTAGCCATCTGTATGTCTTCTTTGGAGAAATGTCTATTTAGTTCTTTGGCTCATTTTTTGATTGGGTCATTTATTTTTCTGGAGTTGAGCTGTAGGAGTTGTTTGTATATTTTTGAGATTAGTTGTTTGTCAGTTGCTTCCTTTGCTATTATTTTCTCCCATTCTGAAGGCTGCCTTTTCACCTTGCTAATAGTTTCCTTTGTTGTGCAGAAGCTTTTAAGTTTAATTAGGTCCCATTTGTTTATTTTTGCTTTTATTTCCAATATTCTGGGAGGTGGGTCATAGAGGATCCTGCTGTGATGTATGTCGGAGAGTGTTTTGCCTATGTTCTCCTCTAGGAGTTTTATAGTTTCTGGTCTTACATTGAGATCTTTAATCCATTTTGAGTTTATTTTTGTGTATGGTGTTAGAAAGTGGTCTAGTTTCATTCTTTTACAAGTGGTTGACCAGTTTTCCCAGCACCACTTGTTAAAGAGGTTGTCTTTAATCCATTGTATATTCTTGCCTCCTTTGTCAAAGATAAGGTGTCCATATGTGCGTGGATTTATCTCTGGGCTTTCTATTTTGTTCCATTGATCAATATTTCTGTCTTTGTGCCAGTACCACACTGTCTTGATAACTGTGGCTTTGTAGTAGAGCCTGAAGTCAGGCAGGTTGATTCCTCCAGTTCCATTCTTCTTTCTCAAGATAGCTTTGGCTATTCGAGGTTTTTTGTATTTCCATACAAATTGTGAAATTATTTGTTCTAGCTCTGTGAAGAATACTGTTGGTAGTTTGATAGGGATTGCATTGAATCTATAAATTGCTTTGGGTAGTATACTCATTTTCACTATATTGATTCTTCCAATCCATGAACATGGTATATTTCTCCATCTATTAGTGTCCTCTTTGATTTCTTTCACCAGTGTTTTATAGTTTTCTATATATAGGTCCAACTCTCACATCTGAATATAACTACTGAAAAAGTCATAGCTTTGACTATATGGACCTTTGTTGGCAAAGTGATGTCTCAGCTTTTTAACACACTAGTTTGTCATAGCTTTCCTTCCAAGGAGCAAGTGTCTTTTAATTTCATGGCTGCAGTCACTGTCTACAGTGATTTTGGAGCCCAAAGAGATAAAATCTGTCACTTTTCCCACTTTTTTCCCTTCTATTTGCTATGAACTGATGGGACCAGATGCCATGATCTTAGATTTTGGAATGTTGAGCTTTAAGCCAACTTTTTCACTTTCTTCTTTCACTTTCATCAAGAGGCTCTTTAGTGCCTCTTCTCTTTCTGCCATTAATATGGTGTCATCTGCATATCTGAGGTTATTGATATTTCTCCTGGCAATCTTCATTCCAGCTTGTGCTTCATTCAGCCCAGCATTTCTCATGATGTACTCTGCATATAAGTTAAATAAGCAGGGTGACAATATACAGCCTTGACATACTCCTTTCTCAGTTTTGAATCAATCTGTTTTTCCATGTCTGTTCTAAGTTTTGCTTCTTGTCCTGCATACAAGTTTCTCAGAAGACAGGTAAGGTGGTCTGGTATTCCCATTGGGACGACCCAGAGGGATGGTATGGGGAGGGAGGAGGGAGGAGGGTTCAGGATGGGGAACACATGTACACCTCTGTCGGATTCATTTTGATATTTGGCAAAACTAATACAATTTGTAAAGTTTAAAAATAAAATAAAATTAAAAAAAATTTTTCAAGTTTGTTGTGATCCACACAGTCAGAAGCTTTAGCATAGTCAATGAAGCAGAAGTAGATATTTTCTGAAATTCCCTTGCTTTCTCTATGATCCATAGAATGTTGGCAGTTTGATCTCTGGCCTTTTCTAAATCCAGCTTGTACATCTGGAAGTTCTCAGTTCACATACTGCTGAAACCAAGCTTAAAGGATTTTGAGTATTACCTTATCAGCCTGTGGAATGAGCACAGTTGTATGGTAGTTAGGATATTCTTTGGCGTTGCCCTTCTTTGGGATTGAAATGAAAGCTGACATTTTCAAGTCCTGTGGCCACTGATGAGTTTTCCAAATTAGCTGGCCTACTGAGTGCAACACTTTAACAACATCATCTTTTAGGCTTTTAAATAGCTCAGCTAGAATTCTGTCACCTCCAGTAGCTTTGTTCATAGTAATGCTTCCTAAGGGCCACTTGACTTCACACTTCAGGATGTCTGGCTCTAGGTTAGTGACTACCCCAATGTGGTTATCAATGTCATGAAGACCTTTTTTGCATAGTTCTTCTGTATATGCTTGCCCTCTTCTTAATCCCTTCTGCTTCTGTTAGGTCCTTGCTGTTTTTGTCCTTTATCATGTCTGTCCTTGCATGAAATGTTCCCTTGGTATCTCCAGTTTTCTTGAAGAGACTTCTAGTCTTTCTCATTCTATTGTTTTCCTCTATTTCTTCACATTCTTCACTTAAGAAAGCCATCTTATCTCACCTTGCTATTTTCTGGAACTCTGCATTCAGTTGGATATATCTTTTCCTTTCCTCTTTGCCTTTCACTTCTACCTTTTTTCTAAGCTATTTGTAAGGTCTCCACAGGCAACAACTTTGTCTTCTTGCATTTCTTTTTTGGGGGGATAGTTTTGGTCACCACCTCCCATACAGTGTTGCAAACTTCTGTCCATAGTTCTTCAGGCACTCTATCAGATCTAATCCCTTGAATCTATTTGTCACCTCTACTGTATAATTGTAAGGGATTTGATTTAGATCACACCTGGTCTAGTGGTTTTTCCTACTTTCTTCCATTTAAACCTGAATTTTGCGATAAGAAGTTCATGATCAGAGCCACAGTCAGTTCCAGGTCTTCTTTTTGCTGACTGTATAGAGCTTCTCCATCTTTAGCTGCAAAGAATGTAATCAGTCTGATTTTGGTGTTGACCATCTGGTAATGTCCATGTGTAGAGTCGTCTCTTGTGTTGTTAGAAGAGTATGTTTGTTATGACCAGTGCATTCTCTTGACAAAACTGTTATCCTTTGCCCTGCTTCATTTTATACTCCCGAGTCAAACTTGCCTACTACTCCAGGTATCTCTCAATTTCCTACTTTTGCATTCCAGTCCCCTATGATGAAAAAGTACATCTTTTTTTGGTCTTAGTTCGAGAAGGTCTTGTAGGTCTTCATAGAACCAGTAAACTTCATCTTCTTTGACATTAGTGGTTGTGGCATAGACTTGGATTACTGTGGTATTGAATGATTTGCCTCAGAAACGAACCAAAATCATTCTACTGTTTCTGAGATTGTACCCAAGTGCTGCATTTTGGACTCTTTTGTTTACTATGAGGGCTGCTCTGTTTCTTCTAAGAAATTTTTGCCTACAGTAGTAGATATAATGGTCATGTGAATTAAATTTGCCCATTCCCATCCATTTTAGTTCACTGATTCCCAAAATGTTGATGTTCACCCTTGACCATCTCCTTTTTGGCCACTTCCAACTTACCTGGATTCATGGACTCAACATTCCAGGTTCCCATTCAGTATCATTCTTTACACTATCGGACTTTACTTTCACCACCAGGCACATCTGCAACTGTGTCATTTCCACTTTGGCCCAGCCTCTTATTTTTTTTTTTTTTAGCTACTTCTCTGTTCTTCCTCAGTATCATATTGGACACCTTCTGACCTGGTGGGCTCATCTTCCAGAGTCATATCTTTTTGCCTTTTCATACTATTCATCAGATTCTCAAGGCAAGAATACTGAAGTGGTTGGGCGTTTCATCCTACAGTAGACCACATTTTATCAGAATTCTCCACTATGATCCATCCATCTTGGGTGGCCCTGCACAGCATGGCTCATAACTTCATTGAGTAATGCAAGCCCCTTTGCCACAACAAGCCTGTGATCCATGAAGTATCACAAATGCCATGCAGGGGCATTTGGTCTACAGTGTTGTTCAAATCCATTGTTTCCTAATTGATTTTCTATCTGAATGATTTGTTCATTATTGAGAGTGAAATGATGGCAACTTGGTTTAATACCAATTTTAATAGTTGATATTGCAGATCCTAACTGTTATATTGCTGTATACTTCTTTTATGTCTTTTACTATTTGCTTAGTATATTTAGGTGCTCTGATGTTTGGTGTATAAATAGTTATAATAGTTATATCTTCTTGATGGATTGACCTCTTTATCATCATATAATGATTTTCTTTGTCACTTTTGACCATTTTTATCTTAAAGTCTGCTTTATTCTGATATGAATATTAGCTATCCTAGCTTTATGTTTGTTTATTCAGTTCAGTTCAGCCACTCAGTTGTATCCAACTCTTTGCAACCCCATGGAGTGCAGCACGCCAGGCCTCCCTGTCCATCACCAACTCCCAGAGTTTACTCAAACTCATGTCCATTGAGTTGCTGATGCCATCCAACCATCTCATCCTTTGTTGTCTCCTTCTCCTTCTGCCTTCAATCTTTCCCAGCATCAGGGTCTTTTCCAATGAGTTAGTTCTTCACATCAGGTGGCCAAAGGATTGGAGTTTCAGCTTCAGCATCAGTCCTTCCAATGAATATTCAGGACTGATTTTCTTTAGGATGGACTGGTTGGATCTCCTTGCAGTCCAAGGGACTCTTAAGAGTCTTATCCAATACCACAGTTCAAAAGCATCAATTCTTTGGCATTCAGCTTTCTTTATATTCCAACTCTCACATCCATACTGTTGCTTAAAATATCTTTTTATTCATCCATTCATTTTCAGTCTATGTGTGTGTTTAAAGCTAAAGTGACTCTCTGGTAGGCAGTGTATTATTTAATCTTGTTTTTTATTTTTTAATATGTTCAACTATCCCATGTCCTTTGAGTAGGGAACTTTACCGGTTTACATTTAAAGTAAATGTAAAAGAACCCAATCTGAAAAAGTTGAACACTGTATTTTTTTTTCACTATACAACATCTGAAAACAGCACAAGACCAGTGTCTGGTAGAGGTTGGGCAAGCATGAATCAGTAGAGCACAGATGATTTTTAGGGCAGTAAAATACTCTGTATGATATGATAATAATACATGTCATTGTGCATTTGTCCAAAGCCCTAGAATTTACAGCACCAAGAGTGAAGCGTAATGTAAATCATGGACTTGGGATGATTATGGTGTACTCAGTGCAGGTTCATTAATTGCAAAAAAAAAAAAAAATGTATCACTCTGGTTGGGAATGTTGATAGTAAAGGAGACTATGCATTTGTGCAGGGAGGGTGTACGTAAGAAATCTCTGTATCTCCCTGTCAATTTTGCTGTGAACCTCAAACTGCACTATAAAAATAAAGTCAAAATTGCAAAAAAAATAGATGCTCTTTGTAGAATAGTTAGAAGACACAAATTATATAGAAAATATAAAAACAAACACTATAAAGAAATGACCATTATCATTATTTTAACGTGTTTACTTCCCCATTTTTTTTTATTTTTTAAATTTTATTTTATGTAACTTTACAATATTGTATTGGTTTTGCCATATATCAAAATGAATCTGCCACAGGTATACATGTGTTCCCCATCCTGAACCCTCCTCCCTCCTCCCTCCTGATCTGAATGCTAACCCAAATATTGCCAACTATGGATCTTGGGTAATGTGTTAAGCTTCCCTAAACCTCTGTTTCCTCTTATGTAAGATGAAAATAGTACTCATCTATCTAAATTTTATCACACATGTTTATCACCACTTAAATCACAAATTAGATTAGGCCAACTCCTACTTATATTTAAACACTCTGCTTAAATGTAACTTATCCCAGGAATCTATATTTGAAAAGACTCAGTGACACATGTATAACCAGTGTATGAACAGAAGTGAAGCAACTAGAGTTCCTGACAACAGCACCTGACTCGTGCCTGTGTTCAATACATGCAAATTACTACTACTATTATTGTTTCAAGATTATATTGCATATACAGTTTTACATTTTGCCTTATTTTTCTGTAAATACTCAAAAGTGAGCATTTCCCAATCCTATTATGAAGTGAAACAAATTTAAAGAATTTTAAAAAGGAAAGTGAAGTATAAATGGAGATTTTTCTCCCCATCTTTGAAACCTGGTTTCAGAATTTTAATATGGAGTCATGCTCTCAGTGTTTAAGAACATTATTCTTAGGCTGGGAGAACCTAGAAATAAAGAATCTCTAATTGAAAGGCATCATATGTCTTCATTAGTCTAACTAATTTCTCATTCCCAGTGAGAAATCCTTTGTGCAGTGTTACTGACAAGTAATCACTTGGGCCAGATATGGCTGCTTCCAGAGACAGGGACCTCACTACTAGTTATTTTTGCTGAAGGAACTATGCTTTCTTCTGCACCTTTTGAAAGTACCAGGGCTGTGTGTGATTCCAATGTAAACTGACAATAAAAGAGACGAATTACCATAACTGACTGTTTCAGTTATGAAGATTAAATAGCCTTTTATTGCAGATGTTTGCCAAGGAAACTGCTCCCCAGTGGAAGACTTTAAGCAGTTAAGATAGATTTGATGAGGGTTTTAATTGCTGTTATGCAAGTGGTAATGGAAAGGTTTTATTAAATGTCATGCAGGAGTCAATCAATAGTTTAAAAGAGAAAAGCTTCTCTCTAATATAGACCTTAGGCTTTTCCAATAGTAGTTTATCAGCAGGGGCAGTTCTATCAGCAACTACAAATATTTATCAAGTACCCAGTATGCATATGGCAATATCATAAATGTGTCAGGGACTGTTGGGGATTAGAAGAAATAAGCCCATCCTGCAGAAGATCTAATGATTCGAAGCAAGCAAATAACTGCCATGGAAACCAAAATAAATATAGATATATGCACTTGTATATATTTATGTGTATAGGCATTCTACTTAAAAGCAATTCAATATACAACATCAAGAATCAGAATAAGAGATATATTAAGATTGAATATTTATAAAGATAGCATTTTCTTTTCAAAATAAATTACCACAGTGATTTTTGTTCCTCTGTTTTCCTAGTAGTACAATGGAAGAAGCATTTGGCTGCAAGGCAGAACACTTGGGTTCTAGTCCATCACTAACTACCTCTAACAGGGACACTTCTCTAACTTCTCTGGGTCTGAGTGGCCATCTGTAACACGCAACTTTGGATAAAATTCTGAGGGCTTCTGCTATCTCTAAAATTCATTGATTCTGTGAAGGAATAAGTAACCTTGGTATAGGCATACAGTGATTCATGTTTTAAAATTATTTTATACACACAAAAAATTTGCAGTACTCTATTCATTGCATAAAGTACATGGATACTAAGATAAGAGTTCTATTTCTCACAAAATGCATATATTTTAAAACTAAAATAGAAACTTGGTCAGCAGATCATAGTTGATATTTCCCAGATCCCCAAACTTCTGCAAGATTATCTAAAATCATTTTTATCAAATTCAGCACACTATCAAGCCTGTCTCTTTCTATTGGCGTCACACTCTCCTAACTGCTCAGTGAGCTATGTTGATAAGTATAAAGCACATTTGCTTTTAAAAAGGAGCGGATCTTTCCTAAAATGGGTGATAGAACATGAATCATTCTGTGCCACTTTGTAGTTCTGTGATCTATCTTGACTGAGTCAGCAACTTAATTTCTATAAAGAAGTGGCTGACTTTGTGAGATTATTGGATTTAGAGTGGGAAGATCTGCATTCAAGTCCCAGCTCTACCATTCTTTAGCTCTGTATTATTGAGAACATTGTGTCTCTGAGTCTGTTTACCCAGTTTAAAGGGCATGAGTCTTAATATTATTGAAAATGAAATAGTCTACAGATTCTATACTGCAAGTAATCATACATCTGTACGTTATTACTTTTTGATTTTAGACAAATAGTTCAGATTTTTTTTTTTAGGTTCAAAAAATTTTATTAAGCTCTTATTCTATGGCATATTGCTAGTCATTATGCTAGTCAGTTCCACTAAGAACCTCTCATTGAATCTTGAAGATTTGTGTTAAATTCTGTATCCTGATTAAAGATTGAACTTATATAAAACAATTTGAGAGAAATGAAAATTTGATAAAAGTGAAAGTGATGGTTAGTGGATTACTGCTCTTGAAGATGAACCTGCCATAGCTTCCCACTTTGAATATTTATCATGGATAGCAGCTTTGGCTGGAAATGGAAAAAAAAAAAATGCTGTTTGGGGATTAACTCAGTTTAGTTACTAGGAATACAGCAAAGTGTCACTGCAGTTTCAACCCATTCTCTCTAGACCCCCAAATCTAGCATGTGCCTAAAAGCCAGTTGCCAGAAGCTATGTTTAAACAGGTTACAGAGCTGTGTTAGAGCCATTTTCAATGGAAAGGCTGGCAAAACCAGCAGAAGACACACAAAGTAAATGAAGCATAGCCTGCAGTGTGCTTCTGGATCAATTATTTAACAAAGGGCAATTACTTTCCTCTTCAGAGTGTAATAAACATAATTCTGTTCTGAACAATGAAATATAAATAAAGGAAAAATTATGAAATGCCTGCTGTGTATCAGGCACTTTATTAGAAACAAAGCGATTTATATACAGTATTTAATTTTGTCCACTCAACAATCCTAAGAAGTGGTTATTCCTTCTGCCATAGTTTCACAGGTCAAGGAACTAAGGATTAGGAATAGTAAACCATGCAGCTGCAATAGTGGGATTTAAACCTAAGTCTCTCTTGTAATCCCAAACCTAAACCTGTTTCTGGGCATGCTCTCAGGTTCCCAGTGGATGGATGATTTTTCATCCATCCACAGGCTCACTATCAGTTTTGGTTCTACTTTACAGGTAAGGAAGGAGTTGCCTGTGTTCCCCTGTAAAGAGACTCTGAAATATTCTCATCTTGAGTGTATTGCTTCCCGTAACAGCACATTTAAAATTTCATTGAAATTTGGTTTAAAGCTGGTTTTCTCTGTTTAAAAAAAAAAGAAAAAATTCTTCAAGGACCAGCAGTCTGTTATCAGCCTCAGGATGTGTGGAAGATTAGACCGTGTTTCCCTTTTCTTCATGCTCTGCCTGTAGAATTGTGTATCCATACCTTTTGTCATGTTAGCTTGAAGTTCCACCATTTAAAAGTAAACTTTCTTTCCATGACTTTGATGTCATTTGGCCATGAAAATTTCCTTTACTAGCAAAATATGGAAGAAGTGACAGTGTACCAGTTCCAGGCCAAGACTATCAAAGGCATGGGATATTCCCATTTGCCCGGCTGTAACTTTCACCATAAGGAGAACATGGCTGGGTATCTGCTGGTCCAAAGAGGAAGAGAGCAGTGTGGACTAAACCTGAACCGAACCTGTGAAAGTGAAGTGAAGTTGCTCAGTCGTGTCCGACTCTTTGCGACCCTATGGACTGTAGCCTACCAGGCTTCTCCGTCCACTGGATTTTCCAGGCAAGGGTGCTGGAGTGGGTTGCCATTTCCTTCTCCAGGAGATCTTCCCGACACAGGGATTGAACTCGGGTCTCCTGCACTGTAGGCAGACGCTTTACCATCTGAGCCACCAAGGAAGTCTGGAACCCAACCTGTAGCCTAAAGCAGATCTGCCTGTAGACCCTGAATAAATGGTTTTTAATGGAAGTCACTGAGATCTGGGTGTAACACAGCATTATCATTGCAATAGTTAAATAGTGGTACATATGAATGAATTTGGTTCTGTTAAAGGAAAGTTTCGTTAGGAAAGAGAGTAAAGAGAGCAGAATTCTGAATGTCTTCTGGTAAAGAAAGTGGAAAAAAGTCAGAATAGATAAATAAAAGTGAATGTGTTAGTCACTCAGTTGTGTCCAACTCTTTGTGACCCCACAGACGGTAGCCCAACAGGCTCCTTTCTCAATGGAATTCTCCAGGCAGCAATACTAAAGTGGGTGGTTATTCCCTTCTCCAGGGGGTCTTTCCTACCCAGGCTTTGAACCCTGGTCTCCTGTACTATAGGCAGATTCTTTACTGTCTGAGCCACCAGGGAAGCCCTAATACGTGAGTAATGTAGAAAAAAATCAGAAGTCCCGCCAGATAGCAACATGCGCATCAAGTCTTTGGTGACTGGTGGGTCAGAGAGCAGGGACCTATTGTATGACTTGGTGCTTATATGGCTTCTGTGAGACCTTTAGTGACAAAAGATGAACCTCTTCTGGTATAAAAACAATTGGGAGTCACAGAGGCATTGAAATATGCAGGCAAACCTGTTCTTACAAACTCTAGAACTGGTAACTTACACTTCACGTTCAGAGGCAAAAAGAATTTAATAGATTGGATAACCTCTACATCCAGTCTCCTTTTTTCTAGCTAAAATATTGGTGCTGCTGGGTAAAGCAGGGTGTCTGAAAATTATCTGTGATGAGTTTTATGTTTAAAGAGAAGTTTCCAAAAGAAGGGGAAATAAGGTGTTTTTGTGTTCTTTTCTTCTGAAATGACCTAATTTCTGTAGTGCTCTTGTAAGCATGCTTTGCTTGATGGGCTGATGACCAGCTGCATTATTTGTGTGAGTTTCTCTACTGCTCTTCAGGGTTACAGTAGTGCCTCGGATAAGGGCTGTGATGCAATTGCCATTACACACATGTTATTTGGTAAGATGCTGCTCATGTCTCTGGCTCCTAAACACCTGATCTCCTTAGCCTCACACATATTCATTCAGGTGGAAAGAAGCAAAAGAAGCAAAATTTCTGAAGCTCATTTCTTTTTCCAAAACCTACTTCTTTAAAAAATGACGGTAAGTACTGCCTTCCTTGGGAAGAAGAAACAAAAATCTATGGAGAAAAGCCTAATATTTCATTTAAAGAGGACTGACTAAATTGTCAGTTATCTACATGAAGAACTACCAGGCCACTGTAAAATATGATAAAGTATATCTATATTTACTGACTTGAAAATATATGCATTATCCAATTGATTAATTAAAAAGTATTGATAGAATATGTAGATGATTCTATTTTAATTATACAAATATAAATATACATGAGTAGAAAAGAATATAAATTAATAATATTCAGACCCAGCAGCCTTAAAGGTGCTATGATTTTATTACTGGTTACATCTGAGTGATAGGATTATATAAGATTTAAACTTGTGTCTTATAGTTTTTTCTGTCTTCTTTTTGCAATGAGTACTGCTTTCTACAATCAAAGAAATAAACATTTTGCTTTCAAAAAGTAAATGAAGGGCATGTCTCTTTTATGAAATTTCATATGTGTTTTCCATTATTCAAAATAATATAAAGCTGCTCTCTTTCTTTATATGTGACTGGAGAAGAGATAAATTTTTATAAATGAACTAGGATGATTTGTGGAGCTTTAGAAAGTCTACTAGACACCTACAACTTAAACAGGATAGACACTGTAAAATATACTTTTGTTGGGTTAAATTTTAAAACTTCACAGAAAAGATGAAAACACAGTTAATTATTCATTTAACAAACATATATTCAACGTCTAGAGCAAGGTACTGTTCCTTGTGTTGGAGGAATAATAACACTCTACATTTGCTTTCTAACATTCATCCTGTGCATTACCACTTATTGCCCTCATGCTATGAGTTGAAGCAAGCCAAAATATGATCACTTTTCAGATGAATGAACCGAGGCTCAGATAGTGAAATGACTTGTACACATCTGCAGAACACCACCTCTCTCCAGATTTAGCTGCTGTAAACCTGGTGCTTCAGTCGAGTGTTCTTGGCCCTCCAAGCTTCATCAAAGCAATCGGAGTCTCTCTTATTTTTATATTATTTTTCTATCTGACCGTAGTTGCTTTTTGAGCTCAGCTTTGGAGAAGGAAATGGCAATCCACTCCAGTACTATTGCCTGGAAAATCCCATGGACAGAGGAGCCTGGTGGGCTACAGTCCATGGGATTGCAAAGAGTCAGACACGACTGAGTGACTTCACTTCACTCACTTTTCCATTTAAGGGCTATCACTGTCTAAACACCTAGGAAAAGTCACCTGCAATGTATTAGCTTTTCAGATGGATTACACTGGCAAAATCTTACTAGTCATTAATATTTTAGGAATGAGTTTATGAAAGTGTATTGCCAGCAAGCTGAGAATGAGGTAGGGAGAGTGGGCAGAAGGCCAGAACGCCAGGATGACAGATATGAGCAGTAATCTCCTGTAAATCAGTGGCAGCATGGGTGATTTAGATTTTGAAGTGGCCATGTTTGTTGATTCTCCATCATCCAGTCCACTATGGAGATTAGTATAAAATGGTTCATGCATTCCCATTCCCTTGTTCAGTAATTGGTTTAGGAAGTAACAAGCAACCCAGTTCTGACAAGTTAAGACACGAGAAAAAATCTGGGAGTCTTCATCTATCAAGTAGACATTAAAAAAAAAAAAAAGGTTCCCTAATTCTTCCTCTCAATGTTTATGTGAAAGAATTATACAGAGTGAAGTAAGCCAGAAAGAAAAACACCAATACAGTATACTAACACATATATATGGAATTTAGAAAGATGGTAACAATAACCCTGCATACGAGACAGCAAAAGAGACACTGATGTATAGAACAGTCTTGTGGACTCTGTGGGAGAGGGAGAGGGTGGGAAGATTTGGGAGAATGACATTGACACATGTATAATATCATGTATGAAACGAGTGGCCAGTCCAGGTTCAATGCACGATACTGGATGCTTGGGGCTGGTGCACTGGGACGACCCAGAGGGATGGTATGGGGAGGGAGGACGGAGGAGGGTTCAGGATTGGGAACACATGTATACCTGTGGCAGATTCATTTCAATATTTGGCAAAACCAATACAATATTGTAAAGTTTAAAAATAAAATAAAATAAAAAAAAAAAAAGAAGAAAGTAAAATGTGGAACTGATGCAGCCATTTCATGACCAAGAGAAACCAGCCTGAGGTCAAAGTTCATGGAAGGAATTCTGTGATGGCACTGAATCAGTAGGCCTTGACTCTGAGTTGTTGGAGCTTCCCTTATAGCTCAGTTGGTGAAGAGTCCACCAGCAGTGCAGGAGACCCCAGTTTAATTGCTGGGTTGGGAAGATCCCCTGGAGAAAAGATAGGCTACCCACTTTAGACTTCCCTGGTGGCTCAGACAGTAAAGCATCTGCCTACAATGTGGGAGACCTGGGTTCAATCCCTGGTTTGGGAAGATCTCCTGGAGAAGGAAATGGCAACCCACTCCAGTATTCTTGCCTGGAAAATCCCATGGACGGAGGAGCCTGGTGGTCTAAGGGGTCACAAAGAGTCTGACACGACTGAGCGACTTCACTTTCACTTTCACCCACTCTAGCATTCTTGGGTTTCCCTTGTGGCTCAGCTGGTAAAAAAATCCGACTGCAATATGGGAGACCTGGGTTCAATCCCTGGGTTGGGAAGATCCCCTGGAGAAGGGAAAGGCTACCCACTCCCGTATTCTGGCCTGGAGAATTCCATTGACTGTATAGTCCATGGGATCACAGAGTCAGACACAACTGAGTGTCTTTCACTTTCTGAGTTGTTAGCATCCTACTCTTTGAGATAACTCATTTCTTCATAGCTGAAGCCCATTTGTTGTTGTTCAGTCACTATGTCATGTCTGAATCTTTGTGGCCCCATGGACTGCAGCATGCTAGCCTTCTCTGTCCTCCACCATCTTCAGGAATTTGCTCAGATTTATGTCCATTGAGTCGGTGATGCTGTCTAACATCTCATCCGCTGATACCCTCTTTTCCTTCTGCTTTCAATCTTTCCCAGGATCAGGGTCTTTTCCAATGAGTCAGCTCTTTGCATCAGGTGGTCAAAGTATTGGAGCTTCAGCTTCAGCATCAGTCCTTCCAATGGATATTCAGGGTTGATTTCCTTTAGGATTGTCTGGTTTGATCTCCTTGCTGGCCAAGGGACTCTTAAGAGTCTTCTCTAGCACCACTATTAGAAAGCATCAATTCTTTGGTGCTCAGCCTTCTGAGAGTTGGCTGCTCCAACTCTCTCATCCATACATGGTTACTGGAAAAACCATAGCTTTGATTAGAGGGACTTTTGCCGGCAAAGTGATGTCTCTGATTTTCAATATGCTATCTAGGTTTGTCATAGCTTTGCTTCCAAGGAACAAGTATCTTTTAATTTCATGGCTGCAGTCAATAGCCACAGTGATTATGGAGCCCAGGAAAATAAAATCTGTCACTGCTTTCATTGTTTCCCCTTCTATTTGCCATGAAGTGATGGGACCAGATGCCATGATCTTAGTTTTTTGAATATTGAGTTTTAAGCCGTCTTTTTCTCTCTTTTCTTTTGCCCTCATCAAGAGGCTCTTTAGTTCCTCTTTGCTTTCTCTTCATTAGAGAGGTATCATCTGCATATCTGAGGTTATTGACATTTTTTCCCAGCAATCTCGATTCTAGTTTGTGATTGATCCAGCCCAGCATTTCCAATGATGTACTCTGCATATAAGTTAAATAAGCAGGGTGACAATATAAAGCCTTGACATATTCCTTTCCCAATTCGGAACAGTCCTTTGTTCCATGTCCAATTCTATTTCTTCTTGACCTGCATACAAATTTCTTAGGAGACAGGTAAGGTGGTCTGGTGCTCCCATCTCTTTAAGAAATTTCCACAGTTGTTGTGATCCACACAGTTAAAGGCTTTAGCATAGTCAATGAAGCAGAAGTAGATGTTTCTCTGGAATTCCTTAGCTTTCTCCACGATCTAACAAATGTTGGCAATTTGATCTCTGGTTCCTCTACCTTTTCTAAACCCAGGTTGTACATCTGGAAGTTCTTGGTTCATGTACTACTAAAGCCAAGCCTGAAGGATTTTGAGCATAACCTTGCTTGTGTGTGAAATGAGCACAGTTGTAAGATAGTTTGAACATTCTTTGGTACTGACCTTCTTTGGAACCCATTATACTTATTGTTTTCTTATATTTGCTGCCAAAACTTTTAAAGTACTATAGGTTCCCAGGAGATGAAAGATGAGTCATGAGAAGGGGTAGTAGGAAAGTCCTGATAATAAAACTCTTCAGTTTCCCCCAGAAATGGCCCTACCTGACAATACACTGCAACATTGAATAGTATACATTAGAACTTCTCAAACACTAAGTAGATACTCTAGGGATTCTGTTAAAATTCAGAATCAGTAACTGGCTCCCAAGTGATGCTGGTGGTGTTGGTCTAGAGCAAGACTATAGAGAGCAAGGAGTTAGATGCTGAAACTATGCATATTGATTTAAGCTCTAAAAGCCTTCTCATCATATGAAGGTAGGACTTCATAAATTTTAAATCACTGTATAAAACCTATGTAGTAATATGATGATGATGATGATATGATGATGCGGTGATGAAAATGGTTATTGCATCTCCATAAAAATGATGTGAATAGGAAGGTGCAATCTGGAATTTGCTAAATGGGACCAAATCCTGGCTGTACCTCCTATTAACTGCATGGCCTCAGAGAAATTGCATAACATTTTCCAGTTTCCTCATTAGTGATATGAATGTGTTATGATACCAATGTTATGGAGCTATTCTAGAGATGAATATAGATATCATATAGGTATCATATAGCAGATATCAAATACGCATGTTTCTTAGAGGTAGCCAGTAAAGAGTCAATGTTCAACTACCTGCCACAGCAGGAGTAATTGTATCTCGTACCTAAAGTTTTCCTTTGATTATCTTTCTTCTATTGTGACCAAACTCCTGTCTGTGTTGAAACTTTTCTTTAAGTTTCTCTACCATTTCTCCTAAAATGTAACTTGGTTTCATTGGTCTTTGATAGCCAGAATGGAAAAAGGCATAACGCAAGAGTCTTACTATTAAGTGGCTAAGGCCATGTATAAAATCTAGAACCATATAACAACAGTCCTTATTTTGAGGTTACACTGTCTCATCAACCCCACTGGGGACCACAGAGGGGAGGGGATTCAGATTCACCCAGCACTTTGCATTACGGTTCTGTAGGCAGCAGAAAACTGGACCCCTTGAACGTTTCCTATCATCCCTTACCCTTTTTCTGTTCCCGTTGTTTTCCTCATCTTCTCTCCTCCACAACTGACATGGCAGAACACCACACTTCCAAATCTGACGTCCTTATCTTTCGCTTTGCTCACCTCATACCTCTTGAGGTTTTCTTGATCTCCCCCATGCCTCAGGTTCCTTCTGGCTTTCTTAGATCCTCAAATGCACTCAAACCCAGCTATTTCATTGCTACTTTCTCTGTTGCTTTAGGACTTTCTGCTCCCTTACTTTTTAGTAATACTCCTTCTGTCAATCCGCAGCCCTGAGCCACGGCCTTAATTCTGTTTCTCTAAGTTCTGAGCTTCACTGGAGAAACTTAAATAAAAAGCAAACCAACACACTGATTAGAATCAGTATCAAATGGACCCTTGTCAATTCCCCCCTATCACATTTCTCACAATAGCTATTTCAAACATTTTCCCCATGTTTTTCAGGCCTGTGACATTCTTTTTTCTTAGTGCAGTGTTTCTTAAATATTAATGTACAAATGTATCTCCTGGGAACCTTGTTAAAATGAAATTTCAATAAGCAATGCTGAAAATTTTTATTTAGAAACCAGCCTTTTAAGTAGGAATGTCTTGGATTTCATCCCCTTGTGCTTTTTCTGGAACTTTGGTCAATAAACTATTTTCCTTTAGTCTTATATCTTCAATTTCTTCTCCACAACCTCCTTCCCCTAGACCAACAAGCAAACTCAACTCTAGCAAAAAGAACTTTTTTTAACTCTACTATTCCTTAAAGCAGCATTTCTCAATATGTGTTCTATGGGGACAACAATGTTTTTTTGGTATTTCATAGTATTCCATGCAAACAGTGTATTCTATATCAAATATATTTGGAAGTGCTAGGTTTAACATACTGCAAAACTTTCGAGAATGTCTTCTATATGTAGTTGCTTAAGTACCAACTCTGGGATTAGTTTCATAATTACTATTCTAGAACTCTGACTTACTTCACACAGGATGACAATCTCTAGGTCCATTCATGTTGCTGCAGATGACATGATTTCATTCTTTTTATCATTGAATTATATTTCATTGTGTGTATGTACTACTTCCTTATCCATTCCTCTATCAATATACATTTAGGTTCCTTCCATCTCCTGGTTGTTGTAAATAATGTTGCAATGAACACTGGGGTGTGTATGTCTTTTCCAATAGAGTTTTCTCCAGATATATGCCCAGGAGTGGGATTGCTAGATCATATGGTGGTTCTATTTTTAGTTTTTAAAGGAACCTCCATAACTGGCTGTACCAATTTACATTCCCACCAAGTTTAGGAGGGGGTCCCTTTTCTCCACACCCTCTCTAGTATTTATTGTTTGTAGATTTTTTGAGGACCATTCTGACCAGTGGAAAGTGATACCTCATTGTAGTTTTGATGTGCATTTCTCTAATAATTAGTGATATTGAGCATCTTTTCATGTGCTTTTTAGCCATCTGTGTGTCTTTGGAAAAATCCACCCATTTTTTGATTGGGTTGTGTTTTTTGATATTGGGCTGCATGAGCTGTTTATGTATTTTGGAGATTAATGTCTTATAGGTCATATGATATTGTTTATATGTGGAATCTTAAAAAATGTAACAAATGAGCTTAGTTACAAAACAGAAATAGAATCACAGATGTAAAAAACAAACTTATGATTAACAGGGGGAAAGTGAGGGGAAGGATAAATTGGGAGATTAGAATTGACATGTACAGACTACTATATATAAAATGGATAATAAGGACTTATTGTGTAGTGCAGGGAACTATCCTCAATACTCTGTAATGACCTATCTGGAAAAAGAATCTGAAAAAAGAGTAAATATATGTATACATATAACTGATTGACTTTGCTGTACACTTGAAACTAACACATTATAAATCACCTATACTCCAATTAAATTTTTTTTAAAAAAGAAGTAAAAAAAAAAACTTTTCTAGAGCTACCATCCGAATTGACCTTTCTTTTCAAGGCACGACTTCTTAATCCATAATTTCAAATCTATCAGCACCGATTGAGTCAGGAAACCCTTTCATGTTGGCTTTTGCTCACTATTCAAATGAAGCAATTCCTTCAAATAAAATTATCTATTAACCACATTACATTTTATTAACTGATTTTTTAAAATTACATGTTCTCATATGAAACACATACATATAGGGGAAAGAAGGAAGTAAAAATTACCCATAACTTTATTACCCAGATATAACCATGGTTAACAGCCCAGATATAACATGGCTAACATTATTTTATGTATCTTTCCAACCTTCTGTCCACATGTATGTTAAGGCACGTACGTGCACACCGTATACTTATATATGTACATAATAAGTGTTTACATATACATACACACACATGCATAGTGCATGCACATATATACATGTATGAAAGTGAAAGTCGCTCAGTCGTGTCTGACTCTTTGTGACCCCATGGACCATACAGTCCATGGAATTCTGCAGGCCAGAATATTGGAGTGGGCAGCCTTTCGCTTCTCCAGGGGATCTTCCCAAGCTAGTGATTGAACCCAGGTCTCCCACATTGCAGGGGGATTCTTTACCAACTGAGCTACTATGTGTATCTATGTGTGTGTGTGTGTGTATGTGCATGTATATATACACACATGTTGTTGTTCATTCACTCAGTCGTGTCCAACTCTTTGTGAACTCATGGACTGCAGTATGCCAGGCCTCCCTTTCCCTCACCATCTCCCAGAGTTTGCCCAAATTCATGTTCATTTCACTGGCGATGCCATCCAGCCATCTCATCCTCTCATGCACTCTTCTCCTTCTGCCCTTAATCTTTCCCAGCATCAGGAACTTTTCCAGTGTATTGCCTATTCTCATCAGATGACCAAAATACTGGAGCTTCAGCTTTATCATCAGTCCTTTCAACAAGGATTGATTTCCCTTAAGATTGACAGGTTTGATTTCCTTGCTGTCCGAAGGACTTTCAGGAATCTTCTCTAGCACCCCAGTTTGAAGGCATCCAATCTTTAGCATTCTACCTTCTTTATGATCCAGCTCTCACAACCATATGTGACCACTGGGAAGACCATATATGTATGTGAAAATCACTCAGTCCTCTCCGACTCTTTGCCACCCCATGGACTATAGCCACCAGGCAACTCCATCCATAAATTTTCCAGGTGAGAATACTGGACTGGGTTTCCATTTCCTTCTCAAGACATGACCACTGGGAAGACCATAGCCTTGACTATACAGACCCTTGTTGGCAGAATAATGTCTCTTCTTTTCAACTCACTGTCTAGGTTTTTCATTGCTTTCCTGCCAGCAAGCAATCATCTTCTGATTTCATGTTTGTAGTAACTGTCCGCAGTGAGTTTGAAGCCCAAGAAAAGGAAATCTGTCACTACTTCCATCTTTTCCATTTCTATTTGCCATGCAGTAATGGGGCTGGATGCTATGACCTTAGATTTTTTAAATGTTTAATCTTAAGTCAGCTCTTTCACTCTCCTCTTTCACCCTCATCAAGAGGCTGTTTAGTTCCTCTTTGCTTTTTGCCATTAAGGTGGTATCATCCTCATATTTGAGGTTGTTGATGTTTCTCCCGCCTGTCTAGATTCCAGCTTATAACTCATCCAGCCTGGCATTTCTCATGATGTACTCAGTGTACAGGTTAAACAAACAGAATAACAGCAGAGAGCCCTGTCTTACTCCTTTCTCAATTTTGAACCAATCAGTTGTTCCATACAGGATTCTGACTGTTTCTTCTTGACCTGCATATAGGTTTCTCAAGAGACAGTTAAGATGGTCTGGTATTCCCATTGCTCTAAGAGCTTTCCACGGTTTGTCATGATCCAAACAGTCAAAAGTTTTAGCATAGTCAATGAAATAGTGATAGATGTTTTTTTTTTTTTCTGAAATTCCCTTGTTTTCTCTATAATCCAGCAAATGTTGGCAATTTGACCTCTAGTTTCTCTTCCTTTTCTAAACCCAGGTTGGGCATTTGGAAGTTCTTGGTTCACATAATGCTGAAACCTGGCGTACAAGATTTAAGTATGACCATACTAATATGGGAGATGAGTGCAATTGTCCGATGGTTAGCACATTCTTTGGTACTACCCTTCTTGGGGATTGGGAAGAGGATTGACCTTTTTCCAGTCCTGTGGCCACTGCTGGGTCTTCCAGGTTTGCTGACAAAATAAATGCAAAACCTTGATGGCATCATCCTTTAGGGATTTGAATAGTTCTGCTGGAATTTCATTGCATCCACTAGCTTTATTAACAGCAGTGCTTCTTAAGGCCTACTTGACTTCACACCCCAGAATGTCTGGCTCTGAATGACTGACCACACCATCATCATAATCAGGTTCATTAAGATCTTTTTATACAGTTCTTCCATGTAGCCTTTCCATCTTTCTTGATCTCTTCAGTGTCTACTAAGTCTCTACCATTTTTATCTTTTATTGTGCTGATCTTTGGGTGGAATGTTCCTTTGATGTTTCCAATTTTCCTGAAAAGATCTCTAGTTTTTCCCCTTTTGTTGTTTTCTTCTGTTGTTAAGCATTGTTCATTGAAGAAGGCCTTCTTGTCTCTTCTAGATGTTTTTTTTTTTGGGGGGGGGTGGTGGGAGGTGGGTGTGGAACTCTGTGTTTAATTGGATGTACCTTTCCTTCTCTCCCTTCACTTCTCTTCATTCTTCCACTATTTGTGAAGCCTCCTCAGATAACTGCTTTGCCTTCTTGCTTTTATTTTTCTTTGGGACAGTTTTGTTCATCGCCTCCTGTATAATATCTCGGACTTTTGTCCATAGTTCCTCAGGCACACTTTTAACTAGATCTAGTCCCTTGAATATATACAAACATATACACGTGCAAATGTATTGTGTGTCTGAATAGTGTATATTGAGTAGCAAATTAGTTTTTCTCTTAATAGCTCCTGTCACAGTTCCTTTAAGGCATAGAATTGTTCCTACTTTTGAAAACTACTTTAGCATGTGCTTGGAGGAGAAGGTTGAACTCCTGAGGGGGAAGAAACTGCCTTCTGTAACAGAGGGGAAAATATGTTTTTCCTTGAGAACTTGAGAAGGGCCATAGTGATGAGACGAGAAAGATAAGAGGAGTTGTGGGTAGCACAAAACTCTGTGCTGTGTGATATTATTCTCTCTCGAGTCTTCAAATATTTACGAGTGCCTTGAGCAACTTCCTTTTGCAACAACTGGTGGAGCAATTGAGTTTCTTGTCTAGCTTCACATGGTGCAGCACCCAGACGGTGCATGAGGGTACAAGAGCCTAGACATAAAGAAGAATATGAAGACAGAATCACCCAAGATAACACATGTGTACCTTGGGAAAGATTTGAATATCCATAGAGTTGGACGTTTAAAGGCCCAATTACTGGATAGGGTTGCCATTTACTTCTCCATGGGGTCTTCCCAACCCCGGGATCAAGCCCATGTCTCACATTGGCAGGCGAATTCTTTACCAGTGAGCCATCAGGGGAGCCCAACAATATCCTATTAGCTTTAATAAATTTGATTCTTGGAATATAGGGACTGATATTATGTTAGTCTTAGGCCTTATAGTGATGCCTCAACATTAGAGCCCAGCTTTCTCTACCCTATTCCCATCTTTTCATCCTCATCTTTTTCCATCCATCCCTTCATCTCCTACTTCCTGTAAAGAAATAGCAAAACGTGCACCATAAGCTCTAGGCACACTTAAGTTTGTGGCAACTCCAAAGTGCCTAAGCCTTTCAATACCCCTTACATTCTTGTTGTCTGGAATTCCTGTGTCCTCAGAATCCAACTGTTTAAAGAAATCTTTCTTCAGTCCCTCCATGCAAAATGGATGGTTTAATTTTCTCAGCTTTCCAAGCATTTTATTTACATCTCTATTATAGCAGTTATGTTATTATTTTTTTTTAATATTTGTTTACATGCATTCTTCTGGCCTGGAGATGGGAGGGGATATAATTCAATATTATAAAATATGAACACATTCTGAAGCTATTTTGATGATTATAATATGCTAGTACATGTAGGAATAGAACTCTGCCCCAAATATTATACCTGCCCAATTGTGCTCAGGCTTTCTCTCTCTTGTTTTATTCCTAATTAACATTTGGTTAATGATCTAAGAAGGTCTTTTATGCCATGCATTTTCCTTTCATGTGACCTCTAGCACAATGGATTTCAAACATTAACATGCATATAAACTACCTATGTACTTAGTTAAAATACAGATTCTGATGTAGTAGATTTGGAATGAATCCTGAAAGCCAGCCTTTCTAATATGCCCCTCTGCCAAGATGTCAATCCAAGTGATCTTTAGCTATTAGAAAATATGTATTAATTGCTGTTCTTTGAATAAGTGCTATGCCTGGCTGAATATTTATAACATGAAGAATTTATATCTCAGGTGAGGTTTGGGTTTGAAAATCAGCCAAAGCTACATATAATCAAAATTATCTTTGAAAATATTGTAGGAAGTTCCCATGGTGGAGAAGGGCATAATTTTTGAATAAGCTCCATGTATCTTTAAGTTGATCCTTCAGTGTTTGACAATTGACAAAGGATCAGTGAAATGCACATAATTAACTGGCTCTCAAGGCTGCACAGCACTGGAACAACTTTGAGGAGATACCCCACATCCAAGGGCAGAGAAGCCCAACAAGAGGGTAGGCGCTGGAGTGGTGGCTGCATGGTCCTGGATCGACTTTGAGGAGATACCCCATGTCTAAGGGCAAAGGAAAAGCCCAAACAAGGAGGGATGAAATCACGAAATTGCATTTAGAATCAAACCCCATACCTGCCAGAGATGCTCAAAGAACTCAAACAAACCTTGGGTGCACAAGGACCCAGAGACCCCACAGACTCTGAGACAGAACTGTGTTTGAGTGTCTCCTGTGGGGTATGGGTCACCAGTGGACTGCTGTAGGGGTAGAGGCTCTGGGTGCAGTAAACCTGGGTATGGCATAAGCCCTCTTGGAGGAGGTCGCCATTAACTCCACCATAGAGCCGCCAGAATACAGGACTGAGGAAACAGACTCTTGGAAGGCACAAACAAAACCTTGTGCACACAAAGACCTAGGAGAAAGCAAGAGTGACTCCACAAGAGACTGACCCAGACTTGCCCATGAGTGTCCAGGAGTCTCCAGTGGAGGCGTGGGTCGGCAGTCACCTGCTGCAGGGTTGGGGGCTATGAGAGCAGCAATGCGTGCATGGGACCTTTTGAAGGAGGACACCATTTTCTTCATTAACTCCACCATAGTTTGGCCTCAGGTAAAATAACAGGAAAGGAACATAGCCCCACCCATCAACAGATTTGAATTAAAGATTTACTGAGCATGGCCCTGCACATCAGAACAAGAACCAATTTTCCCCCACAGTCAGTCTCTCCCATCAGGAAGCTTCCATAAGCCTTTTATCCTTCTCCATAAGATGGTAGACAAAATGAAAACCACAGTCACAAAAAACTAACCAATCTAATCACACGGACCACAGCCTTGTCTAACTCAATGAAACTATGAGCCATGCCATGTAGGGCCACCCAAGAGAGATGGGTGGTGGTGGAGAGTTCTGACAAAATGTGGTCTACTGGAGAAGGAAAAGGCAAACCACTTAATTATTCTTACCTTGAGAACACCATAAACAATATGAAAAGGCAAAAAAGGTAGGAAACTGAAAGATGAAATTCCCAGGTTGGTAGGTGCCCAATATACTATGGGAGAAAAATGGAGAAATAATTCCAGAAAGAATGAAGTTCAGATCATTTCAGTTTATTGCTCAGTCGTGTTTGACTCTTTGAGACCCCACGGACTGCAGCACACTAGGCTTCCCTGTCCATCACCACTCCCGGAGTTTACTCAAACTCCTGTCCATCCAGACGGTGATGCCATCCAACCATTTCATCCTCTGCTGTCCCCTTCTCCTCCTGCCTTCAAGCTTTCCTAGCATCAGGGTCTTTCCCAATGAGTCAGTTCTTCTCATCAGGTGGCCAAAGTATCAGTTCAGTTCAGTTGCTCAGTCGTGTCTGACTCTTTGCGACCCCATGAATCGCAGCACTCCAGGCCTCCCTGTCCATCACCAACTCCTGGAATTCACTCAGACTCACGTCCATCGAGTCAGTGATGCCATCCAGCCATCTCATCCTTTGTTGTCCCCTTCTCCTCCTGCCCCCAATCCCTCCCAGCATCAGAGTCTTTTCCAATGAGTCGACTCTTCGCATGAGGTGGCCAAAGTACTGGAGTTTCAGCTTCAGCATCATTCCTTCCAAAGAAATCCCAGGGCTGATCTCCTTCAGAATAGACTGGTTGGATCTCTTTGAAGTCCGAGGGACTCTCAAGAGTCTTCTCCAACACCACAGTTCAAAAGCATCAATTTTTCGGTGCTCAGCCTTCTTCACAGTCCAACTCTCACATCCATACATGACCACAGGAAAAACCATAGCCTTGACTAGACAGACCTTTGTTGGCAAAGTAATGTTTTTGAATATGCTATCTAGGTTGGTCATAACTTTCCTTCCAAGGAGTAAGCGTCTTTTAATTTCATGGCTGCAGTCACCTCTGCAGTGATTTTGGAGCCCAAAAAATAAAGCCTGACACTGTTTCCACTGTTTCCCCATCTATTTCCTATGAAGTGATGGGACCGGATGCCATGATCTCTGTTTTCTGAATGTTGAGCTTTAAGCCAACTTTTTCACTCTCCACTTTGACTTTCATCAAGAGGCTTTTGAGTTCCTCTTCACTTTCTGCCATAAGAGTGATGTCATCTGCATATCTGAGGTTATTGATATTTCTCCTGGCAATCTTGATTCCAGCTTGTGTTTCTTCCAGTCCAGCATTTCTCATGATGTACTCTGCATATAAGTTAAACAAGCAGGGTGATAATATACAGCCTTGACGTACTCCTTTTCCTATTTGGAACCAGTCTGTTGTTCCATGTCCAGTTCTAACTGTTGCTTCCTGACCTGCATACAGATTTCCCAAGAGGCAGGTCATGTGGTCTGGTATAGGAGCTTCAACTTCAGCATCAGTCCTTCCAATGAATATTTAAGACTGATTGCCTTTCGGAATGCCTGGTTGGATCTCCTTGCAGTCAAAAGGACTCTCAGTAGTCTTCTCCAACACCACAGTTCAAAAGCATCAATTCTTTGGCACTCAGCTTTCTTTATAGTCCAACTCTCACATCAATATATGACTACTGGAAAAACCGTAGCTTTGACTAGATGGACCACTGTTGACCAAGTAATGTCTCTGGTTTTTAATATGCTGCCTATGTTAGTCATAACTTTTCTTCCAAGGAACAAGTGTCTTTTAATTTCATGGCTGCAGTCACCATCTGCAGTGATTTAGGAGCCCAGAAAAATGAAGTCTGTCACTGTTTCCATTGTTTTCCAATCTATTTGCCATGAAGGGATGGGACCAGATGCCATGATCTTCGTTTTCTGAATGTTGAGTTTTAAGCCAACTTTTTCACTCTCCTCTTTTACATTCATCAAGAGGCTCTTTACTTCTTCTTTGCTTTCTGCCATAAGTTTGGTATCATCTGCATTTCTGAGGTTATTGATATTTCTCCTGGCAATCTTGATTTCAGCTGGTGCTTCATCCAGCCCAGCATTTCTCATGATGTACTCTACATATGTGTTAAATAAGCTGGGACACAGTATACAGCCTTAAAGTACTCCTTTCCCGATTTGGAACCAGTCTGTTGTTCCATGTCCAGTTTTAACTGTTGCTTCCTGACCTGCATACAGATTTCTCAGGAGGAAAGTCAGACGGTCTGGTTTGCCAACTTTAAAATTTTTTCACAGTTTGTTGTGATCTACATGGTCAAAGGCTTTGAAAGAATGAAGAGACACAGCCAAACAAAAATGACACCCAGGTGTGGATAGGACTGGTGTTGAAAGTAAAGTCCGATTCTGTAAAGAGCAATATTACATAGGAACCTAGAATGTTAGGTCCATGAATCAAGGCAAATTGGAAGTAGTCAAACAGGAGATGGCAAGAGTGAGCTTTGACATTTTAGGAATCAGGCAAATAAAATGGACTGGAATGTGTTAATTTAACTCAGGTGGCCATTATATCTATGCCTGTGGGCAAGAATCCCTTAGAATAAATGCAGTAGGCATCATAGTCAACAAGAGAGTCCAAAATGCAGTACTTGGAGGTAATCTCAAAAATGACAGAATGATCTCTGTTCATTTCCAAGGCAAACCATTCAATATCACAGTAATCCAAGTCTATGCCCCAACCAGTAATGCTCAAGAAGCTGAAGTTGAACGGTTCTATGAAGACCTGCAAGACCTTCTACAACACCCAAAAAAGATGTCCTTTTCATTATAGGGGACTGGAATACAAAAGTTGGAAGTCAAGAAACATCTCGAGTAACAGGCAAACTTGGCCTTGGAGTACAGAATGAAGCAGAGCAAAGGCTAATAGAGTTTTGCTAAGAGAATGCACTGGTTATAGCAAACACCCTCTTTCAACAACACAAGCAAAGACTCTAAACATGGATATCACCAGAGGGTCAGTGCAGAAATCAGATTGATTATATTCTTTGCAGCCAAAAATGGAGAAGCTCTGTACAGTCAGCAAAAACAAGAGCAGGAGCTGACTGTGGCTCAGATCATGAACTCCTTATTGCCAAATTCATACTGAAATTGAAGAAAGTGGGGAAAACCACTAGATCATTCAGGTATGACCTAAATCAAATCCCATATGATTATACAGTGGAAGTAACAAATAGATTCAAGGGCCTAGATCTGATAGAGTGACTGAAGAACTATGGATGGAGGTTCATAACACTGTACAGGAGGCAGTGATCAAGAGCATCCTCAAGAAAAAGAAATGCAAAAAAGGCATAATGGTTGTCTGAGGAGGCCTTATAAATAGCTTTGAAAGGAAGCAAAGCAAAAGGCAAAGGAGAAAAGGAAAGATATACCCATTTGAATGCAGAGTCCCAAAGAATAGCAAAGAGAGATAAGAAAGCCTTCCTCAGTGATCAATGCAAAGAAATAGAGGAAAGCAACAGAATGGGAAAGACGAGAGATCCCTTCAAGAAAATTAGAGATACTAAGGGAACATTGGAGAAGGCAATGGCATGCCACTCCAGTACTCTTCCCTGGAAAATCCCATGGATGGAGGAGCCTGGTGGGCTGCAGTCCATGGGATCGCTAAGAGTTGTACACTACTGAGAGACTTCCCTTTCACTTTTCACTTTCATGCATTGGAGAAGGAAATGGCAACCCACTCCAGTGTTCTTGCCTGGAAAATCCCAGGGATGGGGGAGCCTGGTGGGCTGCCGTCTATGGGGTCGCAGAGTCTGACACGACTGAAGCAACTTAGCAGACTTAGCAGCAAGGGAACATTTCATGCAAAGATGGGCACAATAAAGGACAGAAATGGTATGGACCTAACAGAAGCACAAGATATTAAGAGGTGACAAGAATAAACAGAAGAAATAAATAAAAAAGATCTTCATGACCCAGATAACCAAGATGGTGTAATCACTCATCTAGAGTCAGATATCCTGGAATGCGAAGTCAATTGGGCCTTAGGAAGCATCACAAAGAACAAAGCTAGTGGAAGCGATGGAATTCCAGTTGAGCTATTTCAAATCCTCAAAGATGATGCTTTTCAAGTGCTACACTCAATATTCCAGGACATTTGGAAAACTCCTCAGTGGCTGCAGGACTGGAAAAGGTCAGTTTTCATTCTAATCCCAAAGAAAGGCAATGCCAAAGAATGTTCAAACTATCGTACAATTGCACTCATCTCACATGGTAGCAAAGTAATGCTCAAAAGTCTTCAAGCCAGGCTTCAACAGTATGTGAACCGCAAACTTCCAGATGTTCGACCTCGATTTAGAAAAAGTAGAGCAACCAGAGATCAAGTTGCCGACATCCGTTGGATCATCTAAAAAGCAAGAGAGTTCCAGGAAAACATCTACTTCTGCTTTATTGACTATGCCAAAGCCTTTGACTGTGTGGATCACAGCAAACTGTGTAAAATTCTTAAAGATGGGAATACCAGACCACCTGACCTGTCTCCTGAGAAATCTGTATGCAGGTCAGAAACAAGTTAGAAGTGGACACGAAACAACAGACCGGTTCCAAATCGAGAAAGGAGTATATCAAGGCTGAATATTGTCACCCTGCTTATTTAACTTATATGCAGAGTACATCATGAGAAATTCTGGACTGGATGACACACAAGCTGGAATCAAGATTTCTGGGAAAAATATCAATAACCTCAGATATGCAGATGACACCCCCCTTATGGCAGAACTTGAAGGAGAACAAAAGAGCCTCTTGATGAAAGTAAAAGAGTAAAAGTGAAAAAGTTGGCTTAAAACTCAACATTCAAAAAACTAAGATCATGGCATCTGGTCCCATCCCTTCATCGCAAATAAGATTGGGAAATAATGGAAAAAAGTGACAGACTTTAGTTTTTTGGGCTCCAAAATCACTGCCGATCATGACTGCAGCTGTGAATTTAAAAGATGCTTGCTCCTTGAAAGGAAAGTTATGACTTAGACAGCATATTAAAAAGCAGAGACATTACTTTGCCAACAAAGATCCATCTAGTCAAAGCTATGGTTTTTCCAGTAGTCATGCATGGATGTAAGAGTTGGACTAGAAAAAGCTGAGCACCGAAGAGTTGATACATTTGAACTGTGGTGTTGGAGAAGACTCTTGAGAGTTCCTTGGACAGCAAGGAGATCCAACCAGTCCATCCTAAAGGAGATCAGTCCTGAATATTCATTGGAAGGACTGATGTTGAAGCTGAAGCTCCAATCCTTTGGCCACCTGATGAGATGAACTGACTCATTGGAAAAGACCCTGATGCTAGAAAAGCTTGAAGGCAGGAGGAGAAGGGGACGACAGAGGATGAGATGGTTGCATGGCATCACTTACTCGATGGACATGAATTTGAGTAGGCTCCTAGAGTTGGTGATGAACAGGGAAGCCTAGTGTGCTGCAGTCCATGTGGTCTCAAAGAGTCAGACATGACTGAGCAACTGAACTGAACAAGACTGTGTACACAAGCCTTACAGTCCAGCCTTTTCTATGTTTGGCTAATATTTCACATTGGAAAAACAGTTTGATCAACATGGTGTGGAAAGTTTATTCACTGTCTTTCTGCAGAAGTTTGGTAATTCTTTGGCTGAATACCTTGTGAAGGAGTCAGATTATAGGTAGAGATCATGTGGTATAAAAATAAGTAAATGATAAATAGATATAAATAAATATATTCAAAAACTAGTATCATGATGCTTCCTCTGTGAGAGGCATATGGGAACTGAGCCTGCTGTGGGAAAAATATCTTCTGACATCCAATCTCATGCTCATTCTTGGATATAGGTCCCTGAGACAGTGGAAATCAGAACTCACACCAGGTTAATTGTTGTATTCTTCCTTTTTTTTCTATTTTATTGAAAGGGTATATTTAAATATGTATAAATCATATGCACTTATTTCCAGTGATCTCATAATATTGATGCCAAACACCTGTAAACTTTTTATGCATTCGTGGCATCTATAGATTGAGATCAAAAGTTCAGAATTTCTCAGACAGCCTGCAAGCCAATGCCTGCAAAGCAGTGGAGTGGAATATGGAAAGCCTGTCATAGAATATTGAAGATGAAATAAATATATTTCTGCTGAAACCCATAAACCTGTCATTTTGAGTTGCCAATGATAAGCCAGTATAAGAAAGTCTACATGATTTTTTTAATAACTTCTTATCCCTTTTATGGACTATTTTCTGATAATAGAACTGGATAGCTTTACAATCTTTATTGTCATTTGATTCCTGTTCTTTCTTTAGGACATAGCTGATCATGAGTATTAGGCAATTCTGGAATGTTCATTTACCTTCACAGATAACAGTGAAAGTGAAAAATTTTATGTCACCTGAATAGAGCCCAATGAACTTTTCAGGCATGTGATTAAAGACTAGGCAATAATCAATTTTCCTATAATCTATTTTCATCCTTATCCCTTCCTTTCTCTATTACCTATATTGCTCTACCCAATCAATAGAATTTTTGTAAAAGAATACAATTCTAAAATAAAAGGCATAGAACAATCTTTTGGACTCTGTGGGAGAGGGAGAGGGTGGGATAATTTGGGAGAATGGCATTAAAACATGTATAATAGCATGTATGAAATGAGTCACCAGTCCAGGTTTGATGCACGATACTGGATGCTTGGGGCTGGTGCACTGGGATGACCCAGAGGGATGGTATGGGGAGGGAGGAGGATTCAGGATGGGGAACACGTGTATACCTGTGGTGGGTTCATGTTGATATATGGCAAAACCAATACAATATTGTAAAGTTAAAAAATAAAATAAAGTCATATGAAAGGGGAAAAAAATAAAATAAAAGGCATGATTTAGTATCTCTTACTTTTTAATCTCAGAATCAGACCAGCCTAACAACCTGTTCTTAATGTCTCTGAACAAGCTAACCCTGCCTCTTGCCTAAGGGTGCTCTGGGAGATGATTGAAAATATTAAGATATGAAAACACACCAGAGTTGTAATAAACAACTCAGCAATATGCCTTCTAAGGTGGACAGATTCTTGGTAGGCAGCCCTAATTATTGCAATCTCTTTTAGGTGTTCTAATGCACTCAGCTGAATTATGCACCACACTGCTTCTGAATGACACAGCCATTTCTGACTCCATTAATATGGAAGATTTCAGCCAAATGCTCTTAAACGATAGCTTCTCTTTATTTGTAATTTCAGACTCTATTGATTTCCTTCTGTTCCCTTCATTATGATTTCGATTGATTACCTTGGCAACTGCAATAACAATGATTGCACTTGACACTGTCGGAGACTCTTGAGATGGTATTTGAATAGGAATGGTATAATTTGGGGGAAAGTGCCTGTGAGAATCTGTCATTAACAGTACACTTACACTTTACTTTTATTGACTTTCCTCTCTTTTGAGTAGGCCCTTGTCACAGAGTTGGCTGTTAACAGAGCTACAGTAGTAGTTCAGATTTCTGCAGCTCTTCAGAGGATAAAAAATTCTTCTTATCAAAGAGAATGGGATGGGCTTGCATATGTACATATACACACACATATACACATGAAAATATAGTGTGTATGTGTGAGTGTATGACTCGTCATTTTGTCAATGCTGCTGGTTCTGTGACTTTCCATTCAGGTCAGCATGCCAGCTGGGGTAGCATTCTGTGGTAGTTGAACTTTTAGGGCATTAGACCTTAGATTAAATGTTCCAGCCAAGATTTGATAATGAATTCTGCCCAATGTCTTCAATGGGCTTTTTTTTTTTTTTTTTTTTTTAAGAAACAAACTTGCTTTATGTCATTGTCACACTACAGAATTTAAAATCCAGAGGCTCCACTGTGGATTTGCAAACTTTGAATTTTATGCAAGTTCTTAGGTCTCCACTTCTGCTCAGCTGGCCCTTCCTGAAAGTCTGTTTCTATATGAGATTCTTGGAGAATAACATCTATGCAATGGGGAAGACATCCATGTCATACTCTTCTATGTTTTTCTTTCTTCCAGTGTTGTTTTCAGTAAGTTGTCACTCATTTGTCCTGTTGATAATAGTGCAGGTCTTCTGAAAGGAGGATATTTTTGTCAAATTGCAGGGCTATAGAAGAATTTAGGAATACTGGGTTTCAGCAGTTTTCTTCTGAGAGGCCCATTCCTTGGAAAAGACATAACACTCTAGGTATCCACCAAAATTTTTGGCTTATTTATATGAGATTTGCCAGGAAGCCTCAGTGTACTGGGAAGAATCATGGGTTAGAACTTCATAGACATGCTTTCTAGGCTCATTTTTGCCATGGACTTTGGGGCTTTTTGCAAATCACTTTATACCTCTAAACCTCAGTTTATTCATTTATAAAATAAGAGGATTAGATTTGATGATGCCTAAGACTCTCTATATTTTTGTAAAACATTTGACAGTGTAACTTGGTGAGCCAGCTTATTATATATAAATGTCAATGAATTTAAGTAGAAGAGGAAGTGTCTGGCATAAAATATGCTTAGTATTTGTCGAATCTGCACATTTGAAAGCAAACAAGCAAACAAACAAATAAATATCAAGGAGTTTTCTTGAACTCAAGCTATTTCCTGTTCTTCGAAACCATTAGTCCTTGACCATCTGCACAGCACTGGTGCTTTTGTTGGGCTGCAAGCTAATTAGATTTGATCAACTATCTCCTGTTTGGGAGACACAAGATTCTGGTTCCATCCTGAATATACAACCAGTTTTTAGTTTGCTGTTTCTTAGTTTTGCACCCAGTGGAGTGTGAGGATGTGTGTATGGGGATTGAGCAGAGAAAGCCTCTGCAGCTCCATATCAGAGAATGGTAAAAAGCTTTTCATGGATATGCAGCTAGATCAGCGAATGAGCTGAGATTTCAGTGACACAATTCTGAGGCAACACTGTGAAGGAAAACCAGTGAGGATGCCATGTGTTGATTGTATATTGTATATTTAATTATGGAAGGTGAGGCAGGAGAGGAGAAGAACAAGTAAAGGTCAGCCTCTAAAGAAAGACAAAGGAAGAGAAAAAGCAAAGAAGGCAGACTTGGGCGAAGACCGATTAAGTCAGATTCAGCAGCAAGTTCTCCTTTCAGAGAAGTCTGTTTTTTCACAGAACTGTAGATTCTCATTTGGTTTTGACATAGCCCATCCCTCATCACTGCCAAAAGCAAAATCAGTGTCTTACGGATGAAAAGTCTTCATGTTTACCACGTTTAAGGATGCCAATCATTCACCAGCCTCAATATTCAGACTCGCTTGTCTGTTGGTAATCATACTGCCAGCAACCCTAAAAAGGAGTCTGGAGTGTACAGTGGATGGATGACAGCTAAATTCCTTGACAACACTGAAGAGTCAAGGGAAGGTATAATTTTAATCACAGAAGCCAGATGTGAAAGGAGCTTACCCTTTCTCTTTAACAATCCCTACTCATATCTCATTGTCACCTAACACAACCCCTACACATGGGGATCTTGGCTGATTAAGAGAGGGTTGGTGACAACCACTTTATGATGAAACACTGCTGGAAGATTAGGAGAAAAGAAAGGAGATTTAGAGCCCACATTCTTGACTTCCACTGCTCTTTGCAATTGCTTCCTTCCTAAACTAAAAGGCCAATTTATAACGAAGACGACTTTTACAACAGAAATAACTAGACTAGACTATACCAGTATAGACTTGAATAATGTAATTAGTTTTATATGGAGGTTTCATATACAATATACCATTTGATTCTCACAAGAATACCAAGGGGCAGATATTATTTTTCTCTTATGTCAATGGGAGGATAGGCTCACAGAATTTGGTGGGGTTTATGAAGACAGTAAGAGACAAAAATTGGGAGTTGAAAGCTAGTATTATATCAAGTTAGAAAATTCTTTCCATTATAACATAGCTTCTTCTAGGAAAACAAAGCTCTGTACTTAGAAAAGCCATATCTGAGAGATCATGTCAGGATAGAATGGGAGGAACTGTGGAGGAGTTGAGGTGACATCTGCCTTGGGTAAACATTGATTTTTGGATCTTGGACACTGTGGTTGCTAAAAAGCAGGGACTTTTCTTGGCATTGATTCCAAGACTTTACATTAAGCCTGGTATCTTTCTTCTGCTGTCAGTACTTCCATGCTGGCATGGCAGAGCACTCAGTGACTAACAGATCCAGGAGCCTGGCACAGATCTTTGGAATGAACAGATATTCCTTGTGCTGGTGCCCCTTTGTAATGGTTGCTCACTTCCTCATTCCACTGCCAGGGTATGTGTCCTTTCATGAGGGCATTTGAAGGAGATGCTTTTTTGTTTAGTGATTTTCTGCACCAGCAGTTTCCTCATTTAGAGAGTGAAATGGATATACCTCACCTTGGGAAGTGATGTTCTAGAATCTGTTCCTTTTTTGTGAGCAGCCAGGTGGCAGGAAAATTGCAGACATGAAGTAAAAAGGACACATCTTTGCAGATAAGAAAAGGGTCTGTGTAAAGAGTATCAAGTCAAGGGAATGGATGATCCTGGCCATCCCTTCCCAGAAGTAATATTGGAAAAAAAAAAAAAAAGTCAGAAGGAGAAGAACTCTGCCTGCCAAGATTACGATAAAGGAACCCTATAGAATCTATAGTAAACAATGTGGTTTCTGCTTGGGATTTCTTTTTTATGCCTGCCAATATTCATTCTTGATGTTTATGTCTATGATATTTAATGGATAAAAAACATAATGCAAGGACTATGATGGCTACATTACTGAAGATTTTGACAACACAGGGACTAAACCAAAATGGAAACAGCCATGTGCAGGAGGCACATAAACCTGAGTTAAGTTCCCCAGAACACAGGGATCACCATGTTGGATGACAGTCATTAGGCACCATGTTGTACATAAAACAATATACTCCTTTCAAGTGCACTGTACATTAAGAGGCTGTGTGCTTTGAGGTCAAAAAATGTGGCTTAGGCATGAGATAGTCTGAATTAAAATGCCAGACCTGCTACTCACAAGCTGCATGGCCTTGCAAGAGTCATTTTAGCTTTCTGAGCCTCAGGTTTCTCATCTGTAAAATGAAAATAATGGTTCTATTTTGTAAATAAGTAAAGCACTTGATAAATTACAGATATCATTGTCATTATTTAATTCTGAAACAATTCCATATTGGTTGTATTAGCATTATTTTTTGTTATTCTTAGTGGTTATTTCTCTGGTCATTTGTTTTACATATAATTGCAAAGGTTAGTAGTTTGCTTTTAGATACTCTCTTAATGAACTGGTAATAAAAAACAGAGTCAAGAGATGGCCTCCCTTCATTAGCAATGCCAGTACAGAATCATAAAATGCCCTAGCATGCATAGTTATTTGGTCAGAGAGGTGTGATTTATATCCCAGTTGATTGTCATCTGTTCACTGACACTGAGGTTAATCTCTGGATTCTCAAATTGCCATCACATCATATTGAACTCTTATTCATATAGCATCTCATATGTTTGTAAAGTTGTTTTGAAAAGAAGACTGGCCAAGAATCTGTATTGACTTTACATAAGATCATTCTATCTTATGTAATTTCTTTTCAAGCTGATGTTTGCTCCTACATCTAGCTCACTCCAGGTACATTCTTCATTGGTTGTTTGCAAAGGGATAGATTTCTAGTTACTGACAGTGGGATTAAAATTAATGGTATTAGCAAACATATATATGGTTCTTACCATTTACTGGGCATTGTTCTAAGCACTTTAAATGTATTAACTTACTCTTATAGCAGTGGATTCTCCATTATTATCTTCAATATATGAACAAATAGTACCACTCCTGGGCTAGGGCAAGAGGAGTCTGTATCCTGACCCCTGTGTTTTAGTAGGCTCTGCTCTGGGCTCTTCTCCAGCTGTACTTCTCTATGGGGTCAAGGGTGCATGTTCCACTGGATGTCAAGAGAAAACTAAGTGGAAGCTGCTTGAGGGAGTCATGGAAGGAGTGCTGTAAATGTTGCATCCTCATTGTGAAGGAAAAGTGTGGTGGATGAAAGGAGTGTGAACTATTGGCCAGCTGTCCTGGTGCTACCATGTTCTGATATGATACCCCGAGAATTCTAAATGTGAACTTTGTCTTTCTAGCGTGATAGATGATAAAACAGTGTACTAGCTTGAATTAGGATCTTTAAAAGGACGTATGATAAGCGAGTCTCCATTCACATTCTTTTCCCAGGCTGCACAAATGCTAGAAGTAGGTCTATGAATGAGGAAATTGAGCTCTATTGAAGTTAAATGATATGTCCTGTTTCCCAGTACAAGAAACCACTAGAGCTGTGATTTGAACACCTTACACTATGCTTTTATTATAGTTGAGTTTAATGAATCTGCTGATGAGATATTGGCAAGACCTTTCACCCTCATTCCTCACCATCTCAAGGAATGGTCCTGTAAGAAGATGGGCAAGAGGCACCATAGCATGGCAGCCATTGTCATACTGTGTGCAAGGAGACACATAGTTCCCTAGAGTTTGATTGAGCGGCCAGTGGACAGCAGAGGCAGGCAGAGTCATAGACTGAATCAACTAGAGGAGAAACACTTTAAGCCACTAGAAAAATCAAGATGTTGGATAAAATTTGGTTGAGAGAAAATTAAGAGTTCCATTGCAAGAAAAAAGAAAAATAAGTTATAAAGCACCGATATTATAGAATATCCTTCAGTTTTTGAGTCAAAACCGTGGTCTGATCTTAGCTTCTCTAATTGCTGAGTGACTTTGGCAAGTTATTTATGCTAACCAGGCCTTTGTTCTCTCATTTGCAAATATGGAGAAGACAGAAATTCTGTGAAAAATTATTAGCACAGTATTTGACATATAGAAGACACTCTATAAGTGGAGATATGAACATAACAGAAATACTAGTAGTAGTGAAAAATAGAAATAATAATAATGATAATGGCCACTGTTCGTATTGTTGCTGTTGTTTAGTCGCTTATTCATGTCAGACTCTTTGCGACCCCATGGACTGTAGCCTGCCGGGCTTCTCTGTCCATGGAACTTTTCAGACAAGAATACTGGAGTGAGTTGCCATTTCCTTCACCAGGGATCTTCTCAACCCAGGAATTAAACCCACGTTTCCTGTATTTCAGGCATATTCTTTACAGCTGAGCCACCAGGAAATGTTCATATAGTTTACTAAATTCCAGAAACTCTGCTCCGCACTTTCTGTATTTTAGTTCTTTAATCCTTTTGATATACCAATGAAAGAGTTCTATCATTATTAGTCTTCTTTTACAAATGAAGAAACTGAGGCTTCAGGACACTGAGTAACCTGTACAAGGTCATTGAGAAGATCAAGTGGCAAAGTCAAGATCCTAAGCCAGGGGTCAGAAAACTTCCTCTATCAAGAACCAGATAGTAGTAAGTTTATTAGGTTTTGTGGACCAGACTCTGTCAGAGCTACTGCACTCTGCCCTTATAGGATGAAAACAGCCATGAATGATATATAAATAAACATGGCTCTGTTTTGATACAACTTTCTCTATGAACACTAAAATTGGGATTTTATATATTTTCACATGCCATGATACTATTCTTCTTTGACATGTTTCCCAATCATCAGCTTGTAGGCCGTACATAAACTAGGCAGTGGGCCTGGGCTGGATTTGACTCACTGGCTTCATAACTTGCTCTTCTCTGTTCTAAACAAACAGGCCCAGAGCAGGGATGCCCTCTGTTCTTGTCCACGGGAGTTCAGCATATTGTCTGTATAGTTCCAGGATCTGCTGTAATAAGAAGAGGCAGGAGAAGGGGCAATTGGAGGGAAAATAAAAACCTCAATATTTTTAGGTTTTTTTCCAGATTAAGTTTCATTTTAATGATGGAGATGCCATTAGGATGGAGAGGTCCTTATTTTATTTATGATTTTATTTATGTATTTATTTTTGGCTGTGCTGATGCTTTGTTGCTGCGTGCAGGCTTTCTCTGGTTGTGGCAAGTGGGGGCTACGCTCCAGTCATGGTACATGGGCTTCTCATGGCGGTGGCTTCTCTTGTGGAGCACGGGCTCTAGGGCGTGTGGGCTCAGTAGTTGCCGAGATCAAACCCACGTCTCCTGTATTGGCAGGCAGACTCCTTACCACTGAGCCACCAGGGAAGCCCCAGGTTGGAGAGGTCTTTTAATGGACATGTTGGTTATGCAAGATGGAGGCGTAGATTTGATGGGGAAAAAATAACTGATGTGAGTCAGAGTGCTCCTCTTGAGTGGATATGACGCTCAGCCAAGGTGAACAACACAACTTAGCCTAACCTTGTGTTGCTAGGGCCATGGAGGGAAGGAGAGACAACAGATATTTTTTAGGTCTGAGTAAACAGTTGATCAACAATAAGAAACTAAGTTAAAAAGTCTGTTCATCCTTGTTTTTATTGATGCAAATGAAAACATTCTGATCACCATCAAAGAGACATTCATGAAGTTCTTACAGCAGGCACTAAGTGTTATGATGGTTTTACATAATATAGAGAGAACTTTTGTCTATAAAGAGCTCACAGTTTCAATACTTCTTCCAAATATTAGGTTAGCATCTCCTTTTCACCTCTGTAGATTGAAACCTCTTGCTAATGGGTCCTATGCTTGTATAAAATTAAGACTTTGATGAGGTGGAAAAGCCTGATTATTTCTAGGGGTGTGACCATACCTGTTAAGAGTGGAGGGAGCTGCTAGTGCTGTCCTGTCCTCTCTCCCCACCTGCTTCCTACTTCTCCTCCCACCTGCTACTGATTGATCCTTATAACCATTGATTTGTGTATAAATGTAGTCACTCTTTGCTTTTTTTCTTTTTAAGGTGAAAAAAATTAAGAATAACAACAACAAATAAAATAGAAATGGAAATAGAGGGGGAAAATCATTCTAAATCATCTCCATCCAGTGAGAAGTTTCCTTCAGACCTGGTTTCCAGGGCTTATGCTCAGGGATAAACTTCCAGCCAGGATCTGGACATATTTAAATGAGTTTCTAAAGTACACCCAGGGTCATTTTCAATAGGGATCCCCTGGTAGCTCAGTCGGTAAAGAATATGCCTGCAATGCAGGAGACCTGGCTTCAATTCCTGGGTCAGGAAGATTCCCTGGAGAATGAAATGGCAACCCACTCCAGTATTCTTGCCTGGAGAATCCCCATGGACAGAGGAACCTGGCAGGCTACAGTCCATGAGGTCACAAATGAGCTTCTAAAGTACAACCAGAATCATTTTCAATAGCTTTTCCGAGTTTCTGAGAGAAAGGCCCAGTCCTTCAGTTCAGAAAGAACACATTATATTTCACATATTACCCTCAAAGTTTCTTATAGAGAAGAGTTAGTGATTTACTGGGAAACTGCATTATCTAGATCACAGCTCTTCAGGCTTTGTGATTCTGATTCTAGTGTAGCCATGTTCAGTTCAGTTCAGTCGCTCAGTCGTGTCCAGTTCTTTGCTTAGCCATGTTACACCTCTGTAAATTGTAGATAGTTGATAGTGCTGAAAAGTCATTCTTGCCTAGAGACAAGCAGATTCTATCCACTGACCTCTCTCTGGCTGAGAAGAGCTACTTTTGCCCCCATTGGCACATCGCTTTCATTGTGTCTGATCTACAAATGCCTGTGTTCTGTGGACTCTCCTTTGAACTGGTTGCAACATCTGACCAGTTCCCTCATTAAAGAGTTGAATCAAGTCTTTAACACATGTTCACTTTATATCCATGTAAGAGTCATAAATTTCTCTCTTTTGAAAATTATCCCTAATGCTTTCTTCTAGTTTGCAGATTAGGAATCCTCTCCTGGCAAGGACCCGTTACCAGTATCCCCTGCCAAGGTGTAGATAAATGGACAGTGTTTGCCTTTCTTATTTCTACAACTTAATCTCACCCTAATACCTATATTAAATTTCCTGTTAATGCACTTGGGAACTCTGGGGAGTAGAGAATAATGATGTCTTTCTGGATTGGGGAAATATTTTTAAATAGCCCCAAGGCACAGTGTCCTACATAACAGCATTAAGACAGAAGTTACATCACTCCTACAACACCTCTCCATTATTACCTCCAGCTAATATTCTTTGCAGAATCAAAGTTGGTTCTTCGCTGATGGCATGAAATAAAATGTTCCTTTATTTCGTTCTGCCTATCCCTCTTAAGAATCAGCACATAAATATCACACCTGTTTTGAACTTTTGCAGACTAAAATAATTGACCAAAGAAACAAAGTTTTAGAAAGTGAAAACTGTATACTTCTCTGAGAACATTAATGCAAAATGTTCTTTCTGCTTGACTGACTAGAATGAAGCCTGATGTAGAAAGAGCATAACTCTATTACTCAATGATGGCTGTTTAGTATAATGTGGTCTCTCCTGAAATAGGTTGAAGAAGCTAATAGAATTAGTTGATTATAATTAGCATTGATGGGATCAGCAGATGAGGTTGGCACAATAAACCATGTCTTTGAATACGGCAGGCTCAGTTGGCTGCTTCTCTGGTCCTGTACTGTGTCAACTTGAGCTTACAGCTGGGCATTCTCTCCAGAGTATGGCAGCCATTCTAAAAGTCACTCACTATATGCAGTTCCCTGGAATAGCAAGTAGATTGTGTAGTTCTATTTTATTAGGGAATCAAGCCCCCATTTCTGCTTATTTTTAATCAGTTAGTAAACATTATATGACCAGCCTGGAACATTCCATGGACAGAGGAGCCTGGCGGGCTACAGTCTTTAGAGTCGCAGAGTCAGACATGACTGAGCATACACACACACGCGCGCATGCACACACACACACACAATGTGACCAGCAGTGTTCTTAAAAGTGCTGCCAGGATAGAGAAGTATGTATATGCATGACAGCACCTGGCCCCATAGAACCAGCTGGAGAGAGAAAACTAACCAACTTATAGCAATGAGAAAACAAATTGGTTGTTCATCTGGGATACTGATTTTACATACAATAGCCATACATAGAAGAATGATAATGAAAAATTGCCTGAGAAAAAAGGGGAAATTTGAGTTTGACATTCAGTTCAGTTCAGTTCAGTCACTCAGTTGTGCCCGACTCTTTGTGACCCCATGAATCACAGCATGCCAGGCCTCCCTGTCCATCACCATCTCTGGGAGTTTACTCAAACTCATGTCCATTGAGTCAGTGATGCCATGCAGCCATCTCATCCTCTGTCATCCCCTACTCCTCCTACCCCCAATCCCTCCCAGCATCAGGGTCTTCTCCAATGAGTCAACTCTTCACATGAGGTGGCCAAAGTATTGGAGTTTCAGCTTCAGTATCAGTCCCTCCAGTGAACACCCAGGACTGATCTCCCTTAGGATGGACTAGTTGGATCTCATTGCAGTCCAAGGGATTCTCAAGCATCTTCTCCAACACCGCAGTTCAAAAGCATCAATTCTTCGGTGCTCAGCTTTCTTCACAGTCCAACTCTCACATCCATACATGACCACTGAAAAAACCATAGCCTTGACTAGACAGATCTTTGTTGGCAAGATAATGTCTCTGCTTTTGAATATGCTATCTAGGTTGGTCATAACTTTCCTTCCAAGGAGTAAGCGTCTTTTCATTTTGCAGGATATGAAAGTTGGATATTCCCAGTAGAGGATACAGAGTGAGCAGAGGCACAAAGATAAGAACAGCATGGCATTATGGAATTTAAGGCGAAGTGGATCTGACTGGTATGAAGAATGTAGTGCATGGAATATTAGGAAGCAAGTTTGGAGAGGGAAGAAATGAGTATCTCAGATATCCTGGAGAGATGGACAGAGAATTTGGTGTCAGAATCTATCTTGGGAACTGGAAGTAGGGAATAACACAGTGAGAATGATGACTTACACGATGATTTGAAAAGGAAAGTTCAAACAGGAAATAAACAAGGTGGACAATGCCTAGGGCCTTGAAAGGGAATGGCATTGTTGGAATAGAAAGAATTGAAAATCTAGTACATATTTCAAAGGAACAAACAATAATACTTTAATTCAATAGAATATATAATTATTAACTATGTCTCTATACAACAACTTCTCGGGTGGCTCAAGTGGAAAAGAATCTGCCTGCCAGTACAGAGGATTCGGGAGATGTGGATTTGATCCCTGGGGCAGAAAAATCCCCTGGAGAAAGAAATAGCAACCCACTCCAGTATTCTTGCCTGGGAAATTCCATGGACAGAGGAGCCTGGTGGGCTTCAGTATATGGGATTACAAAGAGTTGGATATGACTGAGGATGCACACACACACACACACATTCCTATACAACAAACTATGAAAAGCATTGCAGGAAACCTTAAGAGGAACAAGGCTGTGTATCATGAGTGTAAAATCTGGAATGGGGTTTGCAGATATATAGCGGTGAGCTCAGTACTAAGCAATACGAATCTGTACATACTGCTAAAAAGAGTATTAGGAGTATTCAGAAAGGATAGGTATGTATTTTATCTGAGGTAATTAGTTGAAGTTTCATGAAGACTCACTAAGGTTATGAAAAAATATCTGGAAAAGCTAGAAGCATCATGCACATAGCATACTTGGAGTACAATTTAGGAATACCTGCAGAAGCAGAGTTTAGGGAGTAGGATGAGGGGACAGAGATAAGACAAAAAGTGTGGAAGCACAAAATTATAGAAGGTCTAAATCTCAAGGAGAAAAATTTATACTTTATCATGAACCAATGAAGACATCTCAAAAGCTTTTTGAGCAGAGAAACCAATTGATCAAATTGGTGCATGATAATGATATCCTTGACCAGGCATTGAGAATGAATTATGGGAAGCTATTGGATGAAGAATTGGTGATGATGAGGTCAGCTTGAAGTTGACTGGAAGCTGTGAAAATAATCACAATGAAAGAAACAATTTAGGAATACCTGCAGAGGTAGAACCTTAAAAGCTTGACTATTAATTGGATGTAAAATTGATTGGCAATCATTTAACTAAGATTTCTTGTTTATTTAAGTGAGTGGATGGTAACATCTGAACAGAAATAAGAAACGTGGAACTAAAGCAAGTTTGGGACAAATGAAAATGAAGTTTTGTGTGAACATTCTGAGTTTGAAATACTAAGAGGGCATTATGTTAATATATAAAAGGAATATAAAATATTTTCTTGGAGTCTAGAGGAAAAGTTAAGGATGTAGTCAAAACTAAAAGCCAGAGACTCAGTGTTACCGCACTGTGTGCCTGAAAATCATGTTGTTGTTGTCCAGTCACTAAGTTGTGTCTGGCTCTTTGCAACCCCATAGACTGCAGCACGCCAGGCTCTTCTGTCCTCTGCTATCTCCTAGAGTTTGAGTCTGGCATTTAATGACATTACTTCAGAATGAGAACATGGGAGAGATGGGGTGTGGATTGGACCAATACCTTGGGAATAAAAACATTTAAAAGACAAAAAAGAGGGGAAATCATTGAAGGAGTTAAGGATTAGGAAGATAACCAAGGATTGTGGCATTAGTAAGGCCAAATGTTAAGATGCTTTCTAGAATGAGAGGTTGGTCATATATGCTGAGAAGTACCATTGAATTTAGCATTCAGGAAGCCCATGGTGATTTTAGTGGAGCACAATTTTGTTTTGTTTTGTTTTTTAATTGAGATGTATTTGCTTTGCAGCATTGCTTTAGGTTCTGCTGTACAGTGAAGTGAATCAGTTACATGTATACATATATCCCTCTGTTTTTGGATTTCCTTCCCATTTAGGTCACCACAGTGCTACACAACAGGTTTTCGTTAGTTCTCTCTTTTATGCATATTATACGTGTCATTCTCAATCTCCCAACTCATCTTATCCCTCCTTCCCCCTCTTAGTGCCTCCGTTTCTGTCTTGGCAAAGAGGTTCATCTGTACCATTTTTCTAGATTCCATGTACATGTGTTAATATATGATTTTTTTTTTCTTTCTTACTTCACTCTGTATGACAGTCTCTGGGTCCATCCATGTCTCTACAAATGATCCAGTTTCATTCCTTTCTATCACTGAACAATATTCCATTGGATATACGTACCATATCTTCTTTATCCACTCATTTGTTGGGACATTTAGCTTGTTTCCATGGCCTGGCTATTATAAACAGTGCTGCAGTGAACACTGGGTGCATGGTTAGTTGAGGTTTCTTTTTTTTTTCCCCCTTAATTTTGGTTTTCTCATGTTATATGCCTAGTAGTGGGATTGCTGGGTCATAATGGAGTACAGGTTCAAGTGATTTTGTGTGGGGGAAAGTCAGATTATACCAGGTGACAAAAATGGGAAGCAAAGCAAGAAAATCATTGAGGGTACAGTTAGTCTTTCAAAGTGTTTAGCATTGAAAAAGGGAAAGGGGACCATGTCAACTTGCAGGGGCAAAAGAATTGCCAAGAGGAACCCAAAGTAACTTTATATGAATGGGGGAATCAGTGGAAAACAAAGCCTGAAGATAAAGCAGAGATGTGGGGATGGTTGATGAAGGAGCACTGTGTAAGAATGCCGTGAAAGCGAACTTAAGTGGTTAGCCTAAGGGAAGAGGCAAAAACACCTACTCTCCCTCTTGGCCATTGTTTGGCCAAATTCATTTAACTTTTTAACAAAGGTGTTGGACCCTTAGATAAAACTATATAAATTGTGCTTAGGGAGCCAATAGCTATATGATGCCTGTTATCCACAGTTTGAACCCAGTTAATTCAGTTTCATATTTTTTGAGTTGACCCTATTTCCTCAGACTTGGCTCCTGTCCCTCAAATAACAGTCTGACAGTCTATGGACTGTATGGTTGGCTTTCAATTTTACTTTAATACCTGGAACCCCCTCTGAGATCACCTTGAGCTCCACAGTCTTCATGCCAGCCAATTCCCCTTGCCCTGGTTTGCCCAGTAAAGCTCCCTGTGAACCCACTCTGGGCCTTGTTTGTCTTGGAGGGTATCAGAGACCAGAGAGTCAACACTAGAATGAACAGGTTGAGAACTGTTCAAAAGTTCAAGCATTAGCTAGATGTCCCTGGGGCAAAAAAATCTTTCCAATTCTGAAAATATTGGTGTTCTTTGGGGAACAAGATTTGCTTAGAGGAAAAAGTGCTGATTAGAGGAAGAATTTATCTTTAGTTCTATTAAGATTGATGTGATTATGTAACATCCAGGCACAGATGTCTTTTAGCAAGTTTAAAATATGACATCAGTGTCATTGGTGCCCAGATAAGCCTTATACATATTTTCTATTATAAAAATTGACCCTACTAACTATCTTTAAAATTAATTTACATATGTATATATACACATATACACACACATACATACATGCATATATATCATGCATATATATACTACTTAGGGGTTGACTTGCTCCCTCTCTTTCTATCTTCTATCTCCTCTCTTTCATATATAAATTACATATAATACATATATCTGAAATGACATATATATAAGCATAGATATGTGTTTGTGTATGTATGTTGTTGAGGAAGATGTGGATGGGACAAAGATAATGTATACCTACCTGGGTACTTGTACATATGTATGTGAATATGTTTAATACACATATGTACATATTATAGTAGTTACATATTACGTTCAGTGCCATCCTCATCTTCCATAGTGCTTCATTTTTATGTCTGCGTGTCCCTTTCACTTGTCACCAAATTGACTTAAACTTCCAAAGGATAGGCAGTATGTGTTTGTGTCATTTTGTCCAAGCAAAGAGTGTTATGAACTCAGTTAATTATTTCTTCCAATGATGATGAGTTGCTTCCAAAATGAGTGTGTAGGCTCAGTCTTACTGTACTTTGTTTAAAGGAACAAGATTTCAAATAAGCCACAGCTTCCTGCAGAGAGCTGTGGTTATGTGTACTGCCTACATCCAGTCTCTAGCAGGCAGGCTGAAGCAAAGCACCTTAAAAGGTTGTGGGAGGCTCTTATTACCTTGAAAGACTCAACTTTTCATTGCCAAGAGACTTCATTTTATTTTTTTTTAATTAAAAAAAATAAATTTATTTATTTTAATTGGAGGCTAATTACTTTACAATATTGTATTGGTTTTGCCATACATCAACATGAATCCACCACGGGTGTACACGTGCTCCCCATCCTGAACCCCCCTCCCTCCTCCCTCCCCATACCATCCCTCTGGGTCGTCCCAGTGCACCAACCCCAAGCAGCCAGTATCATGCATCAAACCTGGACTGGCGATTCGTTTCATATATTATACATGTTTCAATGCCATTCTCCCAAATCATCCCACCCTCTCCCTTTCCCACAGAGTCCAAAAGACTGTTCTATACATCTGTGTCTCTTGCTGTCTCGCATACAGGGTTATTGTTACCATCTTTCTAAATTCCATATATATGCGTTAGTATACTGTATTGGTATTTTTCTTTCTGGCTTACTTCACTCTGTATAATAGGCTCCAGTTTCATCCACCTCATTAGAACTGATTCAAATGTATTCCTTTTAATGGCTGAGTAATACTCCATTGTGTATATGTGCCACAGCTTTCTTATCCATTCATCTGCTGATGGACATCTAGGTTGCTTCCATGTCCTGGTTATTATAAACAGTGCTGCGATGAACATTGGGGTACACGTGTCTCTTGCGATTCTGGTTTCCTCGGTGTGTATGCCCAGCAGTGGGATTGCTGGGTCATAAGGCAGTTCTATTTCCAGTTTTTTAAGGAATCTCCACACTGTTCTCCATAGTGGCTGTACTAGTTTGCATTCCCACCAACAGTGTAAGAGGGTTCCCTTTTCTCCACACCCTCTCCAGCATTTATTGCTTGTAGACTTTTGGATTGCAGCCATTCTGACTGGCATGAAATGGTACCTCATTGTGGTTTTGATTTGCATTTCTCTGATAATGAGGGATGTTGAGCATCTTCGCATGTGTTTGTTAGCCATCTGTATGTCTTCTTTGGAGAAATGTCTGTTTAGTTCTTTGGCCCGTTTTTTGATTGGGTCGTTTGAAACTAGAACACTTTCTAACACCATACACAAAAATAAACTCAAAATGGGTTAAAGATCTAAACGTAAGACCAGAAAGTATAAAACTCCTAGAGGAGAATATAGGCAAAACACTCTCTGACATAAATCACAGCAGGATCCTCTATGACCCACCTCCCAGAATATTGGAAATAAAAGCAAAAATAAACAAATGGGACCTAATTAAACTTAAAAGCTTCTGCACAACAAAGGAAACTATAAACAAGGTGAAAAGACAGCCTTCAGAATGGGAGAAAATAATAGCAAATAAAGCAACTGACAAACAACTAATCTCAAAAATATACGAGACTTCATTTTAAAAAGACCAATCCCATAGAGCGTTGTTGGGCTTTCTGTATTGCTTTCGTTTTCACTTATTGCTATAAGTGTAAGTCATTAGGAAGATTCACTCCACCAAAGGACTGTGGAGAATTGACTGAAATAGAGCAAAATCATCGAGTAACCAATGGTTTTCTATTTGTACAAGTGTTGCATTAGCACATCTAAGACGTCTGTGGAAATGAGCAGATTTGATACACCCCTTTAAGGGGAGCATCCAGGAAATCCTTCTGACATGGGAACTACAGATTTGGCCCCGTGTTCCCCTCATAAGTTAGCCTCCTGTCAGTGAAATGTAATAAAAAGAAAATATGATATCTGGCTATGCTAGATTCACCAGTGCAACTAAAATTCTTCCCATAATACTGACTGTCTGAGCCACTGAGTCTTAAAACAAACTGTTTAATCCTCTTCTAGGTAAATATTCTCTGCATGCCAGGTGCCTCCTGCAACAATGGTTACAAGCTTAGCTTCTCCAATTCAGCTGCTTAACTGCTTTTGCACTGCCTGAATTCAACCCCACTCTGGCCCTCACTAGCTGTGTGAATTTGCGCAGGCTGTTTGAGGCTCTCAATCTTTTTTTTTTCCTCCCTCAGGAAAACAGTCTGTGGGATTTCTTCTGTTTCCCGGTTCCAGATCCAATGAACTCCTTTCTCCAATCTTGTACCAACACTGGGAGGTAAACCATCGTAGATAGAATGGAAATTTACTTTATTATCCAAAATGGGGCACATGAGAGTAAATGGGAAGGGGCTATCCATATAACAAAAGTGTATATAAAATGATCTGTTTCCCAGCAAACCCAGAAACATGGTCATCCCTTAAATGGACTGTGAGAGTGGGTTCATTTTCCCTCTGACATTGCATTTCAGCTGGCTGCCAAGAGAATGGAAGAAGAGAAGGGAATGGTGTCAAGGTATTGATTTCCCTGATTTCTCTTTGTGGCATTGCCGTCAACTGGCTAAGGCCATTGACAAAGATCACAAGAGCAATTGGGTGGGTTTGTCCAGGCAGTTCTTTCCATGTTCCAGGAACTGCTTCCTTTCCTTAGCCCTGAGGCCGAGGGATGGTTAACTGTGCCTTCTGTGAGCATCACTAGGGTACCGTTATATTTGTGCTTTCCATACACCATTGCTGTGACTTTCTAAACAGCTCCCTTTATAAATTCTCTTCAGATGATTCCCACTTGAGGATGCTTTATTTATTGCAGGATGCTAACTGATACAAATCCATATAGTAATTGTGCATACTTCATAGAGTTCCTGATTGAAGTAATCCATGAAACACTCAAAACAGCAAATAAGCATGCAAAATTAGCAAGTATAAATTGCACCCTGCAAGGCATTTTTGTGTGCATTATGCCATTTGGCCCCCAGAACATGTATGACAGGAGGATGGCATTTTGTTTCCAGCTAAGAGTTAAGGAAATTGAAACTAATTAAGTTCAACAACTTATCCAACTGTATGGCTCCAAACAATAGATTTGATGTTTGAACCCAGGACTCTTGAGTCCAAAGCCATGTTCTTCCTACTGTGCTGCATTGTACTAATTTAAAACATTACTTTAAAACCAAGAAAGTATCATCAGGTTGTTCTTTAGATTTCTCAGATGTGAAATACCATCATCAAGCATATGGGATTGCTTTTCAGTTTTAATATTTTAAAAATATTGTGATTAACTTATTGGAACAGAAAGAAGGTAAGATGTACAGTAAAGGGGAGGGAAATCTACTGCAGTGATAAACTCCAAATGGCTCCTGCCCTCACTATCCTTTTCTCATAAATGTAAGATCATGGTGATGTGTGCTCTGATTCTGAGTGATCAACTTGCACACAGATGCACACATCTCCAAAATGCTTGCCAAGTACTTCTGGAAACCTTCAGAAGGGTGTCTCACAAAGCAGTCCATCAACTAGGATCCCTAAAAAAACCTGTTTTCTTCCTCCACTGCTACTGTTCCCTCTCCTTGATGTTACGTCTCCTTATGTCCCTGTCTTCAAAGCAGCTTGGAGAAGTCTTGTCATTGTCCCTGCTGATGGTGCTGTGATCAGAGTATGTGCCAAGGACACTATGTCCAACTGTTCCAGTGTTTTTAAATCTTCGCAGAACGGACAGAAGGGCCTCCTGCATTTTCTTAACCACATCTGGTCAGCTGGACCTGGACACAGTAATCTCTGTGCTGCCATTTCACAAATTCCCAAGAATCCTTCCATCAGTTTCTGGTCTCTTGCTTGGACTACTTTTAAAGATCACTTGCTTTCCTTGGGCACCTATTAGCTGTCAGGTCCCTCAAACCACAAGAGCTCAGACTCTGTCCAAGAGGCTGTATAAGAAGTGGGCTCCATTCTTTTCCTTCTTTCCCCCTCTCTATTCAACTTCTTATTCCCAGTACTCACTCCCTTACAAAGTACAACACTGAAATCCCTGTGTCTATAAACTGCTGGGTGTAGACTCTGGGCAGACCCCCAGCCGTCCCTGCATCTCAGTTCACAAACACCAAATGCTTTCCTACTATGACTGTTATTTTAGGTTCATTATTTTGGAGTGGGAAAAAAGCAACTGCTCCTGAAACAGAAACTCTCCCCAAGCAGCTCTTATTAGCAGGAAAAAAAAAAAAAATGTAGCATAGTGAAGGGTCTCATCTCTTTGAGGATCAACTTGCCCATCTTCCCCCAAATACCAAGTGGTATTGATGGACCCCTGGTGGCTCAGTAGGTAAAGAATTTGCCTGCAATGCAGGAGACATGAGTTCAATCCTGCTTTGGGAAGATCCCCTGGGGAAGGAAATGGCAACCCATTCCAATCTTCTTGCCTGGGAAATTCCAGGAACAGAGCCTGGCAGTAGCAGTCCATGGGGTCACAAGAGTCGGATGTGACTTAGCAACTAAACCACTATGGATGGACTGAGAGGACAAAATAAGAATTTAGAAACTATATTCCCACAATACTCCTCTTGTTTGTTGACTTGATGTTTAGCTTGGGACAAGTTGTTTAACCTCACAATGTCTTTGGTTCCTCATCTGAAGCAAAAAAGAACTAAAAATACTCTCCTCACAGGGGAGTTATATGGATTAACTAATTAATGGTCTAAATTTTCCATATAAATGCTAAGTAGTCTTACTAATCTTGCAGCAGCAGACTACCACTGTGTGCTCAGTGCCGGGTACTGCATGTTACTCAGTCCTCCCTGGATGTCTCTGTTGACCTCATCTGAACCACAGTTCAGTTCAGTCACTCAGTCATGTCCATCTCTTTGCGCCCCATGGACTGCAGCACACCAGGGTTCCCTGTCCATCCCCAAGTCCCATAGCACAGCCTGTTGTCAAACTCCCAGAGTGGGTCTCTGCCACCCGTGGCCTCAGGAGCAGGGTGAAATTCAAACTTCATGTCAACTCTTTCAAATATATCCACTGTCAGAAAGCAAAGTGTCAGCTATTCCATCTGACATGGAGTGCCACTAGAGAGCAGCCTATTGGAATATCACTAGGCTCTTTATCCATTTCTAGAGGATAGAAATGCACTCCTCTGAGATGATTCCAAGGAAACAGGCTGGCTTGCTATCTGTTCCCAAATATGCTGCTGACATGTATGCAGTATAGACACACACGCATACCCCCCAAGACACTTACACAGAGTTCCCACACCTGACAATCCTTGCATGTGGAAAGTCATAGTCAGTCCAAAAAGTCAGAAACTCCTAACACCATTCTTACTTAGACTGGAGATGTACCACACAGTTCTTTTAGCAGTTTATGTTTTGCTTGGACTACTTTTCAAGACCGCTTGCTTTCCTTGGGCGCCTATTAGCTGTCAGGTGGCCAGCCTTCCCACTTCTATGTCTGTGCTCAGCCATTCCTTTTGTCACCTTTCTCACCGTTTTCCCCTCTTTCCCACCATTTTATTCTTCCCTGGAGACCTAGCTCAAGCATCTCCTCTAGAATTCCATTCCCGGCTCTCATAGACTTCATATGTCCCACCTTTATGTTGCTTCAACACTGAGTAGTGTTCATTCAGTTCTTAATATTTTCAACTTTATATTGCTATTTGCCTTTTGAAAAATGAATCCCAGATGTTAACAAGGGTCTCTTGGCAGTTTTAGAGCTAAATAATAGTATCAATTTTAAACTCCATTTAACACCTAGTGGAAATTTGAAGCCATCCTCAGGATTTCCTCAAACACCTTTAGGAGTTACATTTCATATGGTCACATCCGACTTTTGGACTTCTTTTGAAATATTTGAGGTTATAGATCATCTTAATGCCCGAGAGTAGTCTTTGTTCTGTTTGGGGTATACCCAAATATAAATTTTAGCTCCTTCTCAGTTTCCACAGAGTCTCCCTTCTTCAATGAAAGCATTCATAATGCAGTAATTATTACCAACAAATTGAGAATAATGGAGAAGGAACCCACTTCATGGCAACACAAGCAGCTTGAAATTGAATGTAGGAGATCTCTATTCCTTCAGTCATCTCACCTCCAGAGACTTTTAATTGACTGGATCATGCCCACAGCCTCACACCAGCTGTATGGGACCTCTCTTTCCCTGTCACTTTTTTCTTTCCTTCCTTTTCACAGCAGGACAAACTTTCTGTCAATTTCTCATGCAAAGTACCTAAGTCTTCACTTTGGTTGTTTGGCTTATGAATATTTCTACCAGTCAGCTCTTACCTTCTATCCTAAAATATCAAGATTTTTCCCCCTAAAGATAGTTACTTTCCAAGGGGAATCTCATGCCAACTGCTAAGATGTCATTAGTCCACATTACCCTACACCTTCTCTATCCAATTATATTATTTAGCTCTTCTAGGCTAGACATCCCATATAATTTTTTCATTATTCTTAATGCTCTGCATAGCCTAGTTTATATTAAGGCTGATTAATGGTGGTGATATTTAGTGTATGCAAATACAGAAATGAATCTGGTGTGAATCTAGTATAAAAGTTAAAAATTTAGGCATGATGATGATGGTGGTAATGATTATATTGGTGGCCACAAACAGAAGAGTCAGGAAATGGGAAAGAAACCATGTGCTATTGACTTAGGAAGACTTGAAGGTTGCCCTGGGTAGATAACCCACTACATGTGTATTTACACATTGATAATTGGAAGTAAACTATCCTTGGTAGTTGACATATAAAATTATCTCTAAAGTGTTGTGTTTCCCATAATGAAAATCTGTGCCAAATATTAGTTAAACAATTCCTTTTTTCTATAAAGTTTGCCATCTGACATTATTTTTAAAATTTTACATTTTATATCAATATTTAAAAAGATATTTTAAAGTAGACATACAATTAAAATTAAGATAGCAAACGCCTACTATCACTTCACTTAAGAAATAAAAGATAAATGGTATATTTGAAGCCTTCCAGGTGTGTTGTTGTTGTTGCTATTGTTCAGCTGCTCAGTTGTGTCTGACTCTTTGCAACCACATGGACTGTAGCACACCAGGCTTCCCTGTCCTTCACCGTCTTCTGGGGTTTGCTCAAACTCATGTCCATTGAGTCTGTGATGCCATCCAAACATCTCATCCTCTGTTGTCCCCTTCTCTTCCTGCCTTCAATCTTTCCCAGCATCAGGGTCTTTTCCAGTGAGTCAGCTCTGCACATCAGATGGCCAAATTATTTGAGCTTCAGCTTCAGCATCAGTCTTTCCAATGAATATTCAGGATTGATTTCCTTTAGGAGTGACTGGTTTGATCTCCTTGCTGTCCAAGGGACTCCCAAGAGTCTTCTCCAGCACCACAGTTCGGAGGGATCAATTCTTTGGCCTCAGCCTTTTTTATTGTCCAGCTCTCACATCCGTACATGACTACTGGAAAAAGCATGGCTTTGACTAGACAGACCTTTGATGGCAAAGTAATGTCTCTGCTTTTTAATACACTGTCTAGGTTTCCATTGTTTTTCTTACAAAGAGCAAGCATCTTTTAATTTCATGGCTGCAGTCACCGTCCACAGTGATTGTGGAGCCCAAGAAAATAAAGTCTGTCACTGTTTCCATTGTTTCCCCATCTGTTTGCCATGAAGTGATGGGACTGGATGCCAGGATCTTAGTTTTTTAATGTTGAGTTTTAAGCCAGCTTTTTCACTCTCCTCTTTCACTTTCATCAAGAGGCTCTTTAGTTCCTTTTTGCTTTCTGCCATAAGGGTGGTGTCATCTGCAAATTTGAGGTTATTGCTATTTATCCCCACAGTCTTGATTACAGCTTGTGCTTCATCCAGCCTGGCATTTCACATGATGTACTCTGCATATAAGTTAAATAAGCAGGGTGACAATATACAGCCTTGATGGACTCCTTTCCCAATTTTGTACCAGTCCGTTGTTCCATGTCTGGTTCTAACTGTTGCTTCTTAACCTGCATACTTTTCTCAGGAGACAGGGAAAGTGGTCTGGTATTCCCATCTCTTTGAGCATTTTTTGCCTCATCCATACCGTATTCTCTTTTCTTCCCATCAGCGACAGCCTTTCTGTGATATTTTCATTTTCTATTTGTGCTTTCTTTCTCAGATTACACTCTAGTAAAAATTTGTAATACAGGCCTTTTTGGAGGCAGACTTGTGGTTAAAAATTCTCAGAGTCTTTATTTAACACCTAGACCAAGATGGATTCCTAGTTGTTTTCCTTTACAGTAGGCAGAATTTTTTTTTTTAATGGAAAAAGTGAAAGTGTGAGTTGCTCAGTCATGTCTGATTCTGTGACCCCATATACTATAGTCCACCATGCTCATCTCTCCATATAATTCTCCAGGCAGAACAGTGGAGTGGTTAGCCATTCTCTTCTGTAGATCTTCCCGGCCCAGGGATTGAACCTGGATCTGCCACATTTCAGGCAGATTCTTCACCATCTGAGCCACCAGCATACTGGTTTACTCTTTTATTGAAAATAGAACCCTTCATGGGTTCTGACCTTATGATGAGTTACCCATTCCAACTTCACTCCATGTGTGTGCTGGAAGTCTGCCTTGTCTCATGGGACTGTTGGAGCCATTAAAAAATAGCCCTATGGTTATTCACCCCCTCCGTCTTCATCTCCCTTTCTCCCTCCACTGGGAGGCAAAAACTTCATTTTGCATTTATATTTCTGATTTCTAGTTCCCTGTTCATTTCTGGCCTCTGGGATTTTCCTTTACTTTCTTCTGAGCTTAGCTCTAAATTTGAAAAGATGCTTATATCTTCATTTTTAAGTCTTTCATATTGTCAGAAATGTAAGCATCCCTATAGATTTATCTTATTCAATAGTTACAATTCCCAAGAGAAACAATCTTGTTTGCTACTTTGCCAAGTTGCCACCACTAGCGTTCCATACATTTCTCAGCTGCATCAAGCACATTAAGCACGTTCCCATTTTACTTTTCTCTCTACCTGGAACACCATTTCCCAGAAACTAGAATCTTACTATATTTTAGGGCTTATTTAGTTTCACTGTTTTCTCAATGCAGAGGCATTTGCTGACCACTCTGTTTAAAGTCATCTATAGTTGGATGTATTTCTATCATTTTATTTTAGTGTCTTTACATTTTCTTATTAGAAATTATCTTTTTATTTTTTCTATTTATTCACTGAAAATAATTTCCACTTTCTACAGTGGGAGATCTTTGAGAGTAGGCCATGACTGTCTGATTCAACCAGGCTCCTCTGTCCATGGGATTTTCCAGGCAAACAGTCCTGGAGCGGATTGCCATTTCCTTCTCCAGGGGATCTTCCCAACCCAGGGATCGAACCCAGGTCTCCCGCATTGTAGACAGACGCTTTACCATCTGAGCCACCAGGAAGTCTCATAAGATATCATACATGCCTAGAATAGTCATTAGTACAATATATGCTTATCATTTCAGTCTTAATTTTGAGTATCTATAATCTGTACCAGCACTTGGAACCAGCATGATCAAGACCTGCATAGGCATCTGTCTCATCCACCATCCTACCCTCGAACCCTCTAAACCACAGTGGCTTTTCAGCCAGGATTGACATTAGAATTACCTGGGGACTTTTGAAAATCCTCATGCACAGTCTAAACTTCAGACCAGCTAAGTCAGAATCAGAATTGGGTATGTCCTGAACATCAGTTTTTAAAAAAATAGTTCTCCAGGTGATTTCCAAGTGCAGCCAAAGTCACCACATCCCTAACAAATGGTGATCTACCCTTAGCTTGCATGTTCTTGTACTTTAAACTCCAAGGGGGAGGAATTGTGCGTCTTTTCCTGCACTAGTATGTTTCCAGCATTTAGAACAGAGCTTGAGAACTGGGGCACTAAACAATTATTGAATGAGTGGAAATCTTCAATAGACTCCGAAAGCAGTACATGAAACTTGGGGAATACTATTCAACATAAATACCCTCCTTATCCTTCCAAGGGGTATGTTGTCCTCACTTCTGATGTCTCTGTAAAAGTGGTTTCCCTAAGCATACCCCTGGGCTCTCTCCCTGTTTACTCTATAACTGAGGAAGCAGACGGCTTCTCTGATTGAAACACAGAGGGGATGAATAAAAGACATGATTGGCTCAGCCCTGATGTTTCTCCTCTTTGAAGTGGGAGCTGGGAACACAAGGGAATACATATCCCTCCTTCCTCTGGGAGCACCACCCTTGTGAGGAAGCCTCCCTACCTGATGCTGCCTAAAACAGGAACGTGCCTAATTCTGAGGTTGCTTTTCACATTGAGAGCATCTTTCCAACTGAGCTCAATCATTAGTAAGTAATGATATTATCTTTATCTGACACTCCTGTGTTCTTCTTAAAAACCTGAGAACTCAAGTGGGAAAGGAGGATGCTATTTATTAGAATTCCAAATACTTATAATTAAAGTCTTCCATCTAAGTCATTATAATCTGTGGTACTCATGATGCATTTTGGACATTAAAGAAAAAGCCCACTCCCACCTCATAGCCTCTCAAATATTTAATATTTAAAGATGCCTGCCATGACTCACTTTCTGAGTTTTTTCTTTATAAAAATACATTATTCCAGATTCTTCAATAACATGTACAGGTTTCTCTCACAATGTAGCCTCATCATAAGGCATTTCAGTTTATTCTTCTCAAACTGTGCTGCCCAGCAATGAATCCCATGTCTCCTTCAATATATGAAATGAAAAAGAGATATTTATTTATTTTTGAGTGAGTCTACTTTTACAAACACCAGATTGGAAGAGCTAGATATGTGCAACTCCATTTTTTGTGTGCTTATGTTTATATGCTTGCTTGTTTTCCTAAATAAAGTGGAATGGATCAAACTATTGCCCCATATATAACTAATAATTCAAAGTGGGTTTTTTATTGTAAATTGAAGGCATTTATGAATCATTCAATTAAACTAAAAAAAAAAAAGCATGAGAAATGTTATTAGACCCACATTCATAGAAGCAAATAAAAAATACAAAAATATGTTTACAAATTCTCAGTGCTTTTTAAATAGTTAAAAAGGTATTTAAATAGGTAAATAGTTGATAATAGGTTCATTGATAGAATATAGATAAATGGTAGATATGCTTAGCCATATTACCTCCAATGTCATACATAACCAGTGGCTAGAGGTGAAGAATCTACCTGAAATGCAGGAGACTCAGTGCAATCCCTGAGTAGGGAAGATCCCCTGAAGAAGGAAATGGCAACCTGGCAACCTACTCCAATACTTTTGCCTGGAAATTCCGTGGACAGAGCACCTTGGTGGGCTATAGTGGGATCACAAAAGAGTCAGACACAACTTCACAACAACAGCATCAACAGCAACAACAAAAATAGTCGATTATAGGTTGACTGATAGATTATAGATAGATGGTAGATATACTTAACCATATGACCTCCAATGTCATACATACATTGTTGTTGTTCAGTCATCCAGCTGTGTCTGACTCTTTGTCACCATGGACTGCATCATGCCAGTCCTTCCTATTCCTCACCATTTCCTGACATTTGCCCAAGTTCATGTCCATTGCATCGGTGATGCCATCTAGCCATCTCTTCCTCTGATGCCCTCTTCTCTTCTTCGCTCAATCTTTCCCAGAATCAGGAACTTTTCCAATGAGTCAGCTATTCGCATCAGATGACCGAAATATTGGAGCTTCAGCTTCAGCATCAGTCTTTCCAACAAGTATTCAGGACTGATTTCCGTTAAGATTGACTGGTTTGATCTCCTTGCAGTCCAAGGGACTTTCAGGAGTCTTCTCCAGCACCACGTTTCAAAGGCATCAATTCTTTGGCATTCTGCCTCCTTTATGGTCCAGCTCTCACAACCATACATGACCATTAGGAAGACCAAATTCTTGACACGATATGGACCTTTGCTGGTAGAGAATGTTGCTGCCTTTCAACACACCGTCTAGGTTTGTCATAGCTTTCCTGTCAAGAAGCAATCACCTTCTGACTTCATGGCTGCAGTCACCATCTGCAGTGATTTTGGAGCCTAAGAAGAGGAAATTTGTCACTATTTCTACCTTTTCCCTTTCTATTTGCCATGAAGTGATGGGACCAGATACCATGATCTTAGGTTTTTCAATATTTAGTTTTAAGCTGACTCTTTCTCCTCTTTCACCTCATCAAAAAGCTCTTTAGTTCCCCTTCGCTTTCTGCCATTAGAGTGGTATCATACACGTATCTGAACTTGTGTTATTTCTCCTGCCTATCTTGATTCCAGCTTGTAACTCCTCCAGCCCAGTATTTCTCATGCTGTGGTCAGCATATAGGTTAAACAAACAGGGTGACAGCAGACAGCCCTGTCATACACCTTTCTCAATCTTGAACCTATCAGTTGTTCCATACAGGTTCTAACTGTTGCTTCTTGACCTACATACAGGTTTCTCAGGAGACAGGTAAGATGGTCTGGTATTCCCATCTTTTTAAAAGCTTTCCACAGTTTGTTATGATCCACACAGTGAAAGGCTTCATTGTCAGAGGTAGATGTTTTTCTGGAATTCTCTTGCTTTCTCTATAATGCAGTAAATGTTGGCAATTTGATCTTTGGTTCCTCCTTTTTCTAAACCCAGCTTGGACATTTGGAAGGTCTTGGTTCTCATAATGCTGAGGCCTAGAAGGCAAGATTTCAAGCATGACATTACTAGCATGGGAGATGAGTGCATTTGTCCAGTGGTTAGCACATTCTTTAGTACTACCCTTCCTGGGAATTAGAATGAAGATTGACCTTTTCCAGTCCTGTGGCCTCTGCTGGGTCTTTCAGATTTGCTGACATATTGAATGCAACACCTTAATGGCCTCATCCTTTAGGGTTTTGAATAGTTCTACTGGAATTCCATCATATCCACTAGTTTTATTAACAATAGTGCTGCCTAAGGTCCACTTGACTTCACACTCCAAAATGTCTGGTTCTGGGTGACTGTCCATACCATCATAGTAATCCAGTTCATTAAAATATTTTTTGTACAGTTCTTCCATGCGTTCTTCCCATCTCTTTTTGATCCCTTCAGTGTCTACTAGGTCTCTACCATTTCTGTCCTTCATTGTGCCCATATTTGGGCAAAACAGTCCCTTGATATTTCCAGTTTTCCTGAAGAGGTCTCTAATCTTTCCCTGTCTATTGTTTTCTTCTGGTTTTATGCACTGTTCATTGAAGAAGGCCTTCTTGTCTCTCTGTGCTATTCTTTGGAACTTTGCATTTAGTTGAATGTACTTTTCCCGTTCTCCCTTGCTTTCCTCTTCTCATCTTTCTTCAGCTATTTGTAAAGCCTCCTCAGATAACCACTTTGCCTTTTTGCTTTTCTTTTTCTTCGGGATGGTTTTGTTTGCTGCCTCCTGTATAGTATTACAGACCTCCATCTATAGTTCTTCAGTCACACTCTTAACTAGATCTAATCCCTTGAATCTATTCATATTCAGAATATGATCACACATGCATATCTTTCTATAAAAATTAAATTTTCTGGTTTAGAAATAAAAGCAAGTCTAACTATATGAGATTAGTGAATAGAAGCAAAAGAATAAAGCAACTCAATAATTCTCTGTTTAGAATGAATGCAAAAAAAAAAAATATGCAAACACTTATACCCTGCAGCAAAGGATCACTTAAGCAGGGAGAGTCTGACTATCTATTTACTTCATGAGCACTTATCACTGTGAGCCCACAGCTTTTACAGCAGTGCCTGATTAGAATGAGAAAGATTAGCAGAGACAAAAACAAGGAGCTGATGCTGTACTATCATTTAGTGAGTCGTGGGGAAAGGCTCAAGGAAGAAATTTAGTGAGGTATTCATTAAATGTTGATACAACCTAAATCTTCCTATTCATGAGTACTCCCCTGTATACCTGAAGTAACTGAAATGTGGGAAGCAAAATTATCTTGCTGAAATATACCACACTTTCCCAACACTGGAGTTCAACACTGTCCAACAGAATGACAAATTGTAGGCCCAGAGAGAAGTATTTCTGAGTCCAGCCATGACATTTCACACAGGAAAGGAATTCACATCTGTTCTTAAATGACAATAAACCAGAAAGATGGAAGATTGATTCAGAAGCTTCTGCAAATGTTATAGCTGTTAAAGTACGTGAGGACTGATGGCATTCCTTTCTGTAAGTGTAGACACCAGGCTAGTAATTCCTTCAGCAGGAAAACAAGCTAACAAGCAGTTTATGCTCCCTGAATTGTGTTTTCTAAACATAAAATGAAGGGGCTGAGGCTGTGGTGATAGCTCACTTTGAAAGTTCAGCATTTGCTTCCATAAACATCTCTGAGGGCTGGGTGCCACGACCTGTGCAAGGAGTTTGACATCTCTTATTCAACTTCTTAAAACTATGAGCAACGCTGAAAATATCTGCAAGTAAAATGGTTCTTCCTAACAAAATGGGATATAGAGACACATGTCATAGTCAACGTTAACATGAATAAAAGATTGCATGCAGTAGTGGAGATGGAGCCCACATTAAGTAAATCTATGGTGAAACATGCTTTAATGTTATAATTTTGATTCAATTAAAGTAAAAGGGAAAGAAATGAATTAAATTCCTTTTTTCTCCTGCTTCCACATTTCCTTTGTTTCTTTCCTGACTTCCTCCATGCCCATTTTTCTGGTCTCTATGAAGAGTTATTTTTCTCTGGAAAGAACTTTGATGGATAAACCCTCAGCATTCCTATAGTAGATGAGGTTATGAGAAGGGAAATATGAAGTAGACAATGCATTATGTTCACTCTCTGGGTCTATAAAGTAAGCTTCTCTGCCTTTCAGGAATGAGCAGATATACCAAGAGCTCATAGAGAGGTAAGGAGAAACAAGTATTTCATTGCTTTATTCTCGTCCATATCACTATACACCTTTCTTTCTGTATCCCTCCTTTTAAAACCATATACTCTCCCCAGTTCTCCTCATTTTTTTAAAGTAGAAGAAACTAATAGATTGAACTTAACCTATATATAAAAAATGGTGTATATATATAGAATATGCTACTCAGTCGTGTCCGACTCCTAGCGACCCCATGGACTGCAGCCTACCAGGCTCCTCCGTCCATGGGATTTTCCAAGCAAGAGTACTGGAGTGGGGTGCCATCGCCTTCTCCAATATAGAATATATACTTGTCCAATTATATTTTTAGCACACCTATGCAAACAGATTTTCTCTATCATTTATCTTAAAATGCCAAAAATTAAAATCATAAAAGAGGTTGTCTACACAATAAAATATTAAGTAGTCATTAATTAAAATAAAAACATATACACTTGTCACATGGCCATGAAACATTGTCCAAGCAAAACGGGTTACAAAACAGTATGTAAAATATGACCTTATTTTATGTTTAAGTGTGCAATTTTTATATCTAAATATAACTAGAAAGTACATAGATGAAAATATTTTCAGTGATTGCATTTGAGTGATAGGTTTCTAGATCATTTTCATTCTCTTCCTTATACTTTTCTGAATTTCTTGTAGGTTTATGATGTATGTTTGTATTTATTAAAACACACACAAAAATGGGTGGATCATGAAAATATTATACAAGGTCAGAGTAATTCGCTGAGCAGGAGCTTGAACCCAGGCATGCTGTGCTGAAACCTCTTGTAGATTCTACTGTAATACAGGTATATTCAATCTAATCACAAATACCAAAAAGTGGGAAACACAAGTATAACAACAATATAGAAGCCTGAAGAAAGGAGAGACAGAATAAGGAGGTTCAGTAGCAGAAATCAAAAATAAAATCTCAGTCATTTGCATTTCTCCTTTTGTTGTTGTTGTTGCTAGTCAAAAATAAAAATACCCTGATTAATTGATTCAGCAGTTTCATCTGACAGCTGTTACTTACACAATATCTAAATTATTTCAAAACTATGCCTCTATAGTATAATACGATAGGATGAGGCATTCACAGGTGTTTGTGTTTGTGGGTATGCCTGTGCACTTGTGTATTTAAGATATGGGAAAGTGCATATAGCTAGAGTAGTCATCGGAAAAAGACTATCACAGATCCATCCTGAAATAACTCTTTTTGCTCAGATCTCTAAAAGGAACCCTTTAAATAAATTTCATTCATATTTTCTTTCCTTTAGAATCAGAGGGAAAAAGTTATACATCTTTCTCAAAGGTGAATCACTGATTCATCTTGAAAGACTCAACTGGGGATCATGGCTGTTATACCAAACTTCATATGTATATGGGGCTTCCCAGGTAGCATAAGTGGTAAAGAATCTGCCTGCCAAAGCAGGAGATGCAAGAGACTTGGGTTCAGTCCCTTTGTTGGGAAGATCCACTGGAGTAGGAAATGGCAACTCACTCCAGTATTCTAGCCTGGAAAATCCCATTGAGAGAAGAGCCTGGTGGGCTAGAGTCCATGGGATTGCAAAGAGTTAGATACAACTGAGTGCACGCGCTTGCGCGCACACACACACACACACACACACACACACACACACACACACTCATATATATATTTCTCCCTAAAGTGATTCTTATAGAGACTAAAATCAGAGATCAGCAGAGAAAAATGTATATGTACAGGTTTTGAACTGTACAGCTTGTAAAGTTTATTAACCCGTGTTAAAGTTATTAAATGTTTCTAGTTGTGGCTTTTAAAAATGAAGTTAAATATTTATAAGTACAATTGTATCAAAATGGTAACAGATCAATCCCATTTTTCTTTCTACACATAAAATTTATCCTGTCTGTAATGTCTTTAAGTCTGTTTTGCTTCCAGTCATTCTCAATTGCTTTTACACAGTATTTGCTAAGTTCTTTCGAGTCAGAGCCCATGCAAATGTTCTGTGGAGGAGCTCTCTACTCCATGTTGGTAAATGTATTTGGCTTCAACAATTTCAAAGGGTTGTCAACTAAAAACAAGCCAGGTAGTATCTTTTGGTGAGGAAATGAAATTCTTAACTTTATTATGACAAAAAAAAATCTTCCTTCTCATACAGAGAGTTATAGATTACAATAGAATTCTATGCATCAAGTAGCTTGTGGAGTATCAATAACCATCTGGTGACCAAAAACATAGAAAACTATTTTTAATTTGACATTCATACAATAAATCTGGAATCTAAAGATGACTTTATTGTCCTATAAAACAGTTCTTATGTATCACCATTTCAGGATTGTTTGTTGTTCAGTCACTAAGTCATGTCCCACTCTTTGAAACACCATGGATTGCAGCACACCAGGCTTCCCTGTCCTTCACCATCTCCTGGCGTTTTCTCAGACTCATGTCCATTGAGTCTGTGATGCTATCCAACCATCTCTTCCTCTGTCACCCCCTTCTTCTCCTGCCCTCAATCTTTCCCAACATCTGAGTCTTTTCCAATGGCTCATCATATCAGGTGGCCACAGTATTGGAGCTTCAGCATCAGTCCTTCTGGTGAATAATCAGGATGAATTTCATTTAGGATTGACTGGTTTGATCTTCTTGCTGTCCAAGGGACTTTCAGAAGTCTTCTCCAGCACCACATTCAAAAGCATCAGTTCTTTGGTACTCACCTTTCTTTATGGTCCAGTTCTCACATCCGTACATGACTACTGGAAATACCATGGCTTTGACTATACTGACCATTGTCAGCTAAGTGATGTCTCTGCTTTTTAATATACTGTCTAGGTTTGTCATCGCTTTTCTTCAAAGAAGCAAGTATCTTTTAATTTCATGGCAGCAGTCACCATCCCATCTGCAGTGATTTTGGAGCTCAAGAAAATCTGCCACTGTCTCCACTTTTTCCCCACCTAGTTGCCATGAAGTGATGGGAATGGATGCCATAGTCTTAGTTTTTTTAATGTTGAGTTTAAGCCAGCTTTTTCACTCTCCTCTTTCACTTTCATCAAGAGGCTCTTCTCCCAGCAATCTTGATTCCAGCTTGTGCTTCATCCAGCCTGGCATTTCGCATGATGTACTCTGCATATAAGTTAAATAAGCAGGATGACAACATATAGCCTTGACATACTCCTTTCTCAATTTTGAACCAGTCCATTGTTCAATGTCCAGTTCTAACTGTTGCTTCTTGACCTGCATACAGGTTTCTCAGGAGGCAGGTAAGGTGGTCTGACATTTCCATCTCTTTAAGAATTTTCCACCCTTTGTTGTGATCTACACTGTTAAAGGTTTTAATGTAGTCAGTGAAACAGAAGTAAATGTTTTCTGAAATTCCCTTGATTCAGAAATTTATGATACTAAAATATTTCACCAGATAATAGCATGCAGACCTTGTAAATCTCCAAGCCAAGTTGTCCAAATGGGATATATGAAATATTCAAGAAGAATATATTAGAGAACATATACTTTTCATATTTTTGTTATTATATCTTCATTTTTATAATATTTTATAACATTCATGATGTATTCACTTATTAGATATATTTTTAAAAATAAATGCCAATGTATTTGGGTAGCATTTTCAAGGGTTTGTATACCATTCTCTAAGAAAATAAGAATAATCAATAGTAGAAGAAAATAAATAGTTTAACCATACTAAAAGTCTTAATGTCTAATAGACTTTAAGTCAGTAGAAACATTTGGAAAATAAAACAAGCATATCCATCTGGAAGAAAATTGGTATCAATGCAGGACAGAGATTTTCTTGAAGTAACTGAATGAAGGAAATGACAAATTGCAATAGTAATAAAAATTTAAAATTCAGACAGGGGAATCATTATGTTAACTGATTGGCCTATTTTTGTTTTCTTTTTAAGAGCAGTTCAAAATTCCTTACCTAGTGGAAATGGCATTGTAAGAAAATGTTTATAGAATTTTTTTAAAGTAGCTTATATTTAGCCAATTGTTTTCTCTTGCTACAGTAACAGTGAAATCAATATAAACACTATGTGTATGCATGCGTGCCGTCTCTTCAGTCATGTACAACTCTTTACGCCCCTGTGGACTGCAGCCCACCAGGCTCCTCTGTCCATGGGATTCTCCAGGCAAGAATATTGGAGTGGGCTACCATGCCCTTCTCCAGGTAATCTTCCCAACCGGAGGATCAAACCCACGTCTCTTGCATTTCCTGCATCAGCTGGTAGGTTCTTTACCACTAGTACTACCTGCAAAGTCCATAAACACTATAACACATTTTAAAACTCCATCAGGATGTTGTAGACATTAACACCACCTCACAAATATGGCTGAGTTTAATTGTATCTCTCCCTCCAGCCTGCTCCTGAAAGAGTAACTACTTTTCTCAAAGGCAGAGCTTCTATTGTTGAGAAAAGTAGAGGAAGGAGAGGGAGAGGAGCAATATCCTGCAAGAAAAAAGCAAGTGAAATAGGAGTGTCTCTCTGATCATATTAAAAGCCCAGAGAAGAAAGGAAGAGGAATAGGGACATTGTAAAGGATGAGGTCTTGGGTATCAGGGGAGCTAGGGCTTCCCCACTGGCTCAGTGTTAAAGAATCTGCCTGCACTGCAGGAGTCACGGGACCCAGAGGTTCAATCTCTGGGTCAGGAAGATCCCCTGGAGGAGGACATGGCAACCTATTCCAGTATTCTTGCCTGGAGAATCCCCATGGATAGAGGAGCCTGATAGGGTATAGTTTATAGGGTCGCAAAGAGTCAGACACAACTGAAGCAACTTAGTACAGAGCAGATCAGGAAGCTAAAGATATGCTTTCACCCCTAGTCACATAATCCAGAAAATAACAAAATTAAAAGAGGCAGCAAGCTTGCTTGTACAGTATAAAGTCCTCAAGATGGAGAAAGCTGAGGCAAGCCAGCCGACTGGTCAAGGACCTCACCAGATGGAGGGCCAAACAATTTATTAGAAATATAGATATAAAATATCAATGTTAGAAACCCAAGCAAATGTCTTTTGGAAGCTCCCCAATATAGCAGGAATACGCATTAAGCACACTGTATCCCAACCACCGGGCTTCCCTGGTGGCTCAGGGTAAAGAACCCGCCTGCACTGCAGAAGTGCTAAGTCACTTCAGTCATGTCTGACTCTTTGCGACCCTGTGAACCATAGCCCACCGGGCATTTCTGTCCATGGAATTATTCTAGGCAAGAATACTGGAATAAGAGTTGTCATTTCCTCCTGCAGGGGATTGTCCCAACCAAGGGATCGAACCCGCATCTCTTAAGTCTTCTACATTGGCAGGTGGGTTCTTTACCACTAACGCCACTTGGGAAGCCCTAAAAATATAGATGTAAAATACTAATGTCGGAAACCTAAACAAATATCTTTTGGAAACTCCCCAATATAGCAGGAATATTCTAAATACACTGGCTTTAAATGGTGAAGCTAAAAAGTCAAATTCTACACTCACATGTTGGCAAGTAGTTTCTCTTTAAGTCAAAGTCTTAGATTTTAACAGCAGAAACCAAGTCATTTTAAAAATACAATAAAATCTGGAGCTATAAAGACTGTGGAAACTTACTTAACAGCATGAGCTAAAGATAACCAGGAATTTGCCACTGGGAACTATTTTATGCTTTTGATGGAGCTGCAGTGTATAGGGTCTAAGATAATTGATGTACAGAAAGAACAAGCTAATAAATACTGGTTCTAGAATTTCCATGATTTAAGGAGGATAGGAGTGTTAAGTTGATGGATAAGTCCCACAATGCTTTTCTTTTATAAGGTCTGCTAAGCCTAGTTGGCAATCGTATTTCAAATCCATTCATAAGGTCCCTATAGAAGAATAAAAAGCAAGCGTCATGTGTCTGGACACTCACCAAAAAATAGGACAAAAGTTGTGTATACATGCTCAGCATTCAGAAATGTGTTGAACTATTACTTCTGGTGAATCCATTTTGCATCGTTTTTGTATACCTAGAAATTAGACTATTTCTAATCCACTGCTTTACAATATCCTTTAATAAATTCTCTCTAATAGAAACAGAAGAACAACAGGAAGAGCCTCCGACAGGGAATAAGGTGTGAGAATTCAGGGTCTTGATTATTCATATTTTGGTTCTTGTTTCTTGAATTCTGTTTTTTTGTGTTAGTTTTTGTTTTAATGGAGAAGTTGATTAAGATAAGTTTGAACATGCTATGACTCTGCAATTGAGGATGTAAACTTACTAACAAACTCCCAATCAGATTACCACTGCATTGGTTAGCTATTTTTGCATAACAAAGCCCTCCAAAAGTCAGTGACTTGAAATAATAACCTTGTGTTCTAAAAGTCAGCAAGGATGTGATGCTGACCTTGACTGGGCTCAGTGGATCTCTACTTGGCTTGCTTGTGTCCATGTTCAGGTGGCAGGTCAGCCAGACACTGGGGACTCCTGGATGCCCCTACAGGGATAACTTAAATTTAACATGATTTTTTATTTTCTAGCAGACTGTCTCAGGCTAGATCTTGTGGTAGGGGTAATGTTCAGAGAGAAAGCTAGATTGAAAGGCTCAGTATCTCTTGAGGTATGAACCGGGAAGTGGCCTGCCATGACTTCTGCCACAGTCAAAGCCAGTTAAGGCCCAGACTGAGCCTGGCCTTGATCATAGCCCAGATTCAAGAAGGAGGTGGGGAAGAGCCTCTATGAGAATCTTTAACACAGTCTTTAACAAGAGATGTGAATATGGAGATGGCTGCAAATAGGATCATTTTTGAAATCAATTTGCAAAAACACCATGAAGATGTAAATCCAATCTATAAAGCTATATCAACATTCTTTAAGAAGGCTGAGCCAATGATACTCTTCATGAGCATATCTAGGCATAGTGGAGAGCTGGTGATTACAGGCAGATATCCTGGAACTAGATTACATGTATTTGAAACCTATCACTAGAATTTAGCATCTGTGCAGTCCTGACAAAGTAGTTTGTCTTCCACTGCCTAACTAGTCTCATCTATAAAATGAAAATAACAGTGCCTTCACAGAGTGTCAGTACAAGAATTAATATATATAATCTAGCACACAGTCATTTAATAAATGTATGATATTTTATTGTAGTATTGATAGGAAAATATTAACAAAGATGCTAATTACAAGAATAGGGAAGATCAGTAAATTTCCAGCTGAATTTGCAAATGAATAGGCTAAGCATCAACAGTTTGTGAAGTAGACTCCAGTACCAAGCACATACCGACCAACTCAATAGACACGGATTTGAGCAAACTCTGGTAGATAGTGGAGGACAGAGGAGCCTGGCTTGCTGCAGTTCATGGAGTCACAAAGAGTTCGACATGTCTTAGCAACTGAACTGAGGAACCAAGGATTGAGATATCTTTAAACTATTTCATTGAAATCTTGCTGAGTTCTTCTAATTAATAAATCAGCAAAGTATACAAATGCTATGGACTTACTTCTCTTTTTAAAGAATGGGATTCTGAATTCACTTTTACATACTTTAAAGAAAGGCTTTATCAGAGCAATCTATAATTATAGCAGCACTCCCCTGATAGGACCAGAGGGACATATTCTAAATCAGGTCTTTCATGGAATTAAAAATGTTCCCATTCTTTTTTTTTTTCTTCCCCCAAACTTTACTTACAGCTCTTTCACCCATTACCCAGTAAAGTCGTAAAGGAAATAGATCAAAACCCCTGCAATCTCAAGTTCATGTATCATAAAAAGAACATATTCTACCCATGAGTAGGAAAAAGAGGCAAATCCAAGCTCCTAACCACAGATCACAGCAAGGGAGTGTGTATTAAGCACCTATCACTTGAAAGAAGAATGGCAGTTCTTCTGTGAGATGAAAATAAAGGAGAAATCAGAAAAAAGAAGGTTGCCAAGTCAGCAAAGAAACCAATTATGCTTCCAAGCAGCCAGAACATAAGTATATGCTTGTGGGCCCAGGGCTTAAAAGAAATCAGAGAATGTTTAAAGAAAATCAAGCTTCAGATCTAAAGGAAATCATCTTCTTTGTGTATCCTGCCTGCAGTTTTGATTTTTTTTAATATCAACAGAATTTGCACGAACGATTTCAATTCATTCTCCTTGCACAGATACAGCATATTTAGCAGTGTGCTGACATTCCAGTGGAAGAAGTAGAAATTGATCTAAGCCTTTTGGTCTCCTTCAGGAGAATGGACTACTGTCACAGACTTTGCTTTTCAACTTCAGAAAGGATGAGGCTAATATTTATTGAGTTCTCAATAGGCAGCAAGAAACTGCAAATGTTTTCATATATGATCTGTCACCTAATTCTGATCATAACCTTGCAAAGTATTCACCCGGTTTTACAGATGAGAAGACAAGCTCAAGATGTCCTGTTGCTTGGCCTTGGTCACAGAGCAGGCATTCCATTGGTGCCAAACCAGAATGAGTACTTGCCAATTAATAGGGGAAAATATACAGCAAGTATGCAGGTCACCACTCCCCTCCCACCACCTTTTATACCCCTTTGAAATACTTCTGGAAAATAGCTGCATTTCACCTCTGCTGCACTCTTCTCCATGTGCACTGCACAAAAGCTTCGGACAGAAAGATCCACCAAAGTTCTCAGACCAGTTACTCAAACAGCATGCACACATACACACTCAATGAAACTCAGAGGTTGGAAGGAAAAGGGCGCTAAAAATGAAATTCTGTCTATGGAAGAGATTTGAATATAAATGAAATTTGGTGTGCCTCTTCTGTGCTCATGAACCTATGTTTTTCAGAGACCTGTTTTCAGTTACTGATTTACCACCCTGTACTGGGAAGTGCCCATGAAAGGGAACTATAGATAGACTGAAATGAGCTCAGTTATTCCTTTATGCACCAGTCACAATGAACTGTCAGCATATAAACTTGAATAGCTTATGGACTCAAATGGAGATGATCCCATAGATACTATACTTCCTTTGAAACACAGATATCTTGTAAATCCTTTGATGTATTTCTGTCCTTTAAGGAAATCTGGATCATTTAGTTCTGACTGCTGCATCTGTGCCTCTGAAAGTAAAGCCTCTGTAGAGAGATTGAGGACTTTATAAAAATTTTGGCAGGTAACTAGTAGATTATGAGATGGTCAAGTGTAGGCTACATGTGAATGCAAATGTAACCTTGAATTCACTATTAGGGTCTTATGTGTTATTTTTCCAAGAAATTTTGAGAAGCCTTGATGCTTCATGAGTAGTACTAAGCATGATGTTAAATGTTCAGCATAGGTGATCTTATATAAATCAATTCTGTGTTTTATTCTCATGTTCACAAGGAGTTGTTTATGAGGTGGTTTGAAAAGGGGTGTGTGTTTGTATTTGCCTGCTTGACCTCAAAAACTGAGCTGAGAGCAAAGTAGGGCGGTACTTGTGCTGATTGAGAAGAACTCTATGACACTAATGCTGTGGTTTGAGTCAATACAGACACTTGAGAGAACAAATACCCTGCAACCTTTCTCTTGTTGCTGCTGTACATGGAAAAAGACAGGAAGCCTTAGGATGCAGTACAAGAAGCTGTTGATTAAGGCAGAGTTGAAGAGTGACCCGGGTTGAGACCGAAGTCAAATAAAATATTTATGGTTCAGGTTTTTTACATCTTATTTCCCTGAACAGGGAATATTTTCCATGTTTGTTGCTTTAAAAGCTAATTGGAATTACTTACTGAAGTGAAGATTAGAAATCAGAGGAAGTGTTTTTAAAGAAAGATACATTCAAGAATTCAAGTGAATCTGAATCTCCCCCCAAACAAGCTGAAGCTAAATAAACTCTTTCATGAAAATCTGATCTTCTGGGTAGTGGGAGACAAAGTAGACCAGGTGACTCAGAAACCAAAGATACATTCTCTTGGGAGGATGAGATGGTTGGATGGCATCATCGACTCAATGGACACGAGTTTGAGCAAGCTTCAGGAGTTGGTGATGGACAGGGAATCCTGGCATGCTGCAGTCCATGGGGTCACAAAGAGTCAGACACAACTGAGTGACTGAACTGAACATTCAAGAGAACCTGCTTGTTGAGGGATTGTTTGATTTCTGAGTCACCTGGTCTAGTTTGTGTCCCACTACCCAGAAGATCAGATATCTGTGGAAGAATTTGTTTAGTTTCAGCTTTTTGCGGGGGGAGATTCAGATTCACTACCAGGGTGTACCCAGGAAGACATTGCCACTGAACTCATTTCACCAAGCAAACAGAACTGTAGCTCAGACACTACTGTGACTCTTTCAGGTCCCCCCAGTGATAGATAAAAGCCTTATAAGCTAAATATTAGGATTTTCCCAATCAGTCAACACTTGGCTCATGTTAGTGAAAAGCTCTCACAATTCAATGATATGCTCATTGGTCAGGAAAGAAGTATCTGTATTTATTTAATGACTGGTCTCTTCAGCTGGTGTTATTTCTAGATTTCATTTTTGTATTGCATAAACTGCAAGCAATGGCTTTCTGACAAATTTGTTTTCAATCCTGTTCAGTGTTAGTGGAGGATATCAAATTGACAGGCTCAGAGAGCAACAGGAGAGTTATCATACCAGACTAAGGTTGCAAATATCCCTTCTGTTTCTGGTCTTCAGAGCCGCAGGTGACCCTGGTGTTACTGTGGAGAGAAGAATGCACAAGCAAGTTATTTGGGCTACAGGCTGAATGAATATCATTATTTCGGAAAATGAAATTCTTAGGGCTCACTGGATTTCCAGGAAATCTTTAGCTTCATCTCCACCCTTTGTTTTACAAAATGGTGCTATTAAAAATATTTGCTGCCCCCAATATTCTTATATTTCCATTCCATTTCTCTAAATCCTGACAGTACTTTAAGGCCTTGATTCTATTTTACCTCCTCTGTGAAGATTTTCTTGAGCATTCCAACCCACAGCAATTGCATCTTCTGGATCCAAACTCCTCTGGCTCTAGGAGCAAAATATATAATAGTGATTAAATCATAGCATAAGCCTGAGTTCCAGCTGTGATTCCTACTGACCGTGTGGTGTTGGGAATGTTACCTCTTACCTATGATCCCTGATTTCCTCACCCATAATTCTAGTCTAGTAATACTTACCCTCATCAAATGGTGATAAGAATTAAATTAAAAGTGTCATATGTAAAGACCTGGCCCATAATCTCTCAAGCAACTTGTCATATTCTTTTTTCCCTTATTATTTACTATCTATTCCATATGTTTTTTATCTTAAGGAGATTCTAAGCTCCATAAGGATCATGTGTCTTATTTACTTGTGTTTATATTCTCTACCACCTATTTTAGTGCTAAATAGTCTTAGCTCTACAGGCAGTGTAGACTGATGGCTTGATGTTTTAATTGATGTCAGTGTCTTTGGCAGAAAAAACAGAGCTATGTCTAGAGGTTGATGCAGACTATAAGCAAATGCACTCATTTTGGTTGGTATATGTGGCCATGATATGGTCCACAGAGTGGAAAGAAAAAACACTTCAGCAGTTCGAATGGCTCTTGCCACAACCTTGACAGAGGGGGAAGTTTTCTAAAGTGAACACAGTGCCATAGATGAAATAAGATCTAGTATGTGTTAGAGAAGCAGTTTTATGTGCAGATTTTTTCATTTATTCAAATCAATGAAAGCTGAACAAATAACCCCTCCCAGAATGCTCAGTGTATAAACCTGGGAGTCTCCTGGATTCTAAGGGGGATTGGAGACCAGCAATTTCTCTCAGATTCTAGTGACTAGTGCCAGAGCCTAGAGAAGAGGTGCTTCTGCTAGTGTGTAGCTATAAACATGTATTGGAGGTGGTATCAGGAGCTTCCCAGGTGGCCCTTGTAGTAAAAAACAAAAAGCAAAAAACCTACCTGCCAATGCAGGAGACATAAGATACATGGGTTCAGTCCCTGAGTTGGAAAGATCCCCTGGAGAAGGGCATGGCAACTCACTTGAATATTCTTGCCTAGAGAATCCCATGGACAGAGGAGCCTGGCAATTGCAAGACCAACACATTTCAAGGAGTAAAACATTTGATTCTGTGACCAGTGGCTAAGGTAGGATCCCTTTGTTATATCTGAGAATATGGCCAGCAAAATCAGTCATGTGGTTGTTTGGTGAAGCACTCTAGGTTGGACACAGACTGACTACTTAACTGATGCTGAAATGCCAGACCCATACTTAAGCATCATGAGTCACTCGGTCTTATATTCAAACTCTTCATGATTTTTCTGTCACACCTTATACACTCACACTGAGTGAGTACCTCTCCCTACAGCCTTCCAGAGTAATCCCTGTCCTGTGGATCAGCTATATCACATTCACTCATTCCATAAACAAGGCCGTGTGCATCTATTAAGAGACAAGCATTATGTTAAATAATAGAGTTACTTAGGTAAAACACAGCCCCTGCCCTCCGCTAACAGGTCTAACAGGCAACATAGAGAATAAAAGAGTTAATTACAAGCAGTGTGACAAAATGCAGTGATAGGGCTGTGCATAACACAGTGTGGGAGGAGGACCACCCATCCACATAGCTGTAGGGAAGAGAGGTCAGAGAAGTCCCCTTAAACAAGTCCCTTTGGACCCAGTTTTGTAGCTATAGCTCAGGGTGAAACAGGGAAAACAAAATAGCTGGAGAGGGACGCAGGGATCAGATCATGAACCCTATGTTTTGCCATGCTACTGGGGATGGATGTGATACTGTTCTCAGAAATATTAAGGAGTACAAATGGATACACAATTTGATTTGGATGTTCCATTAAAAGACTAGGGGAAAGCTGGATGGAAATTATGGAGAAGGAGATCTGGGAGAAAAAATAAATTTCATTTTACAATGATAACATTGTGGTACCTGGGAAAGGTTCAGATGAAGACATATAGAGGAAGCTTGGATATTGTTCCTGGAATGGGGAGCCAAATATGCAAGCTGGGGAGTCAGTGGTAATTAAAGCCACAGAAGTGGATTAAATCACTCCAAGAGAGTGTTTAGGTTAGAAGAGTAGAGACCAAAATTCGGGAATGAATATTTCAAGAATAAAATTTGATAGTTAGAAATAGGGGCCAGAGAGTCAGAAAAAGAGTCATGAAAAATGCTGATGGGTTTATGGAGACCAAGGGAGTAGAGTTCTCTGAGAGAAAGAAGTGATCAACAGTGAAAAATGTCACTTGGCTGGAAATTGACTTTCAGTTTGACATTTTAATCCTGATAACAATTCCCTAATAAAATACTGACTTCCTAATTTGATTGTTGACAGTTGCCTACCCCACCCTGATTATAATTTCAAATTTCCTATGAGTCAATAAGAGAGGCAGAATTTCCAGAGCATAAGCAGGTACTAATTGAACTGTAGTTCCTTTTTAATATGAGAGAGGCCTAGCACCAGTAGTAAAGTTAATGAGAGACAAGGTCCAATGTGAAATGGTCCCTGGTTTAGTGTATGTCCTGAAAGTTAGCTCAGCACTTCTTACTGCTGATGGGGAAAAATATTCATAGCACTTTCTGTCTCCCAGATTGCAGATTCCTCATCTCAACACTTAACTGCCCAACAACTGCTCATTCTGTGCCCAACCCAGGAAGATTTATTTTCAGTGACCATGAAATGTCATACTAACCATGTCTCAAGAGGGTTGGTTCTTTCAGAAAGACTTCCACCTTCGTTTGGCAAACCTGAGAAAACTGCAAAGACTATTCCAAAAGTATTTCAGTGTTAGGTTCTAAAGTCTGAAGAAATTAAACAATTTCTATGTTGTGATTTCATTAGTTTCATACAGAAAGGAAAAAGTGGTACATATTTCCACAATTGCTTTAGAAGCGTCTCATAGTATTTTAGCCGTATCTCTTGCTATATAACGAACAGTCTTAAAATTTAGATTGAAACAATGAAGTATTTTTTTCACAATTCAGAGTATTTTCTATGTACATTTGCACCCATGTGACTGCCTTCAGCTGCTGAGTTGGCTGAGATGGAACGTTCACGATGCCCTCACTTACATGTCTGGCCTTTGATGCTTGCTATGGGCTCAGGCACCTCTCTTCTCCTCCATATGATCTCTCATTCTTCAAAAAGACAGATTGGCTTCCTTGCATGGCCATCTCAGGGCAGCACCACAAGAACATGAATGTGGAAGCTGCAAAACCTGTTAAGGCCTCATTTTGAAAACCACACGGAATCATTTCCACTGCATTTTCTTTTCTTTTTTTCTTTTTTTATTTTATTTTTAAACTTTACATAATTGTATTAGTTTTGCCAAATATCAAAATGAATCTGCCACAGGTATACATGTGTTCCCCATCCTGAACCCTCCTCCCTCCTCTCTCCCCATACCATCCCTCTGGGTCGTCCCAGTGCACTAGCCCCAAGCATCCAGTATCGTGCATTGAACCTGGACTGGCATCTCGTTTCTTACATGATATTTTACATGTTTCAATGTCATTCTCCCAAATCTCCCCACCCTCTCCCTCTCCCACAGAGTCCATAAGACTGTTCTATATATCAGTGTCTCTTTTGCTGTCTCGTACACCGGGTTATTGTTACCATCTTTCTAAATTCCATATATATGCGTTAGTATACTGTATTGGTGTTTTTCCTTCTGGCTTACTTCACTCTGTATAATAGGTTCCAGTTTCATCCACCTCATTAGAACTGATTCAAATGTATTTTTAATGGCTGAGTAATACTCCATTGTGTATATGTACCACTGCTTTCTTATCCATTCATCTGCTGATGGACATCTAGGTTGCTTCCATGTCCTGGCTATTATAAACAGTGCTGCGATATACATTGGGGTACACATGCCTCTTTCCCTTCTGGTTTCCTCAGTGTGTATGCCTAGCAGTGGGATTGCTGGATCATAAGGCAGTTCTATTTCCAGTTTTTTAAGGAATCTCCACACTGTTCTCCATAGTGGCTGTACTAGTTTGCATTCCCACCAACAGTGTAAGAGGGTTCCCTTTTCTCCACACCCTCTCCAGCATTTATTATTTGTAAACTTTTGGATCACAGCCATTGTGAGTCGTGTGAAATGGTACCTCATAGTGGTTTTGATTTGCATTTCTCTGATAATGAGTGATGTTGAGCATCTTTTCATGTGTTTGTTAGCCATCTGTATGTCTTCTTTGGAGAAATGTCTATTTAGTTCTTTGGCCCATTTTTTTGATTGGGTCATTTATTTTTCTGGAGTTGAGCTGTAGGAGTTGCTTGTATATTTTTGAGATTAGTTGTTTGTCAGTTGCTTCATTTGCTATTATTTTCTCCCATTCTGAAGGCTGTCTTTTCACCTTGCTAATAGTTTCTTTGATGTGCAGAAGCTTTTAAGGTTAATTAGGTCCCATTTGTTTATTTTTGCTTTTATTTCCAATATTCTGGGAGGTGGGTCATAGAGGATCCTGCTGTGATGTATGTCAGAGAGTGTTTTGCCTATGTTCTCCTCTAGGAGTTTTATAGTTTCTGGTCTTACGTTTAGATCTTTAATCCATTTTGAGTTTATTTTTGTGTATGGTGTTAGAAAGTGGTCTAGTTTCATTCTTTTACAAGTGGTTGACCAGATTTCCCAGCACCACTTGTTAAAGAGATTGTCTTTAATCCATTGTATATTCTTGCCTCCTTTGTCAAAGATAAGGTGTCCATATGTGCGTGGTTTTATCTCTGGGCTTTCTAAATTGTTCCATTTATCTATGTTTCTGTCTTTGTGCCAGTACCATACTGTCTTGACAACTGTGGCTTTGTAGTAGAGCCTGAAGTCAGGTAGGTTGATTCCTCCAGTTCCATTCTTCTTTCTCAAGATCGCTTTGGCTATTCTAGGTTTTTTGTATTTCCATACAAATTGTGAAATTATTTGTTCTAGCTCTGTGAAGAATACTGTTGGTAGCTTGGGACCACTCAGATTCCAGGTGGGGAAATAGGCTTCATCTTTCCGTGTGTGTGTGTGTGTGTGTGTGTGTGTGTTTAGTACCATTTTTAACCCAATTGCTATTCACCGAAGACACTATAACACAAAAACTAAAAGCAAGTTCTTTGAAATCAGGATACTTGTGTTTCAATCCAGCTCCCTATCAGCTCTACTACTACCCATCTCAATGGGTTACATGAGTATTTTATGGCACCTTACTTATAGAGTGCCTTAGAAAACTACCTGGTATATTAAAAAGCACTCAGTGATTATTTACTAGTATCTTAAATGTCTTATTTTTCTATTCCACATTAAAAGTGTTTTTCTATCTTATTATAGCTTCTTCACATATATAATTTAAATTTCTATCCAGCAGCTTTTTATGTGGCTATGCTATAATTTTCACAACCATCTCCTCTATAGGATATTTAGTCTAATTCCTATTATTAGCTATTATATACTGAATGCAAAGATTTTTTTTTTTTTTTTAGGTATAAAGCTGTTTGCATTTCTCTGGTTATGCTAAGGTCTGTGTGTATTTGTCTGTATGTTTGTGGTTATTTCCATAAGATAGATTCTCAAGGTTGGAAATTCTGGTAATGAATCATCTAAGACTTCTGATTTCTATAGCCAAATTCCTTCCTACACGAGCAGATCAGTTTATACCCCCACCAATGATATATGAGAGGGTGCACCTCTAAACCCTCTGTTGTGATGCTTTAGTTGTGGCATTATCTCCAGATGGAGCACATGAGAAATCTGAGCTATTTCATTTTCCCCTCCCTGTGAAAGCAGATTAAACCTGAGCAGAAAAGCAGCCCTAGATGCCACTGAAAAAGGTTGGGGAAAATATGTGGGGGATGAGTGCAAACATGTCTGATAAAAATAGAAAAATATAATATCCACATTGAAAAAAATAGTTGCCATCTGGCCTTTCAACAATAAACTAAAAAATATGCACTTAAAGTAATAATTGAAATGCTATTTTTATTTGGTGGCTAATTTGATTTTCTTTAGTGATATTGTCTAAATAATGAGAGGTGGAGATGCTAAACATCAGAATTTCCACAGCAGCCAAAATGTCCAGTTACTACCCTCTACAAAGCAAAATAGGATAATAGGTGGATGTGACATTTACAGATCATTTTCTCTCCCATCATTAGATGGATGACTCCAACACAATGACAATAAGTCCTTATCTTCAAATTATATTTTAATAGAACAAATTTGCTATACTCATGAACATGAATAGACTCTTGGTAGTGCAGGTTATTTTAATGGACACATCACTTTAAGCTAAACTTTCTCCATCTGTTCAGCTCTCTAATTACCAATGCATAAAGTGCATAATTCACAATTACATCATAAAAATAAGATCTACATTATATCAACTCATGTCAAAGCTTTTAAATCTATGCTATTTGGCATCTGTTGCCATATTAATATTTGCTCCCTTCCAACAAATCAGAGACAAATACACCACTTCTCAATTAGGAAAATCTGAAAAAATTACATGTTTGCAAGAGAAAAGGGAATTCTTTATCATACCATTTCCTTTTATAATCACGCCTTATTGTTCAGTACTACTTACTTTCTCCTATAGTTGGTCCTACAGCCTCCAACCCCTTTCTGAGTTGATCCTTCATGGCTTTCATTGGCGGAGAAGGCAATGGCAACCCACTCCAGTACTCTTGCTTGGAAAATCCCATGGTCGGAGGATCCTGGTAGGCTGCAGTCCACGGGGTCACTAAGAGTCGGACATGACTGAAGCAACTTAGCAGCAGCAGCAGCAGCAGCTGCTTTCATTGGAGAGCAAAGCTAATTTAGTCACAAAAAGCTAAATTTTTCACATATGACAATACTAAAGTTGTTTCTTAGCTCACTTTAAGAATGTAAGTCATATAATTGGTATACATTGAGAAATTTAATTATAACTATATACATATATAATTTTGAAAAAAAAATGTTATTCTCTCAGTTGTGTCCGACTCTTTTCAACCTCATGGACTGTAGACCACCAGGCTCCTCCGTCCATTGAATTCTCCAGGCAAGAATACTGGAGTGGGTAACCATTCCCTTCTCCAAGAGTTACTCCTGACTGAGGGATCAAACCTGGGTCTCCTGCATTCTAGGCAGATTCTTTACTATCTGAGCCATCAGGGAAGCCATATATAATTTTATATATATATATATATATGTGTATATATATATATGTTTTCTGATTTGAGGGCAAATTGAAGTAAGCTGGGTATCTGTCAGATAGAAAGCCATAGAAGGAGACTAAAAAGAGAAGAAGAAAGAGAGAATGGTCAACTGGCCAGCACATCCACTTGCTTCCCCCAGTCCCTCTCCCTCCTTGGGGTCTGTGAGTATGCAGAATTTGCTGAAGACCATAGCCCTGGCCGCCCTGCAGCCTTTCTCTGGGATCCTACTGACTTAACTATTCTTGCTTAGCTTTGGCCTATGTGCAGTTCTTCAGTTTTCACAGTTGCTGGTATCTGTTTGCCTTCACATTTCTGCTTCCTTGAAGGACAGGGTGCTTAGAGTTCCCTTTGTGTAATGTCACCATTGTGACCCACTCACCTGTAGGCTTAAAAAATAAGTCCTTGTTTCTGGTGACAATCAGGTAAAACATGGACAAAGAGTTGGGGGGTCTCTGAGTGCTTCAGAAGGCAAAAAGAACTCCCAATTCAAGGAAGCCAGAAGGCTTTCCTTTTGCTGCAGATTAGAAGATATCACTCAAGCAACGAAGGCTAGAGAATGCTGATTTTGATTCTGGCTTCCACACTAGAGTGAAAACACTGTTAAATTTGCTTTATTAATTACGAATGAATCACTCAGGAGAGAATAGTATCATGTTGATGTAGGGAGTATCCCATCAATCAGACATGCAGTGGCTAGTGTATCTTTCCCCTTATACCTATCTCCTAAGTACTTATCAACTCATGTCATGAAGTTTTCTTTACATCTCTGTCTTTCCAGTTAGAATGGCAAACCATCAGTGCAGTGTTATTGGTTGAACTATGTCTGTTCCATCAATGCTATTGCTAATTTATTTATTGTGCTAAGTAACTTCAGTTGTGTCCAAGTCTTTGAGACCCTATGGACTGTAGCCCACCAGGCTCCTCTGTCTGTGAATGCTGGAGTGGGTTGCCGTGCTTTCCTGCAGGAATTAAGCACACATCTTTCATGTCCCCTGCACTGGCAGGCAAGTTCTTTACCACTAGTGGCATCTGGAAAGTCCAATTTATTTCTTAGATAGTGTTTAGCAGGGAATGAAAATGAAGTGAATTTTCAGTGTCTCCTTATCTTCCATAGCATTATGCTTTACAACGTAAGGGAATTTTGTTTTTAATATTGATTATATTAGGTTTAGTTCTACTGATTCCTATAATGTTTGTTCTGGATACTCATTGTTCTTTATTCTATTTTTCAGAAAAAGTTTTGGAAAAAACAAAAACAAAAGACCCTATAATTCATTGCATGCATTTTACGTTTAACATAGTGACTGACAAAGCTATGAAAGATCTTTCCCCAAGTCCTTTGTTAGATCCAGACAGATTCCCAAGCAACTCCAACAGGTGACCTCAGACTTTCTTTTCCCATTGCTGTGAAAGCTTTCAGAATCTTATTTTCTTAAATCTCAGTTGTGGATATACAATGTGTTGTCAACAGTAATGGAGATTACACTTAAAGGTTAAAATTAAGAAATTTCTGATTGTAAATTTAATATAAATTGCAAAATGTCATCTTATCTTCTATGGTAAACCAAAGGTTGACTTTCCTTCCATAACTACTGGGCATTTTGATTCATAGATTATACCAGTTAATGACAAACTGGGTCCCAGTTCCAAAAAAAAAAAAATAGAATTTTTTGGTAAAATACTATCCCAAGTTTGATGTCTGCCTATAGAAAGATTAATGTAGCCTTGAATCAAAATGAAATAGCCATGAAATTAAAAGACGCTTGCTCCTTGGAAGAAAAGTTATGACCAACCTAAACAGCATATTAAAAAGTAGAGACATTACTTTGCCAACAAAGGTCCATCTAGTCAAAGCTATGGTTCTTCCAGTAGTCATGTGTGGATGTAAGAGTTGGACTATAAAGAAAGCTGAGTGCCAAAGATATGATGCTTTTGAACTGTGGTGGTAGAGAAGACTCTTGAGAGTCCCTTGGACTGCAAGGAGATCCAACCAGGCAATCCTAAAGGAAATCAATCCTGAATATTCATTGGAAGGACTGATGCTGAAGCTGAAGCTCCAATACTTTGGGCACCTGACGAGAAGAACTGACTCATTGGAAAAGACCCTGATGCTGGGAAAGATTGAAGGCAAGAGGAGAAGGGGATGACAGAGGATGAGATGGTTGGATGGCATCACCGACTCGATCAAGATGAGTTTGAGTAAGCTCCAGGAGTTGGTGATGGACAGGGAAGCCTGGAGTGCTGCATTCCATGGGGTCACAAAGAGTCAGACATGACTGAGCGACTGAACTGAACTGAACTTGAATCAAAAACTGCTGTTACAAGCAATGGGTTGGATTCCTTCCTTGGAAACTTTTGCCAGGTACCCAATTTTATGGAAATTTACCTCAGACTACTCCAGCTGGCATTTCGGTTTCAACACCATGGCCACAACCCAATTTCTGCTATCACCCACTATATCCTCAAATACATTTTCTGTTTAAACATAACTATTTGCTGTTTCCTAATTATATTCTAGGTTAACTTTGCTTCTCTTTGCTCATACTGTTCCCTCTGAACATCTCTTTAGTCCTTTCCTCCTTTTTTGTATCCCTAATCTCCATCTCTGAGACTCCATGTATCTTTCCAAACCCTATTCAAATATCTGTCCTTGAAGACTTCCTCCCCATGAACATAATCTCCTCACTGATCCCTTGGGGATCTTTATACTGGAATAAATGTTTATCCTCTCAATTAGTAAGTCCCTTGACTATAGAGACCATGCTTCTAAGCATTCTAAATTTGCAGCTCTCAATATGGCACCTAGCACATAATAGGTACTAGAGAAATCTTTATTGGGTAGACTGAACCCCTTAAAGAGTAGGATCACATATTGGAGGTCTTTGAAACTTCAGCATCTAGCATTGTGTTAGCTCAAAACTCGTGCTCAGGAAACATCGTTTGAATGAATTGAATCATAGCAAACTGATGCAGATATTCTACTTGCCCTTTCAAAAACACCAGAGTAAAAGACCTGAGGATCTTTTTTCTTTTAATTGTGTGGTCCCTTTAAAAAGAATCCTTGCCATCAGGGAAGGTTAGCAGTGTCACTCAGCACAGAACAGAGTGATCATATCAATATTAATAAGCTCAGTGAAGTGCCACTGGCTTCAGTGCAATTTCGACACTCTGCAACCTGACTAATAAAAAAAAGCTAATTCTAAAAATAATTTACCTCCTGGAGACCTTAAAATGGATTTTACTAATGAAGGAGGGAAAGAAAAAACTAGCATAGATCTTTGCTTTTTGATAGATGAATCTAATGTTATAATGGACCATAAGTCTAAAATGACATATCCTCAGCTGCCAACATCTCTTTGTAGAGGACTTTTTGCATACTTTTCATGCATGTTTACAAAGTGAACTGTTTTATCAGCTAACTAAGAGATAGAAGGCTGAGGGTGAAGGAAATGGGGAAAGCCAAAGGAATTCAGCTTTGTTTTGATTTAGTCCATTTTAGCTTCATTTAGTAGCAACTATCTTCCAATAAGCAGATTACTGTGTAAACAATGATGGAATGGCATATGTATAACAAAAATGTAAGACTCTTAACAGACATGAAGAGAGCATTTTTAAATTCACAATCTCTTTATGATTAGAGTAAAATCAGAATAACTTGCCGCTGCATGAATGGCTGGTGAGGGAAAGGAAGATTCTACTCCTCAAGGCTTGTTTGGCTAGCAACCAGGCCAGATAGAATCATCTGAAGCTATATGCTACCTTTACTTGCCAGATTGTTTGAAGATTGCTCCTGGGAATTTTTCTGGTCTGTTGTGTGTGTGTGTTTGAAGGACAGACAGGCAGAGGCAGACTGATAAACAAGCAGAGACACAGAGAAATTGAGAGAGAGAGAAAGAGAATACTTTTGGAGCAGCTTTCCTCTTCACATCAATCAGTTAAACAATTCCAGATCAGCTTCTAGATAAATAAATAGGCATAACTGGAAATATTTAAGAATGATGGGACTTCCATTCATCCTGCCTATTTTAACCATGTATCTTCCTTACGATATGGTATTGAACCAGATTCTTTAAAATATTTTCTTATTGTTCTATTTCTGAATTGAAATTATTCCTTAGCTCTTATGTGTTATGATTCTTTCATCTCATGAAGTTACTAAGCCCCACATCGTGCTCTAAAAATATATCTTCTTTATGAAATCGTAGAATATTGTCTCTGGAGAACACTTTGAACATAATAGCATTCCCCCACCACCCTTCCCACCTTTTATGCTGAGGAGCCTAAAATCCAGAGGGGTAGAATTCTCAAGGCTTCAGAAAGTTGGTAAAACTCCATAAATAAGAATCTAAATCCCTGTCTAATTCTCTGTTTTCTGTTTTGCTTTGATGTACTTTTTTTCTTTACCACTTTGGCTCTAAATCAAAGAAGGAAATCTAAATATTTAAGTAAAGATATAAATATGCCCTGTATTTCCAGAAGACTTCCAAGAACTTTATTCATTCATTCTTTTCACATATTTAATAAAAAATTATTGAGTACCTACTTGCTAGATACCAAGGATAGAAAAGACTATACAACAGATTATATTTTCCCTATTTAAAGTTTATTTAAAAATACATACTTGTATGTGCATATATGTAGTACACATTATCTGACTCATAGTAAGTAAGGGAAAGACTAAGGAACATTTTTGCATGCTAAAAAGTTATTAGTGTCTCTGGTATCCACGTCTGAAGGTGTATGGTCTGTTCCATGGTTAGTCTCTTAAATAAGGAAAACCACCAACCCTGTCCACCAAGAAGGGGCAGCCAATTAGAGTCCAGAAGGTTGATAATTCAGCACACATGTGCTTCCTTCTCGCTGGTACACCTTCCCATTATGTCCTTTGTGCCTTAATAATTAAGTATATTTCCCCATCTACCTTGCAGCTTTGTGCTTATCTGACATCAACATAAACAGACTATTTTCAGCTCCAGGTTGAGGAGTTCACTAATGGAGGCACAAACACCTGTACAGAGTCATGAAAAGACTGCTTTCAAATCCATGGTTCATTTCCTCTGCAAGGAAACATGTTAGACTCAGTTAATGCCCCTGCTGTTAAATTAACTTCTGACCCTTTCTACGTTCTTCCCAATGACTCTTGGAAAGTTTCATATTTCTTCAATGAAATCAATAGTTTGAGAATGAAATCATACCATCATGGGCCATCTTTGAAAACTCTCTTGAGGTCAAACCCAGCCTGGGCCATCCAACCCCTCATGACTTTGCCATCTGAAACCTCAATGTTGAGCTGGCCTTGGCAGCATTATGCCTGAGCCCTTTATTGAATATGCTTCTTTTTTGATCTGCTTTTAATTTACCTTGTTTTTCGTGCTGCCTCCTGCTCTGCCGGGGACAGATGGGTGTTTGTTGTGCCACTAGATGTATCACTAATTGCTTGACTATGAGCTTCTTGAACTAGGTCAGTTGTTTCTTCTCCATAAAATGTCACTTGCTTTCTCCATTGTGTGTATCAATGTCTCCAAAACTTTCACAACTGCGTGGACATGCTTAAAAACAATTAGATACTTGGGAAAATTGGTCTATAGGCAAGAAAATTAAAGGTGACTAGGTTCCTCACTGAAATGGTTTCTGAGGGAGGGAAGAATCTGATCCAGTACTAGGAAGAAGAGGGAAGGTTTGGCCCAATTCTTCCACACACTGGGATTTTGATTCATTTTCATGTTGATCTGCAAAGCATGCAGAAAATCACTGCCTCTTCTTGTTGTCCTCTCCTCACTGATGATATTTAACCACCTTTGATCCAAATTATTTCTCAGACTCCTGGAAGCCTACTGAAAATGAAGTTTGTTTTGTAGCCCCTGTGCTGTTCCTATGTATCCAATGACCATTTCCATTATAATGGGTGTTGGTCCATTTATGAATTTATCACATCAGGTTGAGGAATGCACTCAGATAAAATCTCATGGCTTACACATTTCTCTGATAAAATATTCATGACATGAAGGTTTCACCTTTATAAATCATGGTTACTCCACTGATTTTTTTTTTTCTTTCACATTTTTCAAACAAGCCCATAAATTTTTTTAAATGTTCATCAGGGAAAACAATATGAATGAATAGATGGATGTACCTTTCAATTACATGCATTTCTGATTTTACTACTGCCTTCAGCTTATATTATAAGAATGGAATATCACATTGGAAGGGGATCTTTTTCCAAACCTAATGGATATGGAGACTGATTTCTTAATTTAAAGAAAAAAAGGTTCTCTATCATGATGGCTTAATTATAACTGGAAGCATTAATATAAATTGAAAACTTTTGGTTACTTGGAGTCTGGAATGAAGAGTATAACTTATGAACCTGTATGCATCTTAATTACCATTGACCTTTGAACAACATGGTGGTTAGGGGTGCCAACCCTCTGTGCAGTTGAAAATTTGAGTATAATTTATGGTTGAATCTCTGTATCTATAGTTCCTGTGCATTTACAGTTCCTACATACACTCAGTTCCACATCTACGATTCAGCCAACCTCAGATCATAGATCATGTAGTACTGTAGTATTTACTACTGAAAAAAAAAACAAAAAACTGCATGTAAGTAGACCCATGAGGTTCATACCCATGTTGTTTAAGGATCCATTATATTGGTATGCAAGTTTATTGGCTTTCTTCTTTTTAATCCTTTTGAGATATGGCATATGTGAATAAATTGCTGCATAACAAATCATTCCAAAACTTTGTGATAAAACCACAACAATTTATTATTCACTTTGTTAGTTGATATATTCAACTGGGTAGTTCTTTTATTTGTAGTTAGGTCAACTAGGGTTACTTCCTGGGATTCATTCACTAGTATGGTCCATGTGACCAGCTACTCACAGCATTGTGGTCTCTTGCATGGTGGTCTGGAGATTTTGCATGGCAACTGATGTCTAAGAGAAGGAAGTAGGGACTGTTAATCTTAAGGTCTGACCTCAGAAGTCCCAAATATCATTTTTACCACACTCTTTTGGTTACAAGTCAAAGTTCCCACCTAGATAAAGAGGAGGGAAAATATACTCTATTTCTTGATGGATAGAAAGGAATGCTTGTATGAGGAAGGATAGATTGCTGTTGGCTATCTTTTGAGTCTACTACAGAAAGTGAGCTATACTATACACATGCACAGCATACAGATATGAGTGTAATGAAACTTTGCTGTATTTATAAAAGAAATAAGAGTCTATGTGTTCATATTCTCTCCAAAGCATCGAGTAAGGTTATACTGCATTAATGTGACTAGCTGAATGCCAGCACTTTGCTTTTGCATCCAGAATCAGAAGGAGTAGCATTTAGTTGTGTAGAAAATAAATTCAAAAGCATTTCAGTGTGCAATCAGCTTCCAAGTACATTAAAAAAAATAGGCCACTTTATGATCCAAGAATTGATAACTGTTAAGTAAGAAAAGTTGGGCTTTAGTAGCCCCAGTGTCTACTTTTTATATCATTACAGCCCTTAGAAGTGTATCACCCTTAATCTCTACAGTTGTCAAACCTCTCATTTGTTCCTCATCTCCAGCCTCACCCTCATCAACAAATCATGTTATAAACTTGTTTTCAGTAAGATGTAAACAACTAACAAGATTGAATATATTGCCTCTCCAGAATAATTTGCATTTAACATAAGACCAAGGCTTATTATCTGTCTTCTTTTGGTTAGGGTATCAACTTGAAGAAGTAATATTGTACATTCAGGTTTCTGACCTCCAGAAGATGAGTCTAGTATATCTCTAGGTCATTTTATTTCCTCCTCACCTCAGTTGTCCTTGTTGAGTTCTCAGAGAATGCAAAGTAATGGCAATGACATAAGCAAAATATAATTACAAAAGCAATCTGTTGGAAAAAGAAATGATAATGCTTTCCAAAGTAAAGCACTGTACCATGTAGAGAATTTGGGCCCTATCCATTGTTTTAGAGGATCCATGCCATGGTTCCTCACCATTAGCTTTGATATTGGAAGAAAGTAATTTCCTTTTTTTTTTTTCTTGACCTCCAAACTATCTAAACTCTTTGCAGTACCAAATAATGCTGCCTAGAGGAGTTTTCAGGACCTGTAGTGCTTTGAAATGAATCACAAAGAAGGAGTTGCATATATTATTGCAAGCATTTCTTATTTTTTGTTTATAAATGACATTCTTTGATATTTTGGATAAGAAAAAATATCAAAAGTCAGTCATCATGAATAAATCAACAGAGAGATGATTGAATTGTGTGCTGTCATCTGTTTTTTCTAGCCTTGACAAGCACAGTGTGTGGCTGCCATTAAGAGAAAATGTGTCATGCAACCAGATATTCTAAGCACCAGTGACTGGCAAAAGGAGGATGGAGTGGTGGTGTCCTCACGGTAGGCTTACCGGCGCTTGGGGGCAAATGGGGAAGTCCAGGGCATAAACTGTGGTCCTGGAAAAACTTGTGTGAATATGAAGAAGTCCTGGAGGGACGATAGGCATAACGTAAGAGGCAGCAGTGGTAAGTATACAGCTGTTATCTGCAGAAGCTTATGATTTTCTCTTTGTTGAAAGTAAATCCATGTCAAACATTGTTCTAGGCAATTCATATAGATTACTTCACTTAATCCTCATGACAATGCAATAAGGTCAGTATTATTATGCTCTTTATATTACAAATGAGGACTCCAAAAAAAAAAAAAAAAACATGAATAAGCAAGTAATTTGCCCAAGTTATACAAATAACATATTGCTGAGGTAGGATTTGATTTGAACCCAACAAATCAAACTCTGGAACCCAATATCATATTTTAGGTATAATTTATATACAGTAAGAGGGCCTTGTTTGGTTTATAATTCTATGAGTTTTGGTACATGTACCCAACCTTGTAACTGCTACCTACTCAAGATGTAGAACAGTTTTATCATTTTCCCTAATCTCCTTATGAATGCCCTTTTCTAATCAGTCCCCTCCCCTTTTCCCAGTCCCTGGAAATCACTGATCTGTCTGTTTTCTTTATAGTTTTCACTTTTCCAGAATGTCCTATCAATGGAATAATAAAGCATGAAGGCTCTTGAGTCTGGCTTCTTTCATGTAGTATAATGCACTGAGATTCATCCACGTTGTTGAAAAAATCAACAGTTCAGCCCTTTTTACTAAGTACAATTCTATTCCATGGATATACCTCACTGTGTTTATTCATTCATCCAGTGCTGGATATTTGGGTTGTTTCTAGTTTTTTAGATACCAGTATCTTAACCATGAGGAAACTCTGCCTTCACTCAATCAAAAATTTTTCCTTATTATTATAGCTAATGTCATCAGTGATGCCTTTGTCTAAGGATTCTCTCTTGCATTCCCTGAGAGCTTTTGCCTAGAGCTAGAAAGAAACACCAGATGACTTCTGGTTCAAGCACAGTTTCTCAGGGTCAGCTTCTCTCTGATGCAGAAATGCCATTAAATTTTCATTATTACTGTCATGCAGTACTTGTCACCTACCAGTGCTTCGAATTGTATGGAATGAATAGAGAAGAAAATGAATACCAAATAAATTATCTAAATTAATTTTTCTAGCACAGGAGGTAGAGGAGATGGTAGGAAAATTAGGATTGACGATTCAGCCTTGTGTAGACATACATAGATTTTAATAAATGATGTATAAAGTAATGAGAAACATTAGGATCCTATATATGTATAGATTTATTTCCCTATATTATAACAACATCATTATTGGAATAGTGGGGGAAAATGTAATGATTGTTGATCTTATTTCATATCAAATGACTATCTTGACTGCATCTTTCCCCAGTTTTAATTTTTTTTTCCCATGTAATTAACTGGAGTTTAGTTGAACTGACCAAATCAGTCACTGCTTTGACACTGATGATTTTCTAAAAAAAATTGTTTTCTTATGATAACATAGCTTCAGGATATATTTCTACTCAAGTTAAATTCAGGTTTCAAAAATCCGATTCCTCTTAGTAAGGCTATTTACCTACTAAATTCAATCTACTGTGATTAGAAACAACACTTTGATTAAATTCAACTTTGTGATACAGTTTGCATTGCTCTCCCCCTTTATAATGGATATACATCAACAGAATCAGTACATTGGCAAAGCACAGACCTTGGAGTCAGAAAAAATTGGTTCCAGTTCTGTGTTCTATTGTTTATGAGCAGTGTTACTCTTGGTTAGTTATAAAATCTCTCTGAGCATTATTGTCTTATCTATTAGATGAAGGTAATAGCTTCTGTGTCTTCTGCCTGGGAATATTGTGAGGGTCAAGGGAGATTATGTAGGTGAACATCTCTATTCTGGGTAATGAGCTAGTGTGTCCTCGGTGTTTGGGGCCACTATAGTACTAGTAGTAAGATTTACTTTGCAATCGACCTCTTCCTTGACTACAGGTCCATCCACACTCTATTATCTGAGGCATATGGATATTCTGGGCTCTTTAAAATGAGCACAATTTTTTCAAAAGGCAGTTGACGTGGAGCTTAGTAAAGTTGTGTGGCAATGATGAGCTTCTTTCCTCTAATCTGAAGAAAGCCCTCATTTGAGAGCCCATAAAACTTCTGCCCAAAGTGATGAGTGGACTCCCTGGAGTGGTAATAAGTTCTGTAGATATTAGCAGAGTTTATTTGTTATTTTTTTTGGCTCACTTCCCAATCAGTTTTCGGTATAACTTACACTCATGGCTGGACAATGTTGACTTTCCCTCTCTCCAAATGCTCCACCCGTACTCCTGTCAGGTCAGGTATCCTCTGAAGTCACACCCCACATCCCTCACTCTCCAGCCCATATTACACTACTTTAATCTCTCTAAAGCCATGTGTAATATGTAGATGATCATGTGTCTCTCTATAATTAGGCCTTCATTTTTCATTTAAAAAATACATTCTGAAGCAATCTTCTATATCTCTTAACTGATTAGCATAAAAGTAGGAAAAAGGTAAATATGAAAATGGCAATCTTAAGATGATATATTACTAGAAGTATAAGGCTCGGTACTAATAGAAATGATTCTTACTGAATATTCCCTCTATAACTTTGACCATTATATCTCTGACAACTCTGACAATAAAGGAATTATAGATGAAAGTATGAGAACTTATAAAAAAATAAAATAAGGGGGACTGAGGTTGTGAGTGAACTGATGATGACTTTGAAAATATTTTACCTCAAGTAAAATAATACTAAATAAAGAATACTCCAGTGATATTTTATACATCTAAAATTAATGCAAATTTGGACTATAATTTTCTACTGCTGTTTTTGTCCACTGGTAACTTTACAAGTTCTTGCCACAACAGTTTTTATAAGATACCCATAAATTTGTTTTGCTTGTTTGCAAATAATATGAATAGAGTATATGTGGTAGAGATTAGCTCATTCAACTCTGTTCTAATTTCCTTGTGTTATGCCTTATTACAAGACTGCCTTAGAGCCTGAATCCTGCAACTGTTTGGTTTCCACCAAGCAGATTCACCCATGAGAGAACTGGCATGCAGAAATGATATGGGGGGGCATTTGCTAGTGGGTATTGGGTTTTTCAGCAACAGAAGAAGCACTCTAAGTATCCAGTCCATAATTTTATGAGTATTGAGAGTTTGATGGAATATCCATTCTATTGACATGTCTTGTGGCTGTGTTGTTGTGGCTCTGAAGCCAGTTGTTTTCTCAGTAGCTTGCTGGTGCTCAGATCATTGCAGGAGTGTGGTGGGAGCCCGCAATTGAGGCAATGGCTTCCTTGTTCCTGAACTTCCTGTTTATCCCTCACCTTTCTTATTGTGTCAGTGGTAGCAGCTCTTTTCATAGATCAGTTCTGCAGTGTTGCTTTCAAATTAATTCTTATAGTCTTTGCCTAGAATCTTCCTCAAGCCCTTCTAGAGTTTTTAAGCAACCAATTCAGTGGATTAAATCATTTCTGTGTTCAAACTTGAATTAAAATATGTCAGTGTAATTTTTCTCCAGTTTTGATACTTTCTTTTTTAAGGTTTGAAATAATAGACTGTCTTCTCTGGGGTTCTATAACCCATCCCAAGGGTACAGAATAACTTATACCTGAGATGGAAAGAGACAGATGCAATCTTTCTTTAATAAGTTTACTTTTATTTCTCAAGTACTGTCCTCAAAGACAGTACTATTTATAATATTTGCTCTGTTCATCATAACTTAAAGCCAGAGAACATTGAAATTTCACAGAATCGGGGTGGTTGTCCATCTGCCCCTTTTCCATAATTTCACTCCCCACAATATAAGCAGGCAGCTGTAATAATTCTAAAAGCAAAATCATCCTCAGTTCTTCCACATCTTCCAATTCTGCATTGTGGAAACCTCGCCTACTTTTCATCCTTTCTTCTTTCTAATCATCCCCAAATCAGGTGGTTTAAGATTAAGGAATACTCAAAACTAAATTGTTATAAATCTGGAAAAGTCACCAGGGGTAAGTATTTGTATACTAGAATGTAGTACGAGCAGCACTATTGTATGGGGGGAATTATTATCATTTTTATAGTTGGATTTTTGATCAAAGTGATCAAAATATATTTGTTTTCTTATTCTGAAGAAAATATCCCAGAAGCACTTGTGAAAATAGTTTTGTAACAATTTAAATTTATCCCAGGCCCCTGTCTTAAGTCCTAAGAAAAAAGAAAATTAATACATTTATTTTCATTAAATTATAATTTTACTTGGGAAAAGTTTAAAGAAATATTTGCCTCTCATCTTTTTTATAAATCTCCTTGGATATCACTGATAAAATGATCACAGCATGTGTCTATTCATTTACAACATGTTTTGGCTATTTTGCCTCATTTTTAAATAGCCCATTATTAAGAAAGAGAGGAAAAGAGAGACTAGGAGGACAAGAAGGAAGAGAAGGAAGAGGAGAGGGAAAAGAACTTTTCATTTTCCCAAGAGAGTAAAATAATACTTACAAGCATAGAAGTCACAAGTTTTTGTCTAAAGACTAGTAAAATCATTCCACCTCCAGTTAGTGCCTTTGAGAATATACTTGATGTCTTCTGTTTAGTAGTCTGGCATTTTAAGTGGTACATGGAAGCTTATAAAATATATTTAGCAGTTTGTTTTGGATTAACTTTGACTACTTTTTTTATATCTCTTGGATTTGGGGAAAAGGGGAAGGGATAGGCTGGAAAGAGAGTGGGAGGAAAAGGCAAATACAGGCAAAACAGAGTATTCTCTCAGAGGGATGTTGGCCTGGCTTCAGCCACTGGTTCCTATGTAGGGAGCCCATCTCGAAGCATGTGCATAGGTTGATTTTTCTAGTCAGGAAGTTGTCTTCCCTGTAATAGGGCTCCTCCTTGAGTCTCACTGGTTGGTACATCAAATGAAGTCAAGATTTGGCCTTGGATGACAGATAAAGACAGAATCTTACCAATTCCATCTACATACATCCTTATCACCTAGAAGTGCTGTGGGATTTTAAGGGGGTGATATTAGTAAAGCATTTTAAACTCCCTAAAAGAAAGTTCAAATCTCCCTAGTAATAAGAATGTTGTTGTTATTAATCCTGGACTTGACATAGGTATTAAAGTTTCAGCCTCAGTCAGATTGAGGATTTCAGTGTATTTTAGATCCACCATACAAAATACTAACCTTTCTATGAAGGGAGAATGCTGGTGTGTGTGTGTGTGTGTGTGTGTCTTTTCAGACATAAGCCTAAACCCAGGGAAAAGATAGGGGGTGAGGGTTGGAGGAGGAACAAATGAATCAAGACAAACAGGAAATAAAACCAAAAATAGAATACCATTCAAAATAGAAACAAAAAAAAAGGTTTTAAGAGTTAACCAAGAGTACACAAGCTCTCTGTTCACTGTGGGGAGGGAGCGGATACATACATGCATCTCTGTTAAAGAACATAGAAGAATTGATTAAAAGGAGATGTTGCATACTCCTGAATATGACAACTTGATAATAATATTATATACTAGGTATGCTAATGAATCTGTAAGTTGCATGTAATTCCAAAAAAAAAAAAAAGTCAGCTTGATATTTTTTGAGCAATCTAATAAAGATTTATTTAAATGTGAATGGAAGGGGGAAAAGCCATCTTTGAAAATGTAAAGGGGAAACTTGTCCTATCAAAACATATTATAAAGTCTTCAGAGTAAAAATTGTTCATACACTGGTGCAAGAACAGGCAAATAGGTTTCTGGAACAGAATAGAGAGCTTAGTGATGAAATCACGTATATAGAAAAATGTAATGCATGATTAAATGGTACCACAAACTAATAGGAAAAGGACTGTCCAGAAAATTGGCCATCTCTCTCTTGATAGATGACAGATAGAAAGATAAATAAAATAGATATTCTCAAGCTAACATAGGACTCTATGATTAAGGATTTATGATTGTGACTTAAATGCAAAAGAAAATTTAAAGATCATAGAAGATAACATAGAATAATTTTAAAAGCAAAATGATTAATTAATCATTCATTAATTAAAATTTTACCACATTAAAGTTAGAGATACCAGTTCAATAAAGAACATTAGGAACAAAATTAATATGTAACAGATTTGAAGAAGTTATTTATAAATTTTAAAGTTTATAAGAAATTTTTATAAGAAGTTACTTTATAAGATTTCTTTATATGGAATCATTTTTTTCTTTAAATCCTGAAAAATCAGCAAGAAAAAGATAAGAACCAAATACAAAAATGTGCTAAAGACATAAACAGATCATTCACAAAAGAAAAAACTCAAAAGGCTACTGAGCAGACAAAGAGGTAATCTGATTCATCAGTAATTAGATTCACTGAGTTTACCATTTTGGACAATATCAAGCACTAATGGAACTGTGCAGCTTCCCTCATGGCTCAGACAGTAAAGAATCTGCCCACAATGTAGGAGACCTAGGTTTGATCCCTGGGTCAGAGAAGAGAATAGCAGCCCGCTTCGGAATTCTTGCCTGGTGAATTCCATGGACAGAGGAGCCTGGCAGGATACAGTCCATGGGGTCATAAAGAGTCAGACACAATTAAGCAACTAACACTTTCTAGTGGAACCGTGGGAGTATGGGAACCATCCTGTACTGCCACTGAGATGCAGCCAGGTTAAGTTCTTCTGTAAGCCACTCTAGCCAAAGTAAATCAAATATCAGGTAGTATTTCTTACAAATATACCTCCTGGATATATATCAGAAGGAAAAGTGGACAATATGTACAAGGACATCTAAGTGTAGCATTTTTTTAGATAGTAGGGAGTTGGAGTCAATCAAGTTGCTTATAGCTTGGGGACTGAATAAGTAAAACATATTGGATCCACCCAGTGAAATACTATGGAGTACTTAGAAGCAACCAACTAGATGAACCCATAGCAACACACATGGATCTTAAAAAACCATGCTGAGTTAAGCAAGGAAGTAACAATGAGATGTGGAGGATAATTCCATTTGTATCCATTAAAAATACATAAAATTCATGTTGTGTGTGTGTGTGTGTGTATATATATATATATACATATATATACTTTAAAGAATGCATATCAAGTGTATCTGAATAGTTACACTTGCCTGGTGGTTGGCAATGTGGGAAAGAGGAGTAGGGATTGAAGTTAGCAGGGAAGAAGGGAAGGAAGGAAGAAAAAGAGGAAGGAAAGGAAAACAAACCAGTCCTGGCATAATGATATTTCAGGATTGCTTCAGCTCTCTGCAGGAAAGACTAAAACAAACAAACGGAACAACACACACATACACACACACACACACACGCAAAGAAACAACCCTCAAGAAATGTAAAAATCTTGGGCATTGATCTTTGCTCCTTCCCCTGGGCACTGCCACCGTTTTCCCCTAAGGTTGTCCCACACTCCAGAAGCTCCATTGATTCAACAGACCTCCACAAAACATGACGAGGAGAAAGGGAACTTTCTCTTCCCAAATGCTCTTTTTTAACCCTGCCTCATCAAAGAGCATTCCCCTCCAAGCCAATTTATATCCACCCTCTTGGTTCAAACTGGATATTTTCATTTATTTAACTGTGTTTTTTTTTTTTTTTTCCCCTTGGCCAAGTGGTTATGGAGTTAGCTCAGGATAATCCCGGTGGGAGTGTGATTCTAAGGGAGGAAGGCATTTTGATGCCTCATATTCTGCCATAATAAACACTGTATACCACCCTCTCTTACATTGGTTATGATGAAAAACAGTATACACTCAAAGAAACAAAAGGTAATTTTACCACTTGGAGGGTCATCCAGAATGTTGTTTAGAAAGTAAACCTCAGGAGCACATTCTCAGACTTAAGTTTATTTACAGCTCTGCAGCTATCAATAACAAAGACAATTAAATTAGCTAGGTCAAAAGCCCATTTGAACTGAAGAACTCTATTATAAAATTAAAGTTTGTGGTAAAGTGGCCCTCACCAGCCCTTCTCACATGAAATTGATGGAGAGGCTGTTTGGATTCGTTAAAATTCAGAAAGGATTAATAGCTTTCATGTTGGAGAATATTACTCAGAAAGAGTGCACAGAGTTTAAAATACTTCACCCATGTAAATGAGCGCTGATTTCATTGTTTTATTTTAGATACTGTGGTTTTTTAAAGAATCAATAGATGAGGTGGAGGGATAACTGTCCTCAAGCATATTCTGACTCCCCTAAGATGGTATGTAATTTGCTCCATCAAAGCCAGAACAGTCAATAAGTCAAGATGTGGCTTTAGCTCTGTCTCAGAATAAACACTGGATTTCTTCATTAACTGATCAAATACAGAGTTCAAAGGGAACTGCAGTGTTTTTTTGTGTGGGGAAAAATAATGGATTACAACAAATATCTCAGGGTTTTGGAGACCACACTAAGCACAGAGGTTAGCAAGACATTTTCTTTGTCAACCTCAGATCACCCTGGCATAGGCACAAAAGAGTCTGCATTTCATTAGGCTTCTTTTCTGATTTAAGAAAAGAAAATGTGTCTTTATAGTCCAGTAGCCATCAGCGCAGGTTGAGAGCACATCATTCCAGGGTTCTGCTTCTCTGAGGTTGATGGTCTGGTTCCCTTCATGCAGATTCCTCCCTTTTTTCCTCCCTCCCTCACTGTCTCCCTCCTTCTTTTCTTCCCTCTTTTTTTCTTCCTTCTTTCCTCTCTCTATCCCTCCCTCATATTTCTCCCACACACCCACTCCCCTCTCTTTCTCCCTTCCTTCCTTTTTTTTTGTCTCAATTAATACAGCTGACTTTTTATGGACATTTTCTTTTAATAATAGTTTGACTTCCCAATGAATTAATTAAACATTTACTATATACAACCCAACCTTTGGAGGAGCAAATGGCAACCCACTTCAGTATTGCCTGGAAAATCCCATGGACAGAGAAGCCTGGTGGACTACAGTCCATGGGTCACAAAGAGTCAGACACAACTGAGCAACTGAGCACATATGCACACATATCCACTCTCCACTTGCCTCTTAGAATCTCTACCCAGCTGCATATTCACGAATTCCCATACTGGTTCTAATATTATCAGTCTCCTCAAACATACCCCTTTTTTATTCTCTATTATTCATTTTCTATCCACTCACCATCTCAATCTCGAACCATAGGAAATCACCTAGACCGCTCCCATTTTTTCACAATCTTTCTCCAGCAGCCCATCTCCATGCCAGAATTAGGCATATGGATCCATACCCCACCTCCAGTACATTTCATAAAATAGTCATCATTATGATACCTAGTCCATAATGTTCTAGGGATAAAATACACCTTGTAAAACTCAACACACGGTTATTGGCACATAGTGATGACTCTAAATGTGAGTCATTTAGAGTCCCAATTGTCATTTTCCTCCCAATTGTCTTTTAAATCTTTTTAATCCATTTTGCCATTATTGCCTTCAGACTTTTATCATCCCTTACAAAAAAGTAGCTCCCTGCCTGGTCTCTGCTGATCAGAAAATTTCCCATATTGTCCATTCACTGCCTTGCTGCCAATGTTAACTTTTGTAAAGCCTAATATAATATGACCATGTAACTATCTTTAAACTGAAGTAAACATTTTTCATAAAGGCCCATAAGGCACTTTGCACTGGTCCCAGCTATTATCTTCTTCTCTCACTTCTTTCCCAACTAATTCCAGACAAGGAAAACATTGCATAGTCTCAACAACTGTCCATGTTCCTTTGCACTTCCCTGTCACTGCACTTTCTTTTCCCTTTTCCCAGAATATTTTCCCCTCTTTCCTCACATAACATCCTACATAATCCAACTGCTTCCATCATCACCTACTTTATGAAGTCTTCTCCAGCCTACCTAGAGAAACTGATGCATTCTTGTCCATGTTCCTAAAGCCCTTTGCACATACATCCTTGTCCATGTTCCTAAAGCCCTTTGCACATACATCCTTGTCCATGTTCCTAAAGCCCTTTGCACATACATCCTTGTCCATGTTCCTAAAGCCCTTTGCACATACGTCCTTGTCTATGTTCCTAAAGCCCTTTGCACATACGTCCTTGTCCATGTTCCTAAAGCCCTTTGCACATACGTCCTTGTCCATGTTCCTAAAGCCCTTTGCACATACATCCTTCTCCATGTTCCTAAAGCCCTTTGCACATACCACTGTAGCTCTAAGCTTATCACATTGTGATGATTTGTTTTCATAGTGGTTGTAAAGACAGGTTTGAAAAAGAAAGGAAAGAAGGCATTTGCTCTTCAGTTTAATAATTCCCCTTTCCTGAAATCCTGTCTCACTGTGTCATGTTCTGCCTCTGAGGGTCTTCTAAATCTCTTTCTTTCAATAGTTGTAAAACTTCCTCCATGATTCTAACAGGATTTCCAATGAAGATATTGGGGAGCAATGCTCCTCCATCATTTGTCACATGCACTCCACTCTGCATTTTAACACCACTCTTATTAGACTACTCCAGTGTTCCTGCCTGGGGAATCCCAGGGACGGGGGAGCCTGATGGGCTGCAGGCCATGGGGTCACTAAGAGTCGGACAGGACTGAGCGACTTCACTTCACTTTCACTATTAGACCTTAGTAAATTGTAGCCTTTATTTATTATACTCAAATAGAACTGTTCACAAATGGTCAAAGGAATTTGGAAAAGTAAATATTCAGAGTTACAAAAGAACATATAAATAGAAATCTTTGTGTTATTCACAGAGATTGAAATAGTTAACTCTTACTCGTTAATAAGAATAGTGTCTATTGTAGTTACTTTAACTTTTCTAAAGCATTTCTATACACATTCAATCTTCTCAACAACTCTCAGTGGTATAGGGAAAATATTATTATCTCTACTGATGAAGAAATTGAGGCTCAGAGAGGTTAAATGATTTTTCAAGGTTACAGAGCTAGTGAATAGCAAATCCAAGAAACCACATCATATGATTTATAATGTACTATTCTTTCCAGATTTTTTTTCATACCACCATTTATATATTTCTTCTGCTGGATGTCATCCTATTATTAGGGCTTTCATAAGAATTGCATATATTAGTAAAGATTTTGTTAATTTTAGAGAGCCTTTTAAAAATGTTTATATATTTTTACCTTGGGTTTTATTTGATGATAATAAAAATATATGCTCATTATAAAATATTTGGAGAATAGAAATTCTTCACAGAGAGAAAAATTAAGTATAATTTTCCCATGTAGTGACAAACATGATTAATATTTTGGTTAATTTCCTTCCAGTCTTTTATTTATGCTTGATTCATCTTTTTTACATTGTTATAGTCATATTTGTGTTCAGTATTTTATTCTCTTCATGAATCTTATCAGGAACATTCATAGTTTGAGAAACATGGACTTACAAACATTACTAATGGGTAAAAATATTCTACTTTATGGCTCTATCAGAATTTAGTTAAAGTCTCTTATTCTGGGTAATTTTTTCTGATTTTTTGTTTTTCTTTGATCACTGAACTTTATTCTTCCCTTAACTCTTGATACCACATCCCCAAAGAAGATCAAATTATGTTTTCGATCAATTATGTTTTTCTGAGTTTAAAACCTATATGTCAAGCTAACAAATTCAAACTTGTAGTTAGTGGAAATGGTCGGTGCTCTGCGGTGTTCAGAGCATTTGAATAGGGATATCACACCATCCCAGACAGAGTTAAGTCAAAATAGTATCAAACCTTTTGTTGATCATTTTCTCAGACCGTAGGACACATCAGCAAACTGTAGGACACATCAGCAAACTGTGTTCTAGCCATTGGGATTCCTGAAGTACCTGGAAAACATAGTTCAGCTTAGCCCAGACCCATTTTCCAAAATGGCACATATCCTGTGAGTCCATAGACCCATGTTTATTTAAGTGTCTTGTCCCCCTCTGTTGGCCCTCCACAGATGTGGATATGGTTCAAGTGTTTCTAACATCATAATGAAAGAGAATGAATAGTCAAAAAATCAGCCTAGAAGGGACCTTAGAGGATATCTAGTTCAAGGAATCAGAAGTTCATGGCAGTGGGACTACCTGGGTTTGAATCTTAGATTTTTTAATCATTAACTGCGTGACCTGAGATAACCTTTAATAGCCCTGTGCCTCTGTAGCCCAGCCTATAAAATGATGATATTAAGAGCACCTACTTTATAGTACTATCCTGAGACTTCAACGTGGTAATCTATGCAAGGCATTTAGAACAGTGTGTGACTGATACTAACATTCTGAAAAAAATACTAGCTATCATTTTTGTCACTTCATGTTATGGAAGCAGAGATAGATGCCCAGGATCAATAACCCAGGTTCAACTATTTTAACGTTAAACCAAACTTTAAAAAAAAATGTATTTGGCCATTTGTTTTATCGACATCCTCAGTTTAGATTAGGAAGAAAACGACTATACCATAGTTTGGCAACTTTTGCTTCCTATTTTTTAAACTTGGTATCTGAGCTCTTCCCAGAATTTTAAACCCTTGTATATTACAAAGGAAACTGAATCAATAAATTTCTGATTCACTTACCCTTAACTCATCAAAACATCATTAGAATTATTTGATGTCTGGGGAACCCTTACATGTCTCCATGTGCAGAGGTATGCACACCTTCTCCTTCTAAACTTATAAATCTTTTCCAGCCAGCCATAAATAGCAATGAAATGCCAAAAGAAGCACTTCTAAAATCAAAATGGCTGAAAAACAAGTGAGCTTGTCCCATGCAGTTCACATTCTCTCAAGTCTAACTTAATCATCCTTGATGAGCACTTCCATTTCAGAATGCATGAACTTTCTTCCAACTAAAATCTATTGAATGTCTACTATGTGCCAGGCATTATTCTATCAAAAAGGGAAACATTGAGGCTGTTTTTCAGTTCTAAGATGTTTCTGTGAACATCCTCTGAGTCGACATTGAGATTCTGCTAATTGAGAAAATGAGGACTTTCAAAGGGAGTTTGAGATAAAGGTGTTCTTCAGTGACTCAGCTTTGATTCTATGGATGCTGGCCCTGATCTTGCAGTTAATTTCTCCATGGTGTTGGCCTTGTCAATCAAACACAAATCACATACAAATCACACACAAATCACACACTAAATGATTCCATCATTTAGTCTTCTACTAGGGCCTCCATCCACTTTGACTTGCTTTTCACCACTGGTTCTGGTATCAGTTCAAATGCCTGATTCTTGTTGGTGTATGACAGAAAACCACAAAATTCTGTAAAGCAATTATCCTTAAATTAAAGAAAAAAAAAAAAAAACTGGCACTGCTCTGGGCTCTGACCTATCAATTCTCTGATTCTATCATAGACTGCTGCTGGCAGAATGAATATTCCTAGATTCAGTACTCTTACATCTAGAATAGAGACTAGTAAGAAAGAACACCAAGCATAGTAAGCAGAAGTGCACCAGAAGTAACAAGACAGAAAGGAAATAAAAGGACTGTCTAGTTTCCCAAAGGAGAATGAACACAGGAAACCCTCAGAAATTCTTAGAAGTGGGTGTTAGTGCTTTGCTCAAGTCTGAAGTAGCCACCAGTGGAATAGAGTCAAAACAAGAGATTTATGGTTTTTCTTAAGGTTTTAACTAGACTAATTTACCCCCAGAGTGGTGTGCCCTGGAAATAACAAGGTTCTTCATAGCTGTGCACCTGGGAATCTTTCATATTCATTAGAAGCCTTATTTAGCTTTTCTAAGCCTCAGTTTCTTCAACTGTGAAATTAGGATAAAACTCTTGGGACTTTAAAAATAATTAAATGATTCTTTGCATATAATTCATTTAGAATTTATTAAATATTCAATTAATGTTAGATACTAATGTTACATTTTATTCGCCTTAGAGTAATAGAACAATAGAGCAATAGAACGACTAAATGAATCTAAAACAACAAGGGAGACTGTGGCAGATGAAAATTGATCTATTTTGTAAGTAAACAAACTTCAATTGCTTGAATTTTGACTTATTAAGCCATGGAGATAGGTAGCCACAGCCATATTTAACTTCTAAGTAAGGAGAAAACATAAACAAACATATACATAAATAGATGAAATAAATTAAAATTCTAGGCAAATCCAGGGAGTCTGATTAACAGTAGCATTCAGGCTGAGGTCAGCCTTTCAACCTGGGTGCTGCTAAGAAACGCATCTCTGCTAGCAGTGAATTAAAACATCAAGAAAGAGGCAGAACTCAAACAGGCAGTGCCTGGTGGAACTGTACTGAAAACCTGACATAAATAAATAACAGCATCTTCTTTTAAACACTTTGAAATAACCAACACAATGTGCCAAGAAAGAAGTTCACTCTGTGCTCTCTCTGAATGCAAATATAAGCTCACTGTGGCAAGAAGGGCTCCTGTTTAATTGGCGGGGGTGGGGGGCAGGAGGCTTAGGAAGAAGGAAAGGACCTCATCTAGAGTTTTTGTTTCTTATACAACTTCTTCTTTCAAGATGGTGGGAGTTCATAATAAATACTTTAATAATAAGTGGGAGATAACAGACCATCCACTGATCAATGAATTATGGATTAAAAATAACCAGAGCTGTGGTATAACATTGTAACAGAGGTTCCAGAATGACCTACAATTTTGATGAAAGATGCAGTGAAAGAAATATAAACATTTGACACTTTTTATTATGAAGATTTTTAGATCCTTCTGCAGGGACTTTTTTTTTTCTAAGAATGTCAATGAACATATATATATATATATATATATATAGTCATATATTTATGTATTTATATGTGAAACACCTGGAGTAACAGGAAAATTTGGCCTTGGAATATGGAATGAAGCAGGGCAAAGACTAATAGAGTTTTGCCAAGAAAATGCACTGATCATAACAAACATCCTCTTCCAACAGCACAAGAGAAGACTCTACACATGGACATCACCAGATGGTCAACACCGAAATCAGATTGATTATATTCTTTGCAGCAAAAGATGGAGAAGCTCTATACAGTCAGCAAAAACAAGATCAAGAGCCGACTGTGGCTCAGATCATGAACCCCTTATTGCCAAATTCAGACTTAAATTGAAGAAAGTAGGGAAAACCACTAGACCATACAGGTATGACCTAAATCAAATCCCTTATGATTATACAGTGGAAGTGAGAAATAGATTTAAGGGCCTAGATCTGATAGACAGAGTGCCTGATGAACAATGGAATGAGGTTCGTGACATTGTGCAGGAGACAGGGATCAAGACCATCCCCATGGAAAAGAAATGCAAAAAAGCAAAATGGCTGTCTGGGAAGGCCTTACAAATAGCTGTGAAAAGAAGAGAAGCAAAAAGCAAAGGAGCAAAGGAAAGATATAAGCATCTGAATGCAGAGATCCAAAGAATAGCAAGAAGAGACAAGAAAGCCTTCTTCAGCAATCAATGCAAAGAAATAGAGGAAAACAACAGAATGGGAAAGATTAGAGATCTCTTCAAGAAAATTAGAGATACCAAGGGAATATTTCATGCAAAGATGGGCACAATAAGGGACAGAAATGGTATGGACCTAACAGAAGCAGAAGATATTAAGAAGAGGTAGCAAGAATACACAGAAGAACTGTACAAAAAAGATCTTCATGACCCAGATAATCACGATGCTGTGATCACTGATCTAGAGCCAGACATCCTGGAATGTGAAGTCAAGTGGGCCTTAGAAAGCATCACTATGAACAAAGCTAGTGGAGGTGATGGAATTCCAGTTGAGCTATTTCAAATCCTGAACTATGATGCTGTGAAAGTGCTGCACTCAATATGCCAGCAAATTTGGAAAACTCAGCAGTGGCTACTGGACTGGAAAAGGTCAGTTTTCATTCCAATCCCAAAGAAAGGCAATGCCAAAGAATGCTCAAACTACTGCACAATTGCACTCATCTCACACGCTAGTAAAGTAATGCTCAAAATTCTCCAAGCCAGGCTTCAGCAATACGTGAACCGTGAACTTCCTGATGTTCAAGCTGGTTTTAGAAAAGGCAGAGGAACCAGAGATCAAATTGCCAACATCCGCTGGATCATGGAAAAAGCAAGAGAGTTCCAGAAAAACATCTATTTCTGCTTTATTGACTATGCCAAAGCCTTTGACTGTGTGGATCACAATAAACTGTGGAAAATTCTGAAAGAGATGGGAATGCCAGACCACCTGATCTGCCTCTTGAGAAATTTGTATGTGGGTCAGGAAGCAACAGTTAGAACTGGACATGGAACAGCAGACTGGTTCCAAATAGAAAAAGCAGTACATCAAGGCTGTATATTGTCACCCTGCTTATTTAACTTATGTGCAGAGTACATTATGAGAAACGCTGGACTGGAAGAAATACAAGTTGGAATCAAGATTGCCAGGAGAAATATCAATAACCTCAGATATGCAGATGACACCACCCTTATGGCAGAAAGCAAAGAGGAACTCAAAAGCCTCTTGATGAAAGTGAAAGTGGAGAGTGAAAAAGTTGGCTTAAAGCTCAACATTCAGAAAACGAAGATCATGGCATCTGGTCCCATCACTTCATGGGAAATAAATAGAGAAACAGTGGAAACAGTGTCAGACTTTATTTTTGGGGGCTCCAAAATCACTGCAGATGGTGACTGCAGCCATGAAATTAAAAGACGCTTACTCCTTGGAAGGAAAGTTATGACCAACCTAGATAGCATATTCAAAAGCAGAGACATTACTTTGCCAACAAAGGTCCGTCTAGTCAAGGCTATGGTTTTTCCTGTGGTCATGTATGGATGTGCGAGTTGGACTGTAAAGAAGGCTGAGCACCGAAGAATTGATGCCTTTGAACTGTGGTGTTGGAGAAGACTCTTGAGAGTCCCTTGGACTGCAAGGAGATCCAACCAGTCCATTCTGAAGGAGATCAGCCCTGGGATTTCTTTGGAAGGACTGATGCTAAAGCTGAAACTCCAGTACTTTGGCCACCTCATGCAAAGAGTTGACTCATTGGAAAGGACTCTGATGCTGGGAGGGATTGGGGGCAGGAGGAGAAGGGGACGACAGAGGATAAGATGGCTGGATGGCATCACTGACTTGATGGACATGAGTCTGATTATACTCTGGGAGTTGGTGATGGACAGGGAGGCCTGGCTTGCTGCGATTCATGGGGTCACAAAGAGTTGGACACGACTGAGCTACTTAAGTGAACTGATATATATGACCTCCCAGGTGGTGCTAATGGTGAAGAACCTGGCAACCAATGCAGGAGACATAAGAGATGTGGGTTCTATCCCTGGGTTGGGAAGATACCCTGGAGATGGGCATGGCATCTCACTCTGATATTCTTGCCTGCAGAATCCCAGGAACAGAGTCTGGTGGACTACAGTCCATAAGATTGCAGAGTCAGACATGACTGTAGCAACTTGGCATGCACACATATATAATAAATATTTTAAAATAGTACAGGCACATAAAGTTCCTTACTTATCAAAGTAATAAATATTAAATATAGAAAGTGCAGAAATGTGGGATAAAAATCAAGTTGGAGAGAATGTTTAGAAGCAAAACCTTCTTTGGTCAGCATTCAGTGTCCAATGGCAGAAAATGTTCTAGATAGTTCAAGCAAATTTGAATGCAATATAAAGTACTCGCAGAAACCTTGTATAGCCTGGAAGATCAGGCTCAAGGTTTAGTTTCTAGGAACAACTTTCAAAGCAATATCATGGGAGTTTCTGATGGAAGAGCAAGTACCTTTGTTACCATTCAGAATCTAGAGAATGATCCAGAAAGTAGACAGTTTGAAATCCCCCATCAGACATCTTGTCTCTGGAACTACTCCACCTCTGTTACAATAAACCTGCCACAAAAACCTGACTCCTGCCCCATATCTCAGCCCCACATGAGCTCCTAGGCCATCTGCTTCTTCATAAAACCCCTAATCTCATGACTGTGCTGCTACAGAAGGAACAGAAGCAACAGAAGTACAGGAGTAATTTTCCAGTTCTGAAATCTCATGTATGTGTTTCTGATTGGTGAATCCTAACCTACAACTGGAACTCCAGCTGCAAGAGAATCTGGAAAAAAATGCTCTAGACTTGCCGTACTGAAAGGCACACTAAAAACATAAGTTAGTTTCGACCTCTGGAGTTTCCTGAGTAAAATCTGAAATTGACCCCTGAACACAGAGGGTGAGAAGAAACTGAAGAAGAAGACAAGTTATTCCAGACTGGCAGGTGGGAATTTTAATAAGAAAGAGAACTTATATACAAGACTTGTCTTGCCAACTGTAAGACGAATAGATCTCCACACCCACCCACCAGAATCTTAAAAGTTTATATAGAGTCCTTAATGGGGTTCAGTCATGTATCTATATCACCTAGTCTCAATAACATGTTGCTTTCTCAAGTCTATATCCTTGAAAAAGGTTCCCACTGTGGAAACAATAGGCAGAGTGTACCTTTCAAGGACAGGGGAAGAAATAAGGGGCCTCCTGTTGCCCAGGTTGTGCTCAGGGGTCAAGCAAGGTCACATCCTCTTAATTTCCTCTTCCAATAAACTATTGGAATGGACACAAAGAGAAGCAATCCATTGGAACTGCCACAGTGCCAGTCCAGACAGAGATAATAGCAAGAACAAGACATGAAGGCATAAAATTACATCTCAGGTTCAGTAATAGACAGTTCTTGTGTGACTTGCACATAGAGTGGAGATTGGGGATTGTGGGAAAGTCACAATTAGCACATTGGATCTGATTATGGAAGCAACTTTCAGACCTACTAAGGACTTTAGATTTTATCTTAGTAAGCTCGTAATTACCATTTTATCTAGTAGGTCCTTCCTTTAGAAACTTAGACGCAACCTGCATAAGTTTTGCCACCACTAAATTCTATTATTTACTTGGTATTTTTTCCCCAGAGTGATATTAAATAGATTCAGTGTTTTTACTTAGCTCCATTCTCAGTGCTGTCTGTGAAATCACAAATTTGATGTACTAGCTATATTGTTTTTTCCTAATACAAATTGCAATAAGCGTAAAACTTATATTAATTTATTTATATTTTTTAAAATTTATTTATTTTAATTGGAGGCTAATTACTTTACAATATTGTAGTGATTTTTGCCATACATTGATATGAATCAGCCATGGGTTTACATGTGTTCCCCATCCTGAACCCTCCTCCCACATCCCTCCCCATCCCATCCCTCTGGGTCATTCCAGTGCACCAGCCCTGAGCACCCTGTCTCATGCATCAAACCTGGACTGGCAATCTGTTTCATATATGATAATATACTTGTATCAATGCTCTTCTCTCAGATCATCCCACCCTCACCTTCTCCCATAGAGTCCAAAAGACTGTTCTATACATCTGTGTCTCTTTTGCTATCTTGCATATAGGGTTATCATTACCATCTTTCTACATTCCATATATATGCATTAGTATACTGTATTGGTGTTTTTCTTTTTGGCTTACTTCACCCTCTATAATAGGCTCTAGTTTCATCCGCCTCGTTAGAACTGATTCAAATGTATTCTTTTTAATGGCTGAGTAATATTCCATTGTGTATATGTACCACAGCTTTCTTATCCATTCATCTCCTGATGGACATCTAGGTTGCTTCCATGTCCTGGATATTATAAACAGTGCTGCAGTGAACATTGCGGTACACGTGTCTCTTTCAATTCTGGTTTCCTCTGTATGTATGCCCAGCAGTGGGATTGCTGGGTCATAAGGCAGTTCTATTTCCAATTTTTTAAGGAATCTCCACACTGTTTTCCGTAGTGGCTGTACTAGTTTACATTCCTACCAACAATATAAGAGGGTTCTCTGTTGTCCACACCCTCTCCAGCATTTATTGTTTGCAGATTTTTGGATAGCAGCCATTCTGACCAGCATGAGATGGTACCTCATTGTGGTTTTGATTTGCATTTCTCTGATAATAAGTGATGCTGAGCATCTTTTCATGTGTTTGTTAGCCATCTGTATGTCTTCTTTGGAGAAATGTCTGTTTAGTTCTTTGGCCCATTTTTTTTGATTGGGTTGTTTATTTTTCTGGAATTGAGTTGTAGGAGTTACTTGTATAGTTTTGAGATTAATTCTTTCTCAGTTGCTTCGTTTGCTATTATTTTCTCCAATCCTGAAGGCTGTCTTTTCACTTTGCTTATAGTTTACTTCATTGTGCAAAAGCTTTTAAGTTTTAAAATAATAGAAACAATAAAGTGCACATCACATAAAACATCTTAGGCACCACTAAAATTTAAGAGTACCATTATTTGGGAAATACAGCTATAAGCAATGAGAAACACTGAGATTTTTATAAACATGGACATAGAAAAATCAGGTATGTATTTTAAAAAGATACTGACAATGAACAGGATGGATCAGAGGCAAGTTTAAAGCCATGAGTCCATGTAAAAGTGGAATATTATTTGATCAGTGTCAAGTCTATAGGAATGAAAAGGAAAAATCAGTTAAAGAGATTTCAGAACTGGAATGCAAGGGATTTGATAACTGACAGATTTAGGAATTCAGAATGGCAGAAGAGTTGACACTGACTGTAGAGTTAGGTAACAGTTGACTGTTGGATGGTGGTCCACTAAACAGATCTAGTGAACAACAAGACTTGACTTTAGAATATGTATCTGAGAAGTCCATTGTACTTTCTGAGTTTTCAGGTGTTTTGGGGATTCAACTAGAAATAAATGCCTTGATTGCTATCAGTGTGTGTCTAGAGTTCAGGGAAAATCTCTTAGAGTTTAAGTTTGTGGAGTCACTGGCCTATATGCATTTAGTTAGTTGGAGTCATGAAAGTAGACCTACACTTTCAAGGAAGGGTTAGAATTGTGGAGTTTAAAAGTAGAGTAGAAGAAGAAGAAGAACCAGCAAGAGAGACTGAAGAGCACCTTGGAGAGTGGTCAAGGAAGCCACTGAAGAAGGAAGTTTCAATAAGAAGAAACCACTGACAAAGTCAAATGTCCAGACAATGAGACTGCAGGTAGACCACTGGATTTGGTCATTTGGATATTGCTGTCCTGCAATTGAGTCATTTGCATACAGTTGTCAGAACAGAAGTCATATTTTACTGAGCTGAAAAAGCAATTGGGTCAAAATTACTTGGAGATGGGAGCTTTACAGCAGGAATTCTCAACTAGAGATGATTTTCCCTTCAGCAGACCTTTGGCAATATCTGGAGACATTTTTGATTGTTACCACTAGGGAAGTGCTACTGTCATCTAGCTGGTAAGGTGGAAGTTAAGGATGCTAAACACCCTACAGTGCGCAGGACAGATCACACAGCAAAAATTCTCTGGCCAAAATGTACGAGTTCCCAGATGGAGACATTCTGCTTTAGATAAAGACTTCAAAGTCTGGTTGTAAAGAGAAGAGAAAAGGATGGTGGCTTGTTTTAGTGGAAAAATCCAATGTTTTCTTAGAAGATTTCAACTTAAGAGAAAAGGGAAGAAGAAAATGAGGGAGAGAAAGTGAAGAACAGTTGGCCAAGTAATGTTTGATGGAGTTAAGAGAGAATATATTCCAATGCACAACTGAAGTGTAGAATTTGAATAGCAGAAAGGATTGCCACCACTCCCTTTGCCCTTCTAAGACAGGAAGGAAGGCAAATGACAGGCAGAAATATAGACACAGATAAGGGACGTATGAGGGAGTATTACAGCAGTTTATGGCTAGGAAGTAGAAAGCTAAATTATCATGAGGAATGGAGAGGAGCACAGGAAAAGATAAATTGAACAGAACTGAAGAAGGATAGTAAAATTTGGAGAAATAAAAGACAAGGACTGCATTAGAGCAAAAAACAGATATGTGAGTAATTCTTAAGCAGCATTAAAGAACAGGTTGAGTTTTGAAATTGCAAATTTGTAAGGGAACCAACTTAGAAGGTAATGTGATTTTCTCAAACAACATTCAGCAACCCAAGAACAGTGTCAGGAAAAACAGATGTTTGGGGGTTTTCAGTATCTGAGACTTCCCAGAAAGGTGCATTCACTAAAGGAAAATTCTGATTAGCTTAAATATGTTTTGTTGCCTAAAAATGTATAAGCACAAACCATTTTTTGTGCTTAAGTATGTGTTTGTGCTTAAATGTTTTTGGAATAATTGTCCCTGCCGCAAATCATGTCTTAAATTAATTCTGCCGTGCTTAGTTGCTCAGTTATGTCCAACTCTTTGTGACCTCATGGACTGCAGCCCACCAGGCTCCTCTGTCCATAGGGATTCTCCAGGGAAGAATACTTGAGTGGATTGCTGTGCCCTTCTCTGGGGGATATTCCCAACACAGAGTTCAAACCCAGGTCTCCAGCGTTACAGGTGGATTCTTTACAATCTGAGCAACCAGAGAAGCCCTAAATGTAATTATACATTGTCAAATATTTAGGTTCTTAAATAATTGTCAATTAAGTTAAAATAATCCACTGGGGTCAGGAATAATATCCTCCGCTAATTATACTTCAATAGTTTTAATCCCTTTTTCTTTTTCTGTCTGTATCCATGCTACATAAATCAGAGATAATTGCATGATGAAGCTGATAATCTAAATTTAGAGTTGAAATATCCCTTTACTGAATGCTCTTCTTTGGTTTTGCATTTACTATATTACATTTACAGTTTTGCACAATCAGAGCCTCAGATTCTTTCTCTAAATCTTCTTTCTTCAATGTGTCTTTATTTCTGTATGGCTAATTTGCTCATTTCATTTCCAGTGCTTCATTTGTTCTTTGTCCGCAGTCTGTAGGCTCTTTTGGGTCTGAGTTTTGCATTGCATGACCTATTGATGTATAGCTCATTTTGTGGTGAGTGTTACATCCTTAAGACATTTGTGAAAACAGCCAACAAACCCTCAGTTGTAATTAGGTCAAATATTTCTAGAAAATTTCTTTTGTTGACTGATTCTATGGATTCATCATAGCCTTTTATTGCTTTTTTTTTTTTTTTTTTCCGGGCACACAGATAATTACTTCTATTACCATCCTCAAATAATAATGTTTTTCTTCTCTAGTCTTTGTCTGGAGCTGCCCATTAGCTCACTGACACCAGAGTTTCTAAAATGTTATCTTTGTTCATAATTTATCTCTCCCAGAAATTTCAGCTGAGTTGCAGGCATCTGGTTTTCAGCTCAGGTCAGCTGTTTTCTAATCCAGATCTCTTATCTTTTCAGTTAAGCATATTGAAAGTTTAGATGAATTCTAGATTGTGTGGAGAGGAGCCGGTTTGGTGGTAGAAGTCCATAAACTGATTGGGAGACCATATTCTTTTTAAGTGCTGATTTAATTCCTAATGATCTGCTCCTCTTTAGTTTTCTTAAACTATGATTAGATACTAGCTAGTTTTATTTGAGGGAGAAGGCAATGGCAACCCACTCCAGTACTCTTGCCTGGAAAATCCCATGGATGGACGAGCCTGGTAGGCTGCAGTCCATGGGGTTGCTAAGAGTCGGTCACGACTGAGCAACTTCACTTTCACTTTTCACTTTCATGCATTGGAGAAGGAAATGGCAACCCACTCCAGTATTCTTGCCTGGAGAATCCCAGGGATGGGGGAGCCTGGTGGGCTGCCATCTATGGGGTCGCACAGAGTCAGATATGACTGAAGCAACTTAGCAGCAGCAGCAGCAGCAGCAGTTTTATTTGAATGATTATTCACTGCATTACTGTAGACCAAAGCTCAGCAAACATACCCTTTGAGTTTTCTTAAATCAGGGAAAAAAAGCTCTTTCTACAAACTCAACCATAAAACAGGTATAGAACATTTCTAATTCTAAAGTACAATCAAATAAATCTCTTGGTCCACCTTGCCAGTGTAATCAATCAATTGTATTTGGCCATTCTGCAGATAGACTTCCTGTGATTAGGCTTACAAAATTGTTCAACAACGGCTGTATATACAAAGTAAAATTCTTATTTTTCAATGGACTTATCTAGAATTCTACTTATTCTTTAAAGATACAGAAACTTTGAAGTATAGTTCTTCTTAAAATGTCTCTTGGGATTTACCAGTTACAATGTACATTTGATTTTTTTTCCCACCCAACATATCCTCACTCATAGCCAGGGTAACAGTATCAGTGAATTCACATGGATATCTACCTTGCCCTATTCAGGCCATACTATTTTCAGGCCACTTAACTCCAGAATTTGGTCCTAATAGATTTAAGCTAATCCTCACATCCCTACAACTGGCTACAAGGTGTGACTGGAAGGAAAACTTAACCCAGTCAGGCCAATTACATGCAAAGAGATATTTTCTTGAGTCTTCAGGGAGAGATGTTTCTACTTTGTTCCATAGGCTATAATAAAAAGGAGACTTTCTTTCTGTTGTGCTAAATAAGTTAGTATAGTGGTTTGTATGGAGTAGATAATCTAGAGACAAATCACATGAATTTAAATCATAGCTACTCCACTTGTATGACCTTGGGGAACTTATTTAATCTTTCTGTCCCTTGGTATTCTCATGTGTAAAATGGTAATATCAATCTTTCCAATCTATAGAGTTGTTTTTTAGAGTTACATGAGCTAACCCTGAAGCATTGAAAACAGTGTCTGGCATTGTCTACATGAGCTACTCCTGAAACACTGAAAACAGTGCCTGGCATATAGTGAACACGATTAGAGAAAATTTAGTTCTAGGAAGTTTGCAACCATCGTAGTGCAGCCATTCTTAGGAATAGACACAGAGGGGAGATATAAAGTTGGGACTTCAGTGATAGAATTAACCTTTTTAAAACGGAACCCTGGTCTTTTAAGTTATATGAGTTGTAAATTATGGCTTTTTGATTAAGTCTGCTAGAGTTATCTTTCTGTTACTCAAACTGAAATATCCCTAATAAAAGAGTGAAGTGTCACCAGCTTTAATTTTACAAACACCATTAAGCATCTGTTGCCTATCTATATAGAGATAAATAAGGCACAGACACTACCTCACATTCAACACACATTTATTGAGTTCCTATTGTGTTTAAGGCAATAATAGTCATTGAGGGTATCTTTCAGAAACCTAAATAATTATAATGCAAGACAGAATGGTATAACTTCTTTGAGAAAGACATAAATAAGTCACATGAGAAATTCAGAGAAGTCATATATAGTTTGGACTATTCAGTAAGTCTTCTTGAGGCAATACCATTTCTAAGACTCATAAATTAGAATTCATCCTCAATGTTGTTTATATCTTCCTTTATTCAGGAACTATTCATTGAGTACCTACTCTGTGCCAGAGCTTGTGCTGAAAGCTAGACGTAAAACACTGAACAAAATTGGACACGATCCTTGCTCTCCTGGAGCATCATTGGGGTGAAAGTCAAAGAATCAAAGATGATTCACATCATGACAAAGAATCACATGATGACATTACAAATACAACTAAGATAAGTGTTATAAAGAAAGTTCACAGCCTGAATAGACATTTCTCCAAATAGGACATATAGATAGACAATGGGAACATGAGAAGATGTTCAACATTGCTAGTTATTGGAGAAATGCAAATCAAAGCTACAATGAGATATCACCTCACACCAGTCAGATGGCTATCATCAAAAAATTTACAAACAACAAATGCTGGAGAGGGTGTGGAGAGAAGGGAACTCTCCTACGCTGTTGGTAGGAGTATAAATTGGTACAGCTACTATGGAGAACAGTATGGAGATTCTTTAAAAAACTAAAAATAGAGCTACCATATGACCCTGCAATCATACTCCTGGGCATATATCCAGAGAAAAACATGATCCAAAAGGATACATGCACCCCAGTGTTCATTTCAGCACTGTTTACAATAGCCAAAACATAGAAGTAACCTAAATGTCCATCAGCAGAGGAATGGATAAAGAATATGTGGTATATATATACAATGGACTATTACTCATCCCTGAAAAAGAATGAAATAATGTCATTTGCAGCAACATGAATGGACCTAAAGAGTGTTATATTGAGAGAACTAAGTCAGACAGAGAAGGAGAAACATCGTATGACACCCCTTATATGGGGAATCTAAAGAGAAATGATACAAATGAATTTACTTACAAAATAGAAAGAGACCCACAGACTTAGAAGACAAACTTATGGTTGCCAGAGGGAAAAGATAGGGAGTCTGGGAAGGGCATGTGCACACTGCTATTTTCAAAATGGATACCCAACAAGGACCTATTATATTGCATATGGAATTCTACTCAATTTATATGCCAAACTGGATGGGAGTGGGGTTTGGGGGAGAATGGATACATGTATATGTATGGCTAAATGCCTTTGCTGTCCACCTGAAACTATCACAAATTGTTAATTGGCTATACCCCAATACAAAATAAAAAGTTTAAGGTTTGAATAAAAAAAGAATCCACAGAACTTGGAGTATGAGACAATATATCAGTGTTTAAGTATCAATACCTTCAGGAAAATTATTTCAGTCGGTCTTTTTACAGTAAGGTGGTAAAGCCATCTAGCCAGAATAAGGTCTTTTATTGCAGCATAAGAAAAATCAAGCTGTGGGGGGGGGGGTGGGGGGTGGGGAAGGGAGGAGCAAACATCTGTAATACATTTTCAGTACAAAATTAATGTCACTTCCAGTCATGTTGGCCAAATTCCTTGCCTTTCCTTGACAGACTGACAAAGAATGAAAGTCAACCCAATTTATGCCTATTGAAGGTAACTTGTAGCTTAACTGGACTCTTTGGTTGAAGTGTTGACATGTGGCAATTTTGTAGAAACAAATGATCATTAGAGAGGGCATGATAGTCAACACAAATAGGATGCAATTAGCATGTGTCACCACTGGCTTCTGGTAGAAACATCTTAATAGATGACACGTAATAAAGGTCAGCATATTGAGACCAGCTCAGTTAATTAGTTCCTTGTTGTTTCTGAGGAAGAAAGTAAAGTATTTTAATCTTGTTTTTCCTCTTCTTTCAACAACTACCCCTTGGGAAGAGTCAGGGTCACTTGTGTCCTCTTTGTCTTCTCACTCCAGTAAGGAAAGCTCTAATATTTGTCCTTATAGTTTTACCTCCTTCTTAGTAAAATAGATTTTGTTTTTACTGCATTTTTCATGCTCAAGGTATCCCAAAGCAATTTACAATAATGAGTTTCAAGTCTGGATTGATGGTAGCTCTGTAGGCAATCATGTTAGCCATTACATATTCAAGGCTAGCTTACACCCAGCCCTGAAATTAAAATCTACCTCTTCACGAGAAGCGATGTCTCCTGAGAGACTTAGATAATTCTCCTCTTTCTCCCTCCCTCTTTTTCTCTGTCTCTTTTCTTCTCCCCCTCATACCCACTTGCCCAGCCCAGAACACCTGCACTGGCAATTATCAGATGGAGGTAAAAGGATATGATGTGTATTACCTTCATAGAGACATTTGATGATTAAAGAAATTAATTTGGGAAATGATTGGAGCATCATGGATGAAAGTCAATACAGAGAACCAGGTGAATGGAGCTTATTGAGTCTGAACATTAGTGCTGCCAACAGGGCTAAACTTGCCTTTAAGAGGCCTACAAATTCAGGGTCACTTCTCTTGAACACTCTCTGCTTCAGTTAGTAACCACTCGTAACTGCTCCAAGAGAACTCTCCAAATCCCCTATCATAGCCTTTTACAACTTTAATTTTGTTTACTTATTTACCTGTCTATACCTCTCAGCAGCCTATGAACTCTGTAAGAGCATCAGCCTTATGTAACTTGTTCATTGTTGACCTCACAATGTTTACTACATTCCCTGACTGATATAAGTTGCTCATTAAGTTTTAGAAATAAGAATAAAGAAAATGTGGAAGGGAGACTAAGGGAGCAAAAAGTGGAAGATAATGAAAGAGACGACATAAATAGAGGAGGGAAAAGGGGACAGTTTTATGCACAAACTGGAATATGACCTGATTATTCTGATTCACAGTAGCCAGTCTAGAATATTCAACTTATAAAGGACAATTAAATGTATTTTCCTAATGCAGGAATGTCTTCTATCACAACTCTCATGAAAAGTCTTTCAGCCTTTGCTTAAACCCCACAATTTACCCAAAATGGCCTTAGATATTTTTGAAAAATCTTAATTATTAGAATATTTTTCTTCAAAATTGCACAGTTTCACTTCTGCAGCTTTTTATGTATTTGTCTCAGTTTGTATCTTTAGCATCTAACAAAGTAATTCAGCTCCTTTTTATGCACAAGAGCACCCAGATAATTGAAGGGTCTTCCTTTAAAGAATCCTAGATCTATCCTGGTCACTGTTCTAGTCATTGTCTTTGGGGCATTTTCTGGTTTTTCCTGAGTATAGCACCTGTCATTGCCAAGAATATAGTAGATGTACCCTCACCCTACAGAACATATGGTACTTTTCTCTAACTGAGAAAGAATTTTTGCTTATATTTATGTAACTCTCTTCTTTGATTTTTTCTGAGCTTCTAGTTCTCTAAAACTGCAGATACTTTTTACTTTATGTTTTGTGAAGCCATAAATTCTATGATTTTTATTTTCAAAAGAGGGTGTTTTTGTTTCTTTTTTTTCTGTATTAAAAAAAAAACTGGAATTTTTTGATAATTCTCTTAGTGTCTGAGCTTATCATTTGAGATTATTGATTTTTTAATCTTGATTTGATCTCTCATTCATTCAACTCCAATTAATTTTAGAACATGACAGGATATAATAAGCAAACTGCTAGGCTCTGTGGTAGGCTTTGAAGACACAAAGTTAAATAAGATAAAATATCTGCCACAAGAAAAATTATAGACCACTACACAAAACAATAAAATCAATGACTTATAGGCCATAATGAATGCAAGGCATTGAGAAAATATAATCACCTAAGTCAGCTATTGTTGGGAAGACAGTAGGCTTCCTGGAGGAGATGACAGTTGAGATGAATTTTGAAAGATGAATATGAGTTAGCTAGATGAGAAAGAAAGAATAAGGGGATTTTAGGCCGAATAAAAATCTTAGACAACAGTTTGGAAGCATGAAAGCAAATGATGTATTCCCTCATCTACTCTGTTAGTCTTTGTCTCTATGACAAATTTGAAGAACATATTCTAGGTCACCATCCACATTGTTAATGAAATATTTGCTGTATACCTGGACTAGCTCTTGTATGCATTGGTAAGAAAATAATCCATGTGCAACAAATTGACATTCAAACACTTATAAACTATATTTACAGAGCTTACCATCACTAGGTCCCAGAGTCTCTAAATCAATATTAAAAGTTTTAGCCCAACAGAAAATATAAGATGTTTTTATTCTCCTAATATCCATGAAGCTGGTAAAAAATAAATAAGTAAAGGGGAAAAAAAAAGAGTAGATCATAGTTGTACAGTCAGTCTTTACCTTCCTGACACTGGGTCATCCATCTTCTAGTAGTAGGTGAGAGAACTGCCACCAGCTGGAGCTTGTCACGTACAGATCACTAATTCTAGAACTCAAGGTGATATCAGATTGTCTGCCCCATTTTAATGGGCAAAGCAATGACTTTCACAGAGTTGTAACCTTTTCACTTAGAGTAACACCAGCTCTGATGAAAGCAAACGATAACAAAAGAAAATTTCAATGTCTTAACATAATGAAAATTTATCACTCAAAAGTCTAATAACAGTTCTGAGTCAATGGGCAATTTTTTACCTAATGATTCATAGACCCAGGTCCCATCCATGGTTCCACTCATCTTAATAATGTGGCTTCTAAGGTCATTCTAATTTACAGCAAATGGTGGAAGGAGAAAGAAGACATAGGAAAGAACATGCTCTTCTTAACCCCTTTGTCTTAGACGCGAAACATGTTACTTCTGCTTACAGCTCATTGGATAAAATCAGTCATGTTACCTTGCCATTGACCTCTTACCAATCGGCTGTTTCTGTATTCTTTGGAAGGGACAGCTCAAGGTTTAATGTCTTACTTCAGCCCTAAGTTTTGCTAGTTATTTTTATATATTTTAAACACACTAATAACCAATTAAAACACTTTAAATATTTAAAAACCATCAACTGAGGAGTGTATGAGTCATCTACCCAGCACCTAGCAATTATTTCATTACCTCAAAGGAACCTCTGTTATAATTATTAACCTATTACCATTAATTAGTCAGTTCTCACCAATACACAATTTAAAGCATTACTTCAAAATAATTTGTTAATAATTATTAAGCTCGTGAAAATGATTTCCTGAAAATTTAATCAACCCAGAGGCATTTGTTAGTGTATGAAACAAATCATTTAAAAAACAAAAACCAGGGTTATTCTAATATTTCCCTGAGGTATAGCAACATACACAAAGCTTTCTTCCAAAATTATAGTAAAAATATTTGGCAAAATTATCTAGCAAGCTATGCATACATTAACTATATTATCATCCAATGGGTAATTTTCCATATTGTTCTAAAGACAAGGATATTCACTTTGGCAAATATTTTCCTGAAGGGAAGCAACTGTTATGTATACATTATCTTGATCTACTTTACTCCTGATCCTATTTTAATGTAAGCAAAAACTGCATGTTATGCTTTTGTGATTTACTGAGTAGGGTTTTACCTATTCTTTCTCCTAGTGAGAATCAAATTTATTCTAAAGTACCCAAGAATTATTTATTGCATTTCAAAAATGATTCTAGAAAGTAAGAGGCTATACTAGTCTGACAGATCCTAGAATCCATCAACCACAGTTCAAGATCATTGGGCATCCCGTGAAGCTGTCTTTTAGAGGCTCAATAAATTGGGACAGCCATGGCTTTCAGATTTCTCATTCTCAGAGTTATTAAGGCATGGTGAGAGAAAGAAAGCATTAGAGAAGAGAAGAAAAAGGATATCATCTATGTATCCTAGGGGTGAGGATATAGTCAACATAATTCCTTGGGTTGTTGTCTACCTAGTGGCATACTCGAAGGGTCTATCCTTTGAGGGGAAAATAGCTTTGTTCACATTTTATCGATCATCAGAAGAAATGCTTAGTTATCTATGTGCAAAGCCATATTATGAAAAGATGCACTGAGTCCTTTTTCTTCTGGGAAACTACCAGGAGAACTAGTCAGTTAAGAATGGAATAGACAGTGTTTCTATGATAGTAACAAAATGGAAAAGGAAACAAATATATATATAGTTTCTATTCATTGGGCTCATTTTAAGATTCTAGAAGTGTAGGGCTAATGTTGGGAAAATTAAAAACTTGGAAAAAGTTGTCTTCTTTTAGCTTCTTTACATTGATCCCTGCTCTTAATCTAGAGTTCTTCTATAGTACTTGAAGTTTGGGTTCTTGAAATATTTAATCTAGACTTTTTCTATCATGAATATTTCTTTAAAAAGTCATGGAAGCAGAAAACTTTGGTTTGGGTCCCTGTGACTCATTGATTTTTAGTGAGACATACCGCTTGATTATTAACTTTACTGAACCTTAGATGTCTTGGGCTTCTCTGGTGGTTCAGATGATAAAGAATCCACTTGCAGTGCAGAAGACCTGAGTTTGATCCCTGGGCTGGGAAGATCCCCTGGAGAAGGGAATGGGCACCTACTCCGGTATTCTTGCCAGAATAATCCCATGGACAGAGGAGCCTGTCAGGCTCCATGGTGTCGCAAAGAGCTGGACATGACTGAGCAACTAATACTTTCACTTTCTTTTACTTAAATGTCTCAGCTGCTCAATAGAGATGATAATATCAATCTACCTCACAGGGCTTGTATAAAACTAAAGATAAGCTAGTAGAGAATACATAACTGTGTTGCCCTTGGGAATATCTCCAGAATAGGGATATCTTACTTTTTCCATGTAATCTTCAAGTAAGCAAAGAGCCTTCCCTGTGTACAGATACAGTTATGGTAATCACTGTGGTTAATACCTAATTTCTGTAGAAACAATCCTTCTTTTTTTTTATGTTCATTGTTATTGCTACTGATCCTCCAAAATCAGAAGCAAATTAGATCAATGATCAGAGCTTGGAGCTTGGTCATAAAGGACACAGTGTGTGGTGCTGGAAGCTGTCATTTCTGAATTGATGCATCATTATCAGTGCTGGGGAAGAAAAACGTCACACGACATCTACTGACACTGATTAAAGCTGATTTTCACCTGAAATGCTCTCTCACATATATTGCACAGTAATGAGTCATGCCCAATGTCAGCCTTTCCTTTCTGACAGTCTAAATACACATCCCTGGATAGGCTCCAGCCGGGCTGATGTCTGATATATAATAAGCAGTGCCATTCTAAATTGCCAATGAATATAAAAGTAAATGTATGCAGAGCCATATGGAACATGTGATTGTACTGGATGCTACAGTACATTGTTGAGCATTACCTAGCAGTGGGAAATGTGTACAGTAAAGGATGGATGACGTAATTCTCAGTGTGATGGCAGCTTGAGCAGAAAAGGCAACTTTTGAAATAATGATCATGTAAAAAATGTCCACATGCACTTCCATAATAGCACCCTGTCCATTCCTCTCATCTGGAACTTATACAGGATGAGAAGAGGGTCTCAAGGTGGCTGCTCTTTTGAGTCAGGTCTCCTGATATCTAGGCAGTTCCTTCTGTGGGATAAACACTGGCAAAGTGGTTCCTGCCCCCAAGAATCCTGTTCTACAGAAGAGAAGACACACTTAAAACACGTTGTTAGGATAGGATACAGAAAGCATTTTACCAGAAAAATAGACATGATGCCTTGGAAGTGGAGAGGAGAAAATAACAGAGGGTTTTCATGAGGTAGTACAAGACAAGGAGAGAGAGATTTACAGAGGAAACAATGGTCAAAGCCTTTGAACGTGGAATATTTCAATAGAGACGCTAGGAAAAGGAGGATTTGTGGCAGAGAGCACACCAGATGTAGAGGTAAGGTGGGGTGAAGTCTGGCCTCTTTGCATGGCAGCCAGCAGTTGGATGACTGAATGTGGAGAGCATGTGTGGAAGGAGTGAGAACTGAGCCTGGACAGGAGCCAGGTCATGAACAACAACATTTTAAGAGCTAAAGATAATATATAGTAAATTTAACAGAATTTTGAGGTATTTCCAAAAATTATCAAGCACACAAAAATGCTGGTTAGCCCACAAAAATGTACCTTGGCTAAAATCACATTACCCACTGAGACTTTTTTGCCTTTCTAAGTGGTTGCATGTGTTGCTGGAGCCTCATAGTTCTCAGGGACCCAAAGATATACCTTTGGCAGGGATAGTCCTACTTTTCCTGGCACAGAAACCCATTAAGTGAATGACTCAATAGAATTTCATCAAAGAAAAGTAAGAAGATATCCATCAATCAGGAGGTTGGTTAAATGTGTCAGGCACATTTAAATATGTGACACTAGTGGCCAGTTAAAATGAATGAAGTACTTTTTTACACACTAACTTAGAAAGATGATCAAAACATGCTGTTGAGTTAAAAACTAGATTAAAATCCAATATATACATGTCCATTATTTTATTTGATGACAGGTAAGAGAGAGAACTTTGGTTGTCATGAGTAGACATTTTAAAGCTATTAATGGACAAGGAGTTGGGTTGTAGGTGGAGAAGTTGCCTTGTCTCAGTTCGGCTAGGAACAGAATTTTGGAACAGCTGTGCCAGTCACTTCACTAGCACAATCAAGATCTTCTTGACTGAAGTATGATTATCTTAGCAGCACTGATGTGCAGTGGTGTGTGTATGTGAATGAGTGAAAGAGACTTCTTTTGAGTTAGACTGTCTCCCAGAGGAAGATCCATATTACTAGATTCTATTAAAGAGATATGAAATTTAGAGTTTGAAAATTTACCAGCAAATTAGAGTGGATGTGGACTTTTCAAAAGGAATAATTTACACAAAGAATGGTAAGATGTGCACCAAAATATTATCATGACTTTTTCCAAAGGGTATACTTGAGTAAGATGGAAATCTCACTTTTGAGTTGATATATTTTTGTTTTGCTTATTTGTTTTACAATGAGCTTATATTATTTTACAATTTTCTAACCTTCCCCCAAGACAAAGTAGAACAATTAGTATAGAAGGATGAAGCAGGAAAGACAGAGGTGAGATATTCACCAAAAAAAAAAAAAAAAAACCTGCTTGGAATTCTTTTGACAATAAGACCACAACCAACCATTCAACAAATTGCTTAGCTAATTATTTTTTTAATTAACTTGATTTAATAATTAGCTAAATTGATCCAACTAACTGTTTTGGATCCTGAGAAATAAAGTCCATGTTACTTTTCTCTCCACAGATTTATTTTTTTTAAACCCACGTAGATTTCTCTTAGTCATTTTTCCTGTAATGGATCTTCACTGAGAGAAGACAAAGGCTGCTCAGTTTTCAAATTTACATTGCAAAAAGTATTAAAAATAAGAGAACTGAGGTGAGGATGGAATATAGATTCTGATGCATTGTGAATTACAGTGCTAAAGGTAGAATGGGGGAGATTTCCTGAGAGTTCACCATGAATTAAATTGCTTTATAAATATTTTCCAAGTTAAATCTTCTAGCAAAGTTTGAGGTATATACTTCAGTTACTATTTTAAACGTAAAGAGGGATTGAGAAGTGAATTAAGATGACACCTAGTGAGTGACAGGGGTTTTCAGATTTTAAAATAGGTCTGTCTAGACAGACACACATAGGCACACAGTTTCATGGGTATAAAAACAGTTCTAAAAAGATTCATAGTAACTTTCAGCTTTGGAAGGAGAAGCATACCCTTGTAAATAAACAAGCTGAAAAGAACGTGTCCAATCCTATTTGTCACTCAAGTCTGCCCTTCCTTCACTATTTAGCCTCTTAGGTGCAACACAAAATGATGTTTTGAACTGTTTTAGAATGAACCACTATGTTCAGATATTAATATTTGGGGCATAGATTTTCATGACAGTCCTCTCTCCCTCCCAGAGGCCTCTCAGTCATCTTCGGGCTGCATCCTTTGGGACCCACATTAGATGACCCTAACTCTTTGCTTCCCTGATTCTCTTGTTTCTTTTGTTGTCCTTGAATAGTTTGCAGCCAATGTGAATTTGAAATGGTTTGGTTCACTGCAGAGATTAAAGAATAATTTTGTTTACTCTTAATTCAAATGAACCCTGGAGCCTAGTTAGTTATCTCAGGCCCAGGGCCTTGCTCCAGGAAAGAAATAGGAGATTGTTTGCAGCCTCTGAAAACGATAGAGCACTGATCTTGTGCCCTCCCCACTCTTCGGATTCTCTTCCTTACTTCTAACCGTCAGTAATGGAGGCAGGCTCAGTGTTTAAAACCGTTCAATTAGAGTGAAGACATTTCTTGGGAGGAAAGGATTTGAATTTAAATGAACAGTAAAGAGGCCAGAAACCCCTCAGTTCAGTTCAGTCGCTCAGTCGTGTCTGACTCTTTGTGACTCCATGAATTGCAGCACGCCAGGCCTCCCTGTCCATCACCAACTCCCGGAATTCACTCAAACTCACGTCCATCGAGTCGGTGATGCCATCCAGCCATCTCATCCTCTGTTGTCCCCTTTTCCTCCTGCCCCCAATCCCTCCCAGCATCAGAGTCCTTTCCAATGAGTCAACACTTCACATGAGGTGGCCAAAGTACTGGAGTTTCAGCTTTAGCATCAGTCCTTCCAAAGAACACCCAGGACTGATCTCCTTTAGAAAGGACTGGTTGGATCTCCTTGAAGTCCAAGGGACTCTCAAGAGTCTTCTCCAACACCACAGTTCAAAAGCATCAATTCTTCAGTGCTTAGCTTTCTTCACAGTCCAACTCTTACATCCATACATGACCACAGGAAAAACCATAGCCTTGACTAGATGGACTTTTGTTGGCAAAGTAATGTCTCTGCTTTTGAATATGCTATCTAGGTTGGTCATAACTTTCCTTCCAAGGAGTAAGCGTCTTTTAATTTCATGGCTGCAGTCACCATCTGCAGTGATTTTGGAGCCCCCCAAAATTAAGTCTGACACTGTTTCCACTGTTTCCCCATCTATTTCCCATGAAGTGATGGGACCAGATGCTATGATCTTCGTTTTCTGAATGTTGAGCTTTAAGCCAACATTTTCACTCTCCTCTTTCACTTTCATCAAGAGGCTTTTGAGTTCCTCTTTACTTTCTGCCATAAGGGTGGTGTCATCTGCATATCTGAGGTTATTGATATTTCTCCCGGCAATCTTGATTTCAGCTTGTGCTTCTTCCAGTCCAGCGTTTCTCATGATGTACTCTGCATATAAGTTAAATAAGCAGGGTGACAATATACAGCCTTGAAGTACTCCTTTTCCTATTTGGAACCAGTCTGTTGTTCCATGTCCAGTTCTAACTGTTGCTTCCTGACCTGCATACAGGTTTCTCAAGAGGCAGGTCAGGTGGTCTGGTATTCCCATCTCTTTAAGAATTTTCCACAGTTTATTGTGATCCACACAGTCAAAGGCTTTGGCATAGTCAATAAAGCAGAAATAGATGTTTTTCTGGAACTCTCTTGCTTTTTCAATGATCCAGCGGATGTTGGCAATTTGATCTCTGGTTCCTCTGCCTTTTCTAAAACCAGCTTGAACATCTGAAAGTTCACAGTTCACGCATTGCTGAAGCCTGGCTTTGAGAATTTTGAGCATTACTTTACTAGCGTGTGAGATGAGTGCAATTGTGCGGTAGTTTGAGCCTTCTTTGGCATTGCTTTTCTTTGGGATTGGAATGAAAACTGACCTTTCCTAGTCCTGTGGCCACTGCTGAGTTTTCCAAACTTGCTGGCATATTGAGTGCAGCACTGTCACAGCATCATAGTTCAGGATTTGAAATAGCTCAACTGGAATTCCATCACCTCCACTAGCTTTGTTCATAGTGATGCTTCTAAGGCCCACTTGACTTCACATTCCAGGATGTCTGGCTCTAGATCAGTGATCACACCATCATGATTATCTTGGTCGTGAAGATCTTTTTTGTACAGTTCTTCTGTGTATTCTTGCCACCTCTTCTTAATATCTTCTGCTTCTGTTAGGTCCATACCATTTTTGTCCTTTATTGAGCCCATCTTTGCATGAAATGTTCCCTTGGTATCTCTAATTTTCTTGAAGAGATCTCTAATCTTTCCCATTCTGTTGTTTTCCTCTATTTCTTTGCCTTGATCACTGAGGAAGGCTTTCTTATCTCTCCTTGCTATTCTTTGGAACCCTGCATTAAGATGCTTATATCTTTCCTTTTCCCCTTTGCTTTTCTCTTCTCTTCTTTTCACAGCTATTTGTAAGGCCTCCCCAGACAGCCATTTTGCTTTTTTGCATTTCTTTTCCATGGGGATGGTCTTGATCCCTGTCTCCTGTACAATGTCACGAACCTCCATCCATAGTTCATCAGGCACTCTATCAGATCTAGTCCCTTAAAACTATTTGTCACTTCCACTGTATAATCAGAACCCTGGAAACAATAACTGTGGGCTGTACAGAGCAAGGTTTCAACAACGAATTGTGGAGCATTAAGACAGGAGACTAATACTAGAGATCAATGAGATTTCTAATTTCTTTGGCTTCTGAAGAATTAACCCCAAGCATGTCATGGGTTGAGGATGATGCTTAAAAAAGTATTTATGATCTCAGTACATAAGGCAAACTTTATATACAGTGAAATACCCTTGAAAATCCCTTTGGAGAATGCCAACTTTGAAACTCCTTTCTCATTTGCTACACTGAAGTTCCTTTTCCTTCTAGCTCTTAAGCATGAGCGGATATCATTTTTAGCGTTGGAGCAGACTGGAGTGTCTAGACTTGAGCATCAGATGAAGAAGAGGTGACTTTCATTTGGCATCTATTCTGTGTGAAAAACAAAATCACATAGTATCCTGGACTTACTCCTCACTCAGACAGGAGCATGATTTCACTCTGAAGGCAGATAGGAAATGAAACCCACTGAGGGAAGCTGTCTCTTTTGGGACATGGCTCATTGAGTGTAATGACTTGCAGAATGGCCCCTGAACAGAAACATATTCTGAGAAATTTAAAACATACACATACATAAAAAGTATAAGAAACCATCATCACCCAGCTAAAACAATCACCAGCAGCCTGCCCATGCTATTTAAGTTGGTATTCTCACATGTTTCTTTGGGCAAGTATAAGTAAGTAGTTTTTAAAAAGAATATAAATGTGTGAGTGGTGCAAAAAGTCAGCCTGCACTTTAATCATTGAAAAAAAAAACAAACAGCTGTGTTGTGATCATATCTGAATCTCCAACCTGTGGACCAGGCCATACCAATGTTAGTAACACCTATAAATTTTATACAAATGTATAATTTCTTGAAGCTGGGCATAGCCAGGAACCTAAGCTAAATTCCCTTGATGATAACAAAAAAGAAGCATATACAAAGGGATCTTCCAAAATAATCGTGTTTCAATAAAGAAGAAAATTGAAGGCTGATTTCCCCCCTCTTTCCTGACAATACTTACTTCATTCTCTGTTACTAAAAGGAGCACAAAGAACTTTATTTTCCCTCTATCATGTTGTAAGTCAAATTCACAGTATGGATTTGGAGCTAGGGTAGAGATGCCCACCCCTAGAGAAGGAAATAGCAAGCCACTCCAGTATTCTTGCCTGTAAAATCCCGTGGATAGAAGAGCATGATGGGATATAGTCCTTGGAGTCACAAAGAGTCAGGCATGCTGAGAAGATACCCACATCCTCATTTCAAGATTCAACTGGATAGTGTCTGAAAAAGATGAGTTATTTCCCTTTCTAAAGTTATCCTAGGCCTCTAATTAATCCAAAGCTACTGAGGGAAAACAGAGTCAAGTAGCTGCTGGTATATCCTATAGAAAATATTTCATAAAACACTAGCGGCCAAAGACTTTGAATTTGAGAATTATTTCAACATTCTAATGGGTTCTGTTCTGAATAGTCTGTGAGATTTTCTCTTGCTTTGTCAGGATGCATTTCTGCCCTTTAAAAATCAGATTCCATTCATCACCATGCTGTACTTTTATAATTTGATTCTGGAATTTTTCTAAAAAAATTTAAGTGAGTGTTTTTATAATCCTGAAGTTCTGTTTTGAATGGTTTTAACTGTATTCCTTAGGCAGGCTGAGACAGGGTAGAAATTCTTTACCAGGAGAAAAAGATTATCATTTCAAACTGATGACTTTCAGTGAGTAGAAAAAACATAACAACCGTTGTCAAAAGGAAATACACCAAGCAGTCATAGGCAATGCATATAGAAACGTAACTTCACCATTGCTCCACCTGTAACTTGGTGCTGAATGTCCAGACAGATTGATAATGCTGGACTGATAATGCATGGACAGCAAAGATATCCTAGCTCAGTCAGCCGTGTGTATTTTTCTATGTAAAAAATAAACAAAACTCTCCTTTATAACCAGATTCCCAAAACCTTAAACTTTTACTGAAATGGAGCAGAATCAGCCATCCAAGCTGTTGCATCAGAATGAGAGAATATTCTTCAGGTTTAGATAATGTAGATACCAAATGGGTAAGGTTTGAATGGAGAAATGCATATCATTATCAGGAAAACAAACAAAAAATACAGCATATGCAACCCCAATACATGTAAATTAATTGATTTGTAAATTTTAAATGTGTCCTGTATACCAATGAATTGTGTACTATCAAGAAAATTTGAAAGGCTATCATAATACATAATAAAAACATAAATTTAAATATCTTTCTTCCCCAAGGAGCATGTTGAGCAATCCCCTGGATGAATGTAGCTTGCTGTTCCCTGGTGTAAAGAATCCTTTTCTGCTCAAAAATAGCACTCTTTCTGGCTTTTTAGACAGTTCCGTCATAACTGTTATCATTGGGTTAAGTAACCATTAAAATCTATGGCTCAACAGAAATATCACTATTGAGATAAGTAGTAGTTTAAGCTACTATATTATCTTCATGAATTTGTTTTTCCAGCTAAAAACGTACCCTTCTGTACAAGGTAGATCTGTCACAGATATATGGATTTTAAATGGCTGTAACCAAAAGTCAGGTTTCGGGGACCTAGTTATTGTATCAGGAGACACTGAGCAGCTTCTGCCCTTGGTGCTCATATAAGAGGATGTAAGTGAAGGAGCATGAAAAGCCCACATGTTGAGGAGCATCAAAACATCTGTGTCTTGCCTGAGTTCAGTCCTTCCCTTTCAGTGCAGCTACCATGATGTCTCTGCATATTGTGGGCATCTCTTCTAGAAAATAGCCAATGTTGCTTCAAGAGCTCCTGACTCTTCACATCAAAGTCCTTTGTCTTCGCCTTCGTAAAATCCCCACAGCAGCTCCTAATGGCTTTATAGGCTGTCTTCTCTTCACGCTCTACTGCTGCTGCTGCTGCTGTTGCTGCTGCTAAGTCGCTTCAGTCGTGTCCGACTCTGTGTGACCCCATAGACGGCAGCCCACCAGGCTCTGCCATTCCTGGCTCTAGTAGAACCTAATTGACATGGAAAGATTAGAGAATCACATGCCCTCCCTCTCTTCAAAGAGATTGCTGCATTTTCAGTTCCCTTCTTTCAAAAGGAGTTTAAATGTTTGAGTCTGAAATATTATAATAGATGGTATAATTTTAGTTCAGTTCTTTTTCCCATCAGGTTAAAAATATCTTTCAAATAATTTTCCTCTATTGGATTTTCTTAGTCTCAGATTCTCTCAAACCCGAATGTGGAACATTTATTAGTTGATAGTGTCTCCTTACTATTAATCATACTCTTTGATATATATTAAATTTGACTTGATTTATTGAGAGATTGATACCAGTGACCTTAGAATGAATAAAATTATAATGATATTTAATAGTGAAGTCTGGTTATCATACTAGCTGCATATTAATAGCCTCATAGATTTGATGATGCATTTTGAGCTAAATCAGTACAAAATTTTCTTTTTGTTTTTTTCTGGATTCTTATCTAAAAACTCTATGCAAGTGCCTATGGCAAGCCAGTGAAACACATCACCAAAATATCTTGATTGGTGTCCCTTTTAGAGTAGAAGGAACAGGGAATAAGTTGTGAGGGCTCTGGGGACATTCCTAGGGAAACAAAGCCAATTTTTTGTTGTTGTTTTTTTGTTTCAACATTCTCTGTTTAATGACATTAAACATTATTTGGGCACTTAAAGGGTGCTGGGTACTCTGTGGGGAGCTGGGTACAGGGATATATAAGATAAACTTGCCCTGGAAGGGCTCACATTCTGACAAGATAGCTACTGGGTCTTAGAGGATGAGTCTACAATATCCATTCCACCCTCAAAAACCAATCATGAGGTTCAGAGTCCCCTTGCCATTGGTTAGTTCAGAAATAGGAGTATGATCTAGTCATGGCCAGTGAAGCATGAAGGAAACCATCGTGGGAAATTCTCCGACATATTTTCTTGCTTTATGTAGTAAACATCGAGAGAGACATTCCCTACATCGAGAGAGACATTCCCTTTATATTTCCCCTGGATGTTGTAGTATCTGCACATGATGGCTGGAATCACTTTCACAGGTCCTTTCTGAAGCTGCTGTATCTCTGCGCTTCTCATGCAGACTATTCATTTTCATTTCTTTTTAAACCAGGATTAATTTCCTGTTTCTTGTCTGATAAAAGCAGACACAAGGTCTTGAAAGTGATCCTCAATTAGCTGTCTACCACCACCTGGAAGAATCAAAGACTACAAAGAGAGAACAAGGGCAGGTAGATGCATGCTAGATAAGCTATAGGTTGTGTATGGATTCCCTTCGTTCAAGCAAGAGACACACCTAAATAGGGTCCTTTCCTATCCCTTCTGTACCAGGAGTTTTGTTGTTTTTTTCTTTTGTCTTTTTAAATGCATTTATTTTTTAATTGAAGGATAATTGCCTTACAGAATTTTGTTGTTTTCTGTCAAATCTCAACATGAATCAGCCATAGGTATACATATATCCCCTCCCTTTTGAACCTCCCTCCCATCTCCCTCCCCATCCTACCCCTCTAGGTTGATTCAGAGCCCCTGTTTGAGTCTCCTGAGCCATACAGCAAATTCCCGCTGGCCATCTATCTTTAATATGGTAATATAAGTTTCCGTGTTACTCTTTCTATACATCTCACCCTCTCCTCCCCTTGCGCAATGTCCATAAGTCTATTCTCTATGTTTCTCCATTGCTGCACTGTAAATAAATTCTTCAGTACCATTTTTCTAGATTCTATATATATGTATTAGAATACAGTATTTACCTTTCTCTTTCTGACTTACTTCACTCTGCATAATAGGTTCTAGGTTCATCCACCTCATTAGAACTGACTCAAATGCATTCCTTTTTATGGCTGAATAATATTCCATTGTGTATATGTACCACAACTTCTTTATCATTCATCTGTCATTTGGTACCAGGAGTTTTTATGCAGTTCCCTCAATGCCTTAGCAGGCTGGTAATACCAACAAACCATTCCAGTTGAATATTTTTAAAGTAGTAAAAGAAAATACATATATTTACATATATTATTTGAAATAGTTAGCAAAATATGTTTAAAAAACTAAATTTGTGATACATGTTACATCTGCTTCATTAATGTTTTACATAAAAGATCTATTGTAAAGTCTAATAGCTACTATATTTTCAAAGTAGTAAATGAATATATGTCATAAATTGAACATATTTCAAGCTATCTGCAAGTGTAGACTGATGTAAAAAAATAATCTACAGTTTCCGTTTATAACTTTATAACTGAAGAAAATATTTTAGTTATAATTATTCGTGAAATAATAATATCCTGGTTTTAATATCCAATTTTATAGGCCCTCTGAATTTTATCCATGGGTCACTTGCTTGGGAAACCCTGTTCTTGCTTTTTTAAAAAAATAATCTTCCTTGAAGACAACGTTTTTTGTTTTGCTAATTGAGCCTGCAGTTATAAATTAGAACCACAACTGTATATACTTGCATCAAATGTAAAGATTACTATCATCTCAATTCTTTTTATTTCAAACATTTATGAACATTTATGTTTAAAAAAATCTCCTGATTACTCTTTTTTTTAGCCTAAGTATGTTGTTGGTTGGGATTTCCTAGACAGATACTAAAAAAGATTTTTCTTTTTGTTATTCAGGGAGAAAAATTCCACTTTTTCAAAACTATTTTTTTTTCCTGTATTATCTAATAATTGAAGAGTTACATGCCTCTTGCTTGGAAATTAGCTCTTTGACTAGGTGTTATTACTAACCTTGACTAGGGTAAAATTAAGAAGATAGAATTGTTATCTGCTAGAATGCCCATTCTAACAATCATAATTCCTATTGCATTAGCCCAAATCTCAAATGTATTTTCCTAAAAATCACCTCTAGTTTCAATCTATACTTAACAATCCAGAAAGCAGTAGCACATATTTTGTGATTTCATAGGGATCTTTCACAAAACCCTTCACTGTTTAAAGAAGAAAAAAAAAAAGGAGATAGATATCCTCTGTCCTTCTTCCCAAACTTGCATTACTCAAGTATTTCATTTGGATCCTCTCTTTTGATGAATCCCAGTGAAATTTGCAAAACATTTAAACCTCATTTCGAGTAGAATTTTATATACACAAATAGTGGCTAGTTTTTATTGAGTAGTAGGCCAGCTAAATTAATGGAAATATGGAAGAGATTGTGAGTTATAAGGGGATAGGGGAAAAATGGTGGTAGAGGCATCAGGTAAATGCATCTTCACTATTACTATTTGATGCCAAGTGGTCTTTCCTGAAGGACTGTGATCTCTCTTCTCTGTAGTACTATATTAGAGGTTTTGAGCTCTGCATTCTTTCTGGCACTTCATATCAGACTTTTAAAATTTCTCTCTGTTTGATATGTGTGCAGTATATGTCTTGTGTTATTAATTTGTATTTCCCTAATTACTAATAAACTCGAGCTCCCTTTAATGTTTATTGACTATTTGGATTTTGGATAACAGATGTTAAGGAAACAGTTCATGTGAATACACACATGCCTATTCATGTATATATCCCTGTGTGTGTGTCTGTGTGTATATACACATGGACTACCTAACTGACCTTGAGTGATCTTGTTGATGCAACAGCTCTCTCAGAACCTACTCTTTATAAAAATAGATACATTTATAGCAATGCTGCTGCGAAATCACTTCATTCGTGTCCGACTCTGTGCGACCCCATAGACAGCAGCCCACCAGGCTCCCCCATCCCTGGGATTCTCCGGGCAAGAACACTGGAGTGGGTTGCCATTGCCTTCTCCAATGCATGAAAGTGAAAAGTGAAACTGAAGTCGCTCAGTCGTGTCCGACTCTTAGCGACCCCATGAACTGCAGCCTACCAGGCTCCTCTGTCCATGGGATTTTCCAGGCAAGAGTACTGGAGTGGGGTGCCATCACCTTCTCCATTTATAGCAATAAGTTTTATTTAAAATGAGCTGTCTGATGTTTCACTATTATCCATTGGTGTGACTAACTGAACTCTCATTGTTGGTAGAAGCTGTTAAGAAACTACCAGAAGGTAGTCTCCTTGGGGTTTCCATTTGATCAAATGTTCATCATTTACTGAAATGTTTAAGCCTCATTAATGGCTACTATTTCAACTTTCTAAAGAAATTGCCCTGATTCTTCACCTGGAGGTTATCAGGCTTCAATAATGAATGATGTGAAGAAAACTTTCAAGCATTAGCATTAGAGTCATCATTAGAGATAACATTATATCATTAAAAATTATTAAAACCAAAATGAAAATTAGGGTAACAGAGGAATAAAGAGGTAGTAAGCTGTTTAGAAGGAAACTTTAAAAATCGGGTAATATAGATGATTTAGTTTTTAGCTTACTTTTGCAAAAGACTGAATTCAATTTATTTCTTTTCTTTTTATGTCAAGGATGGTATACTCAAAACTGCTCTGAGAATGAGCTGTATTCATCATCAAGTATTTATTAGGTTTTACATTTATTTTTATAATAAATGTAATTCATCAAGTATTTATTAGGTTTTACATTTATTTTTATAATAGTATGTGCTCAAACTTCTTTAGTCTAATAAAGTATATTATGAAAACTCACAGCTAACATTACATTCAGTGGTGAAAAGCTGAATATTTTTTCCCTGAGATCCAGAACATGACCCTTCTGCCACTTTTGATAAATATTATAGTGTAAGTTGTAGCCAATAAGGCATGAAAAAGATATAAAAATACACAGATTGGAATTGAAGAAGTGAAACTATCCCAGTTCACAGATAACATGCTCTTATATATGATCATGTACATAGAAAATTCTTTAGGAATCCACTGCTAAATTTATTAGAACAAATAAAGAAGCTCAACAAGTTTGTAGGATACAAGAGCAATATCCATTTTCTTTCTTTTTTTTTTTAAATTTTATTTTATTTTTAAACTTTATATAATTGTATTAGTTTTGCCAAATATCAAAATGAATCCCCCACAGGTATACATGTGTTCCCCATCCTGAACCCTCCTCCCTCCTCCCTCCCCATACCATCCCTCTGGGTCGTCCCAGTGCACTAGCCCCAAGCATCCAGTATCGTGCATCAAACCTGGACTGGCAACTCGTTTCTTACATGATATTTTACATGTTTCAATGCCATTCTCCCAAATCTTCCCATCCTCTCCCTCTCCCACAGAGTCCATAAGACTGTTCTATACATCAGTGTCTCTTTTGCTATCTCGTACACCGGGTTATTGTTACCATCTTTGACTCATGCTTCTCAATTTTAAAACTTATTGCCAGGCTATGATAATTAAGACACACTGACATCAATATAAAGATAGACAATGGAACAGAACTGAGAGTCCATATTTAAGACTATTTGTTATCATTTGATTTCACCAGTGCTACCAAGATTATTTAGTGAGAAAAAAAAAATGGTTTTCCAACAAATGGTGCTAGAGCAACTGGATATCTGCTTGCAAAACCCCATTATACATGAAAATTAATTCAAAATCAATCATAGACCTATCTATGAAAGACCTAAAATTATGAAACTTAGAAGAAAACATCAAGTACATCCTCATGAACTCTGGATTGGGCAAACCCTTGTTAGACACAGCACCAGAAGTGCAAGAGGAAAAAAAAATTAATTGTACTTCATCAAAATTTTAAATGTTTGAACAAGATGGTGGTGAGGAATTTCTAGCATTTTTCCCCAACCAGAAACATTGTTTTGAACAACCATCCACATACACAAGATATTTCCACAAGAGCTAAGGATTCCAGATATAGGATTATAGCATGTGGTAGGAGGATAGATACAACATAGTGAAGAGAGTGCAAAAGATGTTTTATATTATCTCTATCACCCCTTCCTTAAAACCTAGACAGCCCAGAGAGGAGAAAGGCACTCTCTCCATGCAGGAAGGAAAGTAAAAGCGCCCAATTTCACCATAGACCCCAGCATTAGACTAGCTGTCACAGGCCCAGAAGGCTCCAGTAAGCCCAGGCTCCCAGCCCACTGCAATGCCAGACAACACGCCCTGGACTTAGACTCCGGACTGTCTCACATGAACCCAGGCTCTTGATCTAGCCCAAAGTCAGACCAGTTCCTATGGCTCAGTCCCTAGGCTAGCTCCCACTCATATGGGTTCCCATCCCATCCCAGCACCAGGTGGTCCCTCATAGACCCCGCCAACCTCCAGGCTGTGCCCCGTGGTGTCACGCTTGAGGCTCACCAGCTTGCCAAACCTGCACACTCATTCTCTAAGTCCAGAGACAAAAACAAAACAAGGAACCATTATTATTTCCTAGTCTTTATACATTCTCTCAGTTTCTACATTTCATACCTTTAGTCATGCTTTCTCCCGACTCTGATCTCCATATAGACAAGTCTTATCAATGCTTCAAATGTTAAATGTTATCTATTTCAGGAAGCCTCCAAGCCTGGAGCAGTGACTTTCTCATCTATAAACAACTCCAATTCTTTATTGCTATCTTATTTTTATAGCATTTTGAGACCATCTGTTATAATTATTTGTCACTCTGTCCTATTCCATTTCTTATATCTTGGTTCCCAGTAATGGATATAGTAGCTAAGGAACTTTGTTTTGGCCAAGATTGTTCTGTCACTTCTAATGTTCTCTCACTGATCACTCATTTGTGTTTATTCTATGAATGGGATATCTTTTGTCATTTTATGTATTTATTCATATTTTCTGCCAGTTGTTCTACTGTACCTCTTATTAATTATGCAGTAGCACACAGCTGAGCCTTGGGTTTTGACCCAACAAAGGCAACAGTAGAATGGAGCCAGTTGAAATTGCTTTGGGAAGCTTATTTTTGTCTCGCCGATTCCTGTTGAGGTGAGTGATGGAATATCAAAGAGGAATGGAGGATTGGGAGGGGAAAACAGTTCCCCTTGTCCCGTGTCCAAGACTAGAATGAGGAATCACAGGATGGTTTTCATTTGCAGCCTTCTGAACTGAGGAATGAGTTTTAAAGTATTTGCATACATTAGACAGAAGCAGGAGAGCTTCCAGCTTCTGGCAGAGTGTCTTCTCGATTAAAATGAATTCATAGAAAAGCAGACTGTCGGGTGGTGGCATTTGCATTTCAGATTAACCAACAGGCCTATACAAACTCCATCAGCTGGTCAGCTATTGCTGATAGCTTAGGACATCCATGCATTGTCAAAGAGGACTTACTGCAACTAAACACCTCCACACCCTCTCCAACCTAAATTCATGGCCATGATCTGGATTTAAAGCACAGCTTTAGAACTGGGAATGATTTGGCTTCAAATAAAATATCTAGGTAACTTAAGAAAAATTTTTATTGCTTTCCATTTTACCGTAATATAAAGTTTTCATCCAGCCCCATGAAACTCATATCCTTGTACTGATGTGCCAATCCATAGTTCAGAAAACTTGAGTTTTAAAGATTGGAAATGTACTGAGTTAGTTTCCCTGACGTTGCAGTTGGTTGCTCACATGCCCCTTAGGTTTACTTCCCAAACGTACTGTGAGTTTAAAATCACTTGTGTCCTGTAAATATAATCAGCAAATGCCACTTGGGCATGAAAGAGTCCAGGACAACAAAAACCAGCATGCTGTAAGCTAGAGAATTTTATTTCACATGTTTACTCCCTCCCAATGGAGAATAAACTCCCAATTAGAAAAGGTAGGCTAACATGAGAATTGTGTCCTATTTCATTTACTCATGGGATGTTTAAATCCATTAAATACATTTAATCATGGCAGTTGTTGCTGGCACATCTCAGCACATAATCAAATAAACTAGCTTTCCAGAGTTAGGTACTGACCAAGGACACACTGTACCTTATGGGGTTAAGATTCTGTAATGGAAGACGGAAAGGTGGGTGTCAGTGTCCAACTCTCCACATTTCACTGTCACTAGTACCATAGGCTTGAGTGAGGGGAGATGATGCTTTGGTTTTCTTCCTTATAAAAGTATTCTGGGAAATGACAAACATTCCCAACAAAGAGGTAACCAAGGCTTGATCTTGCCTTCATGGATATAAAATAACCTAGGGATTCTCTATAGCCCTGAGTTCAAGGTTCATTATATTGCCTTGTAAAAAGATATAAATGAAGTTCTAGATCAACAATGCCCAAGCTCAAACCCAAAGCAATCCATTTGGCCAGTTTATTCAAATACCTGGTTAATCTGGGAAAAATAGAGTATGCGATAAATTACTTGCCCACAGGTTTCCAAGTGAGGCTGATCATGAGAATGTCTTGGGAAGGTTTATAGCACATTCAGTTTCCTAGGCTCCATCCCAGCCTTGGAGAATCTGAATGTCCAGAGATGGGGCTGATTAGTTTGCATGTGTAAACATCATTATCAAAAGATTCTGGTTTGCAGCTAGGTCTGAGGACCAAGGAAGAAAACCACTCTTCTTCAGCTGCTGGTCCAGAGATGTTGAGGAATTACTTCAATGTTTTTATATTTCCTTAAATTTTAATTAGTTTATTCATTTTATGTTCCCGTGCAAGTAGAATGTATTAAGTAATAAATTCCCTAGCTCAGTAAATTAATTACTGCCCTCTATTCCCTAATAATCCATAATATGTCATTTTCTGACATTTCAAACATACACTTTCATCTGGTTATAATGGCATATTTAAGCATAATTAAAATATGGGATTCTTCTTCCCCAATGAACAGTTGTTCAATGCTAGATTATTTCATGTTTTTAGAGCACTTTTTATAATTGAGGGACTTGTATCCTAGTAAGAAAAAACAAATTAAAATATATGTGATTTTATGTAGTCTTAAGTACAGTAATAGTAATAATAATGCTGGATAGGAGATGTAATAGGAGAGATGGCTGGTTTCAGGAAGTCTTTTCTGAGGAAGAGAAATTTCAGATGAGAATCCCAGTGCTGAAAATAGTGTCTGTTATTTTTTTCTGAATCTAGATAAATATTAGTTGATTGATTGACAAAATAGATGAGGCTTCTTGGGAGTCTAGGGTGTGAGCCTATAGGGCAATAATATCTTGGTATGTCCTAGAAGAGGCAAAAACATCAGTGTGGCTGAAGAGGCATCCGCAGTGTGAATTAGGTGGCCTGTGATAGCACATAAGCTATGAGAGGTAGTTTGGGGTGCAAGGAATTGGGCTTTGTAAGTCATGACAAAGAGTTGGACTTTATTCTAGGTACTGATGGGATATTATTGGAAAATTTCAGTCAGAGAGGTGATATGGTTTAATTTCTGTTTTTAGAGATCACTCAGACTGCTGTGAGGTGAGTGAATTGTGAGATCCAAAAGCAAAAGCAGAGAGACTAGACAAGAAGCTATTGCAGTGCTTCAGGGGAAGTGGAGGTTACAGACCTGGTATTCAGATTTGGGATATACTTTGAAGGTGAAGCAACACTGAAAGATTGCTAATGGATTGGATACAGAAAGTAAGGGGAAGAGAAATGTCAACGACTAGTGTCTATATATTTGGTCTGAGAAACTGAGCAGATGGTTAACCTACTGAGATCAGGAAGACTAAGGAAAGGCAGGGTAAGGAGGGCAGGGAATCAAGAATTGTGTCCTAAACTTGCAAGACTTGTAAGTGCACATCAGACTTGTCCCTCTCCCTGCTGTGCTTCCTCAGATAAGGTCCCCTGGCCAAACAAGCTCCTTATCAGAGGGACCAGGGCAATCCTTTTGTAGCAGGTTTCGGTTCCTGGCAAGGAGTTGTTCTAACTAGCCAGTTACAGAAGTACTTAATTTATCCATTATGGAATTCCAACTCCAGGATTATTCAGACAAGGCAGTCACATCCTCCTCTGAGAACCAGGGGGCGTTTCATCCTCCTGGCACTGCAGAGCCTGCCTCCCACAGCTCCTGGGTGAACCCTCATGTGATTCTGCATCATGTTCAGTACCCTCCTCGCCTGAGCTGAGGGCACACGTGACTCATAAAATACTACTGATGCCATCTGTCCAGTGCCAGTGTCATGTGTTCAGCCATTCCCATAACTTTAGGGCAGGAATCCCTCCTTCAACAATGAGGTGAATAGTAAGCATTTAAAATAGTGATCATCTGTGTGGAAGCTTTAAAAGCTAACATGTGGTTTTTCTCTCTTTCTTTTCATCATGCATCACAAAGGCCCAGACAGAGGCTGCTCCTACAGCATGGGCCTATTAAAGAGCTGGAACCAGCCCTGGTAGACACTTATAAGAGTGAGAAACAAACCTTAGTTGCTATAAACGCTGAGATTTTGGAGCTGGTTGTTACCTCTGAATAATTCAAAATAACTCAGCATAACTCAGGATAACTTGGCCTAAGCTAAGTTGAAACAGGCTTGCATGGGGCGCAGAGGACAATGGCAAATAGAATGCTTGTGTGTACTGGGATACCAAAGAAAAGAGGAAGGGAGTTGTCATGTTTCTGTACCTAATACAGCTATTTTATATTTATTGATTCTTTTGTTTTAATCTCTGTCACAACCCTATAAGGACTGAAAATTTTCTCTTATTTTAAATAAGGTTAAAAATTGCTTAGCATCAAATATTAGGGTAGCATTTCTCAGCACTACTAACATTCTGAGTGGGATAATTCTTTACTTTAGGGGCATTAAGGGATACAGGCTCTCCTGTGCATTGTAGGGTGACCTCTTCCTAGAAGCTTCTCTCTAGTCATGACAATCATAAATGCCTCCAGACATTGCCGAGTGTTTCCTGGGGAACCAGATCAACCCTGGTCGAGAACCTCTACCACAGGAGAGTCATAGACCTGAATTCAAAAGCAAGTCTACTTGGCTCAAGAGTCTATGTCCTTCCTCTCACACTAGGGGTATGCAAAAGAGGAAGACTTGGCCCCTTCTTGACCCAGCCTGGGACCTACCTGGTCAGATCAGTAGTTTAGGAAAGGAGACAGATTCCTACTTCCCTCAGCAACTTAGCAGAACTGTCATCTGGCACTAAACAGCACAGCTCACAGTGTGTAAAAGCTCCATATCCTATTACCAAATAGCTGAGCCATTCATCCTCAGTAGAGGATGTTCCTAATAAATCACAGGTCTGAGAGAGAATGATGAGCCTGGAGAAGGGTCATGATGAGTCTTTCTTTACTGCTATTAAGAAAAATAAAACCGTGGTTAACCACATGGACCATATGGGGAATAAATCAAGGAAACTTAAATATGTACTGGGAAGAATTTCGGAGGCCAGGAAATGCGACACAAGCTTGCTCTTCTGCCAACCTGTTAGAAGCCTCGTGTTTGACTCACGGCGAACTGTGTCCTATGGCTGGCAGCCAGGAGACTCTGGTGAGGTTGTGGGCATGAAAGGAACAAATGGCCACTGAACAGACTCCTGCCTCCTCAGTAAGGCTTAGAAATAAGATTTTAGCTAGTTGGGCCTTGGAGAGGCAGGCTGATACTCTGAACATTTCAGTCACTGCAAAATCAAATGCAAAGTCAAATCTTCCTCACACTGAGAAGTCATGGGAAGCAAGCAGTCTTTGGAATTGCAGGATGGTGTTCTGTGCTGGTCCCCTCTGAACAGAAAAGTTGAGGTTCAGTTAATCAGTCTGATAAGCTTCTCTTTTTCATGAGGATGACTCCCACCTTGCTGAAACTCTGCTCTCCTTGAAGCAAATGCTTATGTGAAAGGAAAAGTCCACAGTTCATAAAGGCTGAGAGAGAGGATATCACCCTGTCCACTTGTCTTTTCCATCTCTCCAAGTGCCCACACTCCCATTCCTCTTTTCTCCTTCAACCAGCAAACAAATGTTCCCAAGTGAAATATCACAGGCATACAGACCACGAGAGGCCACCAGTCACTTGAAGTTATTTACGTTTACTAAAATTACCCTGCCTACAATTATTAACCTATAGATCAGAAGGAAAAAAAAAAAAAAAAGATGGGAACTGCTGTTTTCCATTTTTCAGTCTCCTCTTTCAAGTTACTGAATTCAGTGACCCTCCCTTTAAGGTTCCCACCGTTACTTCACTGTAATTCACTTAGTTGAAATGTTGGTCAGGGGAGAATTGAATAGAATATGACTTGCTTAGCTATTTGCTTTGAAGAATAATTCAGATTCATTATGACATGTATGTGTTGGGGCATAGGTGGAATCTTACAAATTGAAGTCTAACATGAATCATAATTTCACTTTCCCAAAAGAAAACAGTCAACATTTTCCTGGGAAATTGTTCAGTACTCAGTGAAGTCCTTTGGATAAACAGAGTTAAGACAGATTGACATATAATATAAGGTTCCCGGTACAGCATCATAGCTGACAGCGAAATTCCAAGGTTGCTCAGTGATGTGCTTTTCATAGTTTGCATTTTGGTTAACTGTTATTGCTTAGATGTGTGCATACAAATGTACAGAATTTCAGCTGTCTCAAGTTCTCTGCTTTGAGGATATGTTTAATCCTTTTAAGGATAAGTAATTTTTATTATTTTAGAGTCGGTCTCCTATAGTGTAAAAGAGTCCATTAATGTGCATGGCATTTGCTATGGGTGGGCAATGTGGGCTCCAGGCCATTCTTGGTCAGAAAGGGTTTCCAAAGTAGTGCTTATTGCTTGAGCAGCCTCCTTCCTGGGATAAAAGAAAAGAAACTTTCTTGGGTTTTGGAAATTTATCTTTGTTTAGTGCAATTGCACAAACATATGGGTCTTTAAAGGATGCCTGAGGATCTAATGTGCTTATCTGAGTGTTGAATATGGATGCAGTACATTTGTCTGAGCCCTAGTTTTTAGAGAGTTCATAGCATTTTTTTTCCCCTAATAGTTGAGAAGCTTTCTTGAGGGCTTCTTCTACTTGTTTGCTTGATTTTCATTTGGCTTGGTTTTTTTTTTTTTTTGTTCTTTGTTTTAGAGCAACTCCCTCCCCTCCCCTTGAATGTATATAATCTCTTTAAATTTCCTGCCACAACAACTGTTTCAGTAAAAGAAATGAAAAGCAGGAAGGGTTTTGGATTTGTTTCCTTGGATTGGATTCAGTAGGATTGAATGGCTGTACCTAAATCTGTTGATCTATTGCATCACATTTCCCCATATCTACATGACAAAAGTTGCCTAAAGAGAATCCATTCCATTGCTTACTGCTTTGGTTTCTTTGTTTTTTGTTTTCTATATTTTAGCATTCTTTTTTTTTGTTTTTAATTTTGTTTTAAAATTTTACAATATTGTATTAGTTTTGCCAAACATCGAAATGAATCTGCCACAGGTATACCCGTGCTCCCCATCCTGAACCCTCCCCCTCCTCCCTCCCCATACCCTCCCTCTGGGTCATCCCAGTGTACCAGCCCCAAGCATCCAGTATCGTGCATCGAACCTGGACTGGCCACTCATTTCATACATGATATTATACATGTTTCAATGCCATTCTCCCAAATCTCCCCACCCTCTCCCTCTCCCACAGAGTCCATAAGACTGATCTATACATCAGGGTCTCTTTTGCTGTCTCGTATACAGGGTTATTGTTACCATCTCTCTAAATTCCATATATATGCGTTAGTATACTGTATTGGTGTTTTTCTTTCTGGCTTACTTCACTCTGTATAATAGGTTCCAGTTTCATCCACCTCATTAGAACTTCACAGCTGAATTCTACCAAAAATTTAGAGAGGAGCTAACACCTATCCTGCTCAAACTCTTCCAGAAAATTGCAGAGGAAGGTAAACTTCCAAACTCATTCTATGAGGCCACCATCACCCTAATACCAAAACCTGACAAAGATCCCACAAAAAAAGAAAACTACAGGCCAATATCACTGATGAACATAGATGCAAAAATCCTTAACAAAATTCTAGCAATCAGAATCCAACAACACATTAAAAAGATCATACACCATGACCAAGTGGGCTTTATCCCAGGGATGCAAGGATTCTTCAATATACGCAAATCAATCAATGTAATACACCACGTTAACAAATTAAAAAATATTTTAGCATTCTTAATATCAATTTCAGTTTGGAATTGTCTGTAACAAATCCATCATATGGAAATTAATCATTAACATGACTTGTTAAAAAAAATTTTGCATACATAATTTTTGACCTGATTGTTGAATATACCTCAGTTTATTTTACTCAAGAACATTTTGCTTATATTAAATGGTAGCAAAGTATATTTATAGCAAAAATTTATCCCAAATTCCTTCCTTCTACTGGCTAATTTCTGAAGCAAATTAAAGTGTGAATTTAGGAACATTCCATGCTATTATTTTCTTTTCCAATTTAAATAAATTTTTATTTCTTACTTCAAATATGGCTCACTGTGCTCATGGGACAAATCTTTCCTCCAGGAAAAGTTCTAAATGACATGTAATGGTGCTATACTGAAGCAGATGCAATCGTATTTATATAACAGCGTTTGGTACAAAAAAAGGTGCTCAGTTAACATTTGTTAAATGAGTGAGTTGTAACTGGTAAAATATTGAAGCTTCTCCAGTCATGAGAACAAAATTGCATTTTCTCAAACACTTACTCCTAGCAAATTTTGTACATATAGAAAGTAATAGATTTGAGGAAGGATGAACAATTCAGAGATCTAACTTCTAATAACCCAGCACCTTTCCCTGGGTCCTTTCATCATCCTAATTTCAATTTTATCATCATAATCATCTCAGGAAGTCATCTTAAGATCAAACACAGTGGAAATTCAGTGTACATTATCCACTGTGTGTGCATGTTCTCTTGCGTCTAACTCTTTGCGACCCCACAGACTATAGCCTACCAGGCTCCTCTGTCCATGGAATTTTCCAGGCAAGACACTGGAGTGGGTTGCCATTTTCTACTTCAGGGAATCTTCCCAACCCAAAGATTGAACCCACATCTCCTGCACTGGCAGATGATTCTTCATTTAAATGATATGAAATGCCATCACTATTCTCTTAATTTATTATGTTAAAATTGCTTATATCAGTATAAGCAGAAACAACAAAATATAATTGTTTTCAGAGGTTCATTGTGACCTCATTCCCTTTACCTTACTTTTCATACCACAAGCAGGTTAAAGAGGCAAAGACTAATGAAGTTGATATATGATGTGCTATAGATGGGCTTCCCTGGTGGCTCAGACAGTAAAGAATCTACCTGCAATGTGGTTGATCTGGATTCGATCCCTGAGTTGAGAAGATCCCCTGAAGGAGGGCATGGCAACCCACTCCAGTATTCTTGTCTGAAGAATCCCCATGGACATAGGATCCTGGCGGGCTACAGTCCATGGGTTGCAAAGATTTGGACACAACTGAGCAACTAAGCACAGCACAGTGCTCTAAATTGTAGATTTAGTGATTCACTAGTTGTCAAAATGCCTTAACAAATGAAAACTCCCCACCAAAAAGATTCAAGGATTATAACTTCTGCTTCCTGAAAAAATGACACAAAATCATCTGAGCAATTGATCTAGTGCCTAAAAATGGACTAAATTAACCAGTGGAATTTTTTCTTTATAATTCTAAATTCAGTCAATCACAATAGTCAGCCTTATGACATAATATGCCTTTGAATGAATATTGATTGCAATAATGATTTTCCTGATGAGTCAAAATAGCCTTTACAATACAATTAGTGTTATGTATGTTTTTCAGGAGCAGGACTTGGAACAAAAGTTCATATCATCATGCTATGTATTGAACACTCGTAGTATGCGTTAACTAAGTGATAATTGTATTCACTGAAACCCATTAGATGGGATCTTTGTTTTGTTTTTTTGTTTTTGTTTTTGCTGTAAGAGTGAGAAGTACTGACTAAAATGACATGGCCTCTGATTTCTGTGTATACAGATTCAGTCAACAAAAGTTTATCAAGCATCTACTTTGAGCCATTGACTTTTCTATGCATTGCAGGTGTAACAGAACATAACAAAGTCCTTATTGTCACAGAGCAGATTGTGTGGGGCCTTGTGGGCTTTCAGAGGGACTTTTACCATAGGATATGGAAAAATATGGAGGTGTTCAAAGAGCAGTGGTATGAATTTATGTTTAAAATAATTCTCTGCTGTGTTGGAAATAAATACAGTGAAGCAAGGGTGCAGGAAGGAAGACCAGCTAAGAGGCCATTGTACTCATCCAGCCAAAGACGACAGTGGGTTAGACTAGAAGGTTCTGTGGACATGAGCAGTGGAATTGAATTCTGAAGAAAGCCAACTAACTGTCATTGCTGATGAATTGGACATGTGCTTTAAGAGCATAAGAAGAAAAGATGAAACAAAGGACTTGGGCCTGAGGAAAAAGAAAAACTGAGTTGCGGTTTGCCAAAATGGAGAGTTTGGAAACACACAGATGTCACTCTTGGACTTGAGATGCTTGTTAGATAGCAAATGTTATGCACAACAAATCTTTTCTAGTTTTTTCATTCAAATAGTATTGGTTCAGTGCCTACTATGAGGTAGGCACTGCACATAGAGTGGAAAACAAAAGTAGACATGTACTCTGTCCATACATTGGGCTTTCATCTAGGCCAGAAGTCTGTTATTAAACAAGGAATGATACCAATAAGTGTGAAGCTATAACTGTAACAAGTGATAGGAATGAAACATACATAATACAGATAATGAGACTTTGCTTGGATCAGATTAGAAAAGGCTTTCCTGAAGAAGTGAAGATTGAGATGAGATTTTAAGAACAACTAAAAGATATCATGTTCTAAATGAAAACATGTTTGTGTGATCAACCACCAATCCTTAATTAAAGCCAGTGTCCAGGATGTGGTAGAAACTCAGGAATTTAGGACAATTGAAGTTCCAAGCGAAGAAAGTAGAAACAAATGGGGAAAGGAATGGTGTGAAAGAAGAACACATAGAATAGGAAATATGAGAAAGAGAAGATTTGAAAGTGAAATTTCAGACTTTCCTCCACTTCCAGTTCACTGGAGGGAAATATTCACCCTTAATATAGTGCAACAAAAAGAACTAATTACACCATTAACCAAAAGCTGAATGCTGAGTGTTTGTGCGAGTGGAATTATAATCACTAAGTCTTAAATTTTACACACCATATTTATTGGCTGCTGCTGCTGCTGCTGCTAAGTCACTTCAGTCGTGTCCGACTCTGTGCGACCCCATAGACGGCAGCCCACCAGGCTTCCCCGTCCCTGGGATTCTTCTGGCAAGAACACTGGAGTGGGTTGCCATTTCCTTCTCCACTGCATGAAAATGAAAAGTGAAGTCGCTCAGTCATGTCCGACTCCCAGCGACCCCATGGACTGCAGCCCACCAGGCTCCTTCGTCCATGGGATTCTCCAGGCAAGAGTACTGGAGTGGGGTGCCATTGCCTTCAGTTTGTCTTAAATTTCCTTCCCCATCATCTTTATTACAAAAGATAGCATTTACATTTTATTTGACATCCTGCAAATATAAAACTCTTCACAAGAATTTGCTTCTTTAGAAAATGCCAGAGTCAGCTTGTTTAGTGATTATTATTTTATTACAACAACATTTCACTGCCATTTATTGTCTTTGCAAAATCAAATCCTGATGAGAAATTGGAAAGGAGGAGACTTGAAGAGGATCACCTATCTATAAATTTAAGTCTCTAGTAATGAGTACAATGAATGATCTTGAAAAATTCCAGGATGAGTAGGAAATTCTGTCAGTCTCTCTATCCTTTTTGGGTTCCTTTAAGATGAAAAAAGATACAGAAACAGTATTGGATTGTGTGAAAGCATTTACATTATTTTCATGGTTTCTTGCCAACTGCCAACACTGATTCCAGATAACTTCCCTGTGTAAGGGGAAGGTGTAATTGATTCTGTACTCACTGATTATCACCACAAATTTTCAACATCAAGACTGAATTGATTCTGTGAATCCATTGCTTCTGGGCAGAAGAAGAAACAGATTCCATAACATCTGAAACTTTCTGCCAGTTCTGAGTGAGGCTCTTTGTCCAGAGTCTATTGCTTGCCCTTTATCTACTCTACTCTTTTAACACTGAGAGACTCACCACTACCTCCCACATGGAAAGAAGTCTATTCCATTTATGGCCTTGCACTTTTTTAGGATCCAGTCATCCTAGTTATGTATCTGTCAGCCTCCGTCTCCCCTCTCTGGAATCAACTTTAAATAATAAAAAATGGTAAAACACATACAAGCAATAACAGTAAATTAAGACTTCAACTTATGAAATTATTGTTCTGCACTTTCTGTTTTTCTTTATGAGTACAGAAAACTCTAAGTCATAGGCCATCTATTGGTCTTTACTTTGGTACTGCTGCTGCTGCAGCTAAGTCACTTCAGTTGTGTCCAACTCTGTGCGACCCCATAGACAGCAGCCCACCAGGCTCCCCCATCCCTGGGATTCTCCAGGCAAGAACACTGGAGTGGGTTGCCATTTCCTTCTCCAATGTATGAAAGTGAAAAGTAAAAAGTGAAAGGGAAGTCCCTCAGTCGTGTCCGACTCTTCGCGACCCCATGGACTGCAGCCCACCAGGCTCCTCCGTCCATGGGATTTTCCAGGCGAGAGGACTGGAGTGGGGTGCCATCGCCTTCTCCTTATTTTGGTGCACCGAGGAGAAAAGGGGCTCAAGGCTTATATATCTGAGCACCAGGAAAAAAACAGAGCCAGCCGATGTGCCTCAGAGTCTTGAAAGGAGTACCCTGGGGATTAATTTAGCTCAAGTTGATGTTTAATTTGAAGTTTTTCTTCTCTTATTTGACTTTGAAAATATGCAAAGAATAAGTATTACTTTAATGACCATTTACTGTTCTATCATTCTTAAGTCTGCTTCTTTCACAGCGCAAATCAATAATATTTAAACTGAGCTTAAAGTACTTTTATGTAAAACCACCAGACCTAAAATCAAACTCTGGTACAACTACAAAATGTCACACCTTAAGGCTTTTTGTTTTGGGGTGGGGGGGGTCGTTGTTGTTTTCTATGTTTTCTTTTATCAATGGAGGTTTTTGTTGTGTTACCTTTAAAAAAAAATACGATTGAGGAAAATTTGGACCTATTTCCTCCAATAATAATTAGAGCACTTTTGTAAGCTGTAAGACTATTTTGCATATGACAGACTTTTTTATTCAAATTTCTTCCATCAGGTATAGTGTATGGTCACTCCATTGGTAGTGCTGGCAAAGTTTTATTTTTGAAATCTCAGGTACGCTAAGCACTCACAGAAGATGGTGCGGAGAATGGGGTCTTGGTTGCACAACAGACGTAAGAGACACTTAGAAAGCCATATCTCAGGGAGCAACTTCCAGTAGTAAGTTGGTGGATAATTAATTTAGCTATGAGTTCAGTCAGCTACTGCAGTTCCAATTCTTGGTATTCCAAGGGTATTTTGGCATAGTCTTACAGATTTTTCAATGGTGAAGGATTCATGTCTATTCATTACCTGATTACCAATGACCAAAACAAGCTTGGATAATCAGTCTGATCCTCAGTTTTATACAGATAACTTCAAAACTAAAACCAAGGGTCTAGGAGTTGATACCAGAAGGAAGAAATCATGTGTGGGCTTGTTCCACACAAGAAAGTCTAATTTAGTGGTAAACTATAAGTTGATAATGGTAAAGGTGGAACATATCCTCTGAAAGGCTCCTTTAACTGAGCTTGTGATTGGTTTCTTTAAATAGAAATACTTAACATTATATGTGGCGAGGATGAAGAAGAAGATCATCTCCATTTAAAGAGGAAAGATTCTGAAAGTTAGATTTTGAATGCTTGTGTTTTTATGGTATTTGTTACCTGACTCTTCTTCTCTTTGAGAAATTAAACTAATATGACTTACCTTAATTCTTCCTCATGGTGATCACTAAAAAGAATATCTGAATTTATTTACTGGGAGACTCAAGGTTTATCTTAGTATTACTAAATATTATATTACTAAGAAAAATACTTATCACAGTATTTATACTGATATCTGAATTGGAAGCTTGAGCCTGTCCCTTTAGTCTGCCCTTGGGTGCAGACCATACAGGAAGATCATGTGATATGATCTAGAGGTTGACAGAATATCAGAACCACACCTTGAAAGAATATCAGAACCACATCACTAATGAATAGTCTTAACCACCCTGATAAATGATGGACTTTTCTCTCTCTCACCTGCATGATACTCTTATTATATACTGTCCATTTAACACATGTGACAACCTGCTTAATATTCCTCTTTATCTGCATTCCTCATTTTCCCAGCTACAAAATAAATTCCTCCAGTGCCAGAACTATATCTTACCCAACTCCATCCAATATTGGATTTTTAACAGGCTCAAGTCTTATTTTCGCAACTTACGTTTGTTACCCAAATTACAAGTCTGACTTTGATTTTTGTTCAGGTAAAAAACCAGATAACTGAGTGGCTGTAGGGATTAAATAAAATCATGTAAAAGGAAAAACACTTTATAAACTAGTGTACTGCTGCTGCTACTGCTAAGTCGCTCCAGTCGCGTCCGACTCTTCGCAACCCCATGGACTGCAGCCTACCAGGCTCCTCTGCCCATGGGATTTTCCAGGCAAGAGTACTGGAGTGGGGTGCCATTGCCTTCTCCAAAACTAATGTACAGATGATAGTTAAAATTAGTGAGTTGATAGATAGTTCATTAATCTAAGGGACAGAAGGAGATACTCTCGAAGGAGGTGTTTGTGACACAGAGAGCAGAGCTTTGGGCATGAGACTGACAATTTGACATGTCGTGTCTGCACTAAATGCCACACCCCTGCCCTTTGATTTGACAGTATTTCAACTCTAAACTGAAGCTTTGTGTTGGCAGGAAAACCTACTCCTGCTGCTACAGCTGGAATGGAAAGAAGTCAGTTTCCATTGGGTTCGTAATTGGCATGAGAGAGTTCACTCTGTTATTTCTGATGCCAAAATGATGCCGGAACTGAGAGTAGCAACCAAATTAAAGGTATTTCATAATTTCCAGAGATTCCTTTGGCCTGGTTGGTTCTCCACTGGTGGATTATTTTGTTTCTACTGGTTAAAACTTATTATTAGCCAAAGTAGCTTGGGATAGTCCCAACTGTCCCATATTTTCAGAAAGTCTCCCTGGTTCAGCCTCCCCACGAAGCCTCTCAGAGGCTGAGAGAGGCCGGGTTACTTCTACTTTTTGAGTATGTGATGACATAATAATGTTGGGCTTCCCAGGTGGTGCTAGTGGTAAGAACACGCTTGCCAATGCAGGAGACATAAGAGACATGGGTTCAATCCATGAATTGGGAAGATACCCTGAAGGAGGGCATGGTAACCCACTAACACATTGCAACCCAAGTATTCTTGCCTGGAGAATCCCATGGACAGAGGAGCCTGGCGGCGTACCATCCGGAGGGTTGCAAAGAGTTGGACATGATTGAAGTGACTTAGCGTTCAATAATTTTGTTGTTCAGTCTCTCAGTCATGTCCAGCTCTTTGTGACCCCATGAACTGCAGCCTGCCAGGCTTTCCTGTCCATCACCAGCTCCTGGAGCCTGCTCAAACTCATGTCCATTGAGTCGGTGATGCCATCCAACCATCTCATCCTATGTCGTTCCCTTCTCCTGCCTTCAATCTTTCCCAACATCAGAGTCTTTTCTAATGAGTCAGCTCTTCGCATGAAGTTCCCACAGTATTTGAGCTTCAGCTTCAGCATCAGTCCTTCCAATGAATATTCAGGACTGATTTCCTTTAGGATTGACTGGTTTGATCTCCTTACAGTCTGAGGGACTCTCAAGAGTCTTCTCAAACACCACAGTTCAAAAGCACAGTTCTTCGGCACTAAACCTTCTTTCTGGTCTAACTCTCACATCCATACATGACTACTGAAAAAAACCTTAGCATGACTATATGGACCTTTTTTTGGCAAAGTAATGTCTCTGCTTTAATATGCTGTCTAGGTTGGTCATAGCTTTTCTTTCAAGGAGCAAGCATCTTTAAATTTCATGGCTATAGTCACCATCTGCAGTGATTTTGGAGCCCAAGAAAATAAAGTCTCTCATTGTTTCCATTGTTTCCCCATCTATTTGCCATGAAGCAGTGGGACTGGATGCCATCATCTTAGTTTTTTGAATATTGAGTTTTAAACCATTTTTTTCACTCTCCTTTTTCACTTTCATCAAGAGGCTCTTTAGTTTCTCTTAGTTTTCTGCCATAAGGGTGGTGTCATCTGCATATCTGAGGTTACTGATATTTATCCCAGCAATCTAGATTCTGGCTTGTGCTTCATCCAACCCAGCATTTCGCATGATGTACTCTTCATATAAGTTAAATAAGCAGGGTGACAATATACAGCTTTGACGTATTCCTTTCCTAATTAGGAACCAGTCCATTGTTCCATGTCCTGTTTTAACTATTGACCTGCATACATGTTTCTCAGGAGACAGGTAAGGTGGTTTGGTATCCCCATCTCTTGAAGAATTTTCCGGTTTGTTGTGATCCACACAAAGGCTTTAGTGTAATCAATGAAAGGAAGTAGTTGTTTTTTCTGGGATTCTCTTGCTTTTTCTATCATCTAACAGATGTTGGCAATTTGATCTCTGGTTCCTCTGCCTTTTCTAAATCCTGCTTGAATATCTGGAAGTTCTTGGTTCACATACTGTTGAAGACTAGCTTGGAGAATTTTGAGCATTACTTTGCTAGCATGTGAAATGAGTGCTATTGTGCAGTAGTTGGAACATTCTTTGGCGTTGCCTTATTTTGAGATTGGAATGAACACTGACCTTTTCCAGTCCAGTGGCCACTGCTGAGTTTTCCAAATTTGCTGGTATACTGAGTGCTGCACTTTCACAGGATCATCTTTTAGGATTTGAAATAGCTCAACTGGAATTCTATCACCTCTACTAGCTTTGTTCGTAGTGATGCTTCCTAAGGCCCACTTGACTTTGCACTCTGGGATGTCTGGCTCTAGGTGAGTGACCACACCAGGTTATCTGCATCAGTCTGTGTATACTTGCCATCTCTTCTTAATATCTTCTGCTTCTGTTAGGTCCATATCATTTCTGTCCTTTATTGCACCCATCTTTGCATGAGATGATCCCTTGCATCTCTAATTTTCTTGAAGAGATCGCTAGTCTTTCCTATTCTGTTGTTTTCCTCTATTTCTTTTCATTGCTCACTGAGGAAGGCTTTCTTACCTCTCCTTGCTGTTCTTTGGAACTCTGCATTCAGACGGGTATATCTTTCTTTTTCTCCTTTGCCTTTAGCTTCTCTTCTTTTCTCAGCTATTTGTAAGGCCTCCTTACACAACCATTTTTCCTTTTGCATTTCTTTTTCTTGGGGCTGCATGCAGCACTAAAGCATGCAATACTAATGTATAATGATTTTTAAAAATGAGGAAATGCAAGCAGGGTTACAAAATCATAGTATTTTTAAAGTTTATATTTAAGAAATAATTTTTTTTTTACCACAAGGTATTATGAGGCTATACAGTTGTTATATATTAGGTAATTGTGGAATTTACTTTTTAACCCTTGCTAGTAATTTGTTTAAGAAAGCTTATGTTACATTTTTTAGCCAATGACATGAGAAAGCAAGTAAGCCTGGCAGTTAATCTCACTTTTTAAAAAGAACACAAGAAAGAGACATTTCACTTTTCTGCCTTTAAGTACTGTTTTCAACATTCAGCTATATTGAAGTCTTCATGGAATCCAGCTTAAGGGAAAGGCCATCCATCCCTGAAGATGGTAGAGAGGAAAGACAAAAGGACATTTTTCCTTCATAATGTTATTGAACCGCTGAATTTTCAAGCTCTCCCAGATGCTTTCTGTTGTTATTTAGCCTCATTGCAGTCTTTGTCTAGTCTTTTCTTATAGCTGGTGGTGGAGGGAGGTAGCATAAGAACCCTGGAAACAGCATTTTCTGGACACCCTTGCCAGCTGGTTGCTGGTAGCTTCTGTCAGTTGCAAGTCCCTTGTACAGGTCTAGATGGAGGGAAGAAGGAAGACTGAAGTAGTTCTTTATGTTTTTGGCTCTAGCATCAAGTGTGGTGAGAGATTGCAGTTAACTGTTGTCTCTTATACCAGCAACAGCAGGTAAATGCAGGTGACTGGGGGGTACTGCAGTGTCCAAGAGACCACAGGCTCCTGCCCCTGGCTTAAGCAGTGGCAGTGCTGGGTCCAGCAGCCTTACCTGCACAAACGCTTAGGAGGTTATCCTTTGGTTTCTCTAGGTCTTTCAATACCTTAGTGCCCAATTCCTTATATGAAAGTTCCTTGGCTCAAAAACTCTACAGTGATTTATATTTTCCTGTCTAGACTCTGACTGGGTTCCATCATCTAGGGAACTGCTTTCCTATCCGACTCGTTATAAGAAATAGTGGATTGCTCTTACTATTAGGGTACTTTTAGCTTCAATTAAGTAGTTGTTAGTGATGCTCAGTTTGGGACAGACAGTGGGTAGGGGAAAGGGAATTTGTTGAGCCACTACTCAATGCCAAGCTTTGTGGAAAGTGTTTGATATATGTTATCTTACATTTTTAATAGAATAATTTTATGTTACTTGCCATACACATTCCACATTCTTCTCCTATTATAACCTTCTTAAGGACATATACTGTCTATTTATCTGTATTTGTCTTTCACCATTCCTTGAAAAGGACTTGCCCACAGCAGATTCAGTTTATTTGGAGAGTTTCTGAAGTCAAACCAAAGGCTGGATGCATATTTCTTGTTCTCCTCTGTTTTGAAAAACTTGATGTTTCTTTTCGCATCTTCCAGGTTCGCCAGTAGTCAGAGCAAATTAACAGCTACTACCCTGCCTAAGCCCATGTGAAATAAATGTCTGTGAAGTCTTTTATCTGTAAGTTATTTTGACATAAGCAATGTCTATTTTTTGAGGCCAAAACTGAAAATCTACTTATCAAATTCTGAACTGCTGAACCAGCCTCAACACAACTGATGGCTCTTTTAAACAACCCAGCTTTCCCTTTAATGGTCCTCATTAAGCACCCTCTGTGCTTTCCAAGAGTTCCAAATGAATGAAGTAAAGCCGACTAGTGTATTGGCCAATTTCCCTTTGGACAGTTTCTCCCTCCCCACCCTCTCCACACTTGCCAAATCCCACCAGGCAGCCTGCTGTGGCAGAAACCTGGTTACCAGGGATGTGTGGGTGATGGGTTATAAACAGTTATAAGTCAGCAGAGGAGAAATGTGAATGCTTCAGAAAATCAGCCATCTGGCCTTGGAATGAGAACGCAGGGAAGATTCAGAAGGGAAATCAAGAAAGGAGAGAAGAAAGGCACTGCTGGGGCTGGGGTGGGGGAGGGTGCAGGCTCAGGAAGAAGGGGTTCTAATGTGATTCCAGTCTGCTCTGAGATGAAGGGGAGGCAGGCCATGCTGAGCAGAAAGGCTGGGGTGGGAAGTGAGCTGGCAGAGCCAGCTTTCCGGCTAAGCTGCTTAAGGAGGATGTTAGTGAGGATTCTGACATTGGGAGGGAGTCTGTGCAGAGGGCTTTGAGCTTGAAATTGGCTCATTTTGCTACCTGAGACCTGGAGAGATTCAAATAAAAGTCTAAATGGAATGTTTCTATTTTTCAACTTAATTGAAATGAATGCTTGTTACGGAAAATGTGGGAAATGCAGAAAATTAGAAAGAAAACAGTAGTCTCATCACTTAATTCTCTGTCATCCCACCTCGCAAACATAACCGTCATTAAGATACATGCCCTTCCATGGCTTTTCTAGGCCAGCTCTTGCATTACGTAATCATAGTGATGCTATTTGTACACCTTTGCAGTTCTATTGCTCTCACCTAGTGTAGTTTGGGAATCATTTCCCCATTTTCTCATATCGTGATTTGTATTATTATATAACATCAAATATGTGCAGTTCCTAATGTGTCTATTTTGCATATGGACTCAATCACTCAGTCATGTCCCACTCTTTGCAACTCAGTGGACTATAGCTGGCCTGTCCATGGATTCTCCAAGCAAGAAGACTGGAATTGGTCGCCAGGGCATCTTCCCAACCCAGGGATCAAACCCAGGTCTCCTGCATTGCAGATTCTTTACCACTGAGCCACTGGGAAAGCCCAACTACCTGTAGTTATATATTGATATTGTTTCTATTATTTTGTTATAAATAAGATACCATGTATATCAAAATGTAAAGTGTATTTGCTATTCCAGATTATTTCTTTAGGCTAGTCATATGAATACACTGATTGCATTAATAGGCAAGTGTATTTTTGTCTGTTGACACATTAAATGGATGTTTAATTCTGATAAACTTCTACATACCTTTACAGATAAAATATTTTCTTCATTATCATTTCAGGAACATATGCCCTCTTCTTCCTAGCATAGTGTAGAATACTGTAAAAGTTCTACATCTGTAGCCTCAAGAACATTAAGTATATAGATTGTAGTCTGTGTCACTTGAGTGTGCATCTGACACCAATAAGCTTTCACAGTGAATAATGATTTTTCTGTCCCCAGCCCCAATAGGCACACTTTCAATAGTTATTCATTATTATAGGACTGAGTGGTTTGTGTTGAATATACCACTGAAAGGCTTGTAGAGATCTCTAGTAAGACCAACCCTACACCCACAGGTAGCTGCCACCAAGTGAACAGTAGTGATTTGCAGGTACCTTTAGGTAAGCATTCCTGCATAACAGAAAGGATGAATTAACAGATGTTATTGACTGAATGTTTGTGCCCCTATTTATATGTTGAAGCCTTAATTCCCAATGTGCTTGTATTTGAATGTAGTGGATTGTTAGGTTTTGATGAAGTCATGAGGGTGGAACCCCCATTAGGAGATTAAGCCCTTCTAGGTAGAGGAAGAGACTAGAGTTCAGGCTTTTTTTTTTTTTTTTTTTTGCCCTGTAAGGACAGAGCAGGAAGGCAGCCACCCACAAACCAGGCAGAGGGCTCTCAGTTCGGTTCAGTTCAGTTGCTCAATTGTGTCCAACTCTTTGCGACCCCATGGACTGCAGCACGCCAGGCTTCCCTGTCTATCACCAACTCCCAGAGCTCCTTTTACTAACTCTCTATTACCTCACATTACTTCCCTTAGTAAGTAGTCTAAGCATATCCTTCAAAGTCAATAGCTGTAATGATTTTGTTTAATATTATGAGTAATTCAACAAGAAAATTTCATCTCTTCTCTTCCTCATTTCTGTACTTTTCACATTCTAGGGGTCTTGCTACTTTTGAAGAGTGTCATAGAGGTGGGGAGTTTTCGTTGTGCTGAGTTGCTTCAGTCATATCCAACTCTTTGCAATTCAACGGACCATAGCCTGCCAGACTCCTTGGTCCATGGGATTCTCCAGGCAAGAATACTGGAGTTTTCTTAGTAGCCAGTTTTAACCACTTAGTTTATCTATGGGGAGATTGTGGCCTGACTAAAGAAAGGGACTTATTTAATTCATTACTACAAGGTAAAAATCTACCTCTGATTCTTCAGCCTACTCTATCACACCCCCTTAGTACGTAAAGAAACGTATTACTAAAAAAAAGAAAGAAAAGGAACCATACTATTTATACTATATTTCTTTCTCCTCCCTCCATTCTTCTGCCTATCAAATACTTATTAAGAAGAAAATAATCATATAGATTTTTTAAAATAAACAAGTCACTAATTCAAAGAAAAGCTGCCCTTAATAACATATTCCCTACAAAGTTACATGTGAGATAAAATAGTTCTAACTGATTACCACTTGTAATTATACATTGTTGTCATTGTTCAGTCGCTCAGTCGTGTCCGACTCTGTGACCCCAGGGACTGCAGCGCACCAGGCTTCCCTGTCCTTTACTGTCTTCCTGAGTTTGCTCAAACTCACGTCCATTGAATTGGTGATGCCATCCAACCATCTCATCCTATGTCACCCCCTTCTCTTGCCCTCAATCTTTCCCAGCATCAGGGTCTTTTCCAAAGAGTAGAAATTTATAGCCTTAAGTCTATTTGTCTTAAGTTGAATGCAGTTCTTTCAAATTGTTGGATCCAAGTCTCAATGAAACCAGCATTAGACATATATAAGAAATGAAAATTTGCTTCATGTAAAGCAAGTGTTTTAATCAATAAATACATTAATGATGAGGTATTGTCAACTGCCACAAAAGTTGTACAATAGGCTAGTTCTTTACTTAACAATGAAACAGTTTTAATTATTGCATTTCTGCGAGAAATTTCATATGAGGAGGAGAATGTCCTTGTGAAGTCTCTTATTAACCCAGTTTTAACAAGAAGTGCAAAATGGAAGGTAATCAGCCTTTGTGCATAGCATTATAATGATGGTAATCGAAACCATGCAATCACATAGATATTTTGCTCTCTATAACTAGCTCTGAATAATCAGTGATTTTCAATGGTAGCAAAGTGGCTATTTCAAAATGCATCACTAGCAAAGCATTGTGATGTTTACATTTAACCAAATATAGTCTCTTTTGATGGTATTTAGAAGGAATAAGATTTCAAAGAGGGGGAATAAAACAAAGGTTGTTTTTAATATTACAGTTTAGTTGAGCATTTGGATGAGAATTGTAAAAATACATTATTGCTTGCTTGGTTTTGCCAAATTACTTTTTAATAACATTAGTCTAAGAATAAGAAAGTCCTCAAATGTTGATTTGGTCACTTCACATTCCCCATTATGTGGCTGAAAACATATTTATTGTGAGACACAGACTGGAAGGAGCATAAGATTTCCAGTTTCCTTCAGTATAGGGTGGTATAGTCTAGTATCATTTCCTAATTTCAGAACAGTGTACTCATGGTATTCACGTTCATTTATAACACAGTTTATGTCACCCCCTGCCTGCTTTATCAGACATTCTTCACCTAAGGTACAGGTGATAGACCCCAGAGATTTAAGAGGAGCAACCATTTGTCATGGATGGAGGTAAAAGTAGTTTTGTGGAGGAAGATGATAGCATCTTTATGATTTGTTGTTGTTGTTGAGTCACTCGGTTGTGTCCGACTCTTTATGACCCCATGGACTGCAGCACACTGGCCTCCTCTGTCCTTCAGTATTTCCCGGAGTTTTCTCTGATTCATGTCCATTGAGTCGGTGATGCTGTCTAACCGTCTCATCCTCTGCTGCCCCCTTCTCCTTTTGCCTTTAGTCTTTCCCAGCATCAGGGTCTTTTCTAATGATTCAGTTCTTCATATCAGGTGGCCAAAGTATTGACGCTTCTGCATCAGTCCTTCCAATGAATATTCAGGGTTGCTTTCCTTTAGGATTGACTGGTTTGATCTCCATGCTGTCCAAGGGACTCTAAAGAGTCTTTTCCAGTGCCACAATTTGAAAGCATCAATCGTTTTGTGCTCAGCCTTCTTTATTGTCCAACTTTCATATCTATACATGGCTACTGGAAAGACCATAGCTTTGACTATATGGATCTTTGTTGGCAAAGTGATATCTCTGCTTTTTAATATGCCATCTAGGTTTGTTGCAGTTTTCCTTCCAAGGACTTTTCTCTTTATGATAGGATTCATCAAATTCTCAAAGTAATATGAAAAGCTGAATTGTCCTACAGACCCCAGACCTTGATAAGGCTTTTTTCTTTTTTTTCCCCCAGAGTCTTTCTATTCCTCTGAGTTCTACATCCAAGATGTTTAAAAATCATGTCTTCCTCTTTCTGGGCTATCCCATAGGCCTCTGATGCAGCACTATAGGCAAAATTGATTTTTCCAAAAAAAATATTGACTTTCTAAAGATTAAACAAACATTTAGTTTTTTCTTACTGGAAAATTACTGAATGATCCCAAAATATATAAAATCTTCTCCTAAAATTCCAACTGCCACTATCAGATTTTTTAATCACCTCTAACTTGCAAAAATAGGAAAACCATATTTGAATAAAGATTAGCTGGCATGTTTTAGAGAGTTTCAGATGGATTGTGGAGAAAGAAGTGAAAAAACATTGGAGACTTTGAATGATCTCAGTGGAAAGAACAGCAATGAGAGAAGCTTCAGGGACTATAGAAATAAAAATAATTAAAAAGGAGTCAGGAGACTTTCCTATTGCAATATGTATCTGTTTACATATCAGTGAGTGGAACCGAGTAATAAACAAAGGGACCTGGAAATTGTGAAGCAGAAGACTCCTTGAGAATTCTCACACTAAATAGGAGATTCTCAGAACCAGGGATTCAGCAAAATGGGAAATCATATAGAAATGCTGAGGTTCAGGTTAATACTAGGAAAAAATGAAGAGGTTTACTACTCCTTGCTAAGTCGCTTCAGTCATTTCCGACTCTGTGCGACCCCATAGACGGCAGCCCAACAGGCTCCCCCGTCCCTGGGATTCTCCAGGCAAGAACACTGGAGTGGGTTGCCATTTCCTTCTCCAATGCATGAAAGTGAAAAGTGAAAGTGAAGTCGCTCAACCGTGTCCGACTCTTAGCGACCCCATGGACTGCAGCCCACCAGGTTCCTCCGTCCATGGGATTTTCCAGGCAAGAGTACTGGAGTGGAGTGCCATTGCATTCTCCGTTACCACTCCTTACAGGGCTATAAACAGGTGTGTAGATGTGGAACAAGAAACTTGGCGTAAACAAAATGACAATGAAAACATGTTTAAAGAGTGATTACAAAGGACCAAACAGGTCCTAAAAAAAACATCTAGAAGTTCTGATATTTTTAAAATCTGCTTTATTTAACTCAGTGTTTTTATGCAATGTTTCATAAATAAGATTTAGATGCATTTCTTAAGTTACGCCAGTTAATATTCCATGAAACTAATATATGTAGAATATGCTTTGGGGATAGAATATATCCCCAAAATGCACTTTGAAAGATTTGACTTATTTGACTTATTCAAATATAGTAACGTGATTTTGGACTTCATCCTGTACCTCTATTTTTGTATCAATAAAATGAGGTTCATAATAGCATTTTTCTCATAATGTCATTATAAAGGTTAAAGGCATAAAACCTGAATAAAAGCACTTAGCATAGTTCCAGGACCATGGTAAGTTCTAGATAAATATTAGTTATCATCATTATCATCATTATCATCTTCATTACCATTAGTGAAGTAGCTTAGTTTAAAAAAAATCAGGGAAGAATAATACATTGATTAGGATTCTTAGGTAGTTAGAATAGGAAAAAGGAGTCCAGAATTCTGGTGGCTAAAAGACCAGGAAGGGAAAAGCCTGTGAAAATAGAACAAAGGAAGTTCCGAGAACCAGAGTTGAGGACCTTAGGTAGAACAAACAGCACTTGTGGCTAGCCCAATTTACATGGGGCAGGCACAGAGGGAGGAAAAAACATAAAAAAGAGGAGGGAAAGGCCTGGGGGCTGGGGGCAGGGGGCAGGGGGGCGCGGGGGGAGGTCTCTCTCCTGTGCTCACGCACTCACTGTCTCCCACTCTCACTCTCTCCTGCTCGCTCTCTCTCCCACACGCTCGCACGCATTCTAGCTCCCTCTCTTTTCTCTTCCCGTCTTTTGGATCCCATGCCCTCAAGCCTCGAGGATGTTTTTTCCTTTATTTTCTAAATAAAATGAGCTGTAACATGGAGCTTAAACACTGTCTGAGAGCTGTGACGTGCAGAGGGCTTTAACGTCCATCGCTTCAAATCCTTGTTGTGACTAGACAGAACCAAGGAAATTACACACTCCCCTAACAGGATAGACCAGAATTTTCTTATGGAGACAACATCCTGTTTCCAGAGGTTTAAATATGTACCACCAGGAGAACTCTATTCATCCTAGTCATTCAGGGACTCAGGTCGTTGGAAGCTTTATTTTGTCACGTTTCCATGATTGTTGACCCAGAAAAAGAGAACCTGGAGAATCATACAGAGTAATTAAAGCTTCTAACCAAAAGTGACATAAGTTCCTTCATTTCTCATTTAATTGGCCGGCACACTTCCCTTCCTTGTTTATTTATTTATTTATTTTTTACTACCTATTGATACCTTAGTACCTATATTGCTCACTTGACTGCCCATCACATGCAGTACTTTTGACCTTTTTTTTTAAAATTAGAAGACTTCATGAATGATATCCCTTCTAAATTTATAATTCTAAGACCGTGAGATCTCTAAAGACTTTTCTAAGCCAAAATATTGTGAGTATAAATCTTTCCATTGTATACTTTAGTCCATAATGTACTGAAAGGTTGTTGCTGAACCACGAATGATGCTGGGATTCTTGGCCTCCAGAGGAGAAGAATTTAATCTGGGGCCAGTGAGGAGGCTTGATCACTCAGAGATTTTGTATAATAAAGTTTTATTAAAATATAAAAGAGATAGAGAAAGTTTCTGACATAGACATCAGAAGGGGGCAGAAAGAGTGCCCCCTGCTAGTCTTTAGCCGAAAGTTATATAGCTACTAGCAGTCCGCTAATTAGAGAAAGAAAATGTCTCAAAACTCAGAGAATGGCACCAGGCTCCTCAACCACTCATTGACACAAGGTGAGTTGTCCCAGGCCATAAAATGATTGACATACATTTTGAAGAAAGGCAGATTTCCAAGAAAATACAAGTTTCATTAACATAGCTTAAGAGAACATTTGCATGAGTAAAACATACTGATTTGTCAAGTTTGTTCTGAGTCTTAGGTGGAACTGACTTGAAGACAGAGTCTAGGATAAATACATAGTTCATTAACATAGCTTAAGACAAACATTTCCATAAGAAAAATGTTTGAGCATTAGTTAGCTCAAAGTTTGAGAAAAGTTAAGTTCAGGTGGAGCCAGGTGTCATGGCAACACAGAATTTTAAGAGAAGCCTCCTTTTAAATTTATATAGAAAAGAGGAAAAAAATCTAACAGTTGTAGTTTGTTTCCCCTGTCACTTAAGAGAGAGATTAAAAAAAATGTCTGAACTTGCAGCCTATTTTCTCCATTTGGAGATCCCTGGCCTTCCTGCCTGTTACCCTCTCAGTAGCACCCTGTTTATCTACAGAATGACTACTAGAGTCAACTTCCAATTTTTAATAATAGTGGATAGAAAAGATGGTGTACTGAAGAAAGAAGGCCGGGGTATAAAGCCAAAAAGTTTTTAAAAAGAAAGAATAAAATATTTTAAATTAGAACAAACTAAACTAGAACAATATGAGTGAATGACCAAAAATCCCAGCAATTTCTTGTGACCCCAGCAAACATATAAAATCACATATTTCAGAGTTTCTCACAGTATCTAATAGTTTTTCTAAATGGGTGATTCATACTGGGGTGCTTATTAAAAATGCAAATTCCTAAGATTCTACATCAGATCTGCTGAATTTTTATCAAAGTGTCTGACCATATTATGTATTCCATTAAATAGTAGCTATTTTTACTTTTAGTAGTTAAAACTATTAAATATGTCATTTAAAAAAGAAAACCCATGGCAGAACCATCCCTGTCTCCAAGGCAATATGAAGGTAGCTATAGGGCCTTCTCCGGTAACTCAGTAAGTAAAGAATCTGCCTGCAATGCAGGAGACACAGGAGACTCAGATTTGGTATCTGCGTTGGGAAGATCCCCTGGAGGAGGAAATGGCAACCCTTCCAGTATTCTTGCCTGGGAAATCCCATGGACAGAGAAGCCTGGTGGGCTACAGTCTATGGGGTAGAAGAGTTGGACATGGCTGAGCACCAGCACAGAGCAGAAGCTCAAGTGTGAAAGCTCAGTGAGGGTGGCAGTGAGGGTGATGAGGAGAGAAGAATCTTGGTAATACTAGTGGGAAAGAGGAAGAATAAAGCAATGAACTTTATTTCAAATTTTTCAGCCTGGATGAGTGACAAGCAGGGGATGATTACATTTTCAAAGGAATGGTGCAGGTAACAAATGTTACAAAAGGTCAAAAAGTTGGAGGAGCCATGTGGCCAACCCAGAGCATTTGGACCAGCCTTAGGAAAGGGGCATAAGGGAACACTATCTCATAGAAAAAAATGTAATTTGTGATAGATATGATATGGTATTGGGGGGAATGTAAGGACAAGTTGAAAATAACCTTGAAATTTCCAGGCAGTGTGATGAGGATGGGTGGTGTTTGATTTGAAGGAGAGAACAAAAGTAATAGGAGTTGGATAAACTTTATTTTTCTAGTGGTGGAAATGTTACTTCAGACTGAAATCAACTTTAGACTCTGATATAAAAGAGGTATATGTTATAGTTTAGTATTCAAAGCCAGTTTTTAATGTTGCACACAGGTGATTATTTGAATTCAGGACACCCCAGCTAGCTCAGAGTGCTTCTACATGTTCCATGACATTTCCCTTTCATCCTTCTCAGCCTCTTTGACTTAATATCCACCTCCACTCCAAGATTCACTTGGGTTTTTTGGACAAATCCCTCCTGACAAACCCACAAATCTTTCCAGACTTAGTGTGAAGAAGTCATGGAGCTGAACTAACCTCCCAGTTCTTGTTTTGACTTTGAGCTTGGTCTTTCAGGTGTGTAGAAAAAAGACTTCCTAAGTAAGAAGATTAAAAATCATAGAGAAAGATGCCTGGAAGGGAAGCTGGCTCTGCCACAGGGGTCCAGAGAGCTGTTCACACCCACGTGAATGACAACTGCAGGTCTCTGAGAGTTCCTGGGGGGAGGCACACAGCAGAAAGCACACAGCTTGATTTACAGATGCCAATTTGAGCTTACAGCCTGGTATGTGTTTTGATTTGAGGACTCAGCAAATTGGATGAGAAAATGATAAATGGAAGATGAATATGAAACAAAAAACAGCTTGTTTGTAATAAACTGTCACCTATATTTGGAGAGGCAAGTTTTTTAAGAGGTGAAATGTCGTTGAATTTGGAAGTTAGAAATCTGAAGAAGTTTACCTGTGGTGCTACAGGGACATTATAGTTTGGGAAAAAATAGCCCTAAAAATAGAGGGATTCTACATCTGTCTTATTCTGACTTTGATTCTTTTCTTGAAAAACTGCTATCAAGCAAAAACCTCACCTCTAGACAGGGTTTGGGGTCATGTCAAGCAGCCAGGTGTACCCTCAAGGAAAAAAAGGAAGTGACAGCTGGAGAATCCTGCCTCAGAAATTCCCAGTAGCATTAATGAGGAGGTCAGCCTCATACCTCCTGCAAGGAGGCAGGCTTCCTCCTCTTATCAGGTGTTTTGTCCATAAGGCTAGAGAAATGTCTTTGATAAAATTCAAAGAGCCTGAAGAATTATCATAACAAAGATCAGTTCAAACATTTTCCTGGGTATAAGACCTGCTATGGGAGTGTGTTGTAGAAATGTATGTTCAGCCCTTGAAATTTTGAGGCAACTGGTTTGGGGTGGTCCTGGGAATCTACCATTTTAAATAAGTACTCAGAGGATTCTTCAAGAGTAAGTTCCAGAATTACACTTAAAGAAACACTGAACTAGAAAAAAGAGGTAGAGGAAGGACAAGAATTAACCTACCTTCCTTCCTCCCACGGATAGTTGTTGGGAACTCTTACTATGGGCCAGGTACTTTGCTGTGTAATAGAGACATGATGGTATATTTGTTTTCTAGGGATAATGTAACATATTATCACACATTGGACATGTTTAACACAGCAGAAATCCATTCTCTTTTGGAGAGTTTTGGAATCCAGAAATCCAAAATCAAGGTGTGAACAGAGTCATTCCTTTTGGAGGCTCTGAGAATCTGTCCCATGCCTCTCTCCTAGCTTCTGATAGTTTACTGACAATCCTTGGTATTCCTTGGCTTATACATGTATTACTCTAATCTCTGCCTTCAAATTCACACATTTGCTGTCTCTCTCTGTGTCCTTTCCTATCTTTTATAAAGATACTCTCCTTAGATTTAGGACCCTCCCTAATCCAGTATGATCTCCTCTAAAGCTTTACCTTAAATATGTCTGCAAAGATACTATTTCCCAAAACAAGATCACATTCTGAGGATCTGGGTAGAAGTGATTGGGCATAAAGGACTATTCAACCCACTACAAATAATGAGCAAAAATAGAGTTGGCCCATGCCCTCATGAAGCTCATAGTCCATTTGGTGGGGGGTGGGTGGGTGGGGGAGTAGCTATTCAGCAAGGTACTTCAGTTACTCAAGTGATTCATTATCAGCCCCAAGAGAGAATCACAAAGAAACAAGAAGTACATGGCACAGTAGGTGCTAGAGCAGTCATTGTAAAAGTAAGTGGCTGACTTTTACAGCCAACCAAGTTCACAACTTTCCGGGTCAGTAATTTTCAGACCTGCAGCTGTGCTGTTAGAAATATCTCACTAAGTCAATTAGGGGGTAATATACTTGGTCTCATCTGAGACTAGCCCTCCTTAGACCTTGGGCAGGACTGAAATACTGCCTCATACGTAGTAGGAGCTTAATAGTGAATGCTTGCTGAATTACCGAAGTAAAACAATACTATTTAACCTAAAACTCTCTCTCTCTCAGCGATACAAATAAGAAATACTTACTGACTTTGTAGAATAGGAAAAACCCTGCTATAAATATTTTCATCTTTTTAAATTGAATTTAATATATGATGTATGTTTATCCCCTGATGTAAATCTACCTGTCACTTTTTTGAGCACTTAATATGACCCAAATACTTTCAGGCTTTACAGCTACCATCTCCCAAACACCTTGCAGATAGATGTTATTTTACAGAGACAATTGTAAGCCAAGTGTTTCAGCATCCAGTATCCATGCTATGTTCACCATGTCTCTGTATCTGAGCACATGGGCAACTTCTAATGTATATCACAGAAGTAACTGCCTAATTGGGCACAGTTTATTGACTATGCCAAAGCCTTTGACTGTGTGGATCACAATAAACTGTGGAAAATTCTGAAAGAGATATGAATACCAGACTACATGACCTGCCTCTTGAGAAACTGGTATGCAGGTCAGGAAGCAACAGTTCGAACTGGACATGGAGCAACTGGTTCCAAATAGGAAAAGCAGTATGTCAAGGCTGTATATTGCCACCCTGTTTATTTAACTTCTATGCAGAGTACATCATGAGAAACGCTGGGCTGGAAGAAACACAAGCTGGAATCAAGATTGCCAGGAGAAATATCGATAACCTCAGATATGCAGATGACACCATCCTTATGGAAGAAAGTGAAGAAGAACTAAAGAGCCTCTTGATGAAAGTGAAAGAGGAGAGTGAAAAAGTTGGCTTAAAGCTCAACATTCAGAAAAAGAAGATCATGGCATCTGGTCCCATCACTTCATGGCAAATAGATGGGGAAACAGTGAAAACAGTGGCTGACTTTATTTTGGGGGCTCCAAAATCACTGCAGATGGTGACTGCAGCCATGAAATTAAAAGATGCTTACTCCTTGAAAGGAAAGTTATGACAACCTAGATAGCATATTGAAAAGCAGAGACATTACTTTGCCAACAAAGGTCCATCTAGTCAAGGCTATGGTTTTTCCAGTGGTCATGTATGGATGTGAGAGTTGGACTGTGAAGAAAGCTGAGCGCTGAAGAATTGATGCTTTTGAACTGTGGTGTTGGAGAAGACTCTTGAGAGTCCCTTGGACTGCAAGGAGATCCAACCAGTCCATCCTAAAGGAGATCAGTCCTGGGTGTTCATTGGAAGGACTGATGCTGAAGCTGAAACTCCAATACTTTGGTCACCTATGCGAAGAGCTGACTCATTGGAGAAGACTCTGATGCTGGGAAAGATTGAGGGTGGGAGGAGAAGGGGACAACAGAGGATGAGATGGCTGGATGGCATCACCAACTTGACGGACATGAGTTTGGGTGGACTCCGGGAGTTGTTGATGGACAGGGAGGCCTGGCGTGCTGTGATTCATGAGGTCACAAAGAGTTGGACATGACTGAGTGACTGAACTGAACTGAACTGAATTATGCCTCAAAGTGTGGGATAAACCTACCTGCCATTTCAGCGTCACTGTGAGATCCCTAATGTTTCCTCATGTTTCCTCTTCCTTTGTCTTTATTATAATTAGGCATATTTCTTTTACATTTCTTAACTTTGACTACTGGTCTCCTTTCCTATCTCCTTACACCTGTCCTCTAGCATTTTTGAGTATTCACTCCCTCTTTTATCCATGTTTCTCAGTCCTAGGATACCTCTGGCTCAATTCTCCTCAGTTCCTCAAGAGGGAACTTATAGTCTCCAGGGCCCCAAGTCCCATGGAGCTGAAGAGTAGGTACATCTGAATCCAGAGCATTGGGAAACCTGTAAGAGAATTGTTTCTTGAGGAGATCTAGGGGCAACAATCAGACCACATACATGGAAAGCACTACATAACCAAAGGAAACAAAAACCCATTTAGATTATTGCACTTAGAGATCACAGTCTTAATTACTTATGAATTGCTTTGCAGTGAGCCACTGATCAGCATTTTGCCTGAATGTCCCACAGTAAGTCAGCCTATAAAGACTTTTTACAGAGAAATCTCTGCCTCTGCAACTAAATTGACAGTTTCTTTCCTGGGCTGTTTAATGTGGCCTGCTATTGTTATGCTAATGTAGCCTCTGTTAATACTGAGGTGACTTTATAGAATGCCAGGATGTGTGGGACCAGCATTCTATAAACCAATTAATAATATTTTCTGGAGTGGAGAAATCATCAATCTATTTGGCATCTAAGCGACCTTAAATGCTTCATGGACTAATGAAAGATGAATAGGGGGAAGTAGAACTTGGAGGAAAAAATGAGCCATTTGAGCATCAGTAGTTACCCACCAATCGTGTAAGGAAATTAACTCTTCTTCAAGAAAATTATATGGTCGGGCAGATCTCCTTAACTATCCAAGTAAAAGGGATTCCTGGCCAGCTGATTCCAGACTTATTTTCAACGAAGCAGCAGGAATATCCCCCTATGAAAGATGGATACAGGGCCATTTTTAGACTTCACCACCCTCTGAAATATATTTAAACGCATCCACATTCTCATTACATATATACTTTGGGGTAAAGATTTTAGAAAAGAAACATTTATTTGCTTTCAAAAATATGTGACTACAGGTCACTCATTTAATTTATCATTGACTATAACTTCTCAGAAATCATCACAAATTTTCTATGATCCTGAAAATTGTAATCAACCATGTCAAAACATAATGAGTTAAGCTGACATAATGTTTCATTTTGTAGACATGGAAAAAAAACCTAAGAATTTTAATTGTGCTATTATATTTTCATATTTAGAGCCAACTTTTTTCCCTCAGTATTTAACCATTTTAGCAAGACCTTGAGAAGGTCGTAGCCCCAGGCATTGTATCTGTGGGGGCAATAGACTGAATGGCCCTGGATGAGTGCCCTGGTTTCTTTTAGCTTGATGACTAGCCATTATGATTTTCTGTTGTATTAAATTGCTCCTATTTAATGTTTTCCAAATAACCTTCTGGTTGTAACTTGACCACTCAAAAACTTTCCTACACAAAGAAAATATGCTGAGCAATCAAGTCCAATATTGCAAATAGCAAATGTGTGTGCATATAAATAGTTACTATTCATAAATTTATTGAATGGCTACAATGAATGAATTAGTCACAACTATACATTTTGTTCACTTTCTTTTTCTCTTTGGAGTATGTATGTCTTTATGAGAACTTTATGAAGACATTTGAAAAAAGGGAAGAGAATAAAGGGCAGAGATAAAGATTAGAGAAATAGAAAAACAAAATACAGTGCAGTCAGGGGGCTCAGCCCTAGATTTTTAGAGAGAGATTTAAGAGTTATACTTCTAGATGCTCCTTTAAGTTTTAGTACTACCTTGGGCAAGTTTTAATGCATCTGAACTTTGGTTTCATTATCTACAAAATGGAATGAAAAATAGTACCCATTTCAGAGAATTCTTGTAAAAATTAAAAGACTCAGTATACTAAGAAGAAGGCCTTGCAAGTAATGAATATTCAATAAATGTTAATTATTATGAAATCTGCTTGAAAACTTAATCTGAGTTTGGATCTTCTGAGCCTTACTACTGAATGTTCCTGGAACCAGTGGAGATTCAAAATAAATTAACAAGTTTGCCCAAGATGTTAAGATGCAGTGCAATCTATGAAGAGGAAAAGTCTGAAATTTTAGGACCTGGTCAGTTTTTTAATTTTCTAGTACTGCAGGACTTCACCTTGTTTCTGTTGCTTTGAAGTTAAGCATTTTCTTTCATACTCTTGAAAATAAAAACATTAAACAAAAGAGGAAAAAAACACCCTTCATGGCAGATATTCTAGGGGTCACTGAATCTTCCAAATTTCCAAATTGTGGAACAGCTTCTCCATAACCCAATACAGAACAGATTTTCAGTCCAAAATTCACAGCATTTCCTTTCATGTCTTTCATTAACTGATTTTTGCATGATAGCAACTCTAGTTTCATTTCTCTTTTTTCTCTTTTGGCCAGTATCTTATCTGGCAGGATTGTCAGTTAAATATTCATTGGTCATATTAGAATTCAGCCAAATGCCTTCCTATTTAAAATGGCTGGGTGAATATAGTGATCATTTGTCAGTATCCCTTCTGAATTGTTAGTGAGACAGACTTGCACACATTATTTGAGACAGAAAATGAATAGTTTCAGTTGCTATGGTTACAGCTAGGGTATGGGGTAGTTGTTTACAAGTGATCTTTGTTTTTTAGACTCTTCGCATTTGCACACGGTGTACATCTACATATGCATGCACACACGTGCTTGTATATTGAAATCCTAGGTCTTCTGGAAAAATAGCCACTTCAAATATTCTGTCCCAAGGTCTCCATTCATTCCCCTTCTGTTAGATTTTTCATCATGATTTTCTCTTCAGCAGTTGTAATTTCACATACAACACAAAAATGATATCACAAATGAGTTAGGACCACTGTCCTCATATGCTCTGAGAGTTAACAGATTTTTGCTAATACTGAAAATTTGTTTTTCAATATTATGCTTTATTTCCTTATTCTTAAAGAGTTATCTGTTTAAACAACAGAATAACTTCCAAAAGGAACTTGAAAAGACTAAAGAGTTTAACATTTTGCTACATTCCTTAAGCCAGGCAGAGTCCGCCACTGCAAGCAACAAAAACGGAGTCTGGCAGATTAAGGAGAAAAAGGACTTCATTAAAAATAGGAGCTCCCTCAGACACACAGGGAGGGCAGAAAATCAGGCTGAATCCTAAACTTCCAGGAACAAAACTCAATCACTCCACAGAATCAGTGTGTGTTTAAAAAAACAAAACTAAACCTGCCTCCCTCATGTTGCAGAGCCCTGTTTTGTATCTCTGCCCCTTGAGTACCAGGAACTCAATTTGACTTCATCCACCACTGTCTGCCACTCCAAAGCCACATTTCTACAGGAGGGAGGAAGCTAAGGTAGTCACAGCTGATGCTAGTTTTACCAGGAAATGGATCCTGCTCTTCATGCTGATCACTTCTTATTTTAAGTCTCATGAGAGTGTATCTAACTGGAGAAGGAGCTGGATCATTTTACTGTATCCTAATTGGGAAGAGAGGCTAGGAATTGAATTAGTTGCCTGCCTTTTACCTGGAGGAGGCAGGACTCTAAAGCAAACAAGGAAACAAAAACAATAAAGGAAAAAAGCAAAAACTTCAAAAGAGTGTAGGGCTTCAAAAAGATGATGAAAGGCAGGAAATCCTAACAAATGACCTGTATAAATACAATCTGATGTGTACATAATTGCTTTCATTTAAAAATAATCAATTAAATCAGCCAGTTAATTAGGGAAAACAGAAAGAAATTCTCATGTTTCTATCTAAGGGTAATTCTTCTCCTTGTGTACCACATCTGTCCTCTCTCACCTCCTCAAGAGCACTGCTCTAAAAGCACATTAGAAATGTTACTCTTTCTACCAGATTAGTATCAGCAGAATATAAGCATATTGTTATTCCTCTCATCTTCAGTTCAGTTCACTAGCTCAGTTGTGTCCGACTCTGCAACCCCATGAATAGCAGCACTCCAGGCCTCCCTGTCCATCACCAACTCCTGGAGTCCACCCAAACTCATGTCTATTGAGTTGGTGATGCCATCCAGCCATCTCATCCTCTGTCATCCCCTTCTCCTCCCACCTTCAATCTTTCCCAGCATCAGGGTCTTCTCCAATGAGTCAGCTCTTTGCATGAGGTGGCCAAAGTTTCAGCTTCAGCATCAGTCCTTCCAGTAAACACCCAGGACTGATCTCCTTTAGGATGGACTGGTTGGATCTCCTTGCAGTCCAAGGGACTCTCAAGAGTCTTCTCCAACACCACAGTTCAAAAGCATCAATTCTTCGCACTCAGCTTTCTTTATAGTCCAACTCTCACATCTATATGTGACGACTGGAAAAACCATAGCCTTGACTAGATGGACCTTTGTTGGCAAAGTAATGTCTCTGCTTTTCAATATGCTATCTAGGTTGGTCATAACTTTCCTTCCAAGAAGGAAGTGTCTTTAATTGCATGGCTGCAATCACCGTCTGCAGTGATTTTGGAGCCCAAAAAATAAAGTCTGACACTGTTTCCTCATCTATTTGCCATGAAGTGATGGGACCAGATGCCATGATCTTCGTTTTCTGAATGTTGAGCTTTAAGCCAACATTTTCACTCTCCTCTTTCACTTTCATCAAGAGGCTTTTTAGTTCCTCTTCACTTTCTGCCATAAGGGTGGTGTCATCTGAAATCTGAGGTTATTGATATTTTTCCTGGCAATCTTGATTCCAGCTTGTACTTCTTCCAACCCAGTGTTTCTCATGATGTACTCTGCATAGAAGTTAAATAAGCAGGGTGACAATATACAGCCTTGATGTACTCCTTTTCCTATTTGGAACCAGTCTGTTGTTCCATGTCCAGTTCTAACTGTTGCTTCCTGACCTGCATACAGGTTTCTCAAGAGGCAGGTCGTGTAGTCTGGTATTCCCATCTCTTGAAGAATTTTCCACAGTTTATTGTGATCTACACAGTCAAAGGCTTTGGCATAGTCAATAAAGCAGAAATAGATATTTTTCTGGAACTCTCTTGCTTTTTCAATGATCCAGTGGATGTTGGCAATTTGATCTCTGGTTCCTCTGCCTTTTCTAAAACCAGCTTGAACATCTGGAAATTCACGGTTCACATATTGCTGAAGCCTGGCTTGGAGAATTTTGAGCATTACTTTACTAGCGTGTGAGATGAGTGCAATTGTGCACTCATCTTAAGAACAGACAAATACCTTTCTATCCTGCCCCTCCCTCCTTTTCTTTTCAGTTACTGCCTTCTGAGTACTGCCCCATTCTGATATGTTTTGCATCAAAGTACAAGATAGAGCTGTTCATATTTGTGGTTGCCCATTCATTTTGTTCATTCTCTCTTTAACTCATTCCAATCCTACTTTGGTGTCCACCACTCTATTCCCACTGCTAAATCCAACAGGTGACCGATTCTCATTCCTCTTTATACTTAAACTACAGATCATTCTCTTCTCCTCAAACAACATAATAATTTGGCCTTCAGTTTATCATACTTTTTTTCCAACTCACTAGTCACATTTTTAGTCTCCCCTTCCAGTTCTTTTAATACCCACGTCTAACCATTGGAGTCCTTAGGACTTCTCTCTTCTGTGTACTTAGACTCTCCCATATGGCCTTAGAGATATGTCTATGTAAATGTTTTCTGCACATTGTGTGTGTGTTCAGTCATTCAGTCATGTCTGACTCTGTGACCTCATGGACTGTAACCTACCAGGCCCTTATGTCCATGAAATTTTCTGGGCAAGAATAGTGGAGTGGGCTGCATTTCCTTCTTGAGGGAATCTTCCTGACCCAGGGATTGAACCTGTGTCTCTTGCTTCTCCTGCATTAACAGGTGGATTCTTTACCACTAGTGCCACCTGGGAAGCCCATAGTAGACTGAAGACTCCTAAATTTGTAGCTCCAGAATTTTATCTTCTTTATGCCCTATTCATATATACAACAATCACATGACATCTCTCTTAGAGGTATAATATGTATTCAAATGTATATGACCAGGGGAAAAAAGCCTCTTGATTTTTACCTTACGTATTTTCTCTTTCTGCATTTTAGAAAATTCAACCAAGTGTTTAGGTCAAAAAAATTGAAGCCATTTTTTATTTCTTTTTTTTCTTCACACTCTCCCATTGATTCTATATCATTATTTATTCATATATTAATAGGTGTTTAGAATTCAAACTTTTCTCAACTTCATTGTTGCTACCATGTCAAACACACCATCACTGTTCTCATTTATTAGTGCAATAACCTCTCAGCTTACCTTTCCTCTCCCATCTTTGTAATCCTACAATCTATTTCTCATACAGCAATGAGAGTGATCCTTTAGAAATATAATTGCTCAGTCGTGTCCGACTCTTCGCGACCCCATGAATCATAGCACGCCAGGCCTCCCTGTCCATCACCAACTCCCAGAGTTTACTCAAACTCATGTCCATCGAGTCAGTGATGCCATCCAGCCATCTCATCCTCTGTCGTCCCTTCTCCTCTTGCCCCCAATCCCTCCCAGCATCAGAGTCTTTTCCAATGAGTCAACTCTTCGCATGAGGTGGCCAAAGTACTGGAGTTTCAGCTTCAGCATCAGTGCTTCCAGTGAACACACAGGACTGATCTCCTGTAGAATGGACTGGTTGGATCTCCTTGCAGTCCAAAGGACTCTCAAGAGTCTTCTCCAACACCACAGTTCAAAAGCATCAATTCTTCGGTGCTCAGCTTTCTTCACAGTCCAACTCTCACATCCATACATGACCACTGGAAAAACCATAGCCTTGACTAGATGGACCTTTTTTGGCAAAGTAATGTCTCTGCTTTTCAATATGCTATCTAGGTTGTCATAACTTTCCTTCCAAGGAGTAAGCGTCTTTTAATTTCATGGCTGCAATCACCATCTGCAGTGATTTTGGAACCCCCCAAAATAAAGTCAGACACTATTTACATTGTTTCCCCATCTATTTCCCATGAAGGGATGGGACCAGATGCCATGATCTTAGTTTTTTGAATGTTGAGCTTTAAGCCAACTTTTTCACTCTCCTATTACACTTTCTTCAAGAAGCTTTTGAGTTCCTCTTCACTTTCTGCCATAAAGGGTGGTGTCGTCTGCATATCTGAGGTTATTGATATTTCTCCCAGCAATCTTTATCACTACTTAAAATTCTTATCATGTTCGTAATAACCATACAAGTCTTTACCTTCAATGAAAAGTCTTAGATAACCTGACTTTAGATCTTGAGACCACATCTGCAAACATTGCTCCTCCCACATGCACTTTCCTCTAGTTGCATTACCTAAAAGGGCAAAGGGGGAATTACATATAAAAACAAACAACAATTAGGATAGACTGTGATAAGTTTAAGAGTAATGGTTCAAACCCATTATTCGGTAAAAACTGTAGTAGGAGAATCAAAGAAGTGATCATAGAGAAGTTGACATTTGAGCTGTGCTGTAGGAATGGGTACAATATTGAGAAACAGAGATGAGAAGACGGAAGGCATGGTAGTGTTAAACAACCTAGGAAAAAACTGAACATCTACTATGTGCAAGAGACTATGTCATAGAGGATAAATAGTACAGATAGGAGAGCTTATGTATAATGGGGGTATATGTTCTTGGAGTTCTGGGAATCATGAGTATTCTTAGTGCAGATAGACCATTGGCTACTACACCTACATAGAACAAAGCCACATGCTACCTCGTGGATACTGATGTCCATGCATATTTAATGTGAATGCATAGCTACTCTTTTCTCCCTTTTCCTTCTATCTTTCCCTAGTACTAAGTGAATCAAATCAAGTTTTAAATGGTTGTATTAATGAATGCATATACCTGTGTGCCAAGCACAGATAAGTACTGGGATACCAATAATCTTAGGATGAAATTTTATGAAATGAAACTACTTTGAATATTCTCAGTCTAGTTGCTTTTCCAGGGTAATAGATTTAAGATAATTACAGAAATATAAAATGCAGGGGAAAGGACTTTTTAGGTGTAAAAAAAGATTCCTAGCACTTCTTGTCCTCTGCAAGCACTTGCTCACTGATGTAACCCTACAAGTGTCTAATTCTTAAATGTTTTACACTTGATAACTTAGTCTTCTTACTCTATCACTATTTCAGGTATTTCTTTCATAGAGATCCATGAAAATATTCACTCCATCAATGTGTTTTTGCAAGCAGAGTTTTTAAAACAATGGACATTAATTATATGGTGATGGATTGTTGAGCCCCAACTATGAAGCCATGAGTTACAATAGATGCCATACTCCAAACAGAATAAGAGAGAGAAGCTTTGATATGTTTTCCAAAATTTCAAAAGTGTATACTCAGTTTTTAAGGGATCAGTAAATATTTTCCTGTCTGTTGTAGCAGTGAAAGAAGAGGTTAATACTCCTTTTTATTTGGTGCTTATTCTGTGTCAGACACTAGACTGAACATTTTATATGTGCAAGCCTAATTAATCTTTCAACAGCCCAGATTATAAAAGTGATGCTCAAACTGTGATGTGCCCCCCACGTAATCCATCTAGAAAGTAGCTGACAAAGCGGCTGTATATATGAATGCCAGGGAAAGCAGTGTGATTCTGGTGCCCTTCTAGGCCCTTAGTGATTCACCTGAGTCAGGTTTTCACTACGTGAAGGCAAGAAGATAAAAGGTGGCTTGGAACCCACTGCAATCAAAGCCCCTTCCCTGCATAATGCTTAGTGGAAGAGAAACAAGAGAAGATATGGGAAGAATGGTGGGGATGTCCTGCTGTCATCTGGAGAGGGAGGAGGAAGCACCTCCCCCCAGGCAGTCCGGTCCTCTGACTCTTCTTTAGTGGCAGCCTGGGAGAGGGGAGAGCCTAGGGTACAGCAGAGCACTTAATACTTTATGTAAAGGGAGATCTTTTTTAAGGGGTCAAAAGAAAGAGCTCATACATCATTTAAGGCAAAAACTTCTTGGCTGCTGATGTCCTTCACCAAATAAAATTTTATATTAATACATTTTTTTGAAATTTAAAATTTGTTTTCTGATAAGGAATGTGTAGGGGCACAAATAGTCCTCAGTTTATTCTGCTTCATTCTTATAAAACACCTCTTATCTAGTGTTTCATGTAGAAGAGGCTGAATTGCCAAATGCCCTGATTTGGGAAATGCCTAATTGACATGAGATTGATTATCTATCTTTCAAAGAAACTTTTTCACACAAGGAGAGAGGGAATAAGAAAAAAGCAGCACAAGTTAAATCTGCAAATATCTTTCTTAATTTATAAAGATAAAATTAGCATAATCTCTCTTTAAATTAAAATTCTGATCCTCACCCTGCCCCTGTGCCATCTATCCTTATTGTGTCTGTAGCTTCATTTATTTCTGGGTTTGGCGCAGTCAGATAGAGAGAATCTGCCATTTTCCACTGTGCCCACTGTGGGGAGTAATGATGGCCATGCTCTTGGTCTGCAGTGGAAGTACCCTTGATCAATGTCAGTGAAGCAATCTTTTCCTTCCCAGGTGACACTCTGAACCTACCACTTTGATCATTAATACTTAACAAGACCTTCTCTTCCTTTACCAAGGACTGCCCTGGGGACCATTCACTAAGCTTAGTCATAGAGAAAGAAATTAACCTTTTGTAGAGTACTAGCAGGTCTATTAGAGAATTCCTTATGCAGAGTCTGACCAGTGAAGGAGTCTCTACAGTCTCTGGCAAACAAGTTGCTTAATTCAATATTTGAGGTGACAACAGTGTATTCTCACATCTATAGTTGAATTAACTATATCGTGCCCCATATGACACCTGGACAGAATGCTTGAGGGTCTCCAAACTGATCCATAGTGACCAGTCTCAATACACAAACCAAATTCAAGGGCTCCAAATGAGTGCTTAGTGTTAAGTGCCATGGGGAATGCACAGATGAGTAATACCTGGTGGAAGTGCCCTCTTTCTCCCGTGACACACTTCATAATAAATATCAATGCTCTGAATGAACGTCCCTCCCACACACGAACACTTGTGGACCATGCATCCCCATGGAAGTATCCAGTAATGTGAAAAGAAGTACAAACTTTCCTCAAGCTCTTTACAGGCTTAGAAAAGCTTAAATCCTGTCCCTCGCATGACAAACAAATTGGGTTTTTTTTTGTTCTTTTTTTTGATTAGGTAAATCAGCCATAGTCCTAGTCAGTTCTGGGAGGAAGAAAGGGTGGGAAGAAAACTAGCAGATGTCAAATATCTGTCTTGTACTGGATTTCACAGAGATAATTTATTTGATACACACTTTAATCCAGTAAGTTGCGTATTATCACCCTCATTTTATAAAAGAAAGAACTGAGAGGGCTCAGGAGGTTAAATGGCTTGTTCAAGCTCACACCTCAGAAAACTGAGGGTGCTAAAGTCCTTGTCTTGTCAATGTTTTTCTACTTGATTTTCAAAAGAATCTAATTAGGTGTGAAGAAGCACTTTAAAGGTATTCATTGTAAACACAGAAGGGAGAAACAGAGGATGAGATAGTTGGATGGCATCACCAACTCAATGGACATGAGTTTGAGCAAAATCCAGGAGATGGTGAAGGACAGGGAAGCCTGGTGCGCTGCAGTCATGAGGTTGCAAATAGTGGGGCACAGCTCAGCGACTGAACAATAACGATGTAAACAGATATTTGTATTCCTTTAGAAAAGGTTTCACAAGAAATCACTCTTAGCGGAGCCAGAAGTTTGACTTGTTACCTAGACATTAATCCTATTCCACTAAGCAGACCTAAAATCTATTAGTCTCTTTACTTCTGAAAGAAACATGGATCTTATATGGTGATATGTACAAAACATGAAAGTGTTCAACCTTTCCTAGTTGTTGTTGTTTTTTAATTTGGTTTTATCAAAGTAACACATGTGCCAGGTTTCAAAGTCAAGCAGTGCTACAAGTCTCATAACAAAGTTCCTGTCCCAGCCATATCTGCTATTCAGAGGAGCCACTTCTTAACTCTTTGGGCCCTTCTGCTGTTCACCTTCATGTTGCTATATAGTGATTTACTGCTGTATTATTTGATTGTTTTATTTTAGACATTATCTATTGAGCATGATGTGAATATTTAGGTTTCTAACACTTCATATGTACACATACATGCACTTCCAATCCTCCTAAATTTATATTAATTTATTTAGGAGAAATTATTGAGGTATATTAAGTCCTCCACACTTTCCAACTCCTGGTTGCTCCATGGCTGCAAAGAAATGAACTTGGGAAAACTCTGGGAGATGGTGAGGGACAGGGAGGCCTGGCATGCTGCAGTTGGATAAGACTGGGTGACAACAACTGAGTACTCAGCTCTGTTCTAGGCAATGTGATGATAAAGATAGCCAGAATAAACCAAGCCCTTGCCTTCACTGGGCTTATGCTCTAATAAGACAGACCAAAGCAACCAAATACTGATATACACCATCAGGTAGATAATAGCTTGGCGGGGTGGGCAGGAATCAGGGAGGGCGGGAGTAAGGTGAAGTGTAGAGAATAGAGGACCAGAAGTGTTGGTTTCAGTAAGATTATATTGTTTGAGTCTGAGGGGTCAATATTTACCTTATTTTGACTATGTACATTTATTTTACACGTGCATGATGCTCAGTCACTTCAGTCATGTCTGTCTTTTTGTGACCCCATAGACTGTAGCCCACCAGGCTCCTCTGTATATGGGATTCTCCAGGCAGGAATACTGGAATGGATTGCCATTCCTTCCTCCAGGGAATCTTTCCTACCCAGGGATTGATCCTGTGTCTCTTAAGTCCCCTGCATTGACAGGTTCTTTACCATTAGCACCCTGTATTATGACTACATTTCATTTCTTGTAAAATTTCCATTGTCTCTGGAATTAATCATTGCTTTGGCAAGAGGACGGGGTACAGTGTTGGTTTGCCTCTCTTTCTATCAACTAAATCATTGGCAGAATCCCTTTCAGTTTGTAAACTGAGTCTTACAAGGTGCAGGCGAGGTAAGAACCTACCAGTTCCACAGCTCACCCACATTTTGCACCTCCTGGTTGCTCCGTGGCTGTCCTCTGCCACCTCTCCTTCTCCATCCTCCTGAGAAATCCCTTTGCCTCTCTCAGGTGTCAGAGCCCCTTTGCTTGATCCGTGTCTTCCTCTTCCTTAGATAAGATTCTCCTTTTGATGGAGTAAATCTCCAGCAGTTTCCTGGGAAAAAAAGTGCTTTCAAAGTACATTATTTAGGAAACTTAGCTTGAAAACATCTTTATTCCATCCTCACAATTGAATATTAATTTGTGTAGGTAGAGTATCTTAAATTGAAAAATATTCTCCTTTAGAATTTTAAATACATTACTCTGTTATCTTTCAGCTTCCAATGTTGCACTTGAAAAAGTCAAATGCCATATTGAATTTTTAATCCATTCTATGTAAACTGAGTTTTTTTTTTTTTTTTTCTTTATCAGACTCTGAGGCTGCTTTCTTGATGGCTAGTTCTATAGTCTTGGAACAGGATCCTTGGTGAAGACATAGGTTCAAGTTCTAGGCTCTCAAAATCTGAAGTTCTTGTCCTTTGAATCATTTCATGATCATTTCCTTCTTACTCTCACCTGCTTCTTTTTCTAGAATGGCTACTAGTCAGCTATTGGGCTGCCTTAGTTGGTTCTCTAAATCCCTTCTTGTCTTTCCTCTCTTTGCTTTGTTCTCCTTTTGGAAAATTTTCCTGATTTTACATTTTAGCTCTTGAGTTGAATTTTCTCACATTTTTAAGTAGAAAATTTCAGTTTTATCTCAAAGTTGAAAGATTTTTACAGTAAAAACCCTCTTGTATTTAAATTTCCAGTATTATTTTTTTAATTATCTGTGTATTTTTATAGTATGTTAATTATTTCTACAAATAACATCCTGATAGTATTTCATAGAGGTGGCATTTTCTCATACCTTTCTAAGGCTTTGTTTTTAAGTTTTGCTTCTCTCCTTTTCTGTTTCCTCAGGGCTACTTCTATTTTTCTCTTCGCTTTCAGCTTTCTCTTGAAGCATTTCTTTCAAATGCCTGGTGAAACTTGGCTATTTGTTCACATTAAGAGTAAAGAATGGCTGAACAGTTTTAACACTTTTCCCTTTCTTCTGGAAATCATCCAAAAGAAGTAATAAGAATGGAAAATTTTGAAAAATCCACTTTTAGTAAAATTAGTAGACAGACTCAAAAATATTTTCAAAGGAAGCCAAAAATAGATGATTTTGCACTAAAGCCCCCCAAGGCTAAGTAGAAACAAGCTGAGAAGAAATTTCACTGGAAAGAAAATAAAACATCAAAACCAGTTTCAGAAACTGCCCACACACACACAAAAATTTACTGTTTCCTGATGGTGGGCAGAATAATCTGTCAACTGAAGGAAAACATATAACTTAAAAATTGAGGGTTAAGTTTTATTTGGATTTGACTGTAGCTCAGGAGACAGCCTCTCAGATAGATAGTTCTGAGGAGACGCTCCAAAGAGGTAAGGGAGAAGCCAGGATATATAGAAGTTCTTTGCTATAAAACAACAACAACAAAAAAAAACAAATATAGTTGAACATCAAATGATTACTGCCATTCACAGAGAATAGACATCTCAAGTTAATGGTTTTAGTGTGTTTCTATGTATGGGAAGATTCAAAGATTTGGGTTCACTGAAATTGTTCCTTAAATATGCATCTTAATTATATAGAGACAATATACAAAGCACAGAAGGATTCCTGTTTTTCTCCATCCTGAATTCCCCTGGTGGCAAACCACTGATGGGAAGCGGCAATGGCTAACGGCTTGATCCTTGTAGAACTGGGATGGTGGGCAGCGTTCTTTGTTTACTGAAATGGCAGGCAACAACCCCGTCCACGATGCTGAAGAGCCAAAACTCTTCCTTGATCTCTAGAGGATGTGGAGGTTAGAAAGAGCAAGGGGAGACAGAAGCCCTCTCCTTAATTCATTTATTTGAGAAGCAGAGGAGGCAGGGCTACTTGAAGTATCACAGAAAAATGATATTTGAAGGAGTCGGAATACCTACTGAGAGCTTTTTGTTTTGAAAACCTGCTAGCATGGAGGAATGCTGCCTTGGTTCTTCTATACTCTTACAAGTTACTGGTTTGGGAATGCCAGCTCACTCGAATCCAATCAAATTAATATATAACAATATATATTCAATACATCTGTAGACATACAGGTAAATCATCTATCTAAACATACACATACACAAGAAATTATACACACAAAAAAAGAGGAAAAGCAAAATTTATTAATAATAAGGTATAGTCCCTTAAAATGTTTCCACGGAAAAGCTGAAAGTGCCAAACATCCTGGACCAAAGTGAAGCAACACTTCCTTGCTATAGCTATTCTGTGGAACCAAAGTTTCTTTCAGAGTAGCTGTCCCTGGACTTGACTGAGGCAGAGAATGGGACACAGGATAGTAGCAAGCTCTTTTCGTCACAGATTTACAGTCTTGATCTCCAATCAACTTACCAATACTAAAAACTGATATTTTGATCTCTATCTGTCACTTTCTTCTGTCTCATTTAATTTGTACTCAGAAGGAATCACTACTTATTGGGTTCTTCAAATATGTAACTAAGTGAAAAAAATAAGATTTAGTGTGTTCTGTAATAGTGTTGGAGGAATGCCCCAGTGAGTCATAATCTTACTGCTAATGATATGAATGTGGTGGGACTCTGGTTCAGCATGTCACTGCTCTGGTCTGCATCCTGTTCCACAGAATTAGGTGCTGAGACCCTCTTTGGTCCTATAGCATATACAACAGGATACTAGGAACACATCAGCCACCAGTACCCTGAAACAGATTGCCTGACCCAGTGGATTCTTTTATTCTGTATATAAGGAGGCAGGTTAAGGAGACATGGACACTGCATACCATTCCTTCTCTCTTTGTTCAGTGAACCCAAATACATATTTATTTTTCACTTACACTGATTTCTGTGTGTGGGTTTATGAAGACAGATGAAATGAAAATTATTTACTACTGAATTGTTTAGAGATGAGAATTATTAACTGCTGAATCCCCCAAAAGTCAGTATAGACACCAGTATTGTAGGAAGAACAAGAAAAAAGATTTTTGGAATTAATTTGATATTTAATGAAAAAGGAATCATCGTTGGGGGGAAAAGTTAAACATTTGTTTTATTTTTAATTACTTATGGATGAAATATCATATTTTTTTTTAGTGTTTATAGCCTGGAAGGATCTTAATCCAGCTAGACTATGTTTTCCCTATTCTTAATTTCTCTAATCAAACCAGGGACCCACTTTAACAGTTTGACAATTCTGTTTCTGATAATGAATGTGGAACAACATGATGATTTGTATATTCCAAACCTGTGAGTGATTTAGTGAGACTCAGCATTCCTAAGTCAAGAATCAGTTTCTAAGTGAGAACCTGAAAGCCAGACCCTAGACCATCAGTGATATCACCAAAGTCAAAATTGATGAAGACCCAAAACCTAGGTAATAAACATTATTCTAGTATTTTAAAAGGCTTCCACACTGGAAGGGCATTACATCAATTATTGATTAACCTTTCATAGGTAAATGTACAGGCTTTATTAGACCATGGACTGTGGGGTTCAGATTGCAAATCCTCTGGAAGAATCCCAAAGGATAAGTAAGAGGAGTTTTTTTAAAAACATAGATATCTGGTCTCCACTTTCAGAGATCCTAAATTAACTGGTTCAAGGAAGGGTCACCTATTCCTGTTAAGTCACCAGATTCTATTAATAATTAGCACCCTTGGTTGAGACCTTAGGACTCAGCATAGGTAGGTGTTGGCTGTGGTGCCTGGGTCACTGGGGAACAGAGGGAAGGGAATGTTTCAGTTGAGTTTCATCATCCTCCACCACAGCACAGACCCCCTGAGCACACACTCGAATAACAAGTGCAGCAGGACAAGGCATGACCTCCCTCTTAGACTCAAGACCTATAACCTGAGGCATGGCCACACCTCTGGTGAAATATGTTCTGATCTATCAGTCTCTGTAACTCCATAACAACCCCGAGGGGTAGAAATGGACACTTTGAGTCACTTGCCCAAATTTATTCCAGTAAGTGGCACCCCTGGCTTTATCAGCCACATGTGTCTGATCCCAGAGTCCAAGCTCAGTCTTTTATAAAAAGGTCATGGGAGTCTTCTACCAGGTAAACCTTCCCAGTATCTTTTCAGAAGACAAACTGAGTAGATAATAGAACGTTCTGAGTCACAGCCAGTCCATCAAGCCCCCATGCCCAGTGCCACTCCCTGTTGAGACTCAGGGTCCACTTCAGTCTTCCAGGAAAAGCCAGCCACATTCTGGGAAATCTCCTGGGCCAGTGATCTCCCCTCTCCCAGCATGACCCAAGACAACCTGCCATGGGATTAAGCTGAAAAGTTCTAGGCTTGAGGAGACTTGGCCACTACTTGTTTTCTTAATGCCCAGATATAAGCAACAGAGTTTACAGTTGCAGATGAATTTTTCCCCTTATTGCAAATGGTTTTGATTTAATAATAACATTTTCCAAGCTATTGGCCCATAATGAGGATTATTGCCTCGGGGTATTTAACACAGGAAAAAGGAAATGGGCCTGCTTCACTGTGTAAATAGCTGCCACAAAGCCTATAGTAGAAGGGCTGGAGTGACAGTTTTACTACAGCAACACTGTCTGGGCAACTGTTAAGAGGCAGGCTGTTAAGTCTCACTCTTGTTTAGCCAGGGTTCAACCAAGTCTCCATGGATGACTTTGCTAGGAACTGATTCTCAAAAGCCAAAACCCACTTTATTCTAGGGCTCTAAGCAGAGCCTGTAAAGAACTGGTGAATTTGCAGACTGAATCAGAAGTGCCTGTGCCAAGGCAAGGGCAGGAGATGAAGGGGTCTTGGGTGCAGAGGGATTTGAAGGAGGCAACATCGGATTTTGGAGATGAAGGGAAGTGACAAAACTGAATGCCAAATGCAAAGCTAGGGACTGTTCTGCCGTGACCTCTTTTAATCCTTAGATCAGCTAAGTCTCTATGGTAGATGCTGCTGTCATGCCTGTTCTGTGAGGAAACTGGTACCTTCTCAGATGCAGAAGAGCTTTTCTCAGGACACAAGAAGAATTACGGAAGCAGAGCATGGATTCCAGTGCAGGTCTGCCTGGCCCAGAAGCCCAAATGAATCCTGGCTCTCCACTTGCGGGAAGGGTAGCCTCAAGCACTCACCGGAAACTTTCTGCTTTCCCACGTTAGCAACTGCCCCTTCTGAACCCTAAAGTTCTCTTCATCTTCCCGTCTCAAAGGCCAGGGGCCAGTTTCTCAGGTGTCTCAACTAGGGCTTCTATTGGCTGGGTTTGCTGTCAGTCATCTGCTCCCTGGTGAGAGTGTGTCAGTGGTTTCTATACCCTGGAGGTGCTGGCAGCCTAGACATTCTTTAATTCTTTGTGACATGAGCTCTTTCTAAGACCTAATATTTATAGCCTCCCTTTACAGAATGGAATTGAACAGCAGGGTAGTGTTTGGGAAGACAAGACACATTTCCCAGAGTCGCCTGGACTTTCTAGGGGAGAGCTTCCAGCTGCTTAAACCTGACTCTGGCGACTAGCATTGGAGTCACCTTTTCTGGAGGTGACTTTTCTGGAGTAGCTGGGGAAGAGTAGTTGGGATTTGACCAGTGTTCTGTTCAAAAGGCATAATTTCCCCCAACCTCATGTTCTCTGTCTTCTTCACACATAGATTCTTTGTCCGGGATTTTTCCTGTCATTAGAGCTCAGCAGTCTGTGGGTTCTAATCTACTTGGTGGTTCCTGAGGTGATTTTGAAGTGCCATTTTCTATTTGGAAAGGGAAATTCAAAAGGCCCTGAGTGTTGCCTTACAAAAGAGTGTCCCATCTGAGCTTGGTCACAGTAACTGAAAGTGGTGTCTGTGCAATCTGTAATAGACAAATATGTTGAAGCTTTCTTTCCTTTTTTTTTTTCTTTCCTTTGTTGAGCTTCAATTTTGTGAATTTGGAGCTTTCAGTTTTGGAGAGTAGGGCTTCTCCAGTGGCTCAGCAGTAAAGAATCTGCCTGCAATGCAGGAGACACAGGTTCAATCCCTGGGTCAGGAATATCCCCTGGAGAAGGAAATGGCACCCTGCTTCAGTATTCTTTCCTGGGAAATCCCATGGACAGAGGAGCCTGGCAGGCTACAGTCCTTTTGGTTGCAAAGGGTCAAACACGACTGAACACACAGAATTGTATTTATAGGGGTAATACCACCCTTCCAAGTACAACATTTTGCAGACTGTACAGTCACCTAGCACCCTTCTAGGGCCCAAACTTTCTGGCCTGAAGCTCCAAGAGGAGTGCTGCCCAGTGGTCCAGGCTGAGGTGTGGACAGGATACTTGTCTGAGTGGCCAGGATCATGAGGAGTTAGAGGGAAAAGATCAGGTACGCCCTGGGTGTGTTGGGGCCTCATTTCAAGCAGGTAAAGCCATCATCAGGTCCAGGAGAAAAGAAAGGAAAGTGGTAAAGGAAGTTAGTCAGAACCCAAAGATGAAGGGAAAGAACTGCTGGCTGCCGAAATAGAATAATAAATGAAGAGCATTAGTAAGGAGCATCCAAAACAATCACCTTACATAGAATATGGAATCTTTTTCTTTTGCATCAGTCATGAGATGTGTCTGCGTGTGCACGTCTATGTATGCATATGTGTGGACACACACAGGTAGGTGCCAGTGAATACACAGAGGTTTAGGATGAACAAATAGTAACCATCTTAAATCCAGCTTCAAACAGTCAATCCCAAACCCAGCTTCACAGAAGAAGGGCAAGGTTTTCAGGATTATGTCACGAACTGAACAGGGAATGGTATCTGTTGCCAGGGCTGAGGTAGGGAAGGAGGAGGTAAGGAATTTTGTACCCAGGGTGCACACAGAGCCCCCACCTCAGGGTCCTTACTTTTAGTGCCCAGGTACAAAGGGGGATCTAAAAAGCTACAACTGCCATGAAGCCATCCTGTGCACAATTGATCAGAGGAGAGAGAAAGGTGCCTTTTGGAGGAAGCCTGAGTATAACCTGCCAGGAGGCCTCTGGAGACTAAGGCTCACAGGGAAAAGGGAGGAAACACAGGGCCCTGCTGTAACAACAGCTGAACTGGGAAGGAGCTCAGCACACAATTACTCAAATGCCCCAAAGGCTAGAGAAGTCTGGAGAAACAAGGAACACATGTCAAAATCTTACTCTTGACCTTCAAATCCCTTCCCAAATCGACTTATCTCCTGTCTCTGAAATTCCCCTTTATCAATCACATTCTCCTATTACATTAAATTGTCAGGATTGCAGGCGAATGATCGTAATTTGCCCCATTGTCTCCTATTCTGCTGTGATTGTTTCTCTTTCATGGGCCCTTAATCTTCTTCATGTAACCTTGATGTCAGCTGGGGCCCTTTCTCTCCTAGATTTCTAGAATGTTTGATTCAGTCTCAGGAATGACAGACTCCACAGTCCTCTCTTAAATGTCTGGTGAGTCCCCAGGTCTAAAGCCCTGTGGGCTGATGAAGAGCATTCATGATGAAGGATCAAAAGAAACTCCCTTCTTGCCAGGCCTTAAATCAATTAGTTGGCTCTTTTCTTAAAGGTGTGAACAAATGTTTTAGATCTCTGATAGACTCACTCAAAGAGTTTTTCCAACAAAGTTCCTTTCATTTTTGACTCAAGAGAATATCAAGTCATAATAAGTTATTTCCCACCCTGATTTGTCAGGTCTCTGCTAGGGAGGTTTCTGTCTTTGTTTCAAATATTCAAACAGTTGAGGCTTATCTGCTCTGTATTAGGAGAAGCAGGCAAAAGGATTTCAGTGACAGCAAAGTCATGAATCATATATAATCAGCACTTCCAAACACTGACATTTTCCAGTCCTGTGGTCACTGCTGAGTGTAGCATTTTAACAGCATCATCTTTTAGGATTTGATTAAGGAAGGGTTTTCATATGTTTAAGGTTCAAGGTTAGTGGCCTCTGAGGCAAGATTGCCCAGACCCTTGGCTTCGTTGTCTTAGGCATTGTACATATTGACTCTAATTCTTTTATTTTCAACCTGGGGTGAGAAACTTAGGACATTCATGAATTTCCACAAGAAACATTTTCACATGACAGAGAACATGGTCTTCTGTCTCCTTCTAATCCCCTTCCTGTTATAATTCTCCCATTTTTCCTCTTTTCTTCCTATATGAATTTCTGTGTGGGAACTCTCACCCCTTTCCTTTCTATTATGAAAGGTATTTGAGCTTGCCCAAGCTTCTGGCATGAGCTCTGGTGCCCAATCCCTCAAGATCCACAGTAGAAGCCAAATCTTGTACTTAATGTTACCCATCCTCCGTCAAGGGCATGATGGATTAGCGCTAGAAATATCTGTCTCTTGTGGTTATTTTGCTTCTGTATCTTTCATATTCTTACGCTTTTACTTCAGCTTTGAAGGTGAATCCTTTAGTTGATCTTTAGGATCTAGAAACTGCCGTGAACTCTGTCAGGGGGATTTGGCAACTGCAGAAATTTCTCTGGTTTGGGCTCAGGGTCTCAGTATAACCACATGAGTACTAGCTACCAAGGCATAGCAACTGTGCCATTTCTGGTGTTACTGCATCCTGGGTAGACCCAGAAGCCTCTCCCTTGTCTCTGAAGTTACAAGTTTTCTTAATTGAGAAAAATAAAATTCTCAGTGCTTATCTGACACAGCTGGGTGCAAGAAGGTGCTAATGGACCAGTGACTTCCTCAAAATACATTTTAATAAAACTACTTCCAAGAAGCTATGTGCCACTGAGATAAGAATATGAAAGAAGTCTAGAAGCTGGAAGGAGGTAAGAGAGACAACAGAAAGGGTTTTTGTTTAGGTCTTGTGGGGAGTAATGAAGATAGACCTTAAAGGGCAAATGTCTTTCAAAAATTTTCACTGCCTTCTACCCTGGGCTTGCTTTTTCTTTTCTATCCTGCAGGCTTTCTGCAGATGTGAAAATTACAGCTTAATTATGCAGGCAGTGGAAAGTAGCTGCCTGCTATGAGCATGAATCATTCATTTATTACAAACCAACATATCTTGAAGTGTCCTATGGACAGGGTGCTATGCTGGACACTGTTACTCACGTGAGGATGAATCAACTCACCCCTAACCTTCAGGAGCTTGCAGTCCAGTAGGTAATCAGATAGCCAAACAACTATGATGCAAGATGTGTTGAGGCAGTTGGGAAAATACATGCTATAGTTATGTGTGCTATAATACATAGTAGGGAGTAATTCTTACCAAGAAAATCAGTGAAACATAGCACAAGAAGTGATTTTTCAGCTGGAATTCAAAGAAACTTTCCAGTTGGTTACAAGGGTGAGAGGGCATTCAAGAGAGAATTCTGAAAATATGAAAGAGAAAAACATTTTTGCAAGGCCTGAGATATTGGATATACAGAAATATAGAATGTGGAGAAGGATCTTAGGAGATAAGTGTGAAAAGATATTTTCGAACCTGATGAAGGCCTAAGAATTTTTGGCTTTTTCCTTTGAGCAACGGGAGAGTCATCCAAGGTGTTTAGGCTGAAATGATAAAAACTGTGTAGTAAGAAATCACCCTGGCAGCATTGTAGATGTAGCAGGATGTACCAGAAGCTATTTCCTTCGGCACGTAAGAAATATAGAGAATGCAAGACTTAATGAGGACCTGTGCTGAAATTACGGTACTGGAGATGAAGAGAAAGGGGGCAGTTGATAGCATATTGTTGTAAGGAACCAAGTGGTCTCAAGGATGTGGTGAAATTTTGAAGAAAAAGGAGAATTCTTGCCCCCTCGAAGACTCAGTACTGAGAGAGTGGAGACTAGCTTTCCTTTTACTGGATGAGCCCGCATTAACTACTAAGGCATTTGCCTGCTGTGTCCCTAAGCTCCAAGCTCGCTAATTGCCTCAGAGCTACTTTCAGTTCCTAGATTTATATACAACTCATCCGTGCTTCTGATTCCCATTGTTCATCCAGTGCTCCCCAGTCTTTACCAAGGAAAAGGAGCATAATTAGAGGGTTAAACAACCAGTCCTTCCTGACACTCAGATCCTTCCCATTAACCATTTGCATATGTGCATTGTTTTACGTAGTACAAAGATAATTTCCCACAACTCACGCTGAAATGACAGGAGTACAACATGCAGCATGGGAAAGAGGAGATGGGAGCACAGGAGGAAAGACACAAGGCTCCCTTTCTTAATGGATGGTTCTGGGAGGCAGAGGAAGTGTCCAGTTTGGACCATCAGTCGAGCCTAAAATATCCTCCTGCCCAACACCTGGCCTCCTTGGCTCTATTCAGCTGTTACAGGGAATTTTGGAAGCACAGTTGGCTGGTATGCTCTTTGGAGAGCTCTGCCTGGGGTCAGGCCCCAGCCATCATCACTGGCTGAAACAGTGTGGAAGGATAATACCCACAGTGGAAAATACCAGCGGGGACTGTCATGACAGTTCTCAGTCTTCTGATTTTATTTGTTTAAGAACATGTATAAGCAAAAAATAGTATCTTCATGAACTCAGCCCACACAGCATATAATCAGCTAGAGAATGATCATCCTTGGAAAGACATGTACATTATTTGAATTTTGAGTTGAATTCAGAGGAATCTTGAAGGAACCTAAGGAATGGTAGGATGCAGAATCACACAGCATCTTGGATCTTTGAGTGAAAAACCATCATGGGGACTGGCTTCTCTGAGGTAGGGCTCTACTGAGAATGACATATAGCATTAGAGTTGTTTTACCTGAAAAGTCTCCTTATTGACTAAAATGCTCATATTCCCCAGAGAAGGCAATGGCACCCCACTCCAGTACTCTTGCCTGGAAAATCCCATGGACAGAGGAGCCTGGTAGGCTGCAGTCCATGGTGTCGCTAAGAGTCAGACACGACTGAGTGACTTCACTTTCACTTTTCACTTTCATGCATTGCAGAAGGAAATGGCAACCCACTCCAGTGTTCTTGCCTGGAAAACCCCAGGGACGGGGGAGCCTGGTGGGCTGCTGTCTATGGGGTCTCACAGAGTCGGACATAACTGAAGCGACTTAGCAGCAGCAGCAGCAGCTCATATTCCGTTTTCCCAGTCCTTCTCTAGGCATTTCGTCTTTAGATGAGATAGTTCTCAAACTTACTGTTCATAAGAATAATCTGGATTAGATATTCTGACTCAGCTGATCAGGAACGGGACCCAGGAATCTGCATTTTTGAACTGCATTGTAGGTGAATTTAGTAGCTCATTGGGCTTCTGTTTGGCTGATGGTGACTCTGCTCTGAGGTCTTCTTCTTTTGCCTCCTGGCTGTCTCTGAGATGGATGGCAGGGAGTCTGTGTAGAGTACAATTTTCCCAAAGTTAGAAAGCACACCTCCAAACATGGGTACATTTTTTAGCTCTTTGAATCCCACATCCACCTGCAGCAAGGAATGAGAAAAGAGAAGCCAAAGACTGCAAGTTTCATGTAAGGGTGATCATCATTCCTCCTGGGGTAATAGGCTCCCCTTGGAGAAAGAAATTGCAAATTACTAATAGTTCATATGGCAGAAAATTGCAAATTCCAAGCAAAATAAATATGTTCTTCCATTTCTGGAGTTTGCAATTGAATGTAATGTAGGAGGGTGCAGTATTAATAGGCAGCTATCAAATAGAACAGTAGTGTTAAATTACATAATCAATTTAATGTTCTGGGTCAGTTAACAAAGAAATCTGTTCTCTCACTTCCACTAATTTAGAGCTTTCAATATCCCATTCACAAGTCTCTCTCTTGTTTTGTAACTTCTGGGAAAGGCTTGGTATATCAAGTTCTTCCATAATCATCTGTAACAGCTGTATAAGGGATCCCAGACTAGCTGACCTTTCTCCTTTTGCAGTCTGAGGGTTGAAATGAGAACATAATCACCCACAATGAGCTGGCTGAGCAAAGTTGGGCCAAGCCATCAAATGCAGCTGTTGACTTTCCACAGGATTGATCTCTTTTGCCTCCCAGGACACGTCAGGATATAGCTGTGCAGGATATTCAGCCATGTGTTCAGAGTAGCTGTATGTATGTGTATGTGTACATGTTCACATACATGTATGGGGCAAGAGAGGTGGGGGCAAGAGAGACAGAAATTAAAAGTGGGAATCATTTAGCTCTTGAGCTAAGGCTTTCTGTTGGAAAGCCATCTGGTTCTTTTGCTCCAGATAGTGGTAAAACGCCATGTTTCTTCTCAAGTGGCAACAACAAATAAGTTTCTCTCATGCGCTGAGTGGTAAGTGGTTATTTGAAGCCCTGTGCTGAGAAGGATTCTGAGACTAAAGCAGTCTTAGTCAGAAAGACTGATGATTGGTACATGCCATCACTCCAGAGGAGGTTGTAGGAGGTGAGCTTTATAATCCTGGGAAATGTCGTTCCTGTATGCCTCAAGCAAATGCCATGATTTAAGGCCTGGGGCTGGAGAAGTAGAAGCCTTGGAAAATAGTGTGCACTCTGGTTTCCGTGTTCAAAATAGCTGAGTGTTAGCACACTCATTCGTCAATTACTTGAGTGCCTACCCATTGCTAGGCACTGTGCAACGCTTGGGACAGCAGCAGAGAACCAGATGGCCGAATCTGAGCTGAGCCACAGCTGAAAGCTGAGTAAACAGATAGTCCATGGGGTCTCCAGTTCCTGATTGGTTTAGAATAGTGACAACTGATCCCCCAGTAAGCATGTAGAATAAAACTGATACATCATTAAACACTTTTGCTTTATGAAAGTTTGAATGTGTATTCATTCTCACAAATATGAATGAAAGTGCTTGCCATGGAAAGTAAACTGGGCATGGATGTGACATCCTCAGACATCCTGTCAAGTTCGAGCTCAGATTCAATAGTGTGGAACACTTACACGTCCTTAACCATCACAGTTCATCATTCTGGAAGGCGCAGGGGTAGAAAAAGCATGTGATGCTTTGACCAGATTTTTAGTGCTGAAAGTTTCCCATGTGAAACAAGGCATAGGAGGATCAAGGAGGAGACTGATGCAATGATACTGCATTTAGCAGTGAGGAGAAGAAATCTCAAGAGTTTTTGTAAGAGTAACGGCTTTTGGAAAAGAATTTGTTCCTACAACATGCCTGTTTGTTCAGGCCCTAGTCCTTGACATCCTGTTAGTAGAAGGTCAGAGGAGTAGCCCAGGGTCTTCTCAGATGTTCTGAGAAGTTCTGAATAGTGCTGCAGGCAATATTTATTACTTACTTGTATAGGTTTTCTACATTTAAAGATAGGAAAAAAATAAAAATAAAAACCATTTCCCTCTATTCTTCACCATAAGTTGGAACATACTCTGGTAACAATCCCAATTAAATCTGATAGATTTAATCATTTGATTCTGCTGCTAGAGCACTTATTTAGTATTTTTCTTAAACCATGTGCTGATTTTTTTCTTTCCATTTCTCCCTGCTTGGCATTATCTATGCTTCAGTTCTTCTCTGCTGATGCATGTTTAAAGGAAGACTGTTTTATTTTGGAGGCTTAACTATTTAACAGTAGTCCTCCGCTCACACAGTTAATTGCCATAGGAATACTTGATGTATAATGGCTCTCTATATACATCAGGAACAGTGCTAGGCAGGGTAAAACAAAATTTGTTTGCCACCTTGTTTGGGTTAGAAAATTTGGGGTTGTTTTATTCCCAGTGTCCTCTGGGAGGAAAACGTGCTTCTCGATAAAATGCTTAAACAAGTTTCTAATACACTTTAAGGATAAGTCCTTACTCATCCTCCTAGTTAACTGTCAGCTGATAATCAGTCAAGAATCCAGTGACTTTTAACCAAACATTTTTGTCTCTTTGCATCAGTGATATCTCATGACGTATGGTGTCTCATACATCATACAGTGATTGTATGAGTAATCTTGTTTCATATTATATGTAAGAGAATATGCAAATATTTCTAAGAGGAGTCTTTTTCCCTTGTGTGCAAAGATGAAATAAAATCACACTCATAGTTAATTGAATGAGCTACAGGAGCTTTCTATGGGCTTCTTTTGTGGCTCAGCTGGTAAAGAATCTGCCTACAATGCGGGAGACCTGGGTTCGATCCCTGGGTTAGGAAGATCCCCAGCTGGTAAAGAATCTGCCTACAATGTGGGAGACCTGGGTTCAATCCCTGGGTTAGGAAGATCCCCTGCAGAAGGGAAAGGTACGCGCTCCAGTGTTCTGGCCTAGGGGTCCATGGGGTGGCAAAGAGTTGGACACGACTGAGCGACTTTCACTTTTCACTTTCACAGGAGCTTTCTATACACTCTCTTCAATCTTCACAATTGTCCTGTTGGTTCTTTCATCCCTTCTCACTGATGAAGAAAGTAAGGTCTGGAAAGCTTTCTTGGGAAAGCACAGCTACTAAGGAGCTGAACTTGGTTGGATTCACAGTTGCATCTATCTCCTTCTAAAATACTTTCCCCAGCCCTCTCTCTCTTTCTGGACTGACAGGTTTTCTGTTCTCATTTTCTTGAGTGCCTTGTGTTTTTCAGACATGCAAAGACCTGCTTCAGGCTCCATAGCCCGCAGATCTAGGGGGTACCTTCTGCTTCACTCGTATCATTGCTGTGGATTTGTTGGCTCCCTCAGAGCATTTTGGTCTTTGTGATGTCTGCGTTCTGGGAGGCTGTGGACAGGAACGAATCTAAAAGCCCAGGGTTGGAACCTCTGCCTATCTTTGTGTGAGAAATACTTGTAGCTAGTCTGTTGAGTCAAATGGTATATCTAGATCATGTCCCTGAACCCTATTATAGAAGATAATAATATCTCCTATATTGCAAAGTAGATGTTATTTCTACTTTATACGGAGGAGGAAATTGAATTTCAGAGAATTAGATTAATGTGCCCATGTGCACAAAGCTGCTGAATAGCACAGCCATGCCCTCCTCCTTAGTGCATGAATGAAGAAAGAAATTGTAGAGTGTCCACCCCTTTTCCCATTTATCATCACATTCTCCCTTCTGTCTTCTGAAGTTATCACAATGAGGACATGTCTTCAACAGGTAGAAGCCCTCTTTGAAGATTAATTTGTATTTAAATTTTATAAGAGGGCACACGACTCTCCTCTGAAGGACTCTTCTCCCATTCCATCTGTTTGCTGTCTCTTGGGCTACAGTGTAATCATTTCTGAGAAGTCTTTCCTTACTTACCAGGAGAAAAGGAGAGACATTTCAAGAGTTTCTGTGCCTGTGAGGGAAATAATTGTGGTACCTAACCAGGTAGCTACTGAATTCAGTACAATATTGAGTCCTTCAGGTTGTCACTTGTGGCTTCTGGTGTACTTGGCCCAGGTGGTCAGGGTGGGGAGGTGGTATCCTAGTGGGAAAAGGAAGCATTAGCTTAAGATTGAAAGATGGCTGAGCAGCTGATGGCAAAGCTATGGCTGAATCAATGGTTCCACAAACCATGTTAGTCCTCAGGGTGGTGGCTGGCCCAGGCTCATGCGCACACTCAGCACTTCTCTCTGGGTTTGAATGACAGCCTTGGGGAGATTTCCAGAACTTAGTTTCCTTGTGTATAAGATGAGGATCACACTAACTCTTCCTTTAGAGGGCTGTTTGCAGGAATAAATGAGATAAAACCTTCAAAATCCTTTGTCCAGTGCTGGCACACAGTAAATATTCAATAAATAGAATGACCTTATGGCTTGCATTTGCCCAGGACTATCTTGGTTTATGCCTATCAGTGGCACATTGATACCATCAGAAGTATTGTGATTTAGACAGTATATTTTATGAACATCCTACCATCAAATGCTCACTATTATCATTCCTGTAAAATATCATCCATTCAAATGTAAGCAACCCAGAAGTTAGTCAGGAGAGGAGAGAGAAAATCAGAGGGTTTAGCCAGATGCTGGCCAGATCAGAGGAAGTTTCTGTAGTTGTTTGGAGATGCTGACATGGTCAGTGGATATTCCGCATTCTAATGTGTTCTCTCTTCTCCTGCATTCTCATGCAGATCTGAAAGACTCTAGCATTGGAGGGAAAAAACACAGGTGCAGAGGCCAAGGCCGTAGAGGAGCAGAGTAATACCTGTCCTCCTGCCTTCCTGCCTGCTAACCCACAAAGAATAGAGTCTGATTAGGGGGAAGTCAGAACAGGTCCTCAACTACTCTCTTCCTGTCTCCCCTGGTTATTTCCCTCCCTTCTTATTAAATCTCATTTCCATGGTATATAGTGGTATATTTTGATCTTGGTTCTCATTTTCTGTTCCTAACCAGTTAACCCATTAACTTTCTGCCTTTTAAGTCCTTCCAAAGTTAATTATCCATCTCCCTGTAGAAAAAAGGTCACTTTCTTTAAAGGGTAACCACTTTTAAGAATTAGACCACTTTGATCTTCAAATGTTTGAAGAACCTTTCATCAATGCCCTACCAAAAGGAATTCTTTCGTTCAGCTGCCCTGTTGAATACTAAATTTGACCCCAGCATCACCATCCTTAAATCTAGGAGCTAACTCCAGATGGAAGCTGTACTGACGCTGCAGCCCCTTCCCCGGCTCCCTCACCACTGCTGCCCCACCCTTCCTAGTGATGGAAGGTGAGACACAGCCTCTGCAGGCACTCAGGTCTAGTATAGGAGACAATGAGAAGACTGGCCACCCCTGTCCCAGGGACTGATCAAGTGATTCCATCTGGCTCACAAGATGCGGGTATACCAGGCCACAAGGGGCACAAAGCTCAAAAGGAGATCAAATCTGTTCAGCTGCAGAGTGGTTAAGAATTCAGATGCTGTAGTAAAACCACCTGAGTTCAAAGCCCGACTCCACCACCTGCCACCTGTACAACTTTGGACAAGATGTTTAAATTCACTTCACCTTAATTTTCTCATCTATAAGTTGGTGATAACAATCAAATCTACTGGTATTTTTAAAACAAATTTATTGGAGTATGGTTGCTTTACCACGCTGTGTTAGTTTCTGCTGTGCAGCAAAGTGATCAGCTCTACATATACATATATCCCCTTTTCTGATTTCTTTCCCATTTAGGTCATCAAAGAGCACTGAGTAGAGCTCCCTGTGCTCTACAGTAGGTTCTCATTAGTTATCTATTTTATATATAGTATCAGTAGTGTTGATTCCCCTGGTGGCTCAGTGGTGAGGAATCTACCTGCAATGCAGATGACCTGGCTTTGATCCCTGCATTGGGAAGATCCCCTGGAGAAGGAAATGGCAACCGATTCCAGTATGCTTGCCAGGAAATCCCATGGACAGAGGAGTCTGGTGGGCTAGTCCATGGGGTCGCAAAAGAGTCGGACATGATTTAGCAACTGAACAACAACAATCAATGGTGTATATATGTCAATCCCCGGCTCCTAATTCATCCCGTCCCCTCTCCCCTCTTGGTGTCCATATGTCTGTTCTCTTCATCCGTGTCTCTATTTCTGCTTTGCAAATAGGCCCATCCGTACCATTTCCTAGATTCCATATATATGCATTAATATGAAATGTTTGTTTTTCTGACTTAACTTCACTCTGTATGATAGTCTCTAGGTCCATTCACATCTCTGTAACTGATATTTTAAAGAGTTATATGAAGTAATATATGTAAATTACTTAGCATAGCACTAAGAATGGGACATTCAAAGCATTGTAATTATTATCACTCTCATGGCCACGTTTTTTTAAGTTGGAGTTAGATTCCCTTGGAGTACACTTACTTGAACAATGTGTGTTTACATATCACAAATATATTATTTAAGGCATTTAACCAGCAGTATGCTGAATAAATGTATATATTTCAGGTCTTGTTTTGCCTTAGGTTTTTGAGTGAATCATTACATTTTACTTCCTTTCTTTCCTGTCTATACTCATCAATATATTCATTTAATCCTTAGAACAGTTCTGTGATATAGATGTCATCCACGTTCCCTTTAAGTGGGGGAAGAGGTTTATGAGACTAAATAATTTTTCCCAGATTACTTAGCCAATACATACTAGGATTTAAACCATGGTGATCTCTCTCTAGAGATGATGTTGACAACAAGACCACTAGATTCTTCAGAAGTGGCTTCAACTGAATACTTAAAGTGATTAAAAATAGTGGTTTTAAATATCCTTTCAAAGCTTTTCCTTTACTTTTTGTTCATTCTTTTCTTTTAAATGTAAAATACTTTGATTGTGAGTGTCAGGGAAGAAAACATTACTGGGTTCATCTTAGACACGGAAAGAGTAGGGAGAACAGCTCAGACTCTAGCATACGGGCCTCCTCCTACAATCTCAGACCACAGAGACTGCATCTTATTGGGAGCTCAGTACATATTTCTTGAATACATGAATGAATTAAAATCAATTACATCTTTCTTATCTTTTGATCTTCATAGCAGACGTTATAATATCAATTTGAGAAAAAAGGGAATTGAGTCTTAAAGAAGGTCAGGGTCTTGCTCAGAGTTGCAAACTAATTAATAAAAGAAACAGGGCTAGAGTCCAGTCCCACTCACTTGCAACACTGCACAGATACCCTCTTCTGTTTATCTGCTCAGTCCTGCAGCACACAAACCAGAACGCAGAAAACCCGGGCGGGAAGTCGTTCCTAGAACTGTTATTCAAAACAGTTCGCTCTTCCCTTTAGAATCTGTCATCCACCCCTCCTTCATGCTATTTTCTTCTTTTCTGGATGACTGTTCACACCCTATGGCAGGCAAGCTGATGCTCCCCAATAATGTCAGCAGAGGTCTGGTGCCTCCATTATGTTTGGTTAGGCAAGATTCTTGTTCTGTGACAATCTGCAGAGAACACACATTATAAATCAGAAGTCTGTGGAAAGTCCAGGAATGAAAGAAACTCCTTGCAGACGTGAGGAGCTGAGAGTTCATTTGTGAATCCCTGCAGGAAACAAAACAAGCTAAACAAAACTGTGACCTTAAAAATCACATTTCATTCTCTCTCTGAGGAACTAGTCTGTACCATTTGTTTGCCACTTAATATATTCTTCTCTGTGCTGGCTGAGTTCCAAGGAAATGGAGTCCAGTCCCTATTTATCCTTCAGGCGAGGAAAGGTATCAGATAGAAAGGATCAAGGAGGACTTAGAGAAGCTGAGATATGAAGAGGCTGCCTGAGCTGCACAGTCAGTATAGGATAATGGTTTAAGTGTGTGAATCTCAGCATCAAACTACCTGGGTTCAAATCCTTATGCCACCACTTACCAGCACCCAGGGAGCTTCACTGCAGACAATAATGGGTTTCGTTCAAAACATCTTGAGTTTAATAGCCAGTGGAATCCCAGGTCTTGACATCCTGTGCTGGTTGGAAAAGCAGGAGGGAAGCATGGACACCTGACATAACACTCATAAGAACTAAGGGTCATGATGTGTTTCTCTTGTGCCAACCACTTGCTCAGCTTCCTGAGTGTCACCTCACAGTATTAAAGACTTCATTCTTTCCATTTACTAGATTCTTAGAAGTCCTACAAAGGGCTCTAGTTTCCTAGACTCAGGGTTCCTCACTACTCTTTGTCATGATACTTATTTTGCCATAATCTTGTCCTAATTACTTAAATTAACCTCCTAGGCTTAAGGTCAAGCATCAAATGGAAAGTTTATGTCTGATGATAAATACAAACAAAATAAGAACAGCTTAGAAAGGGGAAACCTTTTCACCTTATAAAAATAAGGAAGAAAAACTGTTCTTGCTAATTATGGTCCCAACGTACTCAGGCTTTACCAGCAGATGGCAAGAGATGTTGTCACATAAATGTTTCACCTCACTTTTGCCTGAAGCCTGAATTTAGTGATTCCTTATAAAGTGCCCCAGGCTATTAATTCCGCATAGAAGTTCTGTGTAGACAAGGAAAGATGTAATTTTCCAGTGGTATCTCTAGATGTAAATTGTGGACAATTATTCCAATCACTGGGCCCTAATTTGTCATAGGCAATGGCACCCCATTCCAGTACTCTTGCCTAGTGAATCCCATGGATGGAAGAGCCTGGTGGGCTGCAGTCCATGGGGTCGCTAAGAGTCGGACATGACTGAGGACGTCACTTTCACTTTTCACTTTCATGCATTGGAGAAGGAAATGGCACCCCACTCCAGTGTTCTTGCCTGGAGAATCCCAGGGACTGGGGAGCCTGTTGGGCTGCCGTCTATGGGGTCGCACAGAGTTGGACACAACTGAAGTGACTTAACAGCAGCAGCAGCAGCAGGGACTGTCTAGGGGTGCAGAATGGAAGGTTGAAACCTAAGAGTTGTGCTCTGATAAGTAACATTGCTTGCTTGGTCATGAAGTGTTTTGCATTCACTAAGTTACTAAGGTTACACACACATAGCCTATTTCTTACTGAAGCACAAAAAAATACTATCTGAGTGATGCTATTTGGCTCAATTCAAGTTCCGTAATTCTTGGAACAACTATTGGCCTGAGGCCACCTGCAAGGTTACTGAGTCTGCTTCAGTGTATCAAGCTTCCATGTTGATGATATTTCTGTCTGGATTTTTAGAAGATTCTGCCCAAAATTGCCTTTTAATATGTCCTTGCATTCCTGCCCCATGTTCCACACATGCATTTGCAAGTCTGAATTCCAATTCTAAAGCCATTACATGAGTCCCTTTATCATCCTCCCTGGAGGTTCTTTTGTGGCAATATCTGCAAAAGAGAGATTGGAAAGGTGAAGGGGAGAGGGCAGTGCATAGCTTTACCTGCCAACTGTGATCAGCATGAGACACCCTGGATCAACCACTGTTTCAGTATGCCTCCATGGATGTGCTATTTAAAACCTATCTCAAAGGAACCCAGGGTATGAGAGAACCAGAAAAGGAAGATATGGAAGCCAAACATGCTAGCAAATCTCAGTGTGAATTAAGATAGAGGGCGAAGCTGGCCAGGATTCCTTGCTAACCCTGGATCAGTGTCAATCCGTCTCTCCATCAGACGTCAGACAGAAATTCTGTAGCCACATCACTCTGCTTCCTCAAACAGAACCCTCTTGTGGACCTTGATTCACTGGCTTGGTGAGGAGGATGGAGGGGTCATACCGTTATATTCACTTGCCCTGAGCCCTACCAGCATCGAATACAGACGCTGTTCTCTACCGGACAGCTTGTTCTCACTACATGCCTTCAAGTGTTGTAAGGAGTTTTGTTTGACAGAGAACATCAACTCACAGTAGATTTGCAGTGGACAGATGGGATTTGACAGGGACGTATTTGAATGCAGCCCCCTGGGGTGGCGACCCCCAGTAGCTGCTGCCTTTCACAGTTGGAGATGCACAGGGCATGTCTTACACAGATCCAGTGCACCCTCCTCCTAGTTATTTCTATCAGACAATATAATGGGGCTAACTCCTGTACCTCCCAAAAGTCGTGCATTGAGATCTCAGTCCCCAATCCTTCAGAATGTAACTATATTTGGCCGTAGGGTCTTTTAGGAGGACCCTCATACAGTATCACTGGTATCCTTATAAGAAGAGGAAGAGACACCAGAGGTATAAAAGGACAGGCCTTGAGGACAAAGCAGGGAGAAGGTGACTGTCTATAAGCTAAAGAGAAAGGCCTGGAACAAATCCTTCCATCATGGCCCTGAGCCATGGACTTTTTCATGCCAGCACCTTTATCATAGACTTCCAGTCTCTAGAAGTCTGAGAAAATGTAAATTTCCTAAAGTCACTTATTCTGAGGCATTTTGTTATGGCAGTCCTAGAAAATTAATACTTCCTTCAAATCACCTCTAATAAGCTAAGCATAAACAGACTTCACATACATAGCTGCTCCCCAACCCTGGATCCTCCTGCTGTAATTCCTTCCTATGAGAGACTTTCACTGTCTTTTAAATTTCTTACAGAAATAGCTACCCTGATTATGCATCATTACTAGAAGTTTACTGTATGATTCCATACAAAACCTGTCTCTCCCCTATAGTTTGGGATACTCAGCCTTCTCCATGGGCCCATTCTTGTATCCAAAGCCAAGGATATCTATAGGCCTCCAAGGTCTATGCAGTTCTTCTACCCCACACTAGTTGGTTTGGTGCACAGGTTCCCCAACCAGACAAATCAGCCACGATATTTACTAGTTTCATGAGCTTAAGGGCGTCATTTAACCTTTCAAAACTTAAGTATTTGCATCTGCAAAAAGGGCATGACCATACTTTGATGGGCTCTTGTAAAATGATGCATGTAAAATCAGCACATGACACTTGGCTCAGCACGTGACACATGGCAATTACTCAGCAAATATTTGTTCATGCTGGATGTTGATCATCATTGCTATTACTGTTTTTGGAAGCTCCTATAACTATGCTCTTCTAAAAATGTATAATTTCTGTTTGTTAAATACCTTAGCACTTTTGCATTACTTAGAGCACTTTCTCTGATCTGAGGTCTTTTCTTACTAGTCTCTCTTTTATTATTAGTCTCCTTACAGACACAATTGTTGTCTCTATAGCACTCCAAATCTACAAGCCTTGGAGGGTTACTTTCTGTACTCTTCAGGAAGCATAAAGAAGGCAGGAGGAAACTTTTGAAAAGAGGCAATGGATATATTTATGGAATAGATTATATTGATGGTTTCATGTATTGATGGATACATACTTATCTTCAAACTCATCATGTTGCGTATTAAATATGTACAACTTTTGAGGTATGTCAACCCTACCTTAATAAGTTGTTTAAGAAAGAAAGCAAAGGGTAGGGCCAAGTATGTATAGGGAAAAAAAACTTTTTCTTTTTTGCAGTCACCTCAAAAATGTGTTTTTTTAATGTGTTTATTTAGATGAAAAATCAAACTTTGCAGCAGTAAGCCTGAGCTATATGTATCATGTGTTCGGACACTACATTTATGCCAAAAATACCTCAGAAAATGACTGTGTGCTATAGTACAATTTAAATATATCATGTGAAGATCTCTATTATCAATTTAATGTCTGACATGCATGGATATCCTCTATTGAGGTGTGTGCTCCTCACAAGCACAAAAACTTGGTTAAAAAATAAGTTAAAACATTTTAAAACATGAAATATGTGCTGTGCTATGTGTTTCTCATGCCACTATTTAAGGGAATTATTCTACTTTACAGATGAGAAAGTTGAGACTCAGCATTTTGACCAATGAAATTTTTATCATTACCATGAAATTTATTCTAACACAGTTAAACAATGATTAGGTAGGTAAGGGAAGGAGAGAACATTCTTGTTATACTAAGAGAACATCCTCATTAAAAAAAAAAAAAATATATATATATATAAACAAAAGTGAAAAGAAAAATTGCCTAATCCTAACACCTGGAGACCATCACTTCTAGCATTTTCGTTGATTCTAGCACAATAATTGTGATTTTTATAGGAACCTCTCAATCATTCATACTAATGTAAGAGAGAGATAAGGGTAGAGAATCTGAAAATCATTTCTGTCTGTGCTGTGTGCTTTGGAGAGTAGAAAATTAACCTTTTGATCAGGTTCTGCATAGGCTAATTACTAAAATTACTTTTCCAGTCCCAACCGATCTTTTTCAGGGCAGAGTCTCAGAAGCATTTTGGTGACAGGGGATTAAACATGTGTTGTGGCTAATCCAAGTGAAGGCTCTACACATGGATAATTAAGATCTGAGCATGGAACAACAGCTCACGCATTGTGGTATCATGGGGCTCTCCAGTTTTTCAGAGGCTCTATCCTTAGAGGTCTTGAAAGTAAATTTGATTCAATTCACCAGGCATTCCTGGAAGACTGATTTGCTCTGCAATGTGCTAAAATGTCCAAGAAGTAGTCCCTGGTTGTAAGGGATATACAATCTAGTGAAGGAGATGGGTACACATCCCACTGAATTTAACAATAGAAATAATGATAATTGGAGCTAACACTACTTGAACACTTACTGACCTGAGGTCCCTTTCTCTTCTAAGCCCCTTAAATGTGTTGACTCATTTAATCCTCATATAAAGCATAGTGTAATAAGGGAGAAATACTATGCACTTAGAGGAGAAGGAATGGTTTATTCTGAGTTGGGAGGTTAGGAAGGCTTCAAGGACTACTGTCACAGATGGAAGCTCATGGACTGAAGGGACCGTATTTACAATCCTGATCGTATAAAATGGGTGGTATGAGATACAGTCCTCTGGCTGCATCTTCCTCTTCCTCCCATTGTTGATGACTGGCTGGCTCACAATGCATCCCCCTCTAGGAGCTGCCTCACCAACACGTAGGATGGACTCTCTGTGACATGTCTCTGTGACCACATGTGACACTGCCTCTCTGGATAGAGCCAGTTAGACCAGGTGTTGGTTCCAGATCAAGCTGGACCATTTAGATCCTTCCACTGAATTATTTGGTTATTCCACTGAATAACCAAATTTATGGGACACACATTAGTCTTTCTCTGGCAGTGGAAACTGAGTAATGTGAAATTCTAGATCTGTTGAGGTGGCCCTGACAATAGGTCACTAGGACCTCCTGCTTGCGGAAGGGTTATTGACCCCCAGGCCCAGCTCCTGGCTCCATGTCCACTTTCCTGTTCACATGGAGACCACATTTCCCAAGGGCCAGTGAGTAAGCATGGAAGGCACAGCAAGACAGGCCTATTTCTGTGTGACAGGCCACTTTGGGCCCAGGAATCTGTATCTGCATAGCTAAGACTTTCTTGGAATCACATTTAGCATATCTAGTACCCTTCCTTCCTCCTCTCCTTCAAAAGCCAGACCTGTAAAACATCATGATGACTCTTCTGATTGCTAGCCCTCTCCTCTATTCCCTGCAGTGTTTTCCCTCAATAAATGTGTTGCACATCTAATCCCATCCTGAATTCTGCTTCACTGAAAAAGTGAATTAATGTTGGAATTTTATCTTCACTTGATATTTCATCTTTAAATTTAGACAGAGTTTCTTCACATTGCAATAGCCGTGTTCTGAGAGGCTAAGCCATAATGAGTAATCACTGTCAGACCTTATATTTACTGTTGCTCAGTTGGCTTTGGCAAGTCATATGACCAAGACCAGAGTCAATTTTCAGTTCAGTTCAGTCGCTCAGTCATGTCTGACTCTTTGAGACCCCATGGACTGCAGCATGCCAGGCCTCCCTGTCCATCACCAACTCCTTGAGTTTACTCAGACTTATGTCCATTGAGTTGCTGATGCCATTCAACCATCTCATCCTCTGCCATCCCCTTCTCTTCCCCCCTTCAATCTTTCCCAGCATCAGGGTCTTTTCAAATGAGTCAACTCTTCGCATCAGGTGGCCAAAGTATAGGAGTTTCAGCTTCAACATCAGTCCTTCCAATGGCTATTCAGGACTGATTTCCTTTAGGATGGACTGGTTGGATCTCCTTGCACTCCAAGGGACTCTCAAGAGTCTTCTTCAACATCACAGTTCAAAAGCATCGATTCTTTGGCGCTCAGCTTTCTTTATAGTTCAGCTCTCACATCCATACATGACTACTGGAAAAACCATAGCCTTGACTGGATGGAACTTTGTTGGCAAAGTAATGTCTCTGACTTTTAATATGCTGTCTAGGTTGGTCATAACTTTTCTTCCAAGGGTAAGCATCTTTTAATTTCATAGCTGCAGTCACCATCTGCAGCGAATTTGGAGCCCCCAAAATTAAAATCAGCCACTGTTTCCACTGTTTCCCCATCTAGTTTGTATGAAGTGATAGGACCAAATGCCATGATCTTAGTTTTCTGAATGTTGAGCTTTAAGCCAACTTTTTCACTCTCCTCTTTCACTTTCATCAAGAAGCTCTTTAGTTCTTCTTCACTTTCTGCCATAATGATGGTGTCGAGGTTACTGACATTTATCCCAGCAATCTTGATTCCAGTTGTGCTTCATCTAGTCCAGTGTTTCTCATGATGTACTCTGCATATAAGTTAAATAAGCAGGGTGACAATATACAGCCTTGATGTACTCCTTTTCCTATTTAGAACCAGTCTGTTGTTCCATGTCCAGTTCTAACTGTTGCTTCCTAACCTGCATACAGGTTTCTCAAGAGGCAGGTCAGGTGGTCTGGTATTCCTATCACTTTCAGAATTTTCCACAGTTTATTGTGATCTACACAGTCAAAGGCTTTGGCATAGTCAATAAAGCAGAAATAGATGTTCTTCTGGAATTATCTTGCTTTTTTGATCATCCAGCAGATGTTGGCAATTTGATCTCTGGTTCCTCTGCCTTTTCTAAAACCTGCTTGAACATCTGGAAGTTCACAGTTCACGTATTGTGGAAGCCTGGATTGGGGAATTTTGGTCATTACTTTACCAACGTATGAGATGAGTGCAATTGCACGGTAGTTTGAGTGTTCTTTGGCCTTGCCTTTCTTTGGGATTGGAATGAAAACGGACCTTTTCCAACCTGTGGCCACTGCTGAGTTTTTCAAATTTGCTAGCATATTGAGTGCAGTACTTTCACAGCATCATCTTTTAGGATTTGAAATAGCTTAACTGGAATTCCATCACCTCCACTAGCTTTGTTCATAGTGATGCTTCCTAAGGCCCAGCCCACTTGACTTCACATTCCAGGATGTCTGGACACTCTAGGTGAGTGATTACACCACCGTGATTATGTGGGTCATGAAGATCTTTTTTGTACAGTTCTTCTGTGTATTCTTACCACCTCTTCTTAATATCTTCTGCTTCTGTTAGGTCCTTACCATTTCTGTCCTTTATTGAGCCCATCTTTGCATGAAATGTTCCCTTGGTATCTCTAATTTTCTTGAAGAGATCGCTAGTCTTTCCCATTCTATTGTTTTCCTGTATTTCTTTGCACTGATCATGAGGAAGGCTTTCTTATCTCTTCTTGCTATAATTTTGAACTTTGCATTTAAATGGGTACATGTTTCCCTTTCTCCTTTGCTTTTCGCTTCTCTTCTTTTCACAGTTATTTGTAAGGCCTCCTCAGACAACCATTTTGCCTTTTTGCATTTCTTTTTTTTGGGGATGGTCTTGCTCCCTGTCTCCTGTACAGTGTCACAAACCTATGTCCATAATTCATCAGGCACTCTGTCTATGAGATCTTAAATCTATTTCTCACTTCTACTGTATAATTGTTAGGGATTTGAATTAGGTCATACCTGAATGGTCTAGTGGTTTTCCCTACTTAGTGTCAGTGTGAAATAGGATTAAACAAGGGTGTAGATATCCAGAAGTGTCATTCATTGACCATTCTAGCGTGATGGTCTAATGCAGCTATGAACAGGGAACAGTTTCTGCATTTCCCGTAAGCTGCAATTTCCTGGAAGGTTTTACATGCTGCCTTCTTGGGGGAACTTCCCTGGTAGCTCAGATGGTAGAGTCTGCCTGCAATGCAAGAGACTGGTTTTGATCCCTGAGTTGTGAAGATCCCCTGGAAACATGGCAACCCACTCCAGTATTATTGACTGGAAAATCCCATGGATGGAGGAACCTGGTGGGCTACAGTCCATAGGGTTGCAAAGAGTTGGACACGACTGAGCGACTTCGCTTTCTGAGGGAAAGCTATGCCTAAATAGGTACCTGGTAAAGATAGACTGTTCTGGAGACTATTGTAAGTAGAAATAATTTTTAGAAAAGAAACTTTGTTTGTATCTAATTGGCTCATTGAAATAATTTCTCAGGGGTTAGGATTGGTATTACTAAACTTTCATTTCTCTCTCATTTTGAATACAAAATGAGGCATAGAGGACTGACGGAAGCTTTTGATAATAGTGAGATAAATGTTACACTTTTCAATATGAAACATGCCCTTTGGGCAGCTCTACATTCAGGAAGTCACTTGTGAAGTGAAGTGAAAGTCACTCAGTCGTGTCTGACTCTTTGTGACCCCATGGACTATACAGTGCATGGAATTCTCCAGGCCAGAATACTGGAGTGGGTAGCCTTTCCCTCCTCTAGGGGATCTTCCCAACCCAGGGATTGAACCCAGGTCTCCTGCATTGTGGGCAGATTCTTTACCAGCTGAGCCACAAGGAAAGTCGCTTGTGAAACTACCCCACAAAAAGCAGACAGGCCGAAGCTGAGAGAGTTCTGACTATAGAGGAGTTGAAAGTGGGAGAGCTAGGACATCCTTGTGCTACTGCACGTTAGGAAATTAAGCACATAAAACAATGTTTCCCTGTCGGGACCTTTTCTATGTATTGCATAGTCTTGGTTTCACACTGCTTCCTCTTCATTGTCTTAACTGTTCTGAGCTTAGCACTCACCATATTGTTTGAAGAATTGAAAAGGCACTGTTATTTGAAGTTATTACAACTGATCCCTTTTCTCTTAGGTATGTAGCCTTTCTAAGGGTGGGAATATTGCATGGAAATAACTGGACTTTACTGTCAGAAGACTTAGAGTGAATCTTTATTCTTCCACCCACCCTCTTGAACCCCATTTAAAGATGTGGGATCTCTAGTTGAATTAGGTACCTTATGAACAGTTTGGTAAACACACAGAGACTGGGTAGTACTCACCTTTATGTTTTTTGTTTTTTTCTTTGTTATTGGTCAAAGGAAGTGGAGAGAGAGAGGTGGAAGGAGAGAGATTCCATGTTGGGAGAAAGCAGAATGATAATTCCTCCACTCTAAGGTCCTTTGTAAAAAAGTTGAGAAATAATAATGTCTTAAGGCATCTCAATGATTCAAAGTCTTCCATACTTAGCATAAGTCTATGAACCGGTTGCCTCATCCGTACTCTGAACTGTCAGAACAAGGGAACAGATTTGACATGGGTGACCCCCTCCCTTCTACAGATCACTATTCCACATGTACTTGGCCCTCAGGATCAACCTCCTGAAGCTCACGTTATGGAACATGCTCTATGGTGACCCCTGAAGTAGGCAACATAAAACCTCACTTGACATTGGCCTTGATTCTAGCCTTCAGGCATTACTTCATCTCAGGAAAATTTATTTAATATTTGCTTGAGTTATATAACCATATATATCTGAGAAAATTACAACTGATTTTCATCTAAGCTACAATTGGGACCAAGTCATATGGTGAATAAACACCTCCCTCCTTTTTATAATTGAAAGGAAAAAGTCACTTTCCTTTTTATAAACTGAGTTGATTAGCTAAAGGTTTCATAGAGGGTGGATGAGTCAGGGGCAACTCACAAACTCAAGCTCACCTCCCGAGCAGTCACAAAGTTTACACCAAGTCATGAAAATCCCAAGGCCTTTGCACATAATGTTAATGAGGCTGTGGATCAGGTGAAGCTACAAATCCCAACAGATGACAAGCTACAAATTGGGTGAGCTGCCTCTGGTCTCCTGGTGAAAGAGAATAGGGCTCCTGTGGGAAGGTGCTAGCTGATACAAATGTCTAATTCTGACAATGAGGTGATGAAGTTTAGCCCAGAAAATCAGATGATGCAGCCCCTTGGCAAGGCTGCCTCTTTATCTTTCACCATATCATCTTTCTGAGACAGTTACCCCTTATCTTCTAAGTCCCTATATATGGGAACCTTCCCACTCTATCTGTATCTTGTGCCAAGTTTTTGTCTTGTTGTTGTCGATAGGGTAAGATGACAGCCACTAATTATGACAGCTAAAGTCCTTCTCATTCTGTTCCCAATCTTCTTTTCCCATCTTCTTTCTGATCATTTTATTTGCTCCTCCCTCTCTCCAGATAAATGAGCAACTAGACTCCATAGTATTCCACCCAGGCTTTATTCTTTCAGTTTCCTTTACCCAAGGGTGTTTTCTTGCCATTTTCCAACCACAAGTCACTGTATTCGTCCTCAAGATAGAGCATTTCAACTTTGTGAATTCTCTCCTCTCTTCCCTCCACCGGGCTTCCCTGGTGGCTCAGATGGCAAAAGAATCCGCCTATTGGAGATTCGAGTGGATGAATCTGATTTGAGCCCTGGGCCGGGAAGGTACCCTGGAGAAGGCAATGGCAACCCACTCCAGTATTCTTGCCTGAAAAATTCTATGGACAAAGAAGCCTGACCGGCTACAATCCATAGGGCCATAAAGAGTGAGACATGACTAAACAACTAACACTTCCACACTTTCCCTCTAGTAGATGGAACTAATCCCTCATTCCACTGTGTCCTTCTAGCATTTTGCATACACATACCCATTATAGAGACTTAGGCTTATGATCAAATACAGTATTCTAAATAATGTTTCTTTACTGACAGCAGAAGTTCTTCAAGGGTTGGGTCCAAATCTCTTCCATATATGCATTGCCATTTTTAGATTCCCTCTCAACCCACAAACCTGTTGTAGTTAGTAGTTCAAAGATATAGAACTAATATACAGGAACTGAAAGTCAAATCCTACATGTTCACCAAAGGAAAATAAGACAAAATCCAGGATATCAAGCTGTGGTGCTTAAATGTTGTGTATTAATTTAGCAAGGCTATGGTACCCAGTGTAGCCAAATATTAGTCAAGATGTTTTTATGAAGGCATTTTATAGTTGTAATTAACATCTTCAGTAAATTTACTTTAAGTAAAGGAGAATGACCTTGATTATGTCTCTGGGCCTCATCCAATCAGCTGAAAGCCTCAAGAACATAAATAGATTTCCTGTCTAAGAAGGAGCTCTGCCCCAAGACAGTAACATGGAAATCTGTCTGAATTTCTACCTTGCTGCTCTTTCTTACAACTTTCAGACTCAAGACTGCAACAGCTACTCTGCCTGAATTTCCAGTCTGCTGGCCTGTCCTATAGATTTCAAAATCAACACTAGAACATCAAATCTTACCTGAGTTTCCAGTGTGCTGGTTAAATTTCAAATTCATCAGCACTCATAATCATGTGAGCCAGTTCCTTAAAATAAGCATTCACATTGATCTCCTCTTGATTCTATTTTTCTAGAGAAACCTTTTGATATGTAAACCAACTAGCTAGAAAGAGGGTAAAAGTTGAGGTATGGAGTCAAAGTAGGGAAAAGAAACCAGAAATGTAAGGAACAAGGAATAGCAGAGATAGTGACTGGCCAAAACTACGTAACTTCCAGATGTGAAATGTAAGCACATGTAGAAGCTAAGGTTGGTGTGAGTTGGTCATATTTAAATTAAGGATCAACTTAGCAATTCTTGGGACATACTGCTGCTGCTGCTGCTAAGTCACTTCATTCATGTCCGACACTGTGCAACCCCATAGACGGCAACCCACCAGGCTCCCCTGTCCCTGGGATTCTCCAGGCAAGAACACTGGAGTGGGTTGCCATTTCCTTCTCCAATACAGGGAAGTGAAAAGTGAAAGTGAAGTCGCTCAGTCGTGTCCGATCCTCAGCGATCCCATGGACGGCAGCCTTCCAGTCTCCGCCATCCATGGGATTTTCCAGGCAAGAGTACTGGAGTGGGGTGCCATTGCCTTCTCCTGGGACATACTAGGCATTCAATAAATGTTGCTGAGTGAACAAATGGGTACAGGAATTTGTGAAGGAATCGATCAACCCTCGCCTTATCTTCCTTCTCAACAACTTAATAGCTCAAAATATGAGGAATCATGACACATTGGGATAATTTTGACTCCTGGGCCGGATAACCACCAATCTGGTGAACTGTTCTTTCACAACCATATTTGAGCAGTGGAATGACAAAATTACACTGAGGGAAGGTGATACAGTAGAGTGTAACTTCTAGAAGTTTACCATGCTAAGTAGAGTAGCTTTCTTAGCACAAGGGTGATGCAGAGAAGCAGATAATACTTGACCATTAGTGCCAGCTTCTTTAGCTTCTTGTTGAAACCACCATGGAAGCTATAAAATGCCTGGGGCCATCCTTTGCTACAAACATCATCCTTCTAGGAACATCTGCTCACTGGATGAGGGATCAATTATCTCCACAGTGGAGATATTACTGCCAGTCTTCAAGGCTAAAACCCTGCATGCTAGGCCTTCCTTGGACAATATCCCAGAAGTTTGATTTTAGCCTCTGGACATCATTTAATCTCAGTCAAAGAGTTTTGCTAGTTTTCTCCAGGTATATGTAGAATATATACCTATGAGAAACTGGCAAACCATATTGTGGCTTTTAAAAGTGCTTGGACACAGTCATGAGTGGCAGAGGTCTGATGGCTACTATAGATTATCAGGAAAAATATAAGTCAAACCTATCTTCCACATAGGTCTATATTTAGCAGTCAGCTATGGCTCTTTTGTTATCTTTTCTTCTTTGATTCAACAAAAATTTCGTGCATATCTTCTGTATTCAAGGTGTTATTGCAGGAGAGGAGCTCCAGAGATGAATCATATGTGAAACTTATGGAACCAGTGGAAATACAAGTTATTTCAATTATAAAAAAGGGTGGGGGCAGGCTCATCATCTAATTTGGTGCTGACTACCTTAGACTAGAAATTAATTGTAACATTCTCAAATATGTGTGATTATTTCACTCAAGCAAATATTCAAGCCCTTTCCCTCAGATAAAGTAATGGCTGGAGGCAAAGATAAAGTGATATAAATTAATCCGTAAGTATTTAGGAGTATAAAAAAATCAAATAATTTCTAGCAAGGGCACTTTTCCAAAAATCTGCTTAAGCATGGAATTCCTCTATGGAATATCAATAGAGGAATACTATGCATGACTAAATTTCCAAGAGACACTCTTTGGGAAATGAATACAGTCAACTTTTTGGCTTACTCTTTACCGTGGGCTGACTTGCCTGGTGGCTCAGATGGTAAAGGATCTGCCTGCAATGTGGGTTACCCACGTTCCACCCCTGGGTAGGGAAGATCCCCTGGAGAAGGGCATGGCAACCCAGTATTCTTGCCTGGAGATTCTCGCAGACAGAGGTGTCTGGTGGGCTGCTATTCATGGGATCACAAAGAGTTGGACATGACTGAGCAACTATCAGTTTTTACCATGGGAGTTTGATATTTATCAATGCTTTCCAAGCTTCACGTCTTGGAACACTAGACTTCCTCATGAATTTAATCAGTATTCTGGAGGAATATAGATTCTAAGGTCAAAAATGTTTGGGATTAAGAAAAACTGCATATTTACTCTTTTCCTTCTCCTACCATGGTTTCCAGTCCATTTTAGGTGTCTTAGCATTTTAAGATGTTAAAGGGCAACCTATTAACATGTTAGGTTAATATAAAACAAAACTCATATTAGGTGTTCCAAGATGCCCAGCGGAAAATAATTCTAACTAGGACATATTTAAATAGGAGACTTAGGATGACTTCATGTTGACACCTAAGATGAATTTTCAGGGGATAGAAAGGATTGTTGTTGAGAGCAAAGGGTCTCTTCTTGGTTAGAGCCTCTACTTCTTGCCTGTCATGCTCTCCAGCCATGTAACTTCTTTTCAGAATTGACACTGTGTCTGTTCATTTCCTTGTCATCTTTTTGGACGAAGGGCCTGAAAAGAAGGAGCCTCTTTTCCTCCCTTTCCTCAGCGCTGTTGTGCAGTTCCATTCCTGAAGTCTCTCAAATGATTCCACAATTCTGGGAGATCGAACATATGAATTTTTAGTGCTCCTTTGGCACTGCCATTTATGTCCCAGAGTAGCAGCATCTCAGGATTGTACAGTTGGAGTTGGACCTGAGCTGAGAAATGGCATATTTTCTGCTGATGGAGTTTCTAACTGGGAAAGCACATTCAAGTGGAGTTTTTGTGGCTTTTTCCAGATTAAATGAAGAACGAGTGATTTTGCTGGTGGTGTTCTTGAGCATGAAGACACAAAGATTTCAAGGATTCTGATAGGTTGAAATTACCTCATAGAGAAGGCAAGAGAGAGGAGAGGTCATACAGGCTCAAACTATTGGAGTGCTGGTCCTAAATTGTCTTTTCTACTAGAAAATTCAAAGGGCAAAGAGGAGGAAAACAAAGGGAAAAATGGAAGAAAGAAATTAGATTTTCTCAGTTGCCTAGTTAATACAAGATTGAGCCATCTTGAAAGCCTAAGTTTGAAATACTTATCTTCTGTCCACGCTTTCTTTCTGTATACCTTCACTTTCTGATTACTGCACACACATACACCTTGCTAAAAAAATCTGGCTTTAACATAAGATTCTAAAAATTTCTTATTTCCAGAGAATTTGATAAGAATACTGCCTTTTTTTTGTTATCTAACTCAACTCTCTGTCTTTAAACAAAATATTTGGCTTTTGTATCACAAAGTCAGCCTCCCAAAAGAACCAGTACATGACCAGCTCCCATTTCTGATAATTGTAAAAAATATTAAATCACTTTTAGGTGCTTTTTTTAGCTGATTCAATAATAATTTAATTATTTCCAGCTTATGATTAATTCTGTCAGCCCCTCACCATCTCCTTCCTCCCCAGGGTTCCCTCTAACCCCCACCAAGATTCTTTTTTAAAATAATCTCACAGTAATATATATTGGGATGCAATTTACATCCCATACAATTCATCTATTAAAGTGTAAAATAAAATGATGTTTATTTTATTTTAATAAAGGGCTGTGAAACCATCACCATAATCAATTTTAGAGCATCTTCATCCCTTTAAAAAGAAACTTCATCACCGTTAGCAATCTCCCTTTTTTCCCCAACATACCCAGTCTCTGGAAAGCACAAATCTACTTTCTGACTCTATGGATTTTCCTCTTCTGGGCATTTCATATAAATGGAATCATACAGTTTATAGCCTTTCATGTCTGGCTTCTTCAGATTAATGCAATGTTTTTAATATTCATCTATGTTATAACCTCTATCTGTACTTCCTTGATTTTTATTGCTAAATAATATTCCATTGTTTGGATATACCACATTTTGCTTATCTGCAATTGATGGACCTTTGGATTGTTTCTACTTTTAAGTACTATGAATAATGCTGCCATGGACATTCATATATAAGTTTTGGGATAAATAACTAGGTCCCCCCAAAATTTGAAAGCATGTTGGTAATGGTCCAGTGATGGTATTGGAGAGAAAAGGGTTTCCTTCTTGGTTTTATCTCTACTCAATTATGGATGATGTCGAATCCAGCATGTGTTTGTCTCCAGGAATGCCCAATGCTTTCTGCAGAAGGCAGTAACTGAATAGATTGCAAATATTCATTCAGCATGCTCTCAATTCTATGATGCTGGCAATCTTTAGTAAATTGCAGCCATGCTCTCCTTTGGTCCCCAGCTTGGGTAATCTACTCATGCATACTGATGTGGAATCTTCCTTGGCCCGGCTGAGGAAATCTTCAGGCAGGGCCACAGGGGCTCTCTCTGAATAAAAATCCTCTGCCCCTGGGTATAATGTTCCTCTCTGTGTCTCTAGGAGAAAGACAGCCATGAAATTAAAAGACACTTGCTCCTTGGAAGAAAAACTATAACAAACCTAGATAGTGCAATACCATTGCAGTTATATCTATATGCATGGATATGTTTAACTTTTCACTGTTCATAATTTAGAAGACAATGACATCCATTTTCTTCTGTGACTGAAAGAAGCTTCTTGTTGCTTTTATAAATAAGTCTTTTAGAACCACAAGCTTTGTTTTCTGAAATTGCATAAAGGATTAAGCTGAGACAAGTTTGCTCTTTGACTAGGCAGTAACTTCAAGACATTTATATTTTTGTAGAACATAAAGTTAGCACAGTCATTTTTAATGAGAAAATCATCACAGAGCTGATGTGTACATTTCAACTTAGATAGTTAAATTCAATTTGCTACAACAAACATAGTCTAACAAATGTGTTCTCTAACAACATACAGAGAGTAAATTCAATATCCAATAACAGATATATAAAGCATTTTTGCAGTAATTGTAGCCTCAAGGTTAAGAATTCTATTCTATAAGAAATGAAATAAAACATGTACTTAAAGAGCAGACTGTCACAGGAGAAGTTCTGATCATTATTGGCAAACAAACTGCCTACACACTCAATTTTTATATTGCTGAGGTACATGTGATGTTTATATGCACCTCTTTCAGGATATTCACACAGCCAGTACTTTGCATTCTCAAATACTTGCATCATCCATCTTGTTGTTCTCTAAAGATTTCTCACTAACTTACAATTATAACTTGTGATCAATGGCTTTAATACAAAATAGGCTTTTAAAACTGCTGAATCTAAAATTGAGGGCTTATAATTTTCTGTTTATATACTTCCTTTTTAGAAAATATTTCTAACAGGCACTCCAGTTATTGAGCACCATACCAAAGACTTATTGTCAAGCCAAAGTTAGACTACTTATTTCCTTGGCCTATCCTTATGCTCACTGTGTAGTGCATTATCCCTACTCAGAGTGTGCACATATGCCTGCATGTGAATGCCTCTGCATGTGTGTGTGACCAGTCAGGATTCTTCATTTCAAACAACAGAAATTGACTTCAGGTGGCTGAACAGAAAAGAATTTGTGGGAAGATGTTATCTGGTTCACAGATGGGAGGCCTGAAGAACCAAACTTATAGGTAGGAACCAAGCGAGGCAGGTTGCCATGACTGTAGCCAATTTTACACCTTGAAAAGACTTTGGTCAGGGCACCACAACCTCTACAGCAGTTCACCACGACTGGTGTTTCTGCTTTTGCCAATGCTGGACGTTAACCAAGACCTCTGAATGAAACTTGTTTCCTGCTTGAATTAGCTTGGATTACATACCTACACTCAAGCTTCCAGGCTTCAAAGAGTGCCAATGTCTGGGACTTTTTGGCTCCTGGGGGCTAGAAGGCAGGTCCCTATTTCTATACAAGATGCCTAAGGTGGTGGATTCTCCAAACCTAGGAAGAGATTCAAATGTGAGTTAACCAAAGCAAAGGCAGCATGTGTCACTATCAGTTCAGTTCAGTTGCTCGGTCATGTCCGACTCTTTGTGACCCCATGAATCGCAGCACGCCAGGCCTCCCTGTCCATCACCAACTCCCAGAGTTCACTCAAACTCACGTCCATCGAGTCAGTGATGCCATCCAGCCATCTCATCCTCTGTCGTCCCCTTCTCCTCCTGCCCCCAATCTCTCTCAGCATCAGAGTCTTTTCCAATGAGTCAGCTTTTCACATGAGGTGGCCAAAGTACTGGAGTTTCAGCTTTAGCATCATTCCTTCCAAAGAACACACAGGACTGGTCTCCGTTAGAATGGGCTGGTTGGATCTCCTTGCAGTCCAAGGGACTCTCAAGAGCCTTCTTCAACACCATAGTTCAAAAGCATCAATTCTTTGGCGCTCAGCTTTCTTCACAGTCCAACTCTCACATCCATACGTGACTATTGGAAAAACCATAGCCTTGACTAGACGGACCTTTGTTGGCAAAGTAATGCCTCTGCTTTTGAATATGCTATCTAGGTGGGTCATAACTTTAATTCCAAGGAGTAAGTATCTTTTAATTTCATGTCTGCAATCACCATCTGCAGTGATTTTGGAGCCCCCAAAAATAAAGTCTGACTGTTTCCACTGTTTCCCCATCTATTTCCCATGAAGTGATGGGACCAGATGCCATGATCTTAGTTTTCTGAATGTTGAGCTTTAAGCCAACTTTTTCACTCTCCTCTTTCACTTTCATCAAGAGGCATTTTAGTTCCTCTTCACTTTCTGCCATAAGGGTGGTGTCATATGTCACTATAGTGGGTTGTACTGAGGAGTTTGACTCCTTTTTTTTTTTTTTGATGTCTGACGTTTGACAGCTTTTAAGTCTCACCCCTCCCTCTTTGGCTCACCTCTGGACATGTGGTGAGAAATCCTGGGCAGTTCTTCCTTTGGTGCCAGTGGAGATTCAAACCACAAGGCCACTGCAAGGTGGGTGCTCTCTGCCTGGCCCCACCTCTTAACCATGATCAGCCCAGGTCTGCCTCTTTCCTTTGCTCTCTCAAACCATTTACCATTTCAACCTGCTTGGGAGGAATGCCCTAGCTTCCTGGAGACCTGAGTTTATGTCAGTAGTAAACTTCTCATACTCTTTTGAGGTGTATGTGGTATCATCATCCAGGACAGTGAACCAAAACTGGATGAGGCTCCTTCTGCCTCTACAGGTGACCATAATATAGATTAATAAATTGGTAAATAAAAAAGCAACTCTCCTATAGTCCTGATTAATTTTTCACAGGATTCCTTTATGTAATAAATAACTGTAGTGCATTCAAAACAGCACTTATAATTCAGATTTCCTAGAACTTACTTTTTTTTAAAGTATTTCCTTAAAATTTATTTTTTAATTATTTTTTTAATTAATTTATTTTAATTGGACGCTAATTACTTTACAATATTGTATTGGTTTTGCGATACATCGACATGAATCTGCCATGGGTGTACACATGTTCCCAATCCTGAACCCCCTTCCCACCTCCATCCCCATACCATCCCTCTGGGTCATCCCAGTGCATCAGCCCCAAGCATCCTGTATCCTGCATGGACCCTGGACTGGTGATTCGTTTCTTATATGATATTATACATGTTTCAATGCCATTCTCCCAAATCATCCCACCCTCTCCCTCTCCCACAGAGTCCAAAAGACTGTTCTACACATCTGTGTCTTTTTTGCTGTCTCACATACAGGTTATCGTTACCATCTTTCTAAATTCCATATATATGCATTAGTATACTGTATTGGTGTTTTTCTTTCTGGCTTACTTCACTCTGTATAATAGGCTCCAGTTTCATCCACCTCATTAGAACTGATTCAAATGTATTCTTTTTAATGGCTGAGTAATACTCCACTGTATACATGTACCACCGCTTACTTATCCATTCATCTGCTGATGGACATCTAGGTTGCTTCCATGCCCTGGCTATTATAAACAGTGCTGCAATGAATATTGGGGTACATGTGTCTCTTTCAATTCTGGTTTGAATTGAAATCCCAGTGGGATTGCTGGGTCATAAGGCAGTTCTATTTCCAGTTTTTTAAGGAATCTCCACACTGTTCTCCATAGTGGCTGTACTAGTTTGCATTCCCACCAACAGTGTAAGAGGGTTCCCTATTCTCCACACCCTTTCCAGCATTTATTGCTTGTAGACTTTTGGATCGCAGCCATTCTGACTGGCATGAAATGGTACCTCATTGTGGATTTGATTTGCATTTCTCTGATAATAAGTGATGTTGAGCATCTTTTCATGTGTTTGTTAGCCATCTGTATGTCTTCTTTGGAGAAATGTCTATTTATTTCTTTGGCCCATTTTTTGATTGGGTCTTTTATTTTTCTGGAATTGAGTTGCAACAGTTGCTTGTATATTTTTGAGATTAGTTGTTTGTCAGTTGCTTCATTTGCTATTATTTTCTCCCATTCTGAAGGCTCTCTTTTCACCTTGCTTATAGTTTCTTTTGTTGTGCAGAAGCTTTTAATTTTAATTAGTTCCCATTTGTTTATTTTTGCTTTTATTTCCAATATTCTGGGAGGTGGGTCATAGAGGATCCTGCTGTGATTTATGTCAGAGAGTGTTTTGCCTATTTTCTCCTCTAAGAGTTGTATAGTTTCTGGTCTTACATTTAGATCTTTAATCCATTTTGAGTTTATTTTTGGTATGGTGTTAGAAAGTGTTCTAGTTTCATTCTTTTATAAGTGGTTGACCAGTTTTCCCAGCACCACTTGTTAAAGAGATTGTCTTTTCTCCATTGTGTACTCTTGCCTCCTTTGTCAAAGGTAAGGTGTCCATAGGTGCATGGATTTATCTCTGGGCTTTCTATTTTGTTCCACTGATCTATGTTTCTATCTTTGTGCCAGTACCATACTGTCTTGATGACTGTGGCTTTGTAGTAGAGCCTGAAGTCAGGCAGGTTGATTCCTCCAGTTCCATTCTTCTTTCTCAAGATTGCTTTGGCTATTCGTGGTTTTTGTATTTCCATACAAATTGTGAAATTATTTGTTCTAGCTCTGTGAAAAATACCGTTGGTAGCTTGATAGGGATTGCATTGAATCTATAGATTGCTTTGGGTAGTATACTCATTTTCACTATATTGATTCTTCTGATCCATGAACATGGTATATTTCTCCATCTATTAGTGTCCTCTTTGATTTCTTTCAGTAGTGTTTTATAGTTTTCTATATATAGATCTTTAGTTTCTTTAGGTAGATATATTCCTAAGTATTTTATTATTTTCGTTGCGATGGGGAATGGAATTGTTTCCTTAATTTCTCTTTCTATTTTCTCATTATTAGTGTATAGGAATGCAAGGGATTTCTGTGTGTTGATTTTATATCCTGCAACTTTACTATTTCCATTGATTAGCTCTAGTAATTTTCTGGTGGAGTCTTTAGGGTTTTCTATGTAGAGGATCATGTCATCTGCAAACAGTGAGAATTTTACTTCTTCTTTTCCAATCTGGATTCCTTTTATTTCTTTTTCTGCTCTGATTGCTGTGCCAAAAACTTACAAAACTATGTTGAATAGTAGTGGTGAAAGTGGGCACCCTTGTCTTGTTCCTGACTTTAGGGGAAATGCTTTCAATATTTCACCATTGAGGATAATGTTTGCTGTGGGTTTGTCATATATAGCTTTTATTATGTTGAGGTATGTTCCTCCTATTCCTGCTTTTTGGAGAGTTTTTATCATAAATGGATGTTAAATTTTGTCAAAAGCTTTCTCTGCATCTATTGAGATAATCATATGGCTTTTATTTTTCAATTTGTTAATGTGGTGTATTATATTGATTGATTTACGAATATTGAAGAATCCTTACATCCCTGGGATAAAGCCCACTTGGTCATGATGTATGATCTTTTTAATGTGTTGTTGGAGTCTGATTGCTAGAATTTTGTTAAGGATTTTTGCATCTATGTTCATCAGTGATATTGGCCTGTAGTTTTCTTTTTTTGTGGCATCTTTGTCAGGCTTTGGTATTAGGGTGATGGTGGCCTCATAGAATGAGTTTGGAAGTTTACCTTCCTCTGCAATTTTCTGGAAGAGTTTGAGTGGAATAGGTGTTAGCTCTTCTCTAAATTTTTGGTAGAATTCAGCTGTGAAGCTGTCTGGACCTGGGCTTTTGTTTGCTGGAAGATTTTTGATTACAGTTTCAATTTCTGTGCTTGTGATGGGGGTGTTAAGATTTTCTATTTCTACCTGGTCCAGTTTTGGAAAGTTGTACTTTTCTAAGAATTTGTCCATTTCTTCCACATTGTCCATTTTATTGGCATATAATTGCTGATAGTAGTCTCTTATGATCCTTTGTATTTCTGTGTTGTCTGTTGTGATCTCTCCATTTTCATTTCTAATTTTATTGATTTGATTTTTCTCCCTTTGTTTCTTGATGAGTCTGGCTAATGGTTTGTCAATTTTATTTATCCTTTCAAAGAACCAGCTTTTGGCTTTGTTGATTTTTGCTATGGTCTCTTTTGTTTCTTTTGCATTTATTTCTGCCCTAATTTTTAAGATTTCTTTCCTTCTACTAACCCTGGGGTTCTTCATTTCTTCCTTTTCTAGTGGCTTTAGGTGTAGAATTAGGTTATTTATTTGACTTTTTTCTTGTTTCTTGAGGTATGCCTGTATTGCTGTGAACTTTCCCCTTAGCACTGCTTTTACAGTGTCCCACAGGTTTTGGGTTGTTGTGTTTTCATTTTCATTCATTTCTATGTATATTTTGATTTCTTTTTTGATTTCTTCTGTGATTTGTTGTTTATTCAGAAGCGTGTTGTTCAGCCTCCCTATGTTGGGATTTTTAATAGTTTTTCTCCTGTAATTGAGATCTAATCTTACTGCATTATGGTCAGAAAAGATGCTTGGAATGATTTCAATTTTTTTGAATTTACCAAGGCTAGATTTATGGCCCAGGATGTGATCTATCCTGGGGAAGGTTCCATGTGTGCTTGAGAAAAAGGTGAAATTCATTGTTTTGGGGGTGAAATGTCCTATAGATATCAATTAGGTCTAACTGGTCTATTGTATCATTTAAAGTTTGTGTTTCTTTGTTAATTTTCTGTTTAGTTGATCTATCCATATGTGTGAGTGGGGTATTAAAGTCTCCCACTAGTATTGTGTTATTGTTAATTTCCCCTTCATACTTGTTAGCATTTGTCTTACATATTGTGGTGCTGCTATGTTGGATGCATATGTATTTATGATTGTTATATCTTGTTCTTGGATTGATTATTTGATCATTATGTAGTGTCCTTTTTTGTCTCTTTTCACAACCTTTGTTTTAAAGTCTATTATATCTGATAGGAGCATTGCTACTCCTGCTTTCTTTTGGTCTCTATTTGCATGGAATATCTTTTCCCAGCCCTTCACTTTCAGTCTGTATGTGTGCCTTGTTTTGAGGTGGGTCTCTTGTAGACAACATATATAGGGGTCTTGTTTTTGTATCCATTCAGCCAGTCTTTGTCTTTTGGTTGGGGCATTCAACCCATTTATGTTTAAGGTAATTATTGATAAGTATGATCCCATTGCCATTTACTTTATTATTTTGGGTTCGAGTTTATACACCCTTTTTGTGTTTCCTGTCTAGGGAAGATCCTTTAGCATTTGTTGGAGAGCTGGTTTGGTGGTGCTGAATTCTCTCAGCTTTTGCTTGTCTGTAAAGCTTTTGATTTCTCCTTCATATTTGAATGAGATCCTTGCTGGGTACAGTAATCTGGGCTGTAGGTTATTTTCTTTCATCACTTTAAGTATGTCTTGCCATTCCCTCCTGGCCTGAAGAATTTCTATTGAAAGATCAACTGTTATCCTTATGGGAATCCCCTTGTGTGTTATTTGTTGTTTTTCCCTTGCTGCTTTTAACATTTGTTCTTTGTGTTTGACCTTTGTTAATTTGATTAATATGTGTCTTGGGTTGTTTCGCCTTGGGTTTATCCTGTTTGGGACTCTCTGGGTTTCTTGGACTTGGGTGATTATTTCCTTCTTCATTTTAGGGAAGTTTTCAACTATTATCTCCTATCAACTATCATCTCCTCCTCATTTTCTCATGGTCTTTCTTTTTGTCTTGTTCTTCTGGGACTCCCATAATTTGAATGTTGGACTGTTTAATATTGTCCTGGGGGTCTCTGAGATTGTCCTGATTTCTTTTAATTCATTTTTATTTTTTCCTGATTCATTTATTTCTACCATTCTATCTTCTACTTCACTAATCCTATCTTCTGCCTCCATTATTCTACTATTTGTTGCCTCCAGAGTGTTTTTGATCTCATATATTACATTATTCATTATATATTGACTCTTTTTTATTTCTTCTGGGTCCTTGTTAAACCTTTCTTGCATCTTCTCAATCCTTGTCTCCAGGCTATTTATCTGTGATTCCATTTTGATTTCAAGATTTTGGATCATTTTCACTATCATTATTCGGAATTCTTTATCAGGTAGATTCCCTATCTCTTCCTCTTTTGTTTGGTTTGGTGGGCATTTATCCTGTTCCTTTACCTGCTGGATATTCTTCTGTCTCTTCATCTTCTTTATATTGCTGCGTTTGGGGTGGCCTTTCTGTATTCTGGCAGTTTGTGGAGTTCTCTTTATTGTGGAGTTTCCTTGCTTTGGGTGGGGTTGTATCGGTGGCTTGTCAAGGTTTCTTGGTTAGGGAAGCTTGTGTCGATGTTCTGGTGGGTGGAGCTGGATTTCTTCTCTCTGGAGTGCAATGAAGTGTCCAGTAATGTGTTATGAGATGTCAGTGGTTTTGGAGTAACTTTGGGCAGCCTGTATATTGAAGCTCAGGGCTGTGTTCCTGTGTTTCTGGAGAATTTGTGTGGTATATCTTGCTCTGGAACTTGTTGGCCCTTGGGTGGTGCTTGGTTTCAGTGTAGGTATGGAGGTGTTTGATGAGCTCCTATTGATTAATGTTCCCTGGAGTCAGGAGTTCTCTGATGTTCTCAGGATTTGGACTTAAGCTTCCTGCTTCTGGTTTTCAGTCTTATTTTTACAGTAGTCTCAAGACTGCTCCTTCTATACAGCACAATTGATAAAACATCTAGGTTAAAGATGAAAAGTTTCTCCACAGTGAGGGACACCCAGAGAGGTTCACAGAGTTACATGGAAAAGAGGGAGGAGGGAGTTAGAGGTGACCTGAATGAGATGAGGTGGAATCAAAAGAGGAGAGAGCAAGCTAGCCAGTAATCCCTTCCTTATGTGCGCTCCACAGTCTGGACCGCTTAGAGATGTTCATGGAGTTATACAGAGAAGAGAAGCGGGAGGAAGGAGACAGAGGTGGCCAGGAGGATAAAAGGGGGAATGAAAAGGAGAGAGACAGATCCAGCCAGTAATCAGTTCCCTAAGTGTTTTCCACCATCTGGAACACACAGAAATTCATAGAGTTGGGTAGAGAAGAGAAGGGGAGGGAGGAGACAGAGGTGACCTGGTGGAGAAAAAGGAGAGTCCAAAGGATGAGAGAGCAGTCAAGTTAGTAATCTTGCTCCCAGGTAAAAATGGGTACTGAAGATTGGGTTCTTAAAGGTACAAAATTGATAACAAATACCAAAAAGCAAAGATTAAAAATCTAGAGTAGAGGTTGGATTTTCAAAAATACAATATTAAAGAAAAGAAGGAAAAAAAAGTCACAAAAATTATTTTAAAAAAGTATATATATATGAAGTTTGCTTTTAAAAAAAAAGGTCCTTTTTTTTTTTTTTTGAAAAGTAATGGTAGGTTACAAAAATGAAAATTAAAGGAGTAATAGAGGACTTAAAAATTTTAAAAAGTTTAAAAAAAAAGAAAAAAAAAGAATGATGGTAAAAATAGTAAAAATATATCTAGGACTTTCTCTGGTGTTGTTCTGGGCAGTGTGGGGTCAGTTCATTTTTGGATAGTTTCTTGGTCTAGCTTATATTTCTCAAGATCTATAGGCCCCTTCCTATGTTGTCGGTACTAACTACAGGGTTTTAATATATTGCACCTGTCACTTCCAAGGCGGTTCCCTCTGTTTTAGCTTCTTCTGTTTGCTGGTCTCTTCAGTGTCTGAATTCCGCCCTGACACAAGGTGGTGGTGGTAGACACTTTTTTAGGCTCACTTGTTCAGTCGCGCTGTGGGGAGAGAGGGACGCTACAAACAAATAACACTGGCGTGTGCTTGCAGTGTCTCAGCCACACTGGGCCTGCCCTTGCTCACGGCGACGGCGTATGTGCTATCCTTGCCCACACAGCGCAGCCTCTAGGTTGCTCTGCTGGGAACTGTCCGAGGCCAGCCCTGGGCTGCATGCACCTCCCAGGTCTAAGCCGCTCAGGTTCATGTACTCTGGTAGTCCTCAGAGGTGCAGACTCCATTGGGCCTGTGTTTTGTGCCCTTCCCAGGTCCGAGCAGCTCAGGTGATGAGGTGTTTGGTGAGCGTGGTCGCTGCGACTTATCACCTCTCCCATCCCTGCTGCTCGGTTTTCTGGGTGTACAACCGGCGTACCTTCTCAGGCGGATGATGACTGTCCAGAACCCCAAGAAGTCTTAGTTAGCAAAGAAGCCTGCTTGCAGTTTGGTAGATAATGTCTCTCTGGGGCTGCGATTGCCCGCTTCCGGCTTTGGCTGCCTGTCACTGGAGGGGGATGGTCTGCAGCCGACTAGCTCTGCTCAGTCCTTTGTTCTGTGAGTGGGCCTGGCGGTGTCTTAGGGCTTTTCGCATGGTAGCTATCCCACAGTCTGGTTTGCTAGCCCAAGTTTGTTCTCTCTGACTACCCTCGGGGCATTCAGGCCTGATCCTTACTCTAAGCAATGCAGCCCGCACCTCCCTGCCCAGCCCCAGCTTGGTAGTGGCGGATGCAGGCATCTGCACTGCTTTTCCGCTGGGGGAGTTACTGTTGGGCTTGTAATCTGTGGGTTTTAATTTTTTATTTATTTTTCCTCCCTGTTATGTTGCCCTCTGTGCTTCCAAGGCTCACCACAGACTCGGCAAAGAGAGTGTTTCCTGGTGTTTGGAAACTTCTCTTTTTAAGACTCCCTTCCCAGGATGGAGCTCCGTCTTTTTTTTGTCTTTTATATTTTTTCCTACCTCTTTTCAAAGACAATGGGCCGTTTTTCTGGGTGCCTGATGTCCTCTGTCAGCATCCAGAAGTTGTTTTGTGGAATTTACTCAGCGTTTAAATGTTCTTTTTATGAATTTGTGGGGGAGAAAGTGGTCTCCTCGTCCTATTCCTCTGCCATCTTAGGACCGCCTCAAACTTACCTTTTTCGTAATGGAAACACAGGCAACACTAACCTTTTTAAAAAGAAGAACATATTCCAAACTCTTAACTGCAGTTGAGAAGCCTGCCTTTGCCAGGTGGTTAGACAAGGGAGCTGTGAACCTATATGGGGCTATGGAAGAATAGGCATGAATGAAAAGGAATAAGCTCTTCCATAGGGACTGTTACTTTGTATTCTGAGAAATTGATTTATTAAAGCATTTGAAGATGGGAGCGACATTAGCTGAACATCTAGGCCACCCATTCTTATCTCATTCTCCTTTCTCGCATCCGTGATCAATCCAGCATCCTTGACTTGGTTGCCAATCGCCTTCTGCTGGGACAGCTCCAGTGAAGGTCAGTCCTTCTTTGGTCATGTCTCATTTATAGAAAGCTCTTTTAATCCATCGCTCCACCCTGAGCTGCTAGTTCTACTCATCTCAGCCACCAAGGGCAGGCTGATATATCTCCCTTGTATTCAGAAGCCCCAGGTCGATTTACTCAGTGTCTTACCTGTCATCTACACCATCTCGTTCTCTCAGTGGAGACTGTGGAGACATGTCTACATCCATCCCACCCAATGACTAAAACATCATCAGAAAATATGGAAGACCGAGTGATCAATTTCTTTTTCCCAATGGCGTGTTGCCCAGGTGTGTTTTTTAGCTTTAGATGAGAGAAAACTCTCTCTATGCTGTTCAGAACTGACCTGTGATTTGCACTCTAATTCCAGTCAGCATGTTGAGTGTATTATGTGCTGCTTTTACTGACAAGGAAAGCCTGTTTGCTTGCTTCTGCTATAATAATAAAGCCTCCTTTCTTAGTCTATGCTGACAGTAGCTGGCTGAATGTGCTTTGGGTTCTAAAGCACCCTATTTATAGCCCCATTTCCAGATAATCTCTATTCATTGCAATGCTGCCTTTACAGGTTCTCATTCTCCATCCATGAAGGTAGGCACAGACATGCAAGGGGCCCTCCTGGCTGAGGCAGTAAAGGGAAACTTGGAACTGTCTGGTCCCTACCTACTTTTGGAGAATAGGTTGGGAAATATCCTTGGAGATTAAACAAAATATTTTCTCCTGTATCAAGAATGGAGCTGACATGGATTCAAACTACAGAGACTAGGTAGGCTGTAGGTCCACCCAAAGGAGTTTTCACAGGTCAAAGGCTCCCAGTTTTATTACAGACCCTATCTTAACCTAAGAACTGGATATCTGTCACAGGTGCACTTCTGAATAGTGTTTTTAGAGCAAACAATGATTTGTTATTTCTTTGAATTTATTTGATTTCTCTAAGGAGACTTTATTCTGGAAACACACAGAAAATTTATCTTGCAGAAATCTTTTATTCTGCATACCTTCCAGTGATCTTGTTAGTAAAAGAAAGCTTGAGAGAATAGTCCTAAGAAATACTTATCTGTAACTGAAGTCCTTTCCTGAAACCCAGGGGAGATAAAAGGAGATGATTTATAATACCATCTGGATGAAAACTGGAGGGAAGCTGGGGATAAGCTGGCCTGTTGTAGACATAGTGGGACAACTGGAAGAGACACTGAGAACCTTGTGGAAAAGTGAGGGTAGAATGGGAGCATCAAGGAGAACAGATTCAGCATTGGGGCTTCATGCCCATGACTTTTTGGCTATGAGAACTGATCCCACATTCCTGCCTTCAAAACTTTGTCTTCATTTCCTCTACTTAGAATTCCCTTTACCTTGATTTTATCCATTAAAATGCTGTGTGTTCTGTAGGGCTCATGGTAATGCTGACATTGAGGTTGTTTGTGCATGAGATAGACATTTTCAATTAAAAGAGATTCTAATCTCAGAGTTGGATGTTTGGTGTGACAAGATTAACCTTTCTGATCTCACCATTTATATCTCCTGTTCATAGCATATTCTACTTGTACTACTCTTAAGGCTTTTGTCATATTCAGTCCTATATTAGTTATCTTAGTATACTGTATTACATAAAAATTTCCTTTAAGGCAGGTGCTGCATTTAACTCATCTTTGTATCCTAATCCAAGCAAAAATGTCTGGTAAATACCACCCACTTAATGGATATCTATTGTCATATTCTCTGCAATTTTTAAAATGTATCTTCAGGGCACTTTTCACAGCAGATCATCTGAATGATTTAAATGTGGCAAGTGTATCGTTTATGGTGTGATATCTAGTGAACTTTTAAAATTCTCATTTCGCATTCTATTGGGATTAGCTTTTTTAAATGAGCAGAGGATAGAGCACCTGTGCATCCTCAAGGGATTTAGTGAGGCTCTATAAGATGTGGTTAGACATTAAGGATGGAATCAAACGATAGTATAATTAGAGTTAGAAAGCCTGATTTGTGCCCTGACCTCAGTCTCTCCCCATGCAGCCCTGATGACAAAACCCTTGCCATTTCTCTAACCTGACATGCTGATCTTTGCCCTTTAGCACCTTATTCTCTCTGTCCATAATGTGCTCCCCAAACTTATCCAACTGATTTAATCCTACTCATCTTTCAAGATGCAGTGCAGCTTTGCAGAGGACAAGATGTCTAAATGGACTTTCCCAGGTAGAGTTAAGTTATTGCTCTGTTGCAATAATCTGTTGGTATAAGGCTCCTTCATAGTCTGGAAGCACCTTGAGGATAGGGATTTTATGATCTTTTCAGGGTCCATCAAATGCATGCCGATTACTTGCTCAGTTTTAAGGAAACGAGATGAATGTTAAATAACTGAATAAATAATGAAGCAAGAAATAAACAGTCCAGATGACCATGCAGGTGACTTTATCAATAATCACAAGCCCCTTGCTAATAATATCCTGTAGAGTATGCAGCTGGAATGCTAAGATGATCTTTGTTTACTCAAAACACATTTTCTTAGTTCAGAACATTTCAGAGGAGGAACAGAAGAATCCTATTTTCTTACTAAAAGTATTGAAAAGTCTTTTCAGTGTTAGGTATTACTATATCAGTATAGATGAGCAGAAGTTCACCCGTCCTATGTTTTACTTTCCTTACTAGAAACAAAACAAATATTCTTAGTTATTATTTACTTTGTTCCTGAAGAAAAGTGAAAGTGTTAGTCACTCAGTTGTGCCTGACTCTGCGACCCCATGGACTGTAGCCCACTTAAGCTCCTCTATCCATGTAATTCTCCAGGCAAAAATACTAGAGTGGGTAGCCATTCCCTTCTCCAGGGGATCTTCCTGACCCAGGGATCAAACCTGGGTCTTCTTCACTGTGGGCAGATTGTTTACCATCTGAGCCACCAGATGTTTCCTTACTGGAAACAAAACAAAGTATTCTTAGTTATTTTTACTTTGTATTTAGTCTATACCATCTCTTTTACTCTTTACAATAACTTCCTAAGAGAAGTATTATCCCTGTTTTATAGAGGAGGTAACGAGCTTTGAAAAGTGAAGTTAATTGCCCAAGTCATGCAGCTATTAAGTGGAGGAGCCAAACTCACAGGAGCCTGGTTGACCTGCTCTAAATCCCATGTCTCCTAGACATAACTGTCTTTTGAAGGTTAAATACAATTCTGTAGGGCTCCCTCTCGCCTTGTTCTACTCAATCTTGGATTTAGTTCCTTTTGGCAACTGAGTCCAATGTTTCAGACAATTATTGACTTAAAAAAAAATGGCAGGATATATTTTTAAAGATAAAATTGTCAATGTATGTTTCTATTCAAGAGACTTTAGGCTATTATAGTCCTAGAATCTAGATCTCAATATCTGTGAGTCATTCTTATTACTTCTCATAGGAGGAAGTGAAACTGAGAGAGATTATGTGACTTGCCCAGATTACAGAGTGAATGACAAAACTGAGCTTCGGTACTAGAATCCTGAATTTTCATTTTGTGATTTGTTACCTTTCTGCAAACTGGGCCCCTTCAGTCCCTGCAGTCTTCAAATCTTTCTTCAGTGAATGACCTTCAGAAGGTTATATGACCTTTTTGTGCCAGAGTCTAATTAGTGCTCTAAGAAGGTTGCAGTGGTCCACTTCCCAATATTGTGAGGACAGTAATTAATAGCTATAAAACACTCTGCAATACACAGCACTATCCAAACACCAGCATGGCACAACCGAGTCTATTTCACAGTAATTAATTTGGCATGCAGTAAGGGAGAGATCTGTAGAGCAATACTTGAATGACTTTGCAGAGATGACCATCTTCTATATCTTGAAAGACTGTCCCATGGCCAGGATAAAGAATAAAACTGCATATTAATTCATTAAAAAATGTTTTGTAGATGACTTGTTTTCCTTCTTTAATATTGTCCTTTAAGACATGTGTGTCTTTTTAATGGGACCATGGAAATGCTATTTTATTCACAATGAGCATCAGTCTTCCATCAATCATAACGGTATACATGCTGTATTATTTTTAATGTGTATAATACATCTGGAAGGTAGATAATTCACCTCCATTTTATAGATGAGAAAATCAAGGCTTAGAAAATTAATCAGCTTGAAAAATAATATTAGTTGAATGAAGTGTGTACATTCTTTGGCATCTTGACTTTTGCCTTTTAGTGACAGTTTTGTTAGTGCATATAGTATTGGTTTACTAGTCATTATTTCATCATTAATAATAAAAACATAATTAAGAAAAAAGTTAAGTAGCTTGATTAGCACCAACCCAGCTCATACATGTATTTGAACACAGATCTGATTCCAGGGTTTTGTTTTTCTTCCTGATAACATGACATTGTCATAATCAATAGGCTTTGCACTTGAAGTTTATTTTTCCTGAACTGTTACAAATCCAGCTCTGATTCATCTGTACTCTGATGCTTGTCTGTCTTGGTAGCCAATATTCCATACTTTCAACTTGCTGAATAGGCTAGCGGCACAATTTAGAACCACGAGACAAGTCTAACCCAGAGTAAAAGTCACTATATCCTGTCCAGCTCTTTTATTTCCAGTCCCAGTAGGAAAAAAAAAAATGATAAGAACTAGAAAATATTTTTGGTTTCACTAAATGTTAACAAGTATTTCTACCTTAAATTTTAGCAATATTGAATACCTCACCGAGTTATGAATGAGTGGTCCTTACCCATATAAATTTTCTGTGGAATTGCATGACATTTCTGTGGTCCAAGAGTGGGCTGGATCCTGTACATTGAGAAGCACTGCTATAAAATTCATATTTTGAAAATTAATTGGTTTAATACATGTATATGTGTGAATAAATAGTAGCCATTAATAAAACTTTACTGACATGCAACAAATAGAGAAAAATACATGACAGTAAAGGTATAGTTTTTGATATATTTATCAAAAACAACTACTTATGGAACCACATCTAGGTCAAGAAATAAAATATTGCCAGCCCAAGAAGTTTGCTTTCTGCCCTCCTAATTACTACTTACCTCTTTCTTCCTAAGAGGGAACCACTTGAGAATCATATAGTGTATATTTTTATGTGTGGCATGTTTTCCTTGATGTTATATTGATCATACTTAATCACTGTAGTCAATTGTGCCACTACATCAAAATTTATTTATCCATTCTTGTGGTGGATTGACATTTATGTTATTTAGAATTTTTGGCTCTATGATTACTGTTGCAATGGACAGAATCTTGAATTCTCTTCTTAGCCTCTTATTAACATATGCATGCATTTCTATTTATTATGTAGTTACAACCTGTAACTACTGGATAAAGTATATATATATATATATATATATATGTAATATATTATTCTGCATATCTAATGCAGAATGTATATATTTTGCATTACTTTACAGTGCTTAACTGTGTTCTATACTATCTGTAAAATTGCATCCTGAAAAGCAGAGTGCGTTCTTCTAACAGGGAATGACACACAAATTCCATAGAAATGTATATGTGTAAGGACTCTTCACTCAGACCTCATGGATTCTCACCAACACTTGATATTGTTCGTCTTGTAAATATTAGCTGTTCTGATGGGTATGTATCAATTGGCATTACATTGTGGCTTTAACTTGCATTTCCATGATTATTTATTAATTTTTTATTTGTTTTGACCAATGGATTCCTTTTTTCCCCCCCTAATTGTTGACATACACAAGTCTAGTTTTCTATTGGGGGTTGAGGTGCCTGCGTTTTTAACATATATTTATAGCAGTTGGTTATATATTGTGAATATGGACCCTTTGTTACTTATAGTAGTTAATGTTAGTAAGTTATAAAGTTTTATGCTCTTATTCAAATTCCTAGTATTGTTTGTTCATCTTTCATTTACATCATTTTTCTAGGGTTTACCAATTTTGTTGCCTTTTAGAGAATCACCTTTTACCTATAAGATTTATTGATACTCTCTATTGTATATTTAAATTTTACTTTTTTTAATTTAATTTAATTTTATTTTTTAACTTTACAATATTGTATTGGTTTTGCCACTATTTTTAAATAAATTTTACTATTTTTTTAATTTTCTTCCTTCTACTTTCTTGGGATAGAATGAACAGTTAATTTTTTAATTTTCTAGTTTGTAAGAATCAAGATCATTGGTTTTCAACCTTTCCTTTTTACTAACATGCATTTAAGGCTATGCATTTCTCTCTAAAGAACAGTTTAGCTTTATCCCACAAGTTTTGATACTCAGTGTTTTCTAATTTCAGTTGTAATTCCTTACTTCCCTTGTGATTTATTTTCTGACCCTTTGGCTATTTAGAAGGGTATTTCTTAATTACCATGAGAATTTTCCAAATATATTTGGTATAGCCTCCTAGTTGAACTGTAATGTGGTCAATATGTAATGTGGTATAATATACTCTATAGAATTAAAACACTCAAAATTTGTTGAGACTTGCTTTATGGTCCAGTCACTAATCAATTTTGGTAACTGTACTCCTGAAAAGATATTCAGTTCTTATGGAATATATTAAGTTGTTGAATACTGCATATTCTTAAGTTGTTGACTAATGGTCTATATAGGTCACTTAAGTTCATTTTGTTAACCAGGTTATTTATAGTTCTTTATTAGCTTACTAAACACTTTTGGTCTGCTCTGAAACAGTAATTTTAGCTACTACTGAGAGAAGTGTTTTAAAACTCCCATTATGATTGTGATTTATGCATATAATTCCATTTAGTTCTAATTTTATGGTCTCCATTTTGAAGCTGTTAAGTACATACAAACATATAATTGTTACATCTTTCTGGTGCAGTGAAGCTTTTTCCATTGGGAATTGACTTATTATTTGGTAATGCTACTGCTGAAATTAATAATAGCAGAGCACTCTTTTGGCTATGTTTGGATGGCATATTTCGTGGCCTTCTTTTGCGTTTATCATTCTTATACTTTTATAAGCACTATATATCTAGACTACAATGTACATTTTTAAGCTGGATATACTACATCTACATTTAATGTAATTTTTGTTTTGTTAAATCTATCATATTATTACTTTCTACTTGTCCCACCTGTCCTAGGTTCTTTCCTGAATTCTTTTTTTTTCCCCCCTCTCTCCATTCTTGCCTCTTTAAATTGATTTTTAAAAATTACTCCATCTTCTCATATATTTTAAAGCACCCCTACTTTGCTATTCAAATAATTATAAAAATTTTAGAAATTTTAGAAAATGTAGAAAGTGCAATATAATTTTTATCACATAGTTATCATTTAGTAACTGATACATTCTTTCCAGTCATTTATTCTAATGTGTATAGATAATTAGATACCTCCTTTTAATGACTTTTCATGCTATATTTTTTCCCCACAAACTATTCAACAGCTTAATGATTAAATGGCAGTGTATTATATATATTATTCCACATATATACTTTTTTCCTTAATCATTTCCTATTATTGGACATTTAGGGTTTTTCACTTTTATTTTGCTACTACAAATAATGATAAAATCTATAATTTCAGATTCATAGTGTTTCCTTACTGTATTTACTTTCTTAGAATTTGCAGAAACTCTTAAAAAATTATGATGTTAAATATGTTTTAGATTTATAATTTGATGAATTATTATACTTTACTGAAATCCTTTTAACTTATGAAGTCTAACCGTAAATATGACTAAGAAAACAGATCTAACGAATGATTGTGCGTGTGTGCTCAGTCACTTCAGTCGTGTCCAACTCTGTGACCCCATGGACTGTAGCCTGCCAGGCTCTATGTCCTTGGGATTCTCCAGGGAAAAATTTTGGAGTGGGTTCTTCCATTATTAACTAACAATTGCTGCATGTGTATACATGTGTGAAATTAGCTATTTCATCGTTCCACACATCTGTTTAATGCATCACAATGATCAGAATATTAAGTATGATTCATCTTGAAATTTTTGTCTGTTTTTCTGGTTAGGGATTGTATGCTTATACAGTCAATCAATAGAGTGATTAAATCTATAAAATCAAGAAGCAGTTTAGGTGAGAACAAGAAAGAAAGAGGAAAAAAAGAGTCTAATTGTCTATTTAGTATCAACATTTACAAAATACTTTTTGGATAATGGTATTGTTTCAGTCCCTCATCATTTCCATGGCAACAAGTAATTGTAACATTACCCAGAATACCTGTACTTTGCCTTACTTTAATTCATTAGGTTTATTTGCAGTTATGTGTTGGTCCCACCACATTGATTGCTATTTGCCAAGGTGACAGCTACCTTACATTCTTTTTTTTTTTTAATTGTTGCTTTACAGTGTTGTGTTTCTGCTGCACAGCGAAGTGAATCAGTTATATGTATACATATATATTCCCCTCTTTTTTAGATTTCCTTCCCATTTAGGTCACCACAGAGAATTGAGTAGGGTTCCCTATGCTATATGGTAGGTTCTCGTTAGTTATCTATTTTAACAAAGCAGCATATATATGTCAATTCCAGTCTCTCAATTCATCCCACCCCTTTCCCTGTTCCCACTTGTTATCTGTAAATTTGTTCTTTACATCTGTCTCTATTTCCGCTTTTCAGATCAGTTCATCTGTACTATTTTTCTTGATTCCACATATATGGAAGATTCTACATATAAACAATCTTATATTTGTTTTGCTATTTCTGACTTACTCTACTCTGTATGACAGTCTCTAGGTCTATTCATGATAGACCTTACATCCTTCTTGACTTGGAAACTCAATGAGCACATTCTCTCTTTCTATCCTAAGTTGTGATCTGAGATGTTCACTTTCCACAGGTCACATCAGTGAAGGCCAACAGGCGTCCATTCTGTTCAAGGGTTTCCATTTGTACTGTTGGGAAGTAAACTCTTCCACTTGCCTGACTTTTCATGTTAAAATCCCAGATTCCAGGGACCACATAGATTGCTTAGAACTGACACTTGAAAGTAGAAACCAGATTGGGAGAAGGAGAGAGATGCCAACTGCTAAAGATAGCACCTGAGCCAATTGTTTATGAAGATTATATGTCCCTACTTTTGCAATGTTAAGTCCATTACGAATCTTTAAATACATAAGCCAAAAAATACTTTCCTTTTCTATTAAGCCAAGTCAGGGTTTCTGTCCCTCACAATAGAAAGTCCTAACTTCATGAATCTCTACTTTCTCTTATAACACTTGTCAGAGTGTAAATTTATCATTTAATGCCAGCCTCTCTCCCTAGACTGCAGTCTCATGTAGTATCTCATTTGTTGGGAGGCATTGCCTTCCCGATGCCTACAACAGGTCTGACCCATAACTGCATAAACAATCCAAGCCAAGTATTTTCTGAGCCATGTTCCCAAACATTTTTTTTATGTGCCTGAGAGATGCCAGTTGTTTCAAGATAATATGTATATACATGCATATATATAATGCATGCATATGTATATAGTAGTCATCTTCATCAGAATTAAAGATTGTCCATAATCTATAATTTGAGAGATACCAAGGTCTCTTTCTTTGCTTGTAAACTTGAGCAAACTGTTTCTTTAAGCATCAGTTTGTTTAACCGGTGAAAGGTGTTCACCTCACTGCAGGCACCTGTAGATAGCAGCCTCTTGGTAAGAAGAATTACTATTAGTATCAAGGAGCTAACTAGATAACCAAAGGAGAAGAGGGAACATATATAGTCATTTCAAAACCAAAGTGCTTGAGTGGACAGAAGCAAAAGCCAGGGCTGCATAACACTGACGTTTTTATTAGAATTCATTTGTAACAAATGGAACTTGTGTCAGCAAAGAACTGATTTTCATACAGACTTCTTTCGCCACCAATGTAACGAAGTAAGAAAATAAAAAGCACGCCTTTCATTCTGTAAAACATTTACGCGTACTACTAATTAGAGGTAATTGTATTTTTTTAACAAGCCATTTTACAAGTTATTTTTTTAAATTTTTCAGTCTATGCATCCAAAACGAGAGCAAAGAACACAACTGTTATTATCTTTGTAAAGACACTCCAAGCTTGGATGGCAAAGCCACATAACGGATGGATAGGATGGATCTGCAGCCTTCTGATCTCTGCTGGAGTATCAGGGCACCCATAAACCCAAAGGAAACTAAAACCCAAAACAGGAAAAAGAAAAGATTATTAAAAATAAAAAGAAGGGCCTAAAACAAAGCAAAACCAAAAAGAAAAAAAAAAAAACATGAAAGAAAAAAGCCTGTATATTAGCACAGAATTTTTCCTTTCCTGTTTCTATGTTGGGTTATTTACATACACACAAATGAATTTCTGAAGCAGTTTCTTACAGATGGGTTCAAGTACTAACATTATTGGGTGTAGAATCAATAGGGCAGTGCATAGTACAAAGGTATAGAAAGTGCAGAGTTCCCTAGAGGCCCTTCCCTCCCCTGGCTGTCCTTGCCGTTGTCTAACCATGCAAATCATTTTTAAAAAAGAGCTAAAATAAAGTTCTGTACAAATCACTTTTTATATATTTTGATTTTTTTACCATTGTAACTAATTACAAAATTATACATAACTACACATACATAGGTAAATAATAGCACCGTACTGGTTATGATGATGAAAATAACTGAAAACTTGAGTTTATGGTAATGGTAGATAAAGATGTTTACCTGGGAAAATAAAGTAGAATGGTTGTACAGAAAAGCACAGTGGAATGCACATCAATGACAGTAAGGGAGTTAGTTCTCGGAACAGCTCCTGAACAGCAAGATATCTGGAATAGTCTCCTCCTCGCTCATCTGTGGTATGCATCCCATACATTTTCTTCCCGTGATTATTCTCCCCTTTCCCTTTGCCACATGAGCAGTTTCAGTTTCAGGGAGAGAAACTGCTCATCGGCCAATGGTCTGGTGTGCAATATGCCATCAGATTCTACATGTCCAACACGGCACATCTGCATGATGCAATGTCTCTCTGACCCCCTTAGTTTCACTGAATGAAAATTATAGCACTGAGTAATCTGGCACTTGGATCATTCTCCAAAAGATACAAACTAAAAGAAAACAACAGACCCACATAGTGCACATTCTTCTCTGGTTCTGATGTAGGTTAGAGAGTCTCATTCTGAGGTAGCCTTCTAGATACTTTTTTTTTTTTTTTAGTATTATATATTTTTTTAAATTTTTTATTTCTTTTTTCTTTTTTTTTCTCAGCTTTTTTTCCTCTTTTTTACAAAAGTGCTCAAATATGATGCTTGCAAGTGTTTGGTCTCTTGGATTTCATTCTGCCAGTGATGGGAAATGTAGAAAACAAAAATCCTTCCATGCAGAACATTAATGAAGCTAATATTAAATTGAAATTATACTAAAACTCTAAGAGTTCCTTGAATATTTTGAGTGTTCTTTAAAATCATGTAAGATATGGCAAACTCATGCCATCATTCATGGCTTCCTATAGAAACTGTGTCGAAAAATTTGGGGGGATATGTGTAAATATATATATATATATATGTTTTTAATTCTTCTTTTAGAAAAATCTGAATGGAATAGTAAATATGTTCAAAGTTGACAATGGTGTTTGTTAATAAATTTGGTGCAGTTACTGAATGTTTCAGAGCAGATTTGGAAGGGATTACAAATAAAACAAGTAGCTTTTCCTGATGTTGATGGTTATGAAAGGAAGAAGGGCCCTGCTTATCCAAGTGCTTTGGGCTGGTACAATCACTAACATCCCCGACTTGGTTAAAACTAGGAATGCATATTATTCAAAGAGTTTTTGTACATGTGGTAAACAGATAATACTTTAATTGGAAGAGAAACACATATGAACAAGGAATGAAAGTATGAACCAAAAGCTAAAAAGAAATGCTATTAAAATAGGCATCAATTATAAGGCACTCTAAATGCAAAACTAAAACCAAAAGAAAACAAAGTACAGCACTTCCCAGGAATGCTGTATGCCACAAAAAAAAAAGTTTCTGACTGAACAGAGTAACATGAGTTTGGCTTTGCCCCTGTTACATATCATAAATGCAAATTTCATAGCACATACTATAGACAATATACGATTGAATACACTGTTTTTTAAACATCTTGATAGCTGATATATTACAACATTCTCCCCTCCTAAAGGGATATGCACTGACCTTTCCCACATGCACACCTCTTAGATATCTAATAATGTTTTATTGCACTAGAGTGTTAGAAATATTGAACTTTGTTGGAAGCCTGGCTAACAAAATAGTATCTGTCATTATGATTAGGTGGGTGAGTGAGGGGTTGGGGGAAATTGGGTAGGAAATTAAGGGGGTGAGGTTTGACAATCACTGATGTGCATTCCTCATTTCCCTTAAAAATTAAAATTGTGTGATATTAAGAAATATCAGTATGTCATAAAATTAATAACAAATTGAAAAAGATGTTACAATAGCTTTTCTACCTTAAAAAATTAAAAACTAAATCATGGAAGAACTGAATAATAGCTATATCTATCTTTTTGTGTGGACACACTGTATATATACATAGACACCCCTATAAAATATGGATATATATGTATATATGTTAGCAGCAACTTTATACTTTGCGCCTCCCTGTTGATTCCAAACAAAACAAAACAAAACAAAGTTCTCTTTGATTATTTGAAGAGAATGGGTACTTTCTCAGCAACGAAAACCAAACAGAAGTGTAAAAATAATATCAGACAAGACCAATACTGTAGATTAAGAATATTGCACAAAAATGTGCAAATTTTCAAATTATTCGGTATTTCTACAGCAAGATATTACAGATAACAGTTCTACAGCTTAAAAAAACCTACAATTTGGAAATAAAAAATGAACAGTTATGTAACTTTTTTAAAATTTCACTTTATCGAATGATACATTTTGTTAAAAAAAAGTTTACACAGTTAAAAATGAAGCACAGGTCAGCAGTATCTTTACAATACTAAAAAACTAAATCAAAGACTTTCTTTTTAAACATTCCCCACCCCCTTACCCCCTACAATGTTATTATGAGTAGTATGGTGGGAAGGGGCGATGTCGAAACAAGTCCATTTTGTCATGAGAAGCCAGCAAAGATCTTGCCCTGAGCTTCTGCACTCAGGCCATTTCTCCTCACACCCGTCACACAATCCTGAACAAGATGGTGGTTCTTTGCTGTGATTTCTTCTTCCCTTTATTTTGAATCCTTGAGGTATCTGTAAATAAAATCCTTCAGATGCCTCCTCAGTCAGGATTCTCTTTATTATTTTTCAGGTTAGATTATTAAACAGTGAATTCTTGGTCCACCCGGAAGAGTTTGTTGTTTTGTGTGTTTTTTTTTTTTTTTTAATTTGTTTTGTGTGTGATAGTCCCACTAAGTGGTTGTTAGCTAGAAGTTAAGAAGGACTTCTCAAGTGCCCTGTATGGCTCAGAAGAGACTCCATGGATATTGAAGGGCCTGCGGTAAAGATCCAAAGTGGGTCAGGGGTTTCTACGTTGCATAGTGATCGAAGCTGCCCAGGTACTCTAGTGCGGCTCGATAGCAGAACTGATACTGATCCTGCAAGAGACAAAGCACGGGCGGGGGGAAGGAAAGGGGCCGTGAGTCCATCATGACAGGAAAACGGAGACCGATGCTGGAAGACAGCTACAGCTGGTGGAGGGCAAGACCACTACTTTCGTCAAACAATTCAATCCAATGACCGACTGCTTTCTTTTAAGCAAAGCACCATTAGCCACAAAGGTATTTATTAACTCTACCAATCAATTTGACTAAAATAAGTCTCCTAATCCCAAAGTAGGGACAGCTTGTGTGAAGATTATCTTCCAGACATATGTGAACTGTTCTCTAAGTAGTACCAGACAATACCACCAACTGAACATGTGAACTCCTTTATATGTCACAGCTATTGTTTATAATTATCTAATTATTTGTGATAAGTAATTCTCAGTTTGCATATTTAAAAGAGGCTGATGCAGATACACATTGTCCAGAGGAAAATATGGGTTTATTTATTTTCTGGGCTATTGCCCAAAAAAAAAAAACATCTAAATTAAAAAAAAAAAAATCTTATCAGACAGTAGTCCTTATCGCCTGCAATCAGAATTACTCACTGTTGTTTCTGATGTGCTTATGTAAGTGAGGGAGGCAGCCAGAAGGTATCTTTGGGATGAACATCAGGCATATAAAGCTGAATACACAGGGTGTTAAACTGTCAAGCTTTTCATCCCTTGAAAATGGCACCGTAAGACTGGCTGCCCATGTCAAAAAATACCTGTGCCATTTGGCCTAATTCAGTGTGATTGCTACTTGTCTGTTCTGCAAAGACCTACACGAAACTCAAACAGCATGAAACATGCCCTTTTATAGACAGGGAAGAACACTGTCAAATTGGAGTAAGTGGGGGCATTATAAGATGGAAAAATTATAATTTACAGATGAGAAGGGATGAGGAAAAGTAGGATTTTCCCATAAAAGAAACTTATTTTCAGTAGCCAATGGGGCTGAAAGCAGATAGTTTCTATTTTGCTTAAATGTGCATTTTTCTACAATAAAAATGGTAATGCAAAATAAATGGAGTTTGCTTTCCTATCTTGTCACAGTAAGTTGCTTGGCTAAGTGTTAAGGCTTTTTAAAAGTCCAATTTCCCTCTGTCACCCCCAATACCTATTAAGTTTGTCAGGCTGACATAATGTTTTGGGTATTGCAAGCCAAATGCTTGCACTATTTTCAAATCAAAGTCTGGAATATACTGTGGGTGATGAATTTAGGAATACATATAAATTGTATGATTTGGTGGCCTTTTGAGAAACAGAAACACTATCTATCCTTAAATTATCCTTAAAACGAAGTCAATAGGCCAGATTGACTAAATCATGAACTCCTATTATTCTGAGAAATATGAGAATTTTCATATCAATTATTGGAGTAGAAAATGGCAGGCTAATTTCATTAGGGCATATCCAGGATGCAAATATTTAAAAATACGATTATTAAGAAATGAAATATGGAGCAGTTGATACCACCTAGGCAAACAGAAGAGGAATGGAGAAGTAAAATGGGCCAAGGGTCTGTTAGCTACCAGGTATATTATCTACCCTTGTGCTTTTTACATATATTAATTATGTGCAATGTATATCACCTTAATACGTATATAATTAATTATATGAAATTGCCATTTTTATAAGCCCCGAATGACCAAATACTGACAATTTGACATGTTTCAACCTGATATATTATCTTAGATAACTTCCAAACCAGCTCTAAGATGTTGACACTGCCACTCCCATTTACAAAGAGGGGGAATAAGGTTCAAAAATATTAAACAATTGGATGTTTTTCCCACAGTATTTCCCTGTATTTTGTCTCTGGTGTTGAAAGTCTCTGGACTCTAGGAGATCTTGGCAAATCAAGTCTATTATTTGGCTCTTGAGATGTGACATACTCCTGGAGATTTTTCTCACCTCTGTCTGCACCATGGCTGGTCGTTGTGTTCTTAACATTTTGACAGTCTGGAAGATATCTACTACTCCTTCATATCTCATTCTTTCCAAAACAATGCTTAGTGTTATGAAGACTCCAGTTCTTCCAACGCCCGCACTGTCATAGTAACAAAGGCAATATTACTAGATGAGACACGCACAGTCATGGCTACATTTTCCTGGAGGTGGACATATGTCCACCAGCTTCCATATTACATCAGGTTCTTCTACAGCAATGTTTCAGAAAATGTGCTGTTGGGTTCACAAAATGATTAACTCTTAGGACAGTGTGCCATGATAACAGTGACAATGAATATAGAGTAACTGATTTTTTCAAACAGGGAGTATATATCATTGTGGAAAGACCCAGGAAACATAAAAATATAAAGTAAACTGATTAAAGGAAGAGTGAATAAGATATATATTTACACTCTTCATCAGATCCTGAAATTTGGGCCTTGCCTGCTTAATATTTTTAAGCTATGAAATAATTCAGATAAGGTGAGACAAAAAGAGATTCTATAGCAGGATTTTCTGACACAGGATCTTCACAAGACTTCATTTAGTCTTCATAACGGTCTATGAATATTTTTTATGTATGGATTATGTAAATGTATATATATATTCTGTTTCTGAAACTTATAACTTTAGCATATTATCAAATGGGTCTCTAAACTTAAAAATAAAAAAAAAATGTTTGTTAGGAGCCACTGAGCTATATACATACACCTATCTACTAATTTTAGATGTTCAGTAGCTAAATATCAGGATTCTTTCCACCATGTTAGCAAGGTTTTGGGTTTCTGTTTTATTTATTGTTTTAAGATAATTCCAGAATTGTAATTGTAGCAAGAGAAGAAAATGAATTCTTAGCTTTTGTGCTCTTAAGAAGTAGGAAAGCATCTGCAGGTTTAGGTAATGAGGAGAAGAGTGAATAATCTGAAAAATCCCTGCATTTTTGGATCGTAATTAAACAGCATGTGTAATGCTTGGGTACAGGCTGTAGAAACTGGATGGATTCATTTACTTGGGGATGTAATTGATATATAAATAATGTGTCCTTTTATAAACTGTGTTTTTTCTAAAGAGTCCTAACAGAAATGTAAATCCACAGGCAGGTTTTACACAGTGGCTAAGGATATCCAGGGGCAGACAAGGCTCTCTGTCAAAACGGAGTAGATGACCTTCAGGGTCGCGTTCAACCTTGAAAGTCTCTCTTAATCCCAAGAGACTGTGATTTATGATCTTTTCGTTGAATGATTCAAGTACTCCAGAATCTATTTTACCTTGATTTCATTGCTCAAATGTTACAAAAATACAGGGCTTCTGACTTTCCACTAGGTGCTTTCAAGAAAATAACAGACACTAGCCTTATAACTTCTGAATTTATTGACTTTGTCATGTTATTAATAAGCTATAAATAAAATAAGTGGTATTTTACAAATACTCTCAGATAAAAGGAAATATCTAGAGGTCTTTAACATATGTGAATAACTCATCATGGTATTTTACTAAAGGAGTCTTTGTATATACTCTTTATCCAAATAATTTTGTGACAAAAGCAGTGAAAAGTAACATGCATATGCACACTTATTTATACTTATGGGAATGCGTGAAGGTAAAGAAAAATGTGTTAAATATAGTCTTTTCTTTATAGTTTATATTAGAAAATTTGAATTAGGATTTTGGTAAATTATGTGCAAACTTAAGGGGAGGATCTAGGTAATTCAAGTTCAGTGTATACCATCCACTTTGTCTGAATATTGAGTCCATGCATCATTTCCTACATGCTGTTTGGTTGTCTAGAGCACAGGAGTCTGCGTAAACTCAACGCATAGCAAATACGTATAAATGAGGTCTGCTTCTCACGTAATATGCCATGTCTGGGAAACAGTGTGCCAGAAAGGGTCACAGAGATCAGTTAGAAAACTGAGGTGTACAGAAGTTTCCCTTTTGTCACAGAGCTATTACATGATGACAGAAGCGGGGCTAAAGCTCAGGTATTCTGAAGCCCATGTGTTTCCCCATTTTGACACACTATCACCCTCATCACTAAGAAATGTAGTTTGGGATTTGGGGCAGGGGGAAAGCAAAGAAATTTTTTAATAAAGTCTTTCAAGAGTTTGACTCTAAAGAATTACAAACTAAGACTTTAAAAAAAAAATGAGTTAATTCCTTTGCTAGAAGGTTTTTGCATAGTAACGTCCAAAAGCACTACATTAATTGCAAGTGTCCTTTCTGAACCATTTACTCGCTATTTCTATTAACTTCAATGATTTGAATTATAAAATGCTGTGGAAACTATTGAAAATAATTAACTTTAAGGTGCTTCATTTTCTGATATAGCAACAATTTTCAAGCACATTGCAATGTTAACTGAGGTACCATTCTAATCACTTATTGACTGACAAGAAATTAGCATTGTCATTAAGGCTTAATAACTATTTATGGTTTTCTCAAGAAGACAAACACAGGAGAAAGATACAGAAAGATAGTTATCAGGGTAATGCTATGAAAGCAAAAAAGCTAAGGAATGATAAACTGAACAAATTATCACTCAGGGATATACCAATAATTCCTGATACGGTAAGACAGACAAGGATAAACATAATTTGGTTCTTTGCTACAGGAGGTAAAATTTGAAGATAGAAATCTTCCTTGATTATTTTCACTTTGTGGAAAGAAAGAGAAATGAGTCGTTGCTTTAGGGTCTACAATACATTTCTGAGAACAATAAAATCTGGATTATGCAGACTCTCAGAAAACCGGTACCAATAATGAACAGACAACAGTGCATATTTTCAAAGTTATCACTGCATTAAGCACAAATGGAAACTCATCATTCTTGATTCTTAACTCACCTGCAATGGACTGAAATGGGTCCATCTTGGCCAAACTGCTCTTTTGTTTTATGGACTTGGCCAATGAAGTCAATAAATCCTTCTCCAGACTTTGGCACTCCCTGCTCTGGCCAGTCAGTGAACTGGAACTGCCTCACGGTTCGGGACTGCCCGTCCTTCAGAAAGAAAGCCACACACCCAACCACAGAGGAGGACGCCAGGAAGATTCAGCCAGTGTGCAGACCATAACAGCAGGCATGATTTTTTCCAAAAAAAGAAAGAAAAAGTTAGAAACATGTTTAACTAGAAAATCAGTCACATTCATATCTTACCTGCTATTAACACTGTCTACATTTCACATCTATTTAAATTGCAAATTGATTTACTCTCACAATGCCCAGTTAAAAACCAGAATTCTCAAAAAGAGCCACCTCATTCTCATATTAGGAAATGCTTCTGAGCCCCAGAGATTGTCTTCAAAACCAAAGTGGAACACAGACATTCCATTTCAAAATTTTCAGAATCCAATAACCTCTTAATGCTGACAGGAACATCCAGGCATGTCGTCCAGACCAGAGATTTTGCTATTGTCCTGACACCGTCACATCTGCTGTGCTTGCTTATTTGCAGCATTGTCAGATGACAAATAGTGACACTGAAAGGATCTGACACAAATTGGGTAGCGGCTGTTAACCTGGATGCCCCACGTCTCAAAGGTATACTATTTCTAGCCAAGGCAGTATACACAGCGTGTACCAGGTGACTGTGCCGTTGAGCAGGAAGTGAGGCGTCCCTCAAGGAGATAGGAGAGATTATTAATGAATAAATGCTGTGTTCTGAAAAAGGACTCTTTCTGGCTGACCACAGAAGCTGAGGTGTCCATGCGTGGCTTTAACACAGACAAACCAAAAGCCAGATGCAGAAGCAATCTTTCTTTCAAATGATTAGGCAGAACTACTCTGAAGTATAAATGGCTTCAAAAGAAAACACTCAGAGACTTTGGATTCATTCTGGAATTTTATAGTGTTTGGAAGGACAACAAAAGCAGAAGGGACTCTCTGTTTATTGAAGCAGGAATAACAACTATCACCATCAACTTTCTTCCCTGAATTACAGACAGAGATAATCCAAATTCCAACTTGAGATGGGTGGATCCCATTTGAGGAGGCCCTGTTCCTAGTTAAGGCTTCAATGTGGTTCTTCTTTCCACTTCTTTAATTAAACTCTCTCCCAATAAAGTCCTTTTTGATACAGATATTCATGTTCCCAAGATTCTGAGTAAGTAGCATGTATGCTAAGTCATTTTTAGTTGTGTCTGACTTTTTGCAACCTCATGGACCATACCCCGCCAGGCTCCTCTGTCCATGAAATTTCCCAGGCAAGAATGCAGGAGTGGGTTGCCATTCCCTCCTCCAGGGGATCTTCCTGACCAAGGGACTGAACCTATTTCTCTTATGTTTCCTGCATTGGCAGGTGGGTTCTTTACCACTAGCGCCACCTGAGAAGCCCTCTGAGTAAGTAAACAGAGACCCAATCTTTCTCATTGAGTTGTATGGAGAAGACAGCATGGCCCAACTTGAGCTGGACACATCACCAAGTCTGGTGGTTTCCATAGGAACAGGGCATATTCCTGACTGGCATCATTTGGGAATTGAGATAAAACAGGTAGATCACATCAACTTTGTGAGGATACTGAGGAATATAAAAATAACTGCTTGGCCCCATAACTAACTTATGGATTGTTACTATGGAACCATGATTTACTTCCCTTGGTTTCTGAAAAGGGTTTGAAAAGCACAGGAAGGGAAGCCAGTGGCTAGGTAATACAGATTTGTCTTCTCTGACTGTCTTGGTGATTTCATTTCTGACCACAGTTGCTTTTAACAGCAAGAAGTCATGTGTACAAACCTTTATGATTTGGAAGAGAGACCACCTGACTGCATTTAAAGGCTACTGTTTAACAACACTGTATTCTCAAGTGCCAACTTGCTTTTTAAACTGGAAAGTTGAGATTAGAAACACATTAGAAGCACAAATAGCACATGCCACGGCAGCTAAAAAAATTATACAGTCACAGGGAGCCTTCAAAACAAAACATGTGAACAAGTTCCTCCAAGGTTTCTTTTACTTATCATGGTCAGATTTAATCTGGGCAATCGAGTAATAAAGAAGTTGTCTCTGCTGTTTGTGGTGCCTGGCTGCTGCTATACTTTGTCATCAGAAATGGTTGGTGTGTTTGCTTGGAATGCACTCAAAATTTTCACTCAGATATCTAGCTTCAAATTCTGAAAGGGTGTTCTTTTTTTTTTTTTTTTAAACACAGGGTCATCAAGGCACGCTTGCTTGGGCAACTCAAAATGAGACCTAGGGGCTTAACTACTGTCTTGAGTATAGTCACCTTCAGAATAGTTAAGACTTCAGACTTTCTAGGATTAACAGGTCTGTCACCTGAGCCAAGCAGCCTGCTAACCAATTTCTCCTTCACTTTAGGTCAACAGCCAGGGCCAGGCTTTGGGGATTAGTGGACAATCTCTAAACATGAGTCTTGGTTGAGAAAGCTGCTTTCCAGAAAAAACAATGGATCAAGTAAATAGTTCTACCCTACAGTTTTAAACAACCCACCCACTGTGACAGTTCCAAAAACAAAGCAGGGCTTTGCACTGACCCAATCTCTCCTAAGATGTGTTTGTAATCATGGTTTAAAAGTGGCCAATGACAAGGATTTTAAAGTTTATGCATAGAACATCTTACATCAGGGCTGAACTTTGGACTCAGCAATCTAGATCAGAAATGCAGGATGAAAATTAGCCAAGAAGGGTCGTGGGTGCACAGCTCTCATGGATAGACACATTAGCACACGGAGGAATAAACCATGCCAGGAATCAAATTAGAATGTGCAAAGCTTGTCAGATTCTTCTAAAGAATGTCATTTGCTCTGCAGTTTTAAAATCATACCAAATTAACCTCCAAGCCCACATGACCTAAAGGGCTTAGCAAAACAACAACATATTTACAGCCTCAAGTAATGAAGAAGTCAAAAAAGCTCCAAAGAGAATGAGCTAAGAAGGTGAATGTAAGCGCAGCCAACCAATCAATAAATGCTTCCCGGCACACACACTCAGCAAGCACGTCCCCAAAGTTGGGCTGCCAGATGTTACCTTTGAATGTGAGCCAAGCCTGGGTTTGTAAGAAAACTTGCCAAACAGGCAAAGTTACTCTTATATTTGAGGAAAAAAAAAAAAAAAGTTCTCCAAGATGGGTGATTTCTTTTAGTTTGGGAGTATGGTCACTTGGCAAATGTTTTCTCCCAGAGATGTCTTTTAGACTATATTTCAGCTAATGTTTAAGAGCATAAGACTGTGCCAACTTACCCTGGCATCTGTGACCTTGAATTCTCTTAGGATATACTGTGGCATGTTGTACTCAGCCATGGGATCAACAACAAAGTACTGGTATCTTGCAGATCGTTCTGCTGGCCAGTACTGATGACATTTCTCCTAAGAAAAACGAAGATTAATGACGAGCTATGTAAAGTGTAAATATATTTTATTTTTTATTTTATATTTATTTAATATATATTTATGTTTATATATATATTTAATGTTTTTCTTTCACTAATACCATTTTAGAATTTAAGACCATTTCATTATGTGTGACTCATCTTCTCTTTGAAAGCATAGGTTTCCTCAGGATAGGGAAATTGTGGGTCACTATTTGCTCATGGCACCAAGCAGAGTACTTGGCATACAGTAGATGCCTAATACATGTAAGTTGAGCTGGCTACTTCAATAGGGTAAGCATCTTCATAGTTAATTTAGACAAATAATTACATCAGTCCTCAGGCATAATGCTAGCCATGTCAATCATGTATTGACATTCACCACTGTGGTTTTGAATGAAGACAACCGTCAAGTGTGAACACAGAAAGAAACCTCTGAATTGAACTTATCCAATCTCCTTCGTCAGCTGAAGAACCTGGAGCACGTGCAGTTTTAGTGACTTCAGTAACCAAATCAGAAAAGTCAAGTTTCTTTCCCAGTTTGGTATTTTTTCACTCTCTCTCTGGGCTCTAAAATTTGGGTTTTAGATGCATTGCTACCATTGAATTTATACAAAGACAAGAAAAAAAAAAGCCTCTTAAGCAAATATGGCAGAGTGCTTGTATCTGCTGAATCTAAGTGGCTCTAATACTATTATGAATTAGGTGGCTCTAATACCATTTCATGGTATTTTTCAGAATAACCTTTTTTTTTTTTTTTAAAGTAAAGCAGAGATTGTCAGATTTATTGATAGAAAAACTATGTAACTTTCTGATAGTTTAATCAGAGTGGAAGATGAACAAGCAAAAATTTGCCTCAGAGATGACAGAAAGTCAAATTCCTTCATACAGAGTAATGATGGCACCTAAGCTATAGCCTGTCCAGAGCAAAAGGAAGTAAGACTACATTGAGAATCAGAACAAGTCAGCAATAGTCTCTATGACAGTGCTACACTGGAAATAAAGTACCTGTTTTTTCTTCAAAACACAAAAATCAAAGAACTTGATGTGGCTTTGCAAGTTAAAAACCAACACATGGTAATGAATGACCCACAACATATCTGGAATACTCAACATTTCAAAGAAACGACATTAGCACTGGAGTTTTTTCAGTGAAATCCTCATTTCTTTGTGGAGTGAATGTCTTATGTGAAGATACTCACTCTACCCATCTCACGCAGCTTGGTGAGCATCACAACAATGGTGGAATTGTGTTCCCAGAGCATCCGCCAGAAGTCTTCAGTGGTCTCTGCCAAGGGCCCCTGGGTAGCGATGTAAGCTTTCTGTTGTCTGAACCACAGATAGCATGTTAAAGTAATCAGAAAATATGCAAAGGCTTCACATTTGATATGTAAATATCAAATCCAGGTAATAAAAATGAAAATATTATTAATGCTATTGCAGTAAATTCCCATTAAGATTATGTAATCAAATAAGAACACTTAAGACATTTTAGGGATTTTGCAAAAGAAATTGCTTTGTTTATATTATGATGTATGTCTTTATCACTGTTATTTAAACTTTAGAGCAATGCTAATAGTTCAACTTCATGTCTCATATAAATCGCTTAAGAAACAGTTGTGCAGCTTCATTTTGTAGAAATGACTCATATAATCTATGACATTTATATAATTTGGTTCAAAACAGTTTCTATATTAACGCCTTCCATATCCAAATAGCTTCTGAAAGAAGAGTGCAGATTATAAATTCCATGATTGCTTCTTCTTAGTCCTATTCAAAATAACAAAAAATGAATATCAAGGGACTGAATGCTGACCTATGCAGAAAGAAAACATTTTAAATTGAGATGAAATTCATTTTAGCTATGAAACTAGGGCACATGTAAATACCAAGAGCTTGGGCTGTCAGGGGAGCAAGAGTATATACCTGTATCCATCAATAAAACTGGCATTGATGTAATCAGATCCTTCTACACCTCGGATAGGCTGCAGGCACACCCTTGTGGATTCATATGGCATAATATTAACAAGGCGATTTTTGAATTTATTACATGGAAGATTGGCACTGATGAATCTTGAGGTGTGAGCTTTAGAACTGGCTAGACGCTGTTGAACAGAAAAACAAAAAAACAACAAAAAAAGAAAAATCCAACAAAGATAATTTTAGCCTGTGGTGTAACTGCAGTGAACCCAAGATTTTCTCTTTAGATACAAAGATTCTGTTTACTTTTAACCCAGTCACTCTTCCAACTGCACTGCTTTTCACTTCTACCTAATGACTCCATATAGACTAAGGAAGTTCTAAATATTTATGTTCTAAGAATATGTTCTCTCAATTTAAATTAGGGTACAAAAGAGCTCAAGGTATTATGAGGAAGCAAAAAATAGAAAAGGGAAAGATGAAGAAAGTGCTTTATAGTCAGACACCTGAGGGAGAAGGTCAAATGAATCTTGTAACTTCACCCATTTGAAAGGTTAAGAAAGACAATTCCAGAATGACTTGCTTCTGAATTACCACATCACATCCAATATCATACCTTAAATTCGAGCTCCATTCCTGTGACATTCTCTCCTGTTTCTATTTGTGTCAGCTTCTGAATGTAGGCATACAAGTTTCTAGCTGGCACTTCGGTATTTCCACAAGTCACTGCCTCCAACAGTGCATCATGGATAAAGATGTATTGGTCTTCTGTTTGAACCATGTAATTCCTCTGGGCTCTCATTAAAGTTACATGGCCATAAATATCTACAGTTTTTTCATGCTTTATTCTTTCTAACATGGCATCTATTACAATGAAACACCCAGTCCGGCCAACTCCCGCGCTACAAGGAAAACAAAAAGAAAAAAAAAGAGAGAGAGAGAAAAGTACAAATGAATCTATTGAGAAACCAACACATCATAAAATTATTTTGATTATTTTTATTTAACTAGATTTTAAACCCAGTAGTTCTACTCAAATAGCTACTGTGATGGTTTTGGAGCATTCTAAACCAAAGGGCAGGGAACTAATGAACAAATAAAATTTGACTGATTTCAAAATATAAAAATATTAAATCTGTAATCACTATGCTCCTTGATCATGTAACACAAAGTAGTAGTATTTTGAAATCTTTATGAAAAAGTTACATTTACGCTTTTTACATTAAAGGTATTAAAAAAAAAACTGGTCAAGATCGAACTAGACTTTATCTTTTACAAACCATTTCAGTCTATTTTAGTTCAATTTATAAAAAAAGGAAAAAAAAACAAAACTAGTAAGTCATTCAACTTGAAACATTCATAATCTAAAACTCAGCAAGGAAGTTTTAAAAACCTAGTGAGAAGTATATAATTAAAATATTAACATGTTGTTGCATACTCAAAATAGCTAGTGTATTCTCAATGGAAAGACATTCTTAACAAAAAAAATCACTTGAGAGTGTGGGTGTTTCTTGCTTTTCCTCCTTTTTCTTCCAGAGTTGAATGTATTTTGGAATTTCAGGTTAAATTCAAGTATTCTTGTGTGGGAAAATAAAAGCTTCAATCTTTGTTACTGGAGAAGCTCTGAGGCATTTTTTTAAACTCTATTACTCATGGACTTATGGGTTGTTTTCTAGTTGGTGGAAACCGATTCAAAGAAGAGGAGGTGAAAGATCAAACAACGCACAGTGACAAGTTCTGCTGCTCCAAGGAGACAATCTAATTCACTGAACTAAATTACAGAGTCAGATGGTTGGAATGTTGGAGTTTCCTGGAGTGTGGGAAAGAATACTAACAAAATAACACATCTGTGTTCTGAAATCCAAGGTAAGCCTTTTCTTGTCTCTGTGTCAAGAATGGCTGAATCCAAAATGTTTTTCTTCCAATCATGGAAGAAACATGGCTAGGAAACATGTAATCAATGGAAATATAAGTATATATCAGCACCTTAGACACCAGGCAACAGACAACCTCCTTCATTCACTGTGTGCCACTGTTTCCCATCTTTTGTATTTCTTTGTGCTCATTTATTTGTCTATCTATGCATTGATATATCCATCTCTTCATTCAATGAGCAGTGAAGTACTCTGATAACTACCATATGAGATACAACATTAAAGGTGACTTGTATCCCACCTAGAGCTCATACTATCGATAGAGATAATAGTTTATATAACTATTTACAATACAAGAAAAAAAAAAGATGTGCGGGTTTGTGGGTAATGTGTCATTTGAACCTGGTCTTGAAGGACAGGAAGGATGAGGAACTGAGGAGGCTAGAATAACAGAAGAGACAGAATAGCTTTTGCAGTCATACTACTGACTCTGGGAGCTACATGTAAAATTTTCATAGACCTAGTGAAGCTCCAGTGTAGGCAACATACCAAACTTCATATAAATGAGCTTAATGAGCAAAAGGGTATTTGATTCAACTGCCAAGTGGCTGCAAGTAGTAAGTGAGCATTTTGTAACATATAATACCTTTATTTAACTGCTGAGCAGTATAGATTGAACCCAGCCTCCTGGGTTTGTAGGAGTCCTGTGGTTTGTATATTAACAAACAGTTGGCAATAGGGTATAACCACTATTTAAAAAATGTTTACTTTTTTATGTCCTGTTAGACATAGAAACTGTCATTGTTTTAGCTAGAGAGCCTCTGGATACTGACTCTTAAGACACGCCATTCGGAGTTTAAACCACAAAGGGAGATGACATTGAGATGTAATGCAAAAGCCTTCTGGGACAGAGACTGAGACATGATAGCACATTTCTTAGCACAGAATGATCAGAAACCTGAGGCACTGAGATCCATGAAGTTCCATTTGATTTAGTGAGTTTTACCAAAGAAACCAGTAAGATGGTGTTTACCATCACACCCCACCATGTCCCTCCTCCATGCCCTAGGCAGGATTACAACCACTCTCTGTCCAGGATCCCTTGGTGTCTTCAATACCACCCTGCAGTCCAAGTCACACTGTGTTATTAATTAGTCTGGTAGGGCCATTGTCCACAAATAATGAGCATATCTTGAGAGCAGGAACAACATTTTCTGTTATCTTTCTCTGCTCTGCACCAAGCATGCAGTAATGTGTGTGGAAAAGTGATGAATTAGTGATTGGCATGAGAGGCCTTGTGTAATGAGCGGCCCACCCAGGTTTGGTAATAAGACCCCTCAGTCAGCGAAAGAAATCGTACATTTGACACAGGTTCAGAACTGTGCGAAGAATGCCTGAAGACTATTTCACAAAGTGTCTGGTAGGGAAGAGGGAGACCGGAAAAGGCTTTGAGTGGTTTTCCACATCTTGGTCTCCTGATGAGCCATGGCATTGCAATGAAAAGAACCTAGGTAAGACTTAGCCTGGAAAAGGGAGGCAGCCCCCCTTGTTTGGTAGGTCCTAAAATTAAGTAAATCTTCTTTTCCCTGTGTTGTCTTTCTAAACTGTTTTCATCCTAATTGTGCATTGCTTCTAACTAGATACAATATCATTCAGTTCTTCCTAATGGAAGCTATACTGTAAGCCATATAACTGTAATGATGTATCAAGTCAAATATAGATAACAACAGGAATATTTTCTCCAAGTATGCATCAGAGGCCATTCCTAATTTCTGAATGATGCATGGTTCTGTATTCTGGCAGAAAGATACTACAGAATCCTACAAAACTAGTAGGGATAACTCCAGATCCTAACAATTTCAACCTCTTCATGGTGTAATAATGCATTTTTTCAAAAAAAATTGAAGAGGGAAAATAATAAAACATATGCCTGTGTCTAACTCATGAATTATGGGAAGAAAACAAAACAGGAACAGAGGCTCTGACTTGTGCAAAAACTATTTTTTCTCCTCTGAACAGAATATATTGTTAACAGCCCAATCTTGCTGTCTATATGGAAGAGAGGAAGAAAGTGCTCCTTGGAACTTAACATGTTACCTCTTTTCAAAGATGAAGATTTCTTGGAGGTTTTAAACGGTGGAGGTGTCTCTTAGCTTTAAGCAAGACCATGAAGTTCAAAATATTTTTTCCAGATACCAGTGATTGGGTGTCCTTGAGAAAGGCACTTAATCTCTCTTGGGTTTTCTGTTGTTCTAATGTTAATTAACTTGTTAATTATCTAGTAAGTTTTAAGACAGCTTTAAACATGTTTGCTTTGCAGACATAAAGGAAGATGCAGTTGCTTTGTAGACAGAAATTTCATTTAAAGATTCTACCTCTGAAACTGACAACAAGAAACAGGCAATGTTAATACCGGGAAATTTTTTATAGAATCACCACAGGATCATTTGCGATTAGGCTCTCAGAATCTTGCTTTAAACTACTCCCTCTAGCTGTTCTTCCTTTTCTCCCCATATTTCCAATAATAATACCTTATGTTTGAGGAAGTTTGTGCTTTCACATTTATTCTCAAGGTAAATGAGATGGCAGTGAAGGGCCTTCTCACCACAGTGCTGGGTATCCTGGAGGCATTTGACATGATCTGTCAGTTTCCTTTCCCCTTCAGCGATTCACAACATTCAGGGACTTCTTTGAAGTCATACAGCTAATGGTAAATGGCCAAATAGGGACTCAAATGCAGGTTCTGAGATGCTGAGTTTTAGCACCACATTTCAATAGGGCATCACCATTTCTGCCATCTGGGTTAAAAATGGATACTTTCTTGTGACCTACCCCTCTGCAATGCTCCTTTGCTATGCTATGCTAAGTCACTTCAGTCGTGTCCAACTCTGTGCGACCCCATAGCCGGCAGCCCACCAGGCTCCCCCATCCCTGGGATTCTCCAGGCAAGAACACTGGAGTGGGTTGCCATTTCCTTCTCCAATGCAGGAAAGTGAAAAGTGAAAGTGAAGTCACTCAGTCGTGTCTGACTCTTAGTGACCCCACGGACTGCAGCCTACCAGGCTCCTCCACCCATGGGATTTTCCAGGCAAAAGTACTGGAGTGGGGTGCCATTGCCTTCTCCAACAATGCTCCTTTAGTAGTGTTTAACTATCCTTATGAAGGTTTCTTAAAAAGTCTCTCTTCCTTGGTTTCTGTGACACTAATTGGGGGATTACAGGGAATATCAAATACTCCTCTTGGGATTGATGGCAGAAAGGGAGAAGATTTTATAATGATATCAAATACAAAACAGCCTGAAACATGTAGCATATGAAATTAGTCAAAAAGATCTGATTCGTGTGTATAATGGTTCCATTGTCTCTATGACAGGGTAGAATTTCGCTCAAGTTGGAAACCAAAATCAAAGATCAATCCTAAATGTCATCTTCAGAAAACTATAGGCAGCTCTCTGACTGTGCCTCAGTACAAAATGTTTTTTGTTTTTTTCTATTTGATTCCTGTGCTGGCTATTCTTCTGCTCTGGATTTTTCCATATGAACTCTTTTCTCTAATTTACATATTTTTGCCAGGCCCCAAAATGTACGTAATGTCCCCACAGTTCTGTCCTCCTTTCTCTCATTCTCCTTCATGGTTTAGCAACAATCTTCAAATAAATGATTCCTAAAGTAATTGTTCTTTCTTTGAGCATAAGGGATACCTATATTTCAAACCATTCTCAGGTTTCTCTAGAAATAAACATATCCCAAGAATAATTAACATCTCTGTTCAGATCTGCTCTTCCCACTGTCATACTCCTCCTTGACACTCAGATCTAAAATGGAAGGATCATCTTGCATTGTTCTTGCCTTCTGCCCTGCCCAATAACAAATTATAGATTTCTACACATTCAATTTCTACAGTTTTGTTCAACTATCCGTTAGTGGTATGCTGGAGCCGGCAAAACTCAATTGTGGATATCTCAGAAATCCTGCTTAAGCAATTAAATTAAAAATGAAGGTAAACTCAAAATGCATTGCTTCTTAATTATCTTATGTTCATGCTCTTCAGGTGAAAATATTATATAATGGTGTGCCACTGAGTATCTCTCCCCAGCTTTTGGATTCAGTGATGTCACATTTATAGCCTGGAGTATTTACACCAAGTAAATTGACAAATACTATTGCCTACACCCAACCCACTCTCCACCATCCGGAGCTGGTGGTTACTTATTATCAGCACACAGAGTATCCTAATTCATCCATTTTTAACACTTCGGCGGGACAGACAGGAAATGCTCATTACTGTGTTCTTCCATCCACATTTGCTATACTACTCTTTCGTACTGTAGGCTATCATCCCACAGATATCTCCTGAGTGTCTATCATGCACTAAGATATCATGGAATTGGCGAACAAAACGAACGTGATTCTTCCCTCATGAAGATGACAGTGCAGTGGAGGATCTGATATTAATAATCATATGAATAAATACACAATTACAAGTTCCAACAACTGTTGTGAGGTAAACGTGTAGAATCCTGGCAGAGAACCTTTGGGGAAGTGTCATTTAAATTGATATCTTTTATGAACTGGATTGTGTCTCCTCAAAATTCATTTGTTGAAGTTCTAAGCCCCCACTATGACTATTCAAAACTAGGGTCTTTAGGGAGGTAATTCAGGTTCAATGAGGTCATAGTGCTGGGTCCCTAGTGCAGGAGGACTGGTGACCTTGTAAGAATATAAGAGACTCCGGAGATCTTGCACTCTGTGCACATGCACACAGGAAAGCTTTTGCAGAGACATAGCTAGAAGGAGGTCATGTTAAAGTAGGCCAGGAAGAGAGGTCTCACCAAAACCCAACCCTAACAGCACCTCAGCCTTGCACTTCTGGCCTCCTGAACTGTGAAAAAATCAATTTCTATTATTTGAAGCACCTAGGCTATGTCACTTTATTATGGTGCCCTAGTAAACTAATATGGAGAAGGTAATGGCACCCCACTCCAGTACTCTTGCCTGGAAAATCCCATGGACAGAAGAGCCTGGTAAGCTGCAATCCATGGGGTCTTGAAGAGTTGGACACGACTGAAAGACTTCACTTTCACTTTTCACTTTCATGCATTGGAGAAGGAAATGGCAACCCACTCCTGTGTTCCTGCCTAGAGAATCTCAGGGACAGCGGAGCCTGGTAGGCTGCTGTCTATGGGGTTGCACAGAATCGGATACGACTGAAGCGACTTAGCAGCAGCAGTAAACTAATACAGTACCTTCAGGATAAGAAATGGTTTGCAGAGTGAAGAAGGATGGGAAAGCTGCCAAGGAGAAAAAATATCCCAAGAAGAGGCCTTGGAATGGAAAATAGCTTAGAATATTAGAGTAATGGAAGAAAGCCATGGTGGCTGGAAGGCAGTGAGGGAAAAAAGACATATTTATTTTTATATTTATTTGTTTTCCATTTTAAGGACTGTTTGATATTTTTATTATATGTATAACTATTAACAGCAATTATTTAAAATAATTGTTTTACTTGTTCATACACTACCTTTATGACATGGCTCATCTATTCTTTATTCTGATACAATTCTTAGATTGCTGGCATACATCTTTGGTAGCATTATTTCTGATATCTTCCTGAGAAGTTCTTTATTTGCCTTTACATAGGGCCAACAACTTGGCTATGTGCATGATCACTGGGCTATAATATTATCTGCTCACACTCTAAATCTGTTGCTCCACAGTCTGTCTTTGTATTTTGAAGAAGTAATAGGCCAGTCTTATTTTTGGTCTTTCAGTAGCAATTTTACCCCAAATATGTGTGGGGTTTTTCTTTAACTTAGAAGTTCAAAAATATCTGGATGTGATTTAGGCACCAGTCTCATCATTAAATCCGCATGGCTCTCAGATAATACTTTAAGAGTCACAGCTTTCCCTCAGCTCCAGAAAAGTTAGATGTATTTACAGCTTTCCCACCTGTCTGGGTTTTTGCTTACCAGACTCTTCCTCTTCCTTATTGTGTCCTCCTCCTAAGATGTGTTGATATCTGCCTTCCTTCAAGACTCATCTCACATTCTGCATCCTTGATCTGGACTTGGTCCCTGGTTTATCTCTATTTGTATCCTTATGACAGTTTATACCTCTTTATTGGTAACTGCCATACCTTATTTTTTGTTTTCTGTTTATTATCTTTATGCAAAGTTGCTAAGCTCCTTGAGGGGAAGAACAACAGCTTCCTTGTCTCTACTGCGTTTGACAATTTCTCTTGTCAATTTCTATGCCAAGGAAATCAGAGGCACTCACTTTGAGTTGCAAAATTTTTAAAAACATAAGTTAAAAAATATTAATTCTACTTCCGGACTTTCTATGAAATGCACAGGAACATTCCCTCAAAGACCCCTGCTTGGGGATATTCCCTGGATGCATGCATGCGTGCTAAGTCACTTCAGTCGTGTCCAACTCTTTGCGACCCCATGGACTGTAGCCCACCAGGCTCCTCTGTCCATGGGATTCTCCAGGCAAGAATACTGGAGTGGGTTGCCATTGCCTTCTCCAGGGAATCTTTTGACGCAGGGATTGAACCTACTTCTCTTATGTCTCCTGCATTGGCAGGCAGGTTCTTTACCACTAGCACCAATGCATGGGGATATTCCTCAGACACATGTTTACAGAGATAAAGGGAGTTCTTGTAATTTGATGAGATAGAAACTGCCTGTGCTTATGTTGTACTCCGGTTGCTCAGAAATAAGAGATTTGAGGCACCACATTTTTTTTAAGAAGCTGAACACTGTACATTCAGAGCTTTTAAAAGAATGTCAGTCTACTTTTGTTTGAATTTCCAAGTTACCACAGCCACACATATTTTACTTCCTTCTCCAATTTACTCCAGTTTTCACCCATCAGTATCTGTGTGCAGTGCACCTTTCAAAATGAAGGATTGTAGTTCTAAAAGCAAATGCATTTTTTTTTGATCCTGAAAAACTTAGCTCCTCATGGCAGCAATAATGACGGAACCCTATTTAGTGCTGTTTGTTTTTCATCATTTCAACAGCTTTCAACCTGAAACATGATAAGAACAGCAAAACTGATAAACCACCCTTATTTTTATCTGTTTTCTGTCAGAGTAGTTGCCAAGCACAAAGACAGATTTTTCTAAATATCTCTGCAAAGAAAAAGAGTGCATAACCCTGTGCTTCAGGCTGAGGCCAGCACAATTTGGTACATTTATTATGTTACAGAAAATTCCAACAAAAAGGGAAGAGGACAGCACTTTGAAATCAAGTCTAGGATTAGGTTGGTTTCTGTTACCCTTGGAGGAAAACCAACTTTCTAAGTTACCTTCTAGTGAAGACAGTAATTCCACTAAAGTAAACCAAGCGATTGACAAACTTTTGCCTTGATTAAAAAAAAAAAATGGTTTCAGAGAATGATAGACATTCCAGTGTTTACAAGCTGAAAAACTATGCAATCCATTAAACAAGTACGCCTACTAGGAAATTGTTATTACTTCAATATTATCATCCATCCAGTTACAACATTTGTTTTCAATTTCTAAAAACATGATTGAGTTAGTCCCACGAGTTGAAATATGCTTAATGTCCCGTGATGCGATACGGTAGTAATGTGCAAAAGGAAAACATTAAGAGGCATGAGGGGGCTATTTTGTACTAAAATCATTCTGGGTATGTGCTTAAAAGTTGGCTTTTCTGATTAATCTGGTGGAGTTTTAATGCTGACCCTTTACTGATACTTCAATGATCTGGCAAAGAAAGAATAGAACTAGAAGATTTTACAGATCATTGAATTGGGTGCAAAGACAGTGAAATATGATGCAGAAATCATGGTGAGCATTTTGTACATATATCAGCTTGTGCTTTGATTGGATATTATAGTTCATCTATAACAAGAATGGCATTTATGAACTGCAAGACTATTAAAAAAGGCATCTGATAGAATGGGTTTTATGACTGAGGTTTATAAGATTAATGAGATGACTATCCTGATGAAACTGTGATGTGATCCTGATATGGCTGCCGTTTTGAAACTCTTTCTTTTCTGACAAAAATTAACTTTTAACTTAGTATACCGCTGTACTTGAGCATCTCTAGAGTATTTAGGACTTTATACAAAAATAGACAGATAACCATTTTATTTTTTACATCCTCTGGCATCTTTTGTACCTTGGATGACAGAGAAATTATACAGATTTCTTAGATATAAGTATTTATCTGACTAATCAGTTTTATATATTATTATGAACTAAAATGTAAAAAATATGTTTCCACAAATTGTCAGTGAAATGCAGTAGAATGTATCTATGCTATTAAGAGTTGTTTGGGAGGGAATTTTTCAGTGTTCATAAAAATTTAAAATTGCGCCTATCCCTTGACACAGCACTTCAGACAACTTTTATGAAGATATATGTACACATATGCACAGAGAGGTGCTTACAAGGTGGCTCAGTGGTAAAAAATCTACCTGCAATGCACGAGATGCAGGTAATCCCTGGGTCGGGAGGATACCCTGGATAAGGAAATGATAACCCACTCCAGTATCTTGCCTGGGAAATCCTAGAGGAGCCTGGCAGGGCCTTGGGGTCACAAAGAGTCAGACATGACTTCGACTAAACAAAAATGCACAGAGAATGTTAGAAAGGGATCTTTGCTTCGGCATTATTTGAGATAGCAAAGTATTGTAGCTAGGAAACGGTTAAATAAACTATGGCATGTAAATACTGAGCAGCAGTTTAAAGAATGAAGTAAATCCATGTAATGACCAAAAAAAAAAAAATATGTTGCAGAGTAATATATATATCACGATAACATATTTTTTACAAGTCCACACAATACAATTAAGCATATTTTATATGCATACATATTGATGCATGGAAACTGATCTGCAAAGATACACAAATTATACCAAGAGTAACCTCTTAACGAAGCATGGAATTGGTGATAAAGGTGGTAAGGAAGATTTTCACTTTAGTTGAAATGTATGAATTTTTTTTTAAGCAAGGACAATATATTAATAATCAGTAATAATGGAATTAAAAAGATATATAATGTAATAGATTTAAAAAGTTACCATTATAAAAATATGAAAGATCAGTTAATAGTTGAGGACTCAAAGAAGTAGAGAGAGAAGGTGAAATCTCATTCACTCTAGCTTGGGAATACTGCCCAGACGTGGATTCTCAGGAGACGATAGGGTGATACTGGGCCTTTGCAGCCTGGACTTGATCCTGCCATCATGTGCTGGCCTTTATGGAGTGGATTCCAGAAAGAAGACAGCATAGAGAGGAGAATGCTTAGGGACTAAGCAGAGAACAACTGATCTGACAAGGATCCTAGTTCAGCATATTGAGAGGTCAGTACCCATCATATTTCCTCAGGGCATTTAATTTCTCCAGGTGGGTGAAGGAGGATTTCTTAAAGTGAATTAAGCCTGTAAAAAACAAAATCCACATGGGCCTAATCTGACTACCCCCCGCCCCAATATATTGACTCAAACAAAAATCCTCCAGAGACTTTGCTGTATAATCTTGGCTCTGTCCCAACATTATCTGCTGAACACATTCCTTATTATTCTTAAAATGTGATGCTCAAGATAAAGTGGAAGGCGAATATATTTATATAAAGAACACCTGAATATGCCATGGCAGGTTTTATTTTACAGATGGATAGAGGAGGCCGTTGGGCAGAGATAAAACAGACCCAGCTGGCCCTTATTGGTAGCTGACTTGAATCTGAATGAGGTCAATTGGATGATGCTATGGAATTATGAGGAACTATATCATTTTCACTGAATTTTTCGTTGTAAATGACCATATCAGTTCAATCCATATTCTAAATTTTGTTTAAAATGACAGAAAATTATCCACATCTTGAGTGGATACAGCCATTAACCAGGCCTGCCAGATAAAAGTACACAGGCTCTGTGCTGTAATTCAGTAGAAGAGCTACTGAAAGATATTTGAAAATTACTGAAACTTTAGTAACTTTATTTCATTTGTTTTGCCAAGTGTATCTGTGTTTTCCCACAAGGGCAAGACTCAGGGAATTTTGTTTTGGTGCTTTTCTTTTTTAAAATGAAATTATCTAAAAAAAAAAAAAAAAGAAATTATCTTCATACAAACATAAATGATCCAATGGTTTTCAAGGCTCTAATCAGAGGTCACAGACTGATAGCTATGTTTTATTTAGTCTTTTGTTCATTTCAAACAAGCTTTTGTAAGGCAGTGAGAATCACAATCCAAATACAGTTTACTGGCTGCCAGTGTCTGCTTCACTTATTTGTATCAGTATCACTCCACAGAACCCCAGCAGGCCTTTGCATTGGTGTTCCCAGGGCCTGGTCTTCTTAAACTCTGAATTAATGCATCAGTACTGCTCACTGCCTCTTCTGATTCCTCTACTTACTTAGATTTTTGAAAGAGGAAACTGAGGACCTAGGCTGGGTTAGGAATTTGACCAAGTAATGCAGATGTTTGGAAGAAAAGCTATGTCCAACCTAGACAGCATATTAAAAAGCAGAGACATTACTTTGCTTGGTTCACATGGTTAAAGCTATGGTTTTTCCAGTAGTCATGTACGGACGTGAGAGTTGTTCAACTCTCATAAAGCTGAGTGCTGAAGAATTGATGCTTTTGAACTGTGGTGTTGGAGAAGACTCTTGAGGGTCCCTTCAACAGCAAGAAAATCAAACCAGTCAATCCTAAAGGAAATCAGTTCTGAATATTCATTGAAGGATTGATGCCGAAGCTGAAGCTCCAATACTTTGGCCTTTAGATGCAAAGAACTGACTCATTGGAAAAGATCCTGATGCTGGGAAAGACTGAAGGCAGGAGAAGGGGATGACAGATGAGGAGATGGCTGGATGGCATCACCAACTCAATGGACATGAGTTTGAGCAAGCTCTGGGAGTTGGTGATAGACAAGGAAGCCTGGTGTGCTGCAGTCCATGGGGTTGCAAAGAGTTGGACATGAGAGAGCAATGGAACAGAAACTGAAATGTGGCTGTTACTAGCAGAGCAAAGACTTGGGTCTCTATCTCTTCTTCCCAAACTCATGCTTCCACCAATGGGATTTTATTGAAAACAAGGTTATAGTTTTCCTTCAAGCTCCCTGGATAGACCCAAGGTCCATGATTCCATCAATTCAGGCCACAACAATGTTGGTTCTAAAAGGGTCTATGTTGTGCCTGTAACTGTCCTTTATTAATGAAACATAAGCTCTCCCACGCTATTCAACTACCCAAAGAGAAAGGAATTAAGTGGCTTTCAAGCATTGTCAAGATAGATCTTCATGTACCTGACCATGTACTAACTTGTTAGATTGATGACATCTCTGTTTGAGACAGATGGATGAGATGCTTTCAGTAAGTATAGTATTCATACATGATAACTAATTAATTAATGAAAACCAGTATTAAGTCTATTTAGGATGCCATAATGGTCATGTTTGAGGATGGGAGTAGAAAGGAGGGGTTTGCCTCTTATTCAAGGTAACAGTAGAAGATGGAAAACAGACACAAGGCAGTGACACCAAAGAGATGAAAGGTAATATTCATTAACTCAATAAATTCAGAGAGATCCCTCTTCTGTGTATTAAGATCTTAATCACCATGTGATGTATCACTAGGCATTTAGGCATTATATGTCTATCCAAGTAATCTGTACACATACCTAGGCAGTATTAAAACATATATTCCTGGGCTTTGCCCCCAGAGATTCTAATTCCCTAAGTGTGGAGTAGAACTCAAGATTGTCCATTTTCAACAAGCTCCAAAGTGATGCTGATGGGCTGGTTCACGGGCCATACCTTGTGTAACAATGCTAAAGAGGTACTCCTCTTCCAATATTTTTTATAAGTAAACGAGGGCCAAAAGATGTATCAGATATACTGCTGCTGCTGCTAAGTCACTTCATTCGTGTCCGACTCTGTGCGACCCCATAGACAGCAGCCCACCAGGCTCCCCCGTCTCTGGGATTCTCCAGGCAAGAACACTGGAGTGGGTTGCCATTTCCTTCTGCAATGCATGAAAGTGAAAAGTGAAAGTGAAGTCGCTCAGTCGTGTCTGACTCTTAGCGACCCCATGGACTGCAGCCTACTAGGCTCCTCCGTCCATGGGATTTTCCAGGCAAGAGTACTGGAGTTGGGTGCTATTACTAATTATCTATGCATGAGTGTATATATGTGTGTTCATATACATTACTTTAAAAAAAAATCTTGAACTCCATTCTTAATAGTTGTTTATTTTTTTTTTAACCTAACTGACTTAAAACTTCAGTGCAAAGAGGGGAACACAAAGTCTGCTTTCAAAAATGTACAGGTTGCCTTTTTTTTAAAGGCAAAATACTTTACTATCTCCAGATACCTGCAAATGTATGAAATTATCTTGTAATAAAACTCAGATGCCAGAAGCCCACCTTGCAAGTTTTCTTAGGAAAAAAAGAAGAAATCAGATACCAGGTAATAAGACCCAAAAGTATCTCTTCCAAAGACAGAAAGAAAAATATCCAAGCAATAGAACCCTGATTGGAAAGACACAATACAAAGAGAACTAGTTTTAAGCTTCCTTTTATGACTGGGGGCATAGCAAAATAGTTTGAAATAGAAAGTGTTCATGCTGATTACATGAAATCAAAATACACACTGTTCAAAGGCAGCCAACATTTAAAAAAATATGCAGCTTCGTTTATGCAGTGAATTTCAGTGTTCTTTAAGTCTGGGAATATTTCAAAATACATTGCAGGTACAGCTGGGAAAACTCAGTGATACCCCTGTCCAGATATCAGCTATTTGGTTATAAAAATATTTTCACATTTCCTGCAGATGTCTAGATTCCTTTCTTTGCTAGTAATTTTAATTCAGAACTCATTATTGACAGCTGTTTGTTCTGATAGACCCTAATTGCTCTTTTACTAGACTCAGCTGTGAGCAGACTGATTTCTTTTTCCCTATAGTGTATATTACATATAAACACAGGCAGGAAAAAAAAATAACCAATTAACTAAAGACGTTCACGTAAAATGAATCATTGAGAGCACTGATCAAGTAATATCTCTAACTGCAACATAGGTCAAAGGAAATTATAGCATTTACAGTTTAGAGTATTAAATATAATTATATAGGAATATTCACAAGCATTCAAATATAGGGATGATGAGTGGCAGCATCTGAAAATTTATCCTTTTATTAAGGAAACTTATAAATGACTACATTTGAGTAACTGACAGGGCATTTAATGTACTAAAGGATTAGCTCAGGGATATCTATCTATCAGACTCTCTACACAGAACTAAGAAGTCTGCCATAGTCAGTGCCCATCCTGAGGAATCAAACGTGCTGTGAGATCACTTTTGTTGTCGTTCAGTTGCTAAGTCACATCCAACTCTTGGCGACCCCATGGACTGTAGTACAGCCCACCAGGCTCCTCTGTCCATGGGGTTTTCCAGGCAAGAATACTGGAGTGAGTTGCCATTCCTTACTCCAAGGGATCTTCCCAACCTGCATCTGTGCGTCTCCTGCGTTGGCAGGTAGATTCTTTACCACTGAGCTACCAGGGAAGCCGCTGTGGAGATAATCCTATTTCTGCAGGGGAGAGTTTCTGGGAACTACCAACTCTTTTCCTTGCTCTCCAATCACTGCTGTGGACAAACTGCTTTCCTTTAAGTTTACCAGAAGAGGAATACAAGTTTGTTGAAATCAGAGCTATTTCCTCTGGAAGATTCTGTTCAAAGGCAATGCCCCGTTTTAGCAGCTCCCCAAGAGGTGCACGAACAGCTTGGCAATGTTCATTCCATCAAACGCCTCGGCAGCCTCGCTCATGAAATCTAGGCCAATTTGGGGACCCCAAGCTGCCGTCCTTAGTGGACTGGAATCCCCTGAAGAGGGGAAAAGCAAGGGCTGGTTTCAGTAGAGACCATATAAGCTGCAAATATACTGCATTTGAGAAGAGCAATAGCTCGTTTTATTTCCTGTCTGTTGGTTCTGGAGACGGAGGGAATGTGATGATGAGGGATGAGCAAACTGCTCCTTAGTAAGGAACCCATTCAGGGGAAATGAGCTTTTTCTTAACATCAGGGACACTATATGGTGCTTTCCCTTTCTGGAAGCAATAAGTGCTTCTCTTTTCAGACTTAATCTACCTCATATAGGGAGGAAGATATTGGGAACGGGATGCTGATTAACCCGATAACTCTCCAGGATGCAGCATACATTTCCATGAACACCAGACATGATGCTAATTAGAGTGCAACCCCCAGAGTCAATATTTACAAAGCCTTACGGTGAATGTAAAGTAAGCTGTGGGGCTGGGTACCCACAAAAATTGACCCCATAGCCTATTCCCAGCCTCTCCCCCAGTAACAATGGACAACATTTTATTTGGCATTTAAAAATACTGCCACTACGCTTTCTTAGTATTTTTTTTACCTATGTAAGAGATTATATCATTTCACATTCTTGTGTGGCTTTGCTCATGGAATTGCTTTGGATACTGACATTCTCACTCAATGTCCACTTATCCGTTGAATACCTCCTGAGTGTCTGTTTCATGTGGACATAGCTCCAGGAAAGAGGGATGCAATGGTGAACTCCTAGGCACCATTTCTCACCTCACAGCTGTTAGATTTGGATACTACAGTCTGTGGAAGAAACTGAGTTTTTGCCCATAAAAGTAAATACCACATTTGAAACGCCATTTCTTTTTCCCCTTGAAGGTTCACTTTTTACTGGTTAAAATAATTTAAACATAAAGTATTGGTTGAATTGAAAAAAAAACAAAAACAACTTCTTTATTTTCACTTAAGTATGATAGGGAAAGTAATCTGTTGTGATTTTTGTTTTGTGAGGAGTCAGTTTGGCAAATGGCTTTTCCAACTGTAGAGAAATAGTATTTGGTTATTTATCTTCCCTGAGCCTTAGTTTTCTCATCTGTAGCTCCTCCTATAAGGCTACTGTTAGCAAAATGTCTTTAAACTAATTCTTGATAAATGTTAATTTCCTTACTTCCTTTTCCTGTGAATTAAATACCTAGAGTTGAATATTTGAAATCAATTGGCCTAATAATGTCAGAGTAGATATGCAACCTTCCTATTCTTGAATGGTTATACTAAAGATTTAACACTATGAATTTGTGAAACTAATATTCCATTTCATTTCCAGATTTCTATCCTCTGAGGGGGGAAAAACAGTCATATACAATGGAATCAGAGTTGAGACCTGGAAGGGACATTAAAGATGATACAATCCAGTGGTTCTCAAAGTGCAGTCCCATGATCAGCAACGTTAGCATCATCTGCAAATTTGGTAGAAATGCAAAACATTTTCCTTATCACAAGTAGTGATCATTGTTTGTTCCTTCACTTGTTCCTTAATATGTGCATATGGCTTACTACTAATTAACTCATATTAATATATGCATGTAGATATCTGTATACATCTTCTTATTTGATCTCCATTTGCCAACCAAGCCACACAAATTCCCCTTTCCCCCAAAAAGCCCCAGTCTAGCACTCACTGCACCAGGTCAGCCAAAGACTGTCAAAGACAGCCAAAGACAGCCAAAGGCTGTCCTCTAGGATAGCTATATTCTTTTTTGATGCCATGGTGTTTATTCCAAAACAGTCCGTTATTTTAGTGAAATAATATATATTAAAGAAACTAATAAGATATTTACAAAATATCTTATTTTGATTATTGATAAAAAAGAAGAGTTGTTTTTATGACAGGTAAATTAACTGCTTTGGGAAGACATTCTATTGTTCCCTTAAAAGTACAGTTGAGATAGGCATTGGTAAGATATCTATAAATAAATGGAAAATAGTTTATAAAAAATCTAGAAGAATTCTAATATGTAAGTTGTTGAAAAGTTATTGAATATTGTCTATATTAAATAGACTATATTAAATATACTAACCGTATGTCACACTCAAAGTTCTTGAAAGTGAAAGTGTTAGTCTAGTAACCATGTCATACTCAAAGTTCTTAGTCCTAAATGTAAAAATGAATGAACTAATACAATATATAATTATGCATTTGAAGTTAATAACTGAATATGTAATATCTTAGGCTTCTTTGTCTTAATGAAGCTTTATCTAAATGACTGAGTCTTAACTGGATATATATTTTATATATATATATATATATGTATATGTATATGTATATCAAGGTTTCTTGTGAATGGGCTTGATTGTTTTAGGCATCTTCCCCATAGGTTATTATAAGCTGTTTGAGGAAGATGACACATTGTTTCATCTCCATATTCAACAGTTTGAATCTTTGCATTGTTTAGTTTTAATAAATATTTCTTATATTTATCTATACATTGCATTTACTGATTTATTAGACAATTACTCTTAATGTCCATGGTCCTATTTTATCACTGAGCCAAATTATCTCTTATGATAGCATTTCCTAGAATACTTTGAGAAAATCCAAGGGGAAGGGGAAGAGTTCCATATCTAAATAGGTTTCAGAAATCCCCTCTTGGAAATTCTCAATAGAAATTATATTTTATAGGGTTGAGAAACTCGGTTGTAAAACAGTTTAACTTAGTTTAACCCATGCTAATTTGACTATTGAAAATATCTTCTACATAACATCTGGTAATAAATCAGGGTTCAGAGTGCACATACCTTGATGAGGTTTCTTGAATTTTCTGAGTGACTGGCTTTTTTATGTTCAAATCATAATTCTGTTTCTGTAGACTCTATTCAGACTTCTCATAGAACCCAGATTGAGTGTGAAAATCATTTTTCAGATTATATATGCCAATAATTCTTTGGGAACTGGTCAAAATTTGGATTTATAAAACTGCTATTTATAGTTCTCTTCTGTTTTATTTTTTCTAAATAAGGTAGCTAATCATTTCTGAATTCAGCTCTACTCTCATAGATCAAAAGAAGTCAGATTTAGTCAGGGGAGTATAAAGCATAGATGTTAAATATCAGTGGTAGGGCCTAGGATGGACTGAGCCTTTAAAAAAATTAATTTCAAAATAAAAACTCTTAAAAAAAATGTCTGCAAGCTAAAATTTGCTAACGATAGTTTTGGGAACAAGTTTTTCATGGAGGGACATGGTTTTCATAGTCTGGAATCACTTTAAAACTTGATGCCATATGACTCTAGACTTAGAGAAGCAGAGTGAATAACAGATTATACTAGTATAAGAGATGTAGTCCAGGAGTACTTAAAATGAAGCTGAGGAAGTGGTAATGAGTGCCCCTTACATAAATCTGTCCACGGAATTTGAGCATTTGCCTGAGATAAGGCTGCTCAGGTTATTAAAACCTCAAATGTTGAATGGCAGTTATGTAATGAGTTTCCTTTAAAAAAACAGAAAATGAACTGCCATTTAATAAACACTGCCTGAAATGTTGATAACTGAAGCTGGGTGATAGGTGCTTGAGGGTTCATTATACATTCTCTCTACTCTTGGGTAAGTTGGAAACATCCAAACTAAAAAAGAGTAAGAAAATATCCCCTTTTTATCCCCCTAATATAAAGCTCCCCCCAAAAATATAGGATCCCTAAGGGAGAGAAATAACAACAACAAAAAAAGATGTTGCTTATAACCATTAATCTAGTTCTAATAGCTAAGACTGTACCTAAGTTTTTAATGCTACAGCCAAATTGTGATGTGATGTACCTTTAAAAGGACATATGAGCTAAGTGACCATTCTAGAAATGCTCCTTGATAAGATTATCTCTATGAAATATAGGCAGAGAATCCAGAAAAGGGCATGATGACCATCTTAGGAATTGTACCTTTGTACATTATATATGCCACAAAGATTCACTATTAATATGACATCCATGCAGAACTGTCATCTCAGATTTTTTAAAAATGTATTTATTCCTAAGCCTTCAGGAAATATAAACACAACAACAGAGGTATGCATACATAGCTCTGGTAACCAGACTGCATTCAGAGAGTTTCTTACTGAATTCTGAAAAGGTTTTGCTAAGCTTGGGCTTTACTATTGTGTCCTACAAACCAATAAGTTTGAGTTTAATTGAACCAAGATAACAATTGGATTTCAGGCTGCAGTACATCAGAGAAAATAGTCTGAAGCCCGGTCAATCATTTCCAGACACACAAAGAAGGGATGAAATGTTAACCATAGGTTATAAAGAATTTTTGTGGTTTGCAACATGATTGGTTATGGTTTTTCAAATATAAGTGGTGAGCACAGGTCCAGACTTAGCAAGGCTCTCTGTTCAATTGATTAGAATTGGAGTTGGATGTAGGTCGACAAAGTTTAACACTTACATTTATTTTTTGAACCTTTTGACCCCCTTCATCCACTTCTCAAACTTCTACCCCCACCCCTTCTGGCAACCACCTATCTGTTCTGGTTATCTATGAAATTGTGGTGTTTTGTTTTTGACATATGAGAGAGATCATACAGTATTTGTTTTTCCCTAGAATGACTGATCACCTGTGAACCAAGTTGGCTCTAAATTTGAAGGCAGTCAGATAAAACTTGTTACTATGGTTTCCATAAGACCAACATTCCTCCTCCTCCTGCTTCTCATCATCATAACTGTGAGTAAATAAGCATTTAATATACCAAATTTTATGCAGTTTTCCCTTGTAGATAAGATGTCTTTGGCAAATTACTAGATTGTTTTCCACCTTCTTAGAGAAGTAGAAACTCAGGTAAGAGATTGTATGCGATCTGAAAGTTTCAGGGCATTAGAATATCTCTTAATTTTCTGTGTACACCATTTCCATTTCTTAGCCTAAAAGCTAAACGTGTGGTGAAAGTCATTGAATTCTGGTTTTTCTTAGTAGCACACACTTACCAAGAAAGCATTCAGCTCCAGGGCCTTCATTTGTTACTTTGCACTTTTAAATTTGCTGCTATGAATGAATTACTTTAGGAAGAGTTGACATCTGGGGTTCCAGGATGTATATGAAACCTACCTCATATTTTGAGATGATTCATGGCCTACCTTTGTCTACATTACAATCTAACAGCCCTGGCTCTGGATAAAATTTAGAGGCTTAGCACAGTGACCTACTGAGGCTGCATCTTTTGTATATTTACTTTCTGTATTCACTTATAATAGCCAACCTGAATCTCATCTTAATGGATAGTGTACTCAAACTCTTCAAATATGTTTTCAAGCAGGCAGTAGAATGTAGGGCAAATCTCAGTAACAGTCCTACCTCAGTAGCATGAAGGACCTAATGACCTTAGTGGTGACCACTTAGCGCTGCTCTTTATGGCCAGAAACCACAGCAGTTAGGTCAAAAAATACAGATAGCAAAAGGAACTCCAACCTGCATCTCTTACATACAAATCTGGGGGTAGTTATGGATTCAAGAGGAGAAAAAAAAAACAGAAAATAGAAAAACAGGAGACAATGGCAAAAAATCAGGTAGCACTTCTGGAAGAAATTAAATGCCCTTTTTGTCTGCTTTCTTACTTATTTCATAGATTGGCAAAATGAACCTGTATTTTGTGTTATATTTGAGGGTTTCTTCTTATCCCATTCTGTGAAAGAAATTCACATTACACCTAACTAGGCTGCTGAGAGCAGAGTAATAATTGTACAGGACATCGACAGGAGTTTTGCAGGCCCATCCGTTTCATATTCAGGCTGACAGAAAGGTTTAATACTCGCATGTGGTGGGGGTCCAGTGACATAGAGTCTTAAGACTATCCTCCCACCCCCAACTGATATGTCCTATTCCAAACGAGGGCCTTTCCGTTAGCTTAATTTACTGTCGTTTGGCTTGTCTATAGCACAGAGAGCATTTCTCCATGCAAGCTTTTATTTCAAAAGGGATTCTCTTCTGATTTTGGTGTCACTTCATGTTTCTGCAACAAGAAATTCTCTCAGCAGCTGTACTGACTTTAGAAATGCAAATGTACCTTGTTAATGCTACTTATCAAGCAAAGGTTTAAAAATACTTGCTAAACATTTGTTTATTTATATGGAAGATTTCAGAGTTTTGCACAGTTAGATTTCAGGCATACAACAAACCCCATGAGTGTGTTAAGGAAACATGAGTGATCCCAGCAGATGGCACGGTCAGAGGCAAAGGCTTTGCAAATGCAAGCAACTGCACAGATCCAAGCTGAGGAGCCTGAATGGCTATAATTGTAACACATCTACAGTAGAAGGAGGAAGGTCATTTACATTATGTTAAGAAACATAAGGGCAGATTCTTATCTTCTGTAAGTGTGTTACACAAAATGGGGATTTGACACATGGGCTGCTATTGGACAATATACCACACACAGTTTTTATTTCAGTTCCAGCAGAAAAACAATATTGACAAATTTCTTTCTCTCTTTGCTTCCTACTTTATTCAATAGAAGAGGTAACAATAGCATCTGCTGTACTTGGCTGGAGCCTGGAATGAGGAAATTGTAGATGAGGAGCCTCCCAGGCATATGGCCACTATAAAAGCTCATACTACAGCCACGGGCATAGCCAAGCGAGAGCTCCAGTGGGAGTAGCACATACACGAGGCAGCCACTGCAAACCAAAGCAGGGCTGCCAAGACAGCATGCAAAGCCAGTCTCAGTGGCCTGAAGTGATTTCCACCATCACGGCTCCAGACCTCACTTCATAGCTGGATGAGCTTCTCTCTGACAGTCTCTTCTCTCTCTTGGCCTCCCTCTACTATTTTCTGCTGCTCTGGCCTTACTGACCACCTGGGTCCCGAGCACATTCAGGTACTCCCCAGTTATGCATTTGCCCCTTCTTTAAATCAGTCACAACCTTGAAGATGTGTGATACTTAATGAACTGTTAACGCATCCAAGTTATCTACTCTGATCATCTTAGTTCTCACCATAGCGCCTCCTTGCCATTACATAGGTTATACAGGTGCTTTCTGATTATGTTCCTAATTCAGCTAGAAAATAAGCTGGGGAGTCCTTAATTAAGTTGATTTGTATACAATTAAAAGGACCATAATGCAGTGGGAAACATACTGGATTAGCCCTTGGTAGACTTGAGTCCAGTAAGAATCTGTGGGAAAGTTGTCAGCCTTCTTAGAGGTCATTTTATTTTCCTATCTCTGAAATTAAAGAGAAGTGGGGAGGGAAGGAGGGTGGGAAGAGAGAGAGAGAGAGGAAGGAGGCAGAGAGAGAAAGGAGTGGGGAGTGTCTGGGAGGCTTGAAATATTCTTTCTAGATCTATGATTCACTGTGAGTAAATAATGCTCCCTTAATTTTTGAATTTAAGGAGAAGCCTGTTAACTCAAATAAATCCTAAATTACAGGAAGATGTAAGGGAAATATTTTTGAGGCATGATGAAATGGGAGTCAAGAGTATGAGTTTCTCCCACCACACAAGCTGATATCTCAGCAAAAATAATCAGTTGCAGTTGTGAAACAAATTACACTGACTTTTCCTCCACTTAAAAAAAAAAAGCAAAAAACGACTTCATATATTTAAAAACCTCTGTATTTTAGGATGGACAGGAATTGGGGGTAGAGGGAGGGAGTACATTTTTCCCTCCTATCCAGCCTCAGGAGGGAAATCCACAGTGGACTTAGCCAAGCTTGTGAGAGGTAAGAGGAGAGAGAAGAGCTCCATCAGTCAAGAAAAAAGGTTCGGCTAGGCAGTACTCAGTGGTGGGATAAATGAGGCCACACATTACTTGTTACTTCTCTCTTCTTCAAGAAGTACAGTCTTGTTTCATCACTCCATGAATCTAAGCTGGCCTTGCTCCGAGCAAAAGAATGTGGTGGAAGGGATGATAGGTGACCTTCAAGCCTTGGCCTCAAATAATCCTCTCCTTTAAAATATTAAATTTGAACAAGAAGGTCTTTAGCCTTTATCATTAAAATGAAGGAACCACAGTTAAGCCTGCCCCATCTCATCTAATTCTTTTTATATCAGAAACCATAGGCACTACAAGCTCCACTTTGGCCAGTAAAAGTCTCAACTACTGACCCTCTCTCAGTGGACTGAAAGAAAAGATTGTCTTGGAAGGGGAGAAGGAGAATTACAGAGGGAGGTAAGATGAGGAGAGACTTCTCAGGTCCCCTTGGAAGAAGGTATAGGAAATAATAAAAGTATTTGATTATTTTACAAAAAAGCTTATCTTCAATAAAAATCTATGATTTAAAAAATAGAATGCTGTCCCAGAAATATCTACCCCCACAGAAGCGCAAGGGATTTCAGGACTTGCAAGTTTGAGCAGGGGGTCTGACATTATGACTCACTTTTCTAATATCCACCTAATGTTTTATTTTGGCTTCCATTAGATTTTTGAAAAAAGGGGACAGTCATAGGCCACTTAAGAGCATTCCGAGGGCTTACTGTTTTGAACTGCCAGAATGCAGGACGTTCATACCAAGCATGGACATGAAGCAATATGACTGATATCTTAGCAAGAAAGATCAGCATAGCCCATAAAAGTAGCCACCTTCGGAGCCTGAAGATTTATTGCAGCAGTGCTGCCATGGGGTAAAAGATTTTTTGGAACTCCTTTCTGGCAACAGAGTTGAGGGCCTATCACCTGTTCTTTTGAATTGCCTAATGGTGGCACATTTTTGTCCTTGAAGGTGGAATTAAAAAAAAAATATTGAGGTATAGTTGGTTTACAAAGTTGTGTTAGTTTCAGGTGTACAGCAAAGCGATTCAGTTATACATACACATATATTCATTCTTTTTTAGATTCCTTTCTCATATAGGTTATCACAGCATACTGAGTAGAGTTCCCTGTGCTAAACAGTAGGTCCTTTTTGGTTATCTATCTCGTATATAGTTCTGTGTGTATGTAAATCCCAAGCTCCTGATTTATCCCTCCTCCCAATGTTTCCCTTTTGATAACCATAACTGTGTTTTCAATATCTATAAGTCTGTTTGTGTTTTGTAAATGAGTTCATTTGTATCACTTTAAAAAAAATTAGATGCCACATATGACATATGATATATTACTCTGTCTGACTTACTTCACTTTATTTAGTATAATAGTATCTTGGCCCATACATGTTGCTACAAGTGGCATTATTTCATTCTTTTTAAAGCTAAGTATATTCCACTGTTTATACGTACCACATTTTCTTTATCCATTCCTCCGTCAATGGATGTTTAGGTTGCTTCCATGTCTTGGCTATAGTAAATAGTATTGCAGTGAACACTGGGGTGCACGTACCTCTTTGGATTTATGATTTTCTCAGGATATATGTCCAGAAGTGGGACTGTTGGATCATATAGTAGTTCTGCTTTTAGTTTTTTTAAGGAACCTCCATACTGTTCTCCATAGTGGCAATACCAGTTTACATTCCCACCAACAGCACAGGAATGTTTCCATTTCTCTACACTCTCTCCAGCATTTATTGTTTATAGACTTTTTTAATGATGGCCATTCTGACTGGTGTGAGGTGATACCTCATTGTAATTTTGACTTGCATTTCTCTGATAATTAGTGATATTGGAATTGGTTACTTTTTTTTTTTTTTTTTAAAGTACCAAGAGACAGTTATAGTCAAGTCTTGGTTTGTATGGTTGGTGATCAAGGTAGGGAGTATTGTTGTATGATTTTTCAAGTAATTAGTCTAGTTCTCTGTAAAAGTTAAAACGTGATTCTTAATGTAAGTCTCAGAGAGAAGTTCTCCTAAACCTTAAAATAAGAGAGTCATTCAAAGAAGGGTTTTCAAGATTTAAAGCTTTGATGTGGGCTATCACTTGGATGCATATATTCTGCTACAATCAAAAATCAGTTTCACTGTCATATAGCTATGGTTCTCAATTGGATTGACTTTACCCCCAAGGGGACAGTCAGCAATGGTTGAAGAAATATTTGGTTGTTGCATCTGTAGGGAGTGGGCAGAGGCCAGGGATCTTGCTAAACCTCCTACAATGAATAGGACAGTTCCTCAAAACAAAAATTGCATGACTCAAATCTCAAAAATGTTGAATTGAGAAAACTGGTCTTATAGTCACAATCTGTTCTAATAAATTTTTTTGGTGCAAGGAAATAATTATTATAGTACTTCTGCATTTTAGTATTAAATATTCTAGTTGCTACTCACTTTCTAGGTAAATACACATACACATTCATTTTCTACTCATCTAGATCACAAAGTACATAGAAGTCAAGCTCATATTCTTTTTTGTTGTTTGACAGTATTCTTCGTTGTTTTATAATAATAAAGTCAATTTAAATAACCACATATTTTATGTAGGGTACACGACTGAGCGACTGAACTGAACTGAACTGAAAACACATAATGTGTTCTAATGATAATACAAACATCAAAACGACTAAAGAGGCAGGTTGGTGGCTAATTATCACTTTACACACACCATCCTATTTAATTTTTATAGACAATACTATGAATGACATACTATCATCATCCCATTTTACTGAACAGAAGTCAAGTCTTAGCTTAATTAACTTGCCGAAGGTTATAGATGTAGTAAATGCAGCAGCTGAGATTTGAACTTCAGGAAGCTGATTTCAAATGCACAGTACTCACCATCATGCAATGCTGCCTCCAAAGGGCCTTTCAGATCTGCTAAAAAGCCACCTCTGTTATTGGCTGGGGCCTAGTCTGCTCTCATGTGTAACAAAAATTGAGCAAAATAGAGAACAGCAGTTAAGGTACAAACAAAGAGAAGACCTGGAATCATAAAGCATTGGTTCTTGTCCAGATTTTCCACTAACTAGTTAAAAATGTGATATACAGCAAGTCACTCTAGCAAATTAAGACTGTTCGGTCTCAGTTTCCTTATCTGTGTAGATATTAATATTGCAATCTACCATTCTCCTTATTAGAATTAAACTGAATAAACAGTGGGAGATGCTCTGTAAATTGTCACACGCCTACATAAAAGTGATTTGTTTGTTCTTGGGCATGGACTGAGAATGGAAAGGTGATAGTTTCTCAGTTGCCCTGGAAGGCATTTTTTATATTATAAACCCTAATGTATGACTTTGAAGTTAGTTCCTTGTAATATTGGTCTTACTTTTCCTCTACTGCCTTTATAATGCTTCTTTTCAAGCAAATTTTCCATTTTAGATAGCCAGTACCCCAAACTCCTTCAGTTTGTGTTTTAAATTTTATATCCATGGGGCCACTATATAATTTCCTTTAATGCTTTCTTTTGATTCACTTACTTTTAAACTACTTCAGGGAGGCAAGGTGTTTTTCTCTTACAGGATTGTGCCATCACAGTTTGGAGGATCTGGCCTCCTGTTTTATATCACCATGTTGTTTCATTAGCTAAAAATTTGCTTTTTTAATGCAGAATTATTGATATATAAGAACAGAATCTGGCATAATAGTTTCCACATGGCATAATTATTTCTTCTCTCCTTAAAATGTTTCCATAAATTTGTATACTCTACCCATTTTCTTATCCAGAGATGTTGGTACTTTTAACAATCCAGTCTTTCATCTGTAGAAGGCTAGAGTCTCTTATTACTTAATTTATATGTGAAAATGAATCCCAGCTTTAAGGAAAATATGGGTCTATGGTTCATACTTGTCAGCATCTCAAAACTATCACATGCTTTGGCAATACTTATGGGCTTTGATCTAAAGAGATATTTGAATGGAAAACTGGGAAGAATAAAGGATGAAATTTAGAATGAATGGTTAAAAATGCATTAAATAATTTTCCATAGCATGCTTAGTGCCTTTAGATTACAAGGTCTTTTATTTTTATGCTCATATGCAATACTTTCTAAAATCCTTTGACCTTGACAAGGCTTTTTTTTTTTTAATCGATATTGGGCAGGAATTAGGAGTAAAGGGTTATGCTATGAATATGACCTGAGTAGTTCTTGGTCATGCTTTCACCTATAAAGTCAGAGAGTATTATGAAGATTGGATCTGAGGAACTGTTCCAATCCCAACTTGTCATCTGATTTTTACTGGGTCACCCTTTGTGGCCCATTGATGCTTCCAGGACATTAGCTACATCTGGCCCACAGTTCCTGCTCCTTTCAGTTTTGAAGACTGGTTTGATTCTATGATGTGAAAGATTGAAATTACTCTCAGAAGTTCTATTTTACTCTCTTTGGGAACTGTTTCATTTAAAAGACAGATGCAGAAAGGTCTTGGTCTAACCTTGTTTCATATTTATTCATCAATGAATACATTTCTCCTATGAAGAAAGTATATTCCCTTGGTCCTAAAAGGGGTTACTATGACTCAGAGTAAGTATCATGAGTCAAGAATTGAAGTAGACTCAATGAAATTATAGCTTCATCCCAATTTATTCTGGAATGCAAAAGTAGGAAGTCAAGAAATACCTGGGGTAACAGTCAAATTTGGTCTTGGAGTACAGAATGAAGCAGGGCAAAGGCTAATACAGTTTTGCCAACAGAACACACTGTTCATAGCAAAAACCCTCTTCCAACAACACAAGAGAAAACTCTACACATGGACATCACCAGATGGTCAATATAGAAATCAGATTGATTATATTCTTTGGAGCCAAACATGGATAAGCTCTATACAGTCAGCAAAAACAGGACTGGGAGTTGACTGTGGCTCAGATCATGAACTCTTTATTGCCAAATTCAGATTTAAATTGAAGAAAGTAGGGAAAACCACTAGACCATTCAGGTATGACCTAAATCAAATTCCTTACGATTATACTGTGGGAATGACAGACAGATTAAAGGGATTAGATCTGATAGACAGAGTGTCTGAAGAACTATGGACATAGGTTCATGGCATTGTACAGGAGGCATGAATCAAGACCATCCCCAAGAAAAAGAACTGCAAAAAGGCAAAATGGTTCTCTGAGGAGGCCTTACAAATAGCTTTAAAAGAAGAGAAGCAAAAGGCAAAGGAGAAAAGGAAAGATATACCCATTTGAATGCAGAATTCCAAAGAATAGCAAGGAAAGATAAGAAAGCCTTCCTCAGTGATCAATGCAAAGAAATAGAGGAAAAAATAGAATGGGAAAGACTAGAGATCTCTTAAATTTAGCGATACCAAGGGAAAATTTCATGCAAAGATGGGCACCATAAAGGACAGAAATGGTATGGACCTACCAGAAGCAGAAGATAGTAAGAAGAGGTGGCAAGAATACACAGAAGAACTGTACAAAAAAGATCTTCATGACTCAGATAATCACGATGGTGTGATCACTCACCTAGAGCCAGACATCCTGGAATGTGAAGTCAAGTGGGCCTTAGAAAGCATCACTATGAACAAAGCTAGTGGAGGTGATGGAATTCCAATTGAGCTATTTCAAATCCTCAAAGATGATGCTGTGGAAGTGCTGCACTAACCATGTGAGCAAATTTGGAAAACTCAGCAGTGGCCACAGGACTGGAAAAGCTCAGTTTTCATTCCCATTCCAAAGAAAGGCAATGCCAAAGAATGTTCAAACTATGGCACAATTCTACTAATCTCACACGCTAGTAAAGTAATGCTCAAAATTCTCCAAGCCAGGCTTCAACAGTGCATGAACCATGAACTTCCAGATGCTCAAGCTGGTTTTAGAAAAGGCAGAAGAACCAGAGATCAAATTGCCAAATTTGAAGATCTATTGGATCATCAAAAATGCAAGAGAGTTCCAGAAAAAATATCTATTTCTGCTTTATTGACTACGCCAAAGCCTTTGACTGTGTGGATCACAACAAACTCTGGAAAATTCTTCAAGTGATGGGAATACCAGACCACCTGACCTGCCTCTTGAGACATTTGTATGCAGGTCAGGAAGCAACAGTTAGAAATGGACATGGAACAAAAAACTGGTACTAAATTGGGAAAGGTATATGTCAAGGCTGAATATTGATTGTCACCTTGCTTATTTAACTTACATGCGGAGTACATCATGAGAAATGCTAGGCTGGAGGAAGCACAAGCTGGAATCAAGATTGCTGGGAGAAATATCAATAACCTCAGATTTGCAGATGACAGGACTCTTATGGCAGAAAGTGAAGAAGAACTAAAGAGCCTCTTGATGAAAGTGAAAGAGGAGAGTGAAAAACTTGGCTTAAAATTCAACATTCAGAAAACCAAGATCATGGCATCTCGTCCCATCACTTCATGGCAAATAAATGGGGAAACAGTGGAAACAGTGACAGGCTTTATTTATTTATTTATTTTTGGCTCCAACATCACTGCAGATGGTGACTGCAGCCATGAAATTAAAAGATGCTTGCTCCCTTGGAAGAAAAGTTATGATCAACCTAGATAGCATATTAAAAGGCAGAGACATTACTTTGCTGACAAAGGTCCATCTAGTCAAAGCTATGGTTTTTCCAATAGTCATGTATGGATGTGAGCGTTGGACCATAAAGAAGGCAGAGCATCAAATAATTGATGGTTTTGAACTGTTGTTTTGGAGAAGACTCTTTAGTGTCCCTTGGACTGCAGGGAGATTCAACCAGTCCATCCTAAAGGAAAGCAGCGCTGAATATTCATTGGAAGGACTGATGCTTAAGCTGAAACTCCAATACTTTGGCCACCTGATGTGAATAACTGACTCATTTGAAAAGACCCTGATGCTGGGAAAGATTGAAGTAGGGAGGAGAAGGGGACGACAGAGGATGAGATGGTTGGATGGCATCAGCAACTCAATGGACATGAGTTTGTGTAAACTCCAGGAGTTGGTGATGGACAGGGAGGCCTGGTGTGCTATAGTCCATGGGGTCGCAAAGAGTCGGACACGACTGACTGAACTGAATTCAACTAACAAGAAACAAATACTTAGAGAAAATCAGCTGTTGTATCCCTTTGATACCAATAGAAATAAACTACCAATTCTAAAAAAACAACACAAATAGGGCTGAAAAAGGAAAAAAGAAAGTGTCTTTATTTCCTAAGAGGATGACTGAAATGATATGATATGCTTAAATGCAATGTATAATTTCATGAAATAGCCTGAAACTTCCCTTCCTTAGTCTCTTTCGAAACCAAATTTTATTAATAAGGAAAAAAATATGGCATGTCTCTAACACTGAGACGATATTTGTAGAGATAATTGCAAATATCCACCTGGTAACCATGTGGTCAACAGATATCTACAAGACATTAAGTATAAGGAACTAAGGAAAACTCAACAAGAAAAAGTCTGAACTGGATATAATGGTGGGTAAGCAGGTCATGGACTTTGAAATATGGCCTTAGTTTATGAGCTGCTTGATTCTGGGCAAATTACCTATAATTCCCTGTGTTTAAATATGACTCACAGGTAAAATATATTGTTTAGTAGATTAAATGAGTGAACACCTGAGGGCTTAGTATTACTTGGAAAATAGTAATGGCGCACTGATTTGTAACTGTTGTGATTATGTTAAAAAGATTAAGTGGTAGAAGAAACTCATTTGCTAGCAATCACCTTTCACATAGAAAGAGTGAAATAAAGGCTAGCATTTCAATGTGATGTGGAGTCAGAAAGGAAGAAGTTTCTCCTGCTGACCAAGTCATCAGGATGAGTCTAAAAGTGAAATGCCCTCCACGTGGTTGGCCAAAGGAGAAGCTGAGAACAAGCAAGTAATGGATAAACTGGAAAAGTTACGTGATTTATAAGACCGGTAACCCTGGGGCACATAATGACTCTGGCACCACGAGTGGCAGGAGCTTAGACAATTAAGTTGACTTTTCTTGCCTTGTGGGGTTTTTTTTTTTTTTTTTTTTTGTATAAGTGTGATGGAAGAATCAGGATTCCTACCTCTGTAGACGATAAGGAGAAAAATACAGCAACACATATAAAGCACTTAGAGAAAGGCCTCTCCAGTTAGAGGAAAGATTATCTGATGTGGATGAATGGTTCAATATCCTTAACTATTATTGTGGCTAAAAAAGCAGAGATCTATGTCTGTATTTAACTGAAGAATGAAAGGGTATGTGGGAAAGAACATAAAGGATACAGCAGTAGAAAAGGGGATTCAGAAATCTGTATTAGAAAGATACAGGCAACTTAATTAAGCTCTGAAAAGTTACTCCAACATAACGAGACAAAAATATAGTCTCCGGTTAAAAAACCGAAAACAGTCCAGCCTTGAAATTATCATACTCTTTCTGTAAATATTCCTAAAAATGCCATATGGAATCCAATTAACTTCATCAAGCAACTATTAGCACCTTCTACAATGTAAAAGCTGAGATACGGTCATGCATAATCCATATAGTCCATGCCCTCTGTGACTGCATGACATATGTGATCTGCACACAGAGAGCTGAATAAGCTAAGTGTGAACCTGTTTTATGAGAGCTCAGAGAATAAAAGCTTCAATTCTTCCTATGAGAAGAGGAGTGGGGAATGAGCTTAAAAGTCTTCTCCAGGGTTTCAACTCAAATGTCTATAAGATGAAACAGTTCTTATAAATAGATAAACTGAATTGTGTGTTAAAAAAAAAAATGAGTGGGAACAGTTTGGAAAACTGGACAGTGCATGCCAGCTTAAAGACATTCAAATTCAAAGTTAAGAAAAAAAATTATCATGTATATTAGCAGGATCATCCAAGGCCAGTCTGCAGCCTTTGCCGTAACACAGAAGTACTATGTAAGATGTAAGTTAGATTACGAAGTAAGAATATACATCATCAGGTAGAAAAAGGAAACAGGTAAACTGCTAGAGTGGATAAAGTCATTTGCTGAGAGTCAGAGATGAGAGTATTATGCTTGAAATGTATACCTAGTGGTGTGTGGTGCGAGAGTGAACAACGAGGCACTGAGGCTGAGATTGGCCTCGATGATAAATGTAATACTAAGAAGTTCAGTCTTTATCTTAAAGGCCTTTAGAATGGCAGGATTAATTTCTATGTATCCTTAACAGCTTCATTTTAAGAGTTCAATGGTTTTTTTGGTCTTTCTTGAAAACATATTTATTACTATCAAAGATTCTAAAGCCATAGCATTAAAGTGTTCTCTGTCACTGTGAAATATCTGATGGTATTTCTATGATGGAAAATATCTAAATTTTAAAATTTCTAAGACCTTCTAAGGTCTTGTCTCTGCTTGTACTAGTCTGTTCTCATAAGTCCTTTTTATTATTGATCATTAGAATTTAGTTTACTCATAGTGATTTTTTAGTCCTGCTACTTTTATTGCTTAGAGAAAACTATTTAAGGAAAATTAATTTTCTCCTTTTCCAGTCCCATTCCATTTTTGTTATCTGCCACCAGTCTTCTTTCAGAAATTTCTCCTTTCTCACAGGATCTGTGTGGCAGAACGCTTAGACTTACTTTGAGTTTGTTACTACTTCTTCATCATTTAGTAAAAAAAAAAAAAAAAATCAAGTCCATCATAAGAGAAATCATGAAGTTCAGTATTTAAACTCCAGAGTATTTTCTGTGATTATTTGCAACAGTGCTCATGGTAACTAATCAGGATCCCTTTGCGACATGGATAGTGTCACTTTCTGCAGTTTCCTTCCTGCCTAGAGAAGCTTTTTAAACCAGCATTGCTGGAATACCACAGGAGCAGTTGCTATTTGAAATGACTATCCTCTGCCACTCCATCAAAAAAATTATGCTTGCGGGTTTTAACATACAGGTAACCAAGTCAAAGATTCATGATGCTCTGGAAGTTGGCTGTGTGGACACTGCCTGTCTAAATCAAGAGGCCAAGATATCTTATCATACATGTGCTGCTGCTGCTGCAGCTAAGTCGCTTCAGTCGTGTCCGACTCTGTGCGACCCCATAGATGGCAGCCCACCAGGCTCCCCCTTCCCTGGGATTCTCCAGGCAAGAACACTGGAGTGGGTTGCCATTTCCTTCTCCATCATACATGTGAGGTTTCTCTAATTCTCGTTTCTATTATTTTGTATATATAAATGTATGTGTTTTTTTTTGTGTGTGTGTAAGTGTATACACCTGTGTGTATATAGGTATGCATCTGTGTGAATTGCATCTTTGCCAGGAGACTTAGGAAGGCAACACTTCTTGAGTGAGGCCAAACTTCCTGTTTTCTCTCCTGCGGCCAAACTCCATCTGCAAATGTTTCATGTGTGGTTTTCATAATTAAGTTGATTTTGTGCCAAGGAGGGGCACTATGCAACCAGTTTCAATGGCTCTTTGAGGTCTGCAAAGATGTTTGTGTAACAGAACACACAGACAGCCTGCTAAAACCAACCAGAAATCTGATTTCATGATATAAAAGCATTTGCTCAATTAATAATAATTCGCTCAAATTAATAGCAATAATTTATAGTATTTAAGAATCATGCCAAAAAAACCCAACTTCAACATAGCGGCAGATTTTCAAAGACCCCTATTCTTGTTAAAGAGGAGTAAGAAGTTGATTATAGGGTGAGGCTGATCGTACCTCCAACTTCTCAACTATCTTACTTGAACCAAACTCTGTGTTCTCGTCTCTTGATCCGATATACTGTTGCTAAGAACATCAAACAGTAAAAGTAAAGCATGGTGTAGTGCTTTGGAATTTGTAAAATACTCAATGAATAAAGAGTAATATTACTATCAGTTTTTGTTAGGGTAAAAATGCTGGAAAAGAGAAATAAAACATTATCTTATTTGGAATTTGCCAGGCCATTGTTTAACATCACTCCTCTAGCATGAGTTAGTCAGGTAAATTTTATTGTTTTTATTCTGACCTATCCATGGTATCCAGCTTTTTATAAAAACAGACCTTATTTCTAGAATCTACTATATTATGCTATAGTATAATATGGGATGTGAATGAAAGTTATAGTATTAAGTCATGTTAGAAGTGGTTTATGATAGATGCTTCTTTTCTTCTTTTATATATTTTCTAAGTATTGGAATTACTTGGGTTACAAAAGACTACTATGAAGTTACATGAACTGTAATTTATATAGCAATAAACAACTGACCAGATATCTTTAATAATCTGTTAGTAATGGCACTTCAGGGGAATTCAGAAAACTGGAAGAAATCAGTTTAGTATTAAAAATGTATGAACACATTTATAGTAGAATCTGAGTGGTGATATAGAGAATGTTAGAATTAAGTACAAAATAATAAATTATACATTAAGAAAAATGCAGATTCATTACTTTTGAGTACATAAAAAATTTCTTCCAATCTATAGGTCTTTGTACATATTTTATTAAATAAAAATTTAAAACTCAAAATAGAATATTTTTGTATGTGACTTGATAATACTAATATGCAGAAGGCATCTTCAAGCAGTAAGAAATGGTCTCTGTAAGCTTGTATGTTTATAATGTTATTTTGTTCAGCATTTTTTCCTATAAATAGTAAAAAGTTTATATTAGCCCAGCCCACAAGAATCTATCAAACAATAATTTGTATATATATATATATATATATATATTTCAAAAGAATGTATTTATGTTTTCTCCAAAGAGAAAACAGCATGAACCATATTTGCTTTTATCTCCCAGGGCTGGGGAGTCAGCTATGCACTCTATCAAATCCTTCCTATTGATAGTATAGACCTCATTTGACCAAAAAATACTCCCTGTATCATTTACAAAGCCAGTTACTCTCCCAGAGTATCAAAAGGTTAGAAAGAGAATATCCAGCGAGAAATCATTCGGTTTTGTGTTTCCCCACAAACACTCTGACTGTGAGGAAAATGCTCTCAGAGGTTCTTACCTGCAGTGTACAACCATGGGACCTGCATCAGGAGGGTTACAGGTTTTGACTCTCCGTAAGAAAGCCAGAAAAGGTGTTGGGTGTTCTGGAACACCATGATCAGGCCAGGCAGTGAACTGGAATTGTCTTACTTCTCTCTTCTCACTTGAACCATTCTGTGAAGTAAGAACAGTGATTGAGATTCTGTGTTCTTAGCCTCAAGTTGTATGATGTGTAATAACATGGGAAAGGTAACATGTAGATGTGTTCTCTTAATTCCTTCCCCTATCCTGTATTCCTTGGGAAGAACTACTCTTTGGAGTTATAACTACAAGCTATTTGTAAATGACAAATATTTGCTCAGGAAGACAAAATTCCTAGGTGAGAAGCATTCCATTTCTCAGGTTTAACTATCAGGAGTGCTCCTGTCATATTTTACAGAAAGAACTAGTTCTTCTTCATCCAGTCTTCATTTGCCGAAACTTGCATTCAGAGCAAGAGTTCCATGTTTATTGACAAATCACTAGACAAGGAGAAAAACTGCCGAGCGATAATGGAAGAATCATTTCATTCTTCATTGTTGCCAGTAGAATCAAGATTTAAGTAAAGCCTTGAAATATTTGATTTCTCAAAAGAAGCTTTCTTTAAATAATGGAAAGGGGAAAGAGAGGGGGAAAAGAAGCAAACCTTGTAAAGTGCAAATGTTCGAACACAATATGTGGCCAGCTCCACTGTATCCAGCAGCGTCACTTGGACCAGCCCATGGGTTTCTGTGCCTCTGCTGGGCCAATACTGGTCACACTTCACCTAGAAGAAACAAGTGACACATTCAGGGCAGAGCCTCATCAATTTCTCTATTAGCTTTATTTTGAGTTGCTGTTGAAGGAAAACAGCTTTTCTGCATTTCATTTTATGTTGATCTTTTTCTGACGTGCATTCTTGTTATCCCAATATATGTAAATTACTGCTCTGATGCCAATGTAAACCACATTTTTCAAACTGGTAGGAATACTAAGCAGTAACAGATTCAATTTTGCTGGAGAAAAATAAATTGCAGATTGTCGCCAAGAAGAATAAGGAGAGAGGTATTTGAAACTTCAGAGGACTTGAAAAGAAAACACAAAATTGTTCTACAATAGACGTTAAGAATCGCTTCAGAAAGATTACACTTAGGCACTTAAATGACATGGTGAGATAGTTAGTGTTCATCCATCAAGGTTTAAAAGGCACAAACGATTTCATCTTGAGCTATCTCGAAATATGCTTGTTTAAAAGAAAAGTAGAAATAATTTGTAAATCTGTCAAAGTATAACAAACAACACAGCATTTTTCTTTAATACAAGATAAATGGTATGTATATCAAAAACAAATGAAATATGTAAAGTCTGGGGGAAAAGAGCTGTCTGTTCTTTAAAAAGTCTCCGAGGGTAACCCACTAGCAGTGGCAAAGTTTAAATAATTTAAAACCCATTCATTTTAGATCAATAATCTACAGTGATTATGTGAAGTTGGACAAGAAAAGCACGTAAAAAGTATTTAATGCAATTAATTTAATATGCAACAAAGAATAATTCCAAACCTGCTGTATGCCTCGAATTTATTGAATGTGCCTTTGGGCATTAAAAAGTGTAATGAAAAATAGCAAAGATAACACTATTTTCTAGTAAGACGATACATCAGAATATATTTACCCTTTCCATCTCAGATTAAAAGAAAAAAAATGGGAGTAGTTCTTAGTTGAAGCCAATTAAAATGCATGTCTCTAGGTAAACAAATCTAGTACTATTTTATATTAGTACATTTTCTACTTGAAAAATACTTGAAAATTATGATCTTTGGATTTAAACAAAAGCAATGAGGCATTATCATAGGTACTTGGATTTTTGGCTCAGTAAATAGAATTACTAGGTAATTATTTGCTTTTATGTTGAATATAAATATTATTACCATTCTGTAAATAACATTGTAATTTTCTGTTTCACAACTAAAGCATTTGCTGCTCAGAGTCTGCCTCTTTCTGTGTAGAGACCAGAACTTGTGAAAAGGGAGAGGGTTAATCCTCTACACAGTTTCCTAGACAAGATGAAAGAAAAGGTCCAGTTACACAGGAAGGCAGAGACTGCGTTCTCAAGGTCTGCTCCTGTGCCTTCATCTCAACTGTGAGACCCACACAAACATTATCTATATCAAGAAAAACGAACAAAAGTGGTTCACCATAAAAATGGAGAATTATATCTTAGTAAGTTGTTTTTAAAGGCTTGCATTTATAGATGCACAAAATATTCTTGTTTCATATTTCTATCATATGTTCTAACTTAAAAATAACACAAGGGAAAGATAATTTTTTAAGGAGAATATTGATATAGTAAGACCAGGGTTGGGTACATCTGTGTCTTCTCTGAAAGCAAAGTCGCTCAGTCGTGTCTGACTCTTTGCGACCCCACGGACTGTAGCCTACCACGCTCTTCCATCCATGGTATTTTTCAGGCAAGAGTACTGGAGTGGGTTGCCATAGACATCCATTAAAACCCAAGTTGTACTTGGACAAACTTAGAAAAGGCTACTACCCTCATAGAGCCAACATTACTTAAGTAACCCTAATTCAGATAGAAAAAAAAAAAAAATCACAAAAATGAAGTTAGAGGATCTGTTCTAAACCATGAAATAGATGTCAAGTTGATGTCTTGCTGCAAAAGACAAAAGAAACTGGAGGCCTCTTATTGGAACATTTGAAGGGATGCCAACAATGTACTGAGTTTAGGAATCAACAGAGAAACTCAAAACTCATGATTTAAGAGTTTCAGCTGAATACGAGTCCTTTCAAATCAAAACCAACAGGTCATATCCCAGGAGGACAAATACCACTATGATGGGTACAAAACCACAAGTTAATGCAACAAAATGAACTAGAAGTTCTGTACAATTCACCAAACCCAATTCAATGTAATTATGTTTCAAAGCTGGAGAATGGTTATCCTTAGACCTTTTAGTGAGGTAAGACAAAGGAAAACAAGAAAAGAACCATAAGCCAGCCTTTATGTGATCTCTGGAAAAATGACTCCACTATTGAGTGACTTTCCATATACAAATCCACTCCATCCCTAAAATGTAGGAAAACTTAAATTTGTAATGATTATTTTAAAGTTTGAGAACTGCAACTATTTTTGGCTTAGTTAGACTCTGACCTCTTTAGGAAAAAAAAAAATTCCGCAAAACATTACTATAAGGAGTAAATACTGTGAACATTTTTTAGCTCTTTAAATAGTTCTTGTACTCATTTTAAAGAATGTATTCTAGCCCTACTCTTTACTAAAAAAAAACCCTCTAAAATGTTTTAAGTGAAACTGCAAAAACTAGAAGCAACTTTTTAAAAAGTCAATATATTTAAACATCTGTGTTTATTCTCAAGAGACATTTTGCAAGCGGAGTTTATGAAAAAATAAATGTTCTAATGTATGTGCACATTCACATGTACAGTCTCAGCAGTGGGATTAGAAGGGTTGCCTGAGCCCTCTGAACAGCAACACAGGCTTCCCTTCAGTGCAAGGACTGCAACACTTCTTTTCTCCACCTCATTCTCTGAGTAGACTGTATAGGTTTCATCCTGAGGGCTAAATTTAAGGGCTTAGACTTACTGATAAATATTCCTTTAAGCCTTGCATTATTAGCCATACACTAAACAAATAATTTCGCATTGTAAGGTTAGAGAGGGAGTCAGAAGTCTAGTGAGGAAAAAAATGAAACGGATACAGAAAAATAATATAAATTATATATATTTTTTCCTAACCAGCTAATACAAATGAGCTAGCTCTGTTTCCCTCTCTTGAAATGTTTTCTTTGGCAATAACCCTCCCCACTACCAGTTTTTTTTTTTTTTCCCTGAGAGAAGAATCTCAGAGAATAATCTAGAGAGTTACTACTTCTTAGGTTTCATGCATCGAGCTGAGTGTGAGAGTTAACATGTGCTGTACAGAAGGCTCCCCTTATACAGAAGGTGGGAGTTACAGTACAAATACTGATGTCCGTCTTTTCTTATTTGCTTCTGAAGTGACTACAAGTGGCCTTCAGGACTGATTCATGAAAGGTCAGGCAGTTTCACTGTTTACCGGTAAGCTGCTTCTCTGTTTCCAGGACCAAAGCCTTGTGGCCTCTTCTATAAAATGGGAATGATTATCTCCTGCATGACAGGTTTATTATAAGGGTTGGAAATCTTATACCTGAAACTCTGAACCCAATGGCCAACACAAATAGGTATCCAGTGGGAATATTTATTATTAGTTAACCATGTTCTCAGCTTTTTGTGTTTGTTGTTATAAACCACTGAAATCATTCTGAATGTGAAAAATTGAATATATTATTAATCCTAGCAGATATGTATTTAGGATTTTCTAGATGGGAGGTGAGGTGTCAGTGGCAATGAAAACACCAAAGTGAAAAACAGTCCTTCCCCCAGTCCATCAGCCGTATTGACTAAATATGTAGGGGTGTTTATATCTCCTGGTTCATCAAATAGGTAGTTGTGACATTCCAAACAGTCCTTTAATGGACCTGGGCCCCAACTTGCTGTGAAGAGAGAATGTACTAGAATCAGAGTAGAAAAGGAGTAAAGTAGAACCAGGCTATGGTTTAGAAACATCACCCTGTAACTCTACTTGAGGCCCAAATTGAAAGAGACAGTTCAGATTCCTGGCTGAATTTAGGGGAGATATTTCTTTTTATTATCACAAAGAGAATCCCTTTATGTGGTAAGCTTTCATTTTTTCCAAAATTATGGAAAGACTGGGTTGACCATAGTTACATGTATGCTGTGGAATTCATTCATTTTCTCCCTTTCATGGCAAATTATTAAAAGTAAGTTGATGGCATGATAGAACATATTTAAATGTATTCAAAAGAGTAACTCATTATTGGAAATATCTCGTAGGATTTGATCCAGCAGGTCTACTGACTGTGCTTTAGGGAAATGCTCTCCTTGTTTCGTTTTTACTTCCACATGGCTTATCTTGGACATGGTTTGGCACATTAAGGGCACTCAACACGTGTAAGCCAACCTTATAATCAACTATACTGTGGTCTAGGTTGGCTTATTTTTAAACAGCCTAAAACTTTATGAAAACAAAACCTCATTTCAATTTAACAAAGCTTTATTGAGCCTGGCAGCATGGCGGAAGGCATCAGAATTCCAAATTTAACAAACCAATACTCCAAAGAGTCCCAGCAATATTGAACCCAAACGCATTTGCCACATAGTATTTGAGAAAGCCTGCCTAGGGTTATTTAGTCAAAGAAAGACTTAGAAGAGACAATAAATGATATTTGGAAATCAGTATTTAGTACGTTTGGGCAAAGGATTCTACTGTAAAGAGGGGACAGTATGTTAACATTAGATAATGCAAATTAATGCTGTTCTTGGGAAAAAGGAAATGTTACCATGACTATACATTTAATAAGAAGAATACAATGAAATAAAGTTTCAGGTAAATATTAGGATATATTTTAGTGGACAGAAAAATTACATGCCAAACTGATTCTGTAGGCTATTATATCTCTTTTGGGGATTTTTTAAAAGACCAGATTTAATACTTGCTTTTCCAAAATCAGGAGAGATAATTCTCAAAGATTCTCTTCTCTTTGAATAATAGTGTCATTCTCCCCATTCAACTAATATTTAGTCATATCTATTTTCAAATGGCAAAACTATCTGGTTTATGAATTTCTTTCATTTTCTCTTTGCTGACCACTATTTAGTGAAGGATCAAAGGCAATGGAGTCCTTGAAATGAGAGTGATATTAAAGCATTTGACTATCAGTACAGTCATAGCTTTTCATAAATAAAACCATAATGTCAAAAAATATTATTCTCTAAATAAACCAAATTTTGCTGCTTATCAGTTCACTGAACCATTCAAACACTTATTAAACCATTTATTAATTTAAAAACTTAATATTCATTTTCTTCTGTTTTTTGATGTGTGCTATAGAATATCTGTGCCTCTCGCCCCCATTCACATTGTTGTTATTCAGTCACTAAGTTGTGTTTGACTCTTTGTGATCCCACAGATTGCAGCATTTCAGGCTTCCCTGACCTTCACTATCTCTGAGTCTGCTGAAACTCATGTCCATTGAGCTTGATGCTATCCAACTATCTCATCCTCCGTCGCCCCCTTCTCCTCCTGCCCTAAATCTTTCCCAGCATCAGGATCTTTTCCAATGAGTTGGCTCTTTGTATCAGGTGGCCAAAGTATTGGAGCTTCAGCTTCAGCATCAGTACTTCCAATGAATATTCAGGACTGTTTTCCTTTAGGATTGACTGGTTTGATCTCCTTGCAGTCCAAGGACCTCTCAAGAGTCTTCTCCAGCACCACAATTCAAGAGCATCAATTCTTTGGTGCTCAGCCTTCTTGATGGTCCAACTTTCACATCCATACATGACTTCTGGTAAAACCATAGCTTTGACTATATGGACCTTTGTTGGCAAAGTGATATCTCTGCTTTTTAATATGCTGTCTAGGTTTGTCTTCCAAGGAGCAGACTTTTTAAAATTTCATGGCTGCAGTTACCATCCATAGTAATTTTGGAGCCCAAGAAAATAAAATCTGCCAATATTTGTATTTTCCTCCTATCTATTTGGTATGAAGTAATGGGATTGGATACCATGATCTTAGTTTTTTGACTGTTGAGTTTTGTTTTATTTTACATTTTTCCTGCAGGTTTTTTTTCCTACTTTTAAACATGTATTTATTTTCATTGAAGGATAATTACAATATAGTGCTAGTTTAGGACTTAGGGAACTCAAACCAGGGCTCTGTGACAACCTAGAGGGGTGCGATTGGGGTGGGAGGAGACTCAAGAGGAAGGGGACATATGTATACCTATGGCTGATCCATGTTGATATAGGGCAGAATGTTGAGTTTTAAGCCAGCTTTTCACTGTCCTCTTTCACCTTCATCTAGACGCTCTTTAGTTATATTCGCTTTCTGTCATTAGGGTGGTTGCTGTTGTTCAGTCAGTCAATCATGTCCGCCTCTTTGCAACCCTATGGACTGCAGCACGTCAGGCTTCTCTGTCCTTTACCAACTCCCGGAGCTTGCTCAAACTCATGTCCATTGAGTTGGTGATGCCGTCCAACCATCTCATCCTCTGTCATCCCTGTCTCCTCCTGCCTTCAACCTTGCCTAGCATCAGGGTCTTTTCAAATGAGTCTGTTCTCCGCATCAGGTGGCCAAAGTATTCGAGCTTCGCCATCAGTCCTTCCATGAATAATCAGCATTGATTTCCTTTAGGATTGACTGGTTTGATCTCCTTTCTATTCAAGGTACTCTCAAGCATCTTCTCCAACACCATAATTCAAAAGCATCAATTTTTCTGTGCTCAGCCTTCTTTATGGTCCAAGACTCACATCCATACATGATTACTGGAAAAACCATAGCTTTGACTGGATGGACTTTTGTTGGCAAAGTAATGTCTCTGGTTTTTAATATGCTGTCTAGGTTTGTCATAGTTTCGCTTCACAAGAGCAATCATCTCTTAATTTCATGGTTACAGTCACCATCTGCAGTGATTTTGGAGCCCAAGAATATTAAAGCCTGTCACTGTTTGCATTGGTTCCCCATCTATTCACCATAAAGTGATGGGGCCGGATGCCACAATTTCGTTTTTTGAATGTTGAGTTTTAAGTCAACTTTTTCACTATCCTCTTTCACCTTAATCAAGAGACTCTTTAGTTCTTCACTTTCTGACATAAGGTGGCATCATCTGCATATTTGTGGTTACTGATATTTCTCTCTGCAATCTTGATTCCAGCTTGTGCTTCATCTAGCCTGGCATTTCACCTTATGTACTCTGCGTATAAGTTAAATAAGCAAGGTGATTAAATACAGCCTTGACGTACTCCTTTCCCAGTTCGGAACCAGTATGTTGTTCCATGTCTGTTTCTGTTGCTTCTTGTCTTCCATACAGGTTTCGCAGGAGGTAAAGTGGTCTGGTATTCCCATCTCTTTAAGAATATTCCACAGTTTGTTGTGATCCATAGTCAAAGGTTTTAGCGTAGTAAATGAAACAGAAGTAGATGTTGTTCTGGAATTGTCTTGCTTTTTCGATGATCCAACAGATTTGGGAATTTGATCTCTGGTTCCTCTTCCTTTTCTAAATCCAGCTTGAATATGTGGATGTTCTTGGTTCATGTACTGTTGAAACCTAGCTTGGAGAATTTTGAGCATTACTTGACTAGCGTTTGAGATCAGTGCAATTGTGTGGTAGTTTGAGCATTCTTTGGCATTGCCTTTCTTTGGCCCTGGAATGAAAACTGAGCTTTTCAGTCCTGTGGCCACTGCTGAGTTTTCCAATTTAGGGTGGTATCATCTGCATATCTGAGGTTGTGGATATTTCTCCTGGCAGTATGTTGAAATCTGATTCCCTATGTGATCGTATTAGGAAGTGGGGGCTTGAGGAGGCCCTTAGGTCATGAGGGTGGAGGCCTGGTAGAATGGAATTAGTGCTTTAGAAGAGAAACTCCTGAGAGCTCTCTCATCCCTGCATCGCACAGACAGTTTTCTATGAAGCAGGAAGCAGCACCTTGGTCTTAAACTGTAAGAAGTTAAGTTTCTGTTGTATATAAACCATCCAGTCTATAGCATTCTGTTATAGCGACCTGAACAGGATAAGACAAATGCATCTGATAGGGATTAACAGACGGAGCTGCACTCAGCTTTTCTAATGACTTCTCCCATTATATCTCCACTTTCTAGCACGTTGTTATAACCTGAGGGAAAATGTATGAAATGTCCTTGTCATGGCCAGGTGGCACTTGCATACCAGGCCTTCCCTCATGACTTGAGTCTCTTTGCCCTCAGCCCCAGTCACTTCTGGCAATGACTGGGTACTCCACACACATTTACTGTCACCTCTGCGCCTGCCTTCGTCTGCCCAGTGGCTGCCTGTGTTCCAGCAGTGCTCCAGTGTCACTGACACTGAGCGATAACCTTACATAACTTAAAGTTTCAATAAAAAGATAATGTTTGTATACCAGCCAATATGGATACGTTTCAATATAGTAACTCCCAGTAAAACTACAGTGGTGCATACCAGCTGAATGTCTGCCTTGCCTGGGCACAGAGATTAACTTGCACTTCTCAAAATCTTAGAAATAGCCTAGACCAGCCCGGAGCACTGTAAGCATGACTGCAAAGAATCACAAGGGCTTTGCACATTGTCACTGGGAGCAAAGCTGCATCTCTTTCTCATTCCTTAGGTTGTGCTGCCTATAATTCACTTCAGTAGGGATGTTCTGAGCCAGCATCTGTAGTCTTCCATCCTAAATAGAGGAGGTGGGATGGACAAAGAAGGGAGAAATTCCAGGAAGCTAACAGACAGTAAGAAATTGGTGGGATCCTTCCTGTTATCTGACATGGTTGATAAAAGAAAACCAAGAGTGTGGAACTTGCTAGATAAGGACCCAAACATCCTTTAGGCGGCCAACATGAGTATCTTGCTTTTTGTTGCCAGTGTCCTATATACATTAAGTATCCACTGCTTTTTAAAAACAATCCCATACATCATGCAGACTCTAAAGGCAACGACTGTGCTGCAATCACAACAGTTGCTTAAGGAAAAAGCAGTTTCTGTAGCCCTAGATAGGCAGTGCTTCAGGTTATAGTTTGAGAAATTAAATGTTCAAGGCCTCTTGTGCTTCCAGTTCTGTATGGAAGAGGACACAGACCTGGCATTTGGAAGGCATTTGCTCTCTATTAAACTTACCGAACCTTGACAAACCAGAGGGGCCAGGAATTAGTCTGCCACCAGCCAAGGCTGGGCCTTCCAAAACCGATAACGACAATGAAAACAATAACACTGCCATTTATAATCCTCACAGGGATTCTGCCAACTTTTAACCCAAAAGGACCTCACAATCTGAAAAGTATCTCAAGCTTTTTTCTATAGAAAAACAAGAAAGTGTTTGATCAGAATCTCCTTTCTTGCTGCTTTTTGTCCAGAATTTCCCTCTTAGCTACAGAAGCAAGTGGAATATGTCTCCATCTCACTGTCACTCTCTGTTGGGGTAAATTTACTATGATGGCATTCAAGGAATGGAGAGGACACAGGAAGAGTGAGTGGTCTTTACGTCTAAAGTGCTCCAGTGGCCAAGCTTCAGGTTTAACTCCCTAAACTATTAGCATAGTGTAGTTAACGCCAGCCTGACCCCCTTCGGCCTTGACATCATCTACCCTCCATTCATTAATACAAACAACCAAATTTACTGGATTATGGATTTTCCCATTCCTGGCCTATCATAAAATAAGTCATGTTGCACAATATGTTTGATCTGCTCTAGCAATGGATGCCATTAACCAGGTTCCCTGGTTATCTATTTGGGAACAGAAATGGGATTTAGAGAGTTTGGAAACTGAGTACGGACTTCCTCACATCTTTTTTTTTTTAATTTTAATTTTATTTTTAAACTTTACATAATTGTATTAGTTTTGCCAAATATCAAAATGAATCCATCACAGGTATACATGTGCTCCCCTTCCTGAACCCTCCTCCCTCCTCCCTCCCCATACCATCCCTCTGGGTTGTCCCAGTGCGCTAGCCCCAAGCATCCAGTATCGTGCATTGAACCTGGACTGGCATCTCATTTCATACATGATATTTTACATGTTTCAATGCCATTCTCCCAAATCTTCCCACCCTCTCCCTCTCCCACAGAGTCCATAAGACTGTTCCATACATCAGTGTCTCTTTTGCTGTCTCGTACACAGGGTTATTGTTATCATCTTTCTAAATTCCATATATATGCGTTAGTATACTGTATTGGTGTTTTTCCTTCTGGCTTACTTCACTCTGTATAATAGGCTCCAGTTGCATCCACCTCATTAGAACTGATTCAAATGAATTCTTTTTAATGGCTGAGTAATACTCCATTGCGTATATGTACCACAGCTTTCTTATCCATTCATCTGCTGATGTACATCTAGGTTGCTTCCATGTCCTGGCTATTATAAACAGTGCTGCGATGAACATTGGGGTACACGTGTCTCTTTCCCTTCTGGTTTCCTCAGTGTGTATGCCCAGCAGTGGGATTGCTGGATCATAAGGCAGTTCTATTTCCAGTTTTTTAAGGAATCTCCACACTGTTCTCCATAGTGGCTGTACTAGTTTGCATTAAGGAGGCAAGAATATACAATGGATTAAAGACAATCTCTTTAACAAGTGGTGCTGGGAAAACTGGTCAACCACTTGTAAAAGAATGAAACTAGAACACTTTCTAACACCATACACAAAAATAAACTCAAAATGGATTAAAGATCTAAACATAAGACCAGAAACTATAAAACTCCTAGAGGAGAACATAGGCAAAACACTCTCTGACATACATCACAGCAGGATCCTCTATGACCCACCTCCCAGAATATCGGAAATAAAAGCAAAAATAAACAAATGGGACCTAATTAACCTTAAAAGCTTCTGCACATCAAAGGAAACTATCAGCAAGGTGAAAAGACAGCCTTCAGAATGGGAGAAAATAATAGTAAATGAAGCAACTGACAAACAACTAATCTCAAAAATATACAAGCAACTCCTCCAGCTCAACTCCAGAAAAATAAATGATCCAATCAAAAAATGGGCCAAAGAACTAAATAGACATTTCTCCAAAGAAGACATACAGATGGCTAACAAACACATGAAAAGATGCTCAACATCACTCATTATCAGAGAAATGTAAATCAAGACCACTATGAGGTACCATTTCACACCAGTCAGAATGGCTGCGATTCAAAAGTCTACAAGCAATAAATGTTGGAGAGGGTGTGGAGAAAAGGGAACCCTCTTACACTGTTGGTGGGAATGCAAACTCACATCTTATTCTATGCCTCTACCACTAACAAATGTGACCCACATTGGATGATGACAATTCCAATCAGTGCCCACGTTAGGGTGTGTCAAAATTTTTCTCACATCCTTGACATTTATAGCACTAAGTCCCACTACAACACTAACTCTTTAAGTGAATCAACTCCCACTATAAAGCTTGCAAGACATGAAGCAACAGTAAGTGTCACCTATGGGAACTGACTGAAGGCAGGCTGGGAGGACAAGTGAAAGACAAATACTCCTTAACCTCACTGAATCCATTTCACCTTCTAACACTAATCAGGGTTCCTCAAGAATTTGTCAACGATAGGCCTACATGGTCCCTTCTGTACCTCAAGATGGGAAACAAAGTAGAAGAGAAATAGCCAAAAGCAGAGAGATAAAGGGGGAATAAAGTGAGCAATCACCTACCAAATAATAGAGCTTCCGGGCCAGGAATGGTCTTTGAGAATCCTCCCTTGGAGACCCCCATTCTTCAACCTAGGCGTGCCAGCCATGCATCCCAGCTGCCCACAAATAACACCCTTGTAGTGGAAATCCCAGCTGTATACATTTTACTCTCCTACCAGTGCTTCATTTTTTCCGAACTCTTTCTTCCCTCCGTGTGGTTACCCAGACCAATTCATGTGCTTATTGGCATGTTATGAAACATGGAAACAATTAAAGACCACATTCTGGGGCACAAGAATAAGCTGCTGCAGAATCAGTGAACTACGCAGAACTTGAGACGATTTGGCAAAAAAAGATGGAAACTGTGGAATAAAACCCACTAACCATATCTCCTGTCACACAGTATACAAGTCTTTAAATTTATTTGTGCATTTTTAGGCAGCAATCAAACTTCAACTTCAAAATCTCTAGTTTTTAGCTTTATACATATACATATATATATATATATATATTTTAATATATCCTAATGAAACTCAAAGAAAATATTCAGCTTACACATTTTCTCCTCAGGCTTGATATATGAATGTACACACCGTGCAAACAGTCTCCTGATTTAAGTTTGGGACTCTTGCAAGGCCACGTTTAAGGGAGACTGATGGCATTTGAAAAATCAAAGAACTGAAGTTTTCAAATGGCCACCGTAAGCCCTAAGCCCTACCCCACACTTGGAAGGCTTCGTCAGCCTTCCAAATACGAATAATGGTCAATTCTCTAACAAAAGATCAGGGAAATGTCTAACATATGCAAGAGTAAATTTTTTCTTGAGTGAACTGTTCTAATTCAGCAACGGTTACAAGCCCTGCTGCTGTGTCAACCGCAGAGAGGAGTTGGGAATGAGCCTTGGCACAGTAGAGGGCTAGAAAACACAGGAGGTTGGTTCTGAGAAGAGGATCCCCTATTATCATAAATAAATAAGAAAGGGAAGGGGAATGAAAATCTGAACCAAAAGGAAATGTGCTATCAAAACTATATTTAGTGGTAATTATTACTACATGTAACTCATGTTCATAATAATACTATTTTCACATTGTATTGCTTCAAGATAAGTGAAAGTAGCCGCCAGAAGGTTCTATGGTAGACTTTTTACAGGCAGATTAACACACTTCCTGTGTCAGGGTCTCCATTCTGGAGATTCTGTCAAAGGCAAATGCAAAGGGACCCCATGTTCTGAGCTACACTCTCCTGTTGACTAGGATGCATGGCTGTGCAACCCCGGGCTGGGAACAGGGGGCAAAACTGACTATGCGGAGTGACTCTTGTGTTTGTTAGGATTCACCAACAACCACAGAGAAACAGACTCATTTCATTTGGGATCAAAACTTGATTTATTTGGAAGCCAGCTTTAGGGGAAACCAAAGCTATAAACCAAAGCTTCTAACTTCTCTATTTCAACCAAAATATAATAGAGTAGACTCACTGAGACACCTTGTCACATTCTTTATCTAAGGTCATATCCACATTATGTTTCCACGTAATCCAGAAAGGAGACTTTGAGGTGTCCAGCAGCTTGCGTAATGTCACATAGCTAGTGTGCACTAAAGTTGGGCTCTAAACCCAGACATGTGACTGCAAGGCACCCCTGCTTGGAACCCTGTCAGGTTGCTTCCTCTGATGGTGGTGTCCCCAGGCAATTCTGTGCAGTATCATGCAATCTTTTCTTCCTATTCTTCTCTCTTTCCCACTTCAGTTAACAGGTATTCCTGATTATTTGTAATGCACAGAAGTGTTTACACACACACACATACCTTTTTTTTAATAAGCCAGGGGATGAATTTTATTTTAGGAACCCAAGCCTTCATCAAAATAATGAAATTTTAAGCTTTAGCCCTTGGAGAAGTGATTTGTTTAAGCTGCCGGGACCTCTTCCCTTTATGAAAGAGACTACAGCAGTTTCTAAATAAAGCCAAGTAGTTAATATGACTGCTTTGAAGTTGGCTGCTGGGAACTGAGGATTCAGTGAGTTGCAGGTCAGCCCACATAACCCTAAAAGTTCCCCAAGTATGGAGCTATATATTTCAGCAACAACTAACCAATGTTTAAAACACTGTTTGTATAGCAAAATTTAACCTATGTTCTTGTTTTGAAAATCCAGGAATGCTTTCCCCTTGCTTCCTGGGACTTTAGGGGAAAGAGCAAGTGTACAGGGGAAAATTGAGGTGGGAGGATGTGAGGGAGGAAGATGAAGAGCAGGTAAGATAATTTGGGGGTTCAGTGCTTTGTTAGATCTCTCCAGGGCATTTGGTCATTTATTTTCAAGTGTTCTAGACTGAGGAACAAAGGCTTTGGGGCTTTGGGGGTGAGAGTATATCATTGGTATAGCCAGGGTTGATGATGATTGAGATCTCTCAATACTGGCTTATGTGGGTCATCATAAGTTTGGGGACAGACTGAACCATCACAGAATAAAAAGCACAAGGCGGCACTTTATTTGGCCTCCTCAGGTCATTTAACAAAGGAGAGAGCTAACTTGCAAGAGCAAAGAGTAATTAATGAAGGGAACAAACAGAGTTCATTTAGTAACTTCCAAATAAGTTTCTCTGTCTGAGGTGGGAGAAAAAAAGGTAGCCTGCAACAGAAAGATAAACTGTGGGTATTTAAGTCACAATGCCTTCCACCAAGAACTGCTCATTACCATCACATGTTGCACTGGCAGTGGGGCCAGTTAGAACTAACTTTATTATTAGAAGCAATTAGGGAGAAAAGGGGCAGAATTTCATTTGGTTATTTCAAAACAAGTTTCTGTGCCTGGCTTAATGAAAGCCTGCAGTGTCAAGATAAAAATGTGTGTTTTACTGAAAACAGCTTTTGCAAATGACTGCTTGTTACCAGCCAGTATCTCTAGGCAGAGCAGTCTGGGTAGGCTGGATTTACACCCATACTGTAACGTAATAGTTCAGTTGCCTCTGCTTCACAGAAGTGCTAACAGGCAGTATGGCCTGGTGGGTAAGCACATGTGTTGTGGAGACAGACTGTCTGACTTCAATTCTTCACTCTGACCTTGGTAACTGAAAGAGCTTGGGTGACCTTCTGGAATGTCCTGGCCTCAGTTTACTCATATATAAAGTGGAAATCATAGTAGTGTTTATCTCATGGATTGTTGTAAAATATCAGTGTACCCAAAATATGTCAGACATTGTTAAAATTATTAACAATTGTATCCAAGAATCATTTGGATAGGAGTTGCTTTAAGGAAAGGGCCAGTTATACATAGGGGTTATATAGAGGTTACCCTGAGTATGAGTCAATAAAAGATCTATTTACATCTTTCAAATGGTATTTGAATGTAATGTGTAACACATATATGTCTTCACAGTCATACAAGTTTTTTTAAATCTAAATTCATTTCAGACAATATTTTTGTAGAATTCACATTCTGAAAAGATCTGATTGCTTTTTAGCTTTGCTAAACCAGTTGTGTTCCATATTTATTGATTTCCCAGCTTTAAAGTAACAGCTGGGACTTTTCATATTCTCCGAAGTCTGAGCTTTTTCCTTAGGGATCTCCTGGTCAGTTTTCAACTCCTCTCTCATAGACACACTGGGGCTAAGAGAAACTGCCATGTATTGAGCTTAGAAGAATGTTTAAAACCTGGCTGTCACACAACAAATGAGGACTCAGGCTTTGACTTCCTTATAAATCTCCTTTTTGAGAATACTGTGAGCCCAGTAAAAGAGCCCTCTCACTGGTAGTTTCAAACTCTGCCCTGAATGCCCCATGCTTCAGGGAGACTATATGCTGTCTTCAGTGACTTGTCAGACTTGTTCCTTAAATTCTCAAGGTTACAGGCTGATTTTCATCAAATGGCTACAATATTTGCATGTACACTTGGGAATGTGGATACTGCTTACCCATTATGTTCTAGTTTTGCAAATCAAGAGCATTTAACCAATATGCCATGCTCCATAATATTGGATCCATATGATGAATAAAATTCCTTTCTTAGACCTTACTAAGCAGTGACTCTGTTATTAAAACCTATTCATTTTGGAGAAGGCTAAACTAGCAAAATGCCCTCTGCGTTTACATGTTTTCTCAGCTCTGTATTAACCCATATCATTTTTCTGACTGCCCTGACTTAATTTATGATAATTTGAATAATTTTTGAAAGGACCCTCTTTCACAGAATTTTAGATTCTCACTGCAAATTATGAGAAAGAAAAAGTTGAAAATGTCAGGAAGTACATTTTATTGGGATTTTCCCCCAAAGTCTGTGCATTCCTATTAAATGTGAATTTTAAAAAGATATCCAAGTTGATATTTATTCATCTAGCCAAGTTGCCTACTTCTTTGAGTGCTATTTTTTTTTTTCTTTTAGTGATCATACACATCATAACATGAGATAATTTCCTTTTTGAAAGATACAAAAGAATGTTAAAGCATGATTTAGTCTAAGCTGTTGATATTCATATTTAGTGGCTGTTAAAGAATCAAAACTTAAAGAAATCTTAGATTCTGACCGGAACTATCTGAGGGAAGATTTTAAGAGGGGGAAGGTAGATATTCATCCTTACCCTGGATCGCTCTTCTAGTTTTGTCATCATAACAACTGTGGCACTCCGTTGCTCCCATATCATTCTCCAGAAGTCCCCGAATGTTTCCGGTAGAGATCCCTGTGTTGCGATATAGGCATTTTGTTTCCTGTAGCCATCTATGTAATTGGCATTCACATAGTCACTTCCTGGGATACCTGTAAAACAAGGAGTGTTATGCAACTATGTGAACGTATCACAAGAGGAAACAGCCTGGGACATGGCCTGATGACAGTGTTGTATTATTGTTTCACACTGTATTAATGTTTGGGTCTTAAACAGGATTAAAAATGGTTCTTATTGGGACCATCACATTAAAGAAATACAATGTGTGAAGTGTTGAATCTTTGTCACATGACAAGGTGGACTCCAAAGAAAGGAAAACACAACTGATTGTTTGTGGAATGCCTTTTCTCTCACTGATTTTTTTCTCCATTGTTTTCTCCATTGCATCAGCAAAATACAGTGTGCAAAGGAAGATAAGCAATTATTTGGTCATATTCCACATTCATTCTCTTCTTTCTCAGACAAAAACCAAATAAAATGATGCCTGAGTCTGAAAATGCAGTATAGGGTGGAACATGTCTTAACAGTAAAAATTGTTTCCAGATTTAGCTAACAGGGAATTCATATATAAACTCATTTAATCCTCGCAACAACTCTCGGAAGTTCAGTCATGATCTTCCTTTCACAAAGGAGGAAACTAAGGTGCACAGAGATGCAAAAATGCACCAGAATCTCTGGTCTAATTATAGGCAGGCAGTCTGCTACATCTGTGTCTTAACCCCTGTAGGGTACTGCTTCTCCCTTAAACTTCAACGGGTTGTTGAATCACACAAATCGCTCTTTGGATGATGACAACTGCCTCCTAATTGGTTGTCCCATTTCTACTTTTGTCCTTTGCAGTCTGTTCTCTATTTCGATGAGAGCAGTTTATAAAAATATATTTCAGACACTGAATGTCTCTTCTTCAAACCCAACAATGGCTTCTCCTTATACTTTAAATAAAATCCAAATTCTCAACAATGGCTACAAAGCTCTGTACTTCTCCAACTCATCTTGTCTACTCATCTACTCACTTTCCAGTCTCTAGACCCTGTCCTGCTTCTACATGCTGGCTTTGTTAGAAAACATTGCTCCGCTAGCTTGGTGCCATCCCACATTCCACAACACACTCTCTGTCTCCTTCCCATCAGAAAACACTGAGCCTCCATCTCAGGGGGCCTGTTCTTCATACCCTGGGACCTCAGAACTCTCTTGGCAACATTGTAATTATAAATTTAATTGTTCACTTGCATACTGCTTGTGTTATTTGCCTCTAGACCACATATCTTTTATTTACTTTTGCTATCCCTGATGACAAAAAGAGTAAATAATTTGCCCAAGTTCTAACATTGAATACGTGGCAAAGTTGTAACATAATACAGATATTCTGATTAAAAGTCTAATTTTCCTTCAGCACAGTGTCTTTATAAGGGTTACAGGGAAGTCTGAACTTCCAAGAAGATTGACCAGAATGATGATGTAAATCAAAGCTATTTCGTATGAGAAAGGAATATATATTAAAATCTGGCAAAAAAAAAAAAAAAGGAGTTGGACATAAGAGTTGCCCATGAATCGAGAGGTTGAGGATTACTATGTTGAGACCCAAATCTTTCAGTTCTGAAGGATGTAACTAGAGAGAGATGAATTTCATCTCCAGTATAATAAAGCATTTTCATATAGTCAGAATCAGAAAGGGTATAGATTTCCTCCAGACGTAATGAGTTGCCTATTCCTGAAGGAACAAACACTTTATTGGGATATTAGCATGATACAGGAGATACAGGAGATAGCAGTAGAACCTGTACATGGTCCCTTTTTACTTTGGGAAAACATGAGTCTTGGATTTATTAAAAAAAAGAATATATTCTTTATAATGGAACATATGTTCCCAAGCTAAGATTACTATATTTCAGTGATTGCCACTTGCAATTACTTTGACTGCTTTTCTGATTCCAGTTGTAAAATCGATCCTCTCAAGAAAAGTAATGAAAGTCAGATGGAGGCTACTGGGTTCCAAGATGAACACATGGATATGAAATACCAGCAGCATCAGTGAAAAGCCTTTTGAGCAAAAACTGAAATGCACGGTTGGTTGTAACATTATTCATCTATTACAGCTACTCAAGAAGCTGTTGGGGTTCTGGCAGCCCTTTGTTGATAAAGATCCTATTCCTCCCTGACACCGCCTTACTGCAGATTCAAAGGACAGTTTAAATAAAGTCCTCAGGTTACAGCCACTGGGAAGCATGCACATCTCCATGTCTGCAGGATTTGGTTCTGAGCCAACAATGAGTCTACTGTATAACACAGGGAAAGCTCACTTTAAATAATGTAATTTAGCAGGTAACATTAAAGAAATGATAGAAAAGATTCTGGCTAAGGGCCTCACTCAGCTACCAATACAGAGAGAACTTTTTTCCCCCAAAAATTCAAAAATGGAGAAATCTGGTTTAATGACTCAGAAAATACATCAGCTGGGCACTGTGCCATTTCTTCCTTATCAAGGGTAACAAATGTGTCTGAACAATGCATCTGAAGACAGAGGTAGTGAATGTGAGACACACATGTAAAGAAGCGGAATCAGACCTAGCCTACATTCTTGCATAAACTTTAATCAGCTATTACATAATGAATTGTTTTTTGATGTATTGCTCAAGTTTGAATAATATGTTGTTATTATATTTTATGGGGAATAGGTTGATACTGAATAAAGAGTCGGGACAAAAATACAAAAATTCTGCTTGAAAATTATTAGGCACCTGGATCCATATTGTATCACCAAATGCTTTAAGAATTTGGGACTTGATATTGTGCAAAGAAGAGAATTGAAAACAATACTTCCACACCTAGGAGAGCTAATTGTTAGGGTAATATTTATATCCTGAAAATAATGTGAGGATCCTCTTTATATATTTTGACACTTGTCTGTAAGGAGGTAATACCTAGAATAAAAGTCTCCTGGCAAATTGCTTTACACACTCTGACAAAAAGACACTTCCACTAAGTTCTATCACATGTTCTTTGCAATGTGGAGATATGAGAGTCTACTGTGTTCTCTAGCAGCTCCAAGGCCAAGTGTGTCTTATATTCATACAACCCAACATAATAAGCTGTGCAGAAAGATGAATGAGAAAAGATCTGAGAAATAATGGTGGCTTGTACTTCTAAAAAAAACATTAACCTCAGATTGAAAGCTAAGGTTAAAGAGTAGTGTGTTTTGAGTAGACAAGACCTCCATTTTCAATCTGACATATTTAGAATGATTTTTCAGCCAACTCCAATGGAAAAAAAAATCATACTATATTGACTTTCCTCTAATGCAGTGCAAATCAGTGTGCACTACTAATTCATGAGAAGTGTGTAAGAATTAACTGAATTCTGGGGCTATGTTAAGTAGAAATCTAACTTAAAATGCAGAACTGAAAGAATACAGAATTACTGTCCATCAGCTGATTGCTTTTATTTCTTGGATTGGTGAAGATTTGTCCAAAACTACAGTAATGGTGCCTTGCTTTTTTTTTTTTTTCTTTTGAGAGGAAAGAGTTATTAAAATAGCAAGAACTTGAAAAAAAGATGTCTGAAACTCATCATAAGTAGAATCTTAGGATTGGTCCTGCTGTAGGCACTCTCTTGGTCCCAGGTCCTACAGGCACAATTGGTCCTAAGGTCATTGTCCAAGAAAAACAGCTTAGAACTAGACCTTGTCCCTTCCTAGGCATCCATGGCTTTACTACATTTCTAAAAGTACGTTTTCATGATTTTCTAATGCTTTTTTTTTCATTAAAAATATTTATTTATTTATGGCTGCGATGGGTCTTCATTGCTGCACACAGGCTTTCTCCAGTTGCAGTGAGGGGGGCTCCTCCTCTTGGGGTGTGCCGGCTTCTCACTGCAGTGGGTCCTCCTGTTGTGGAGCACAGGCTCCAGGGCAGCAGGCTTCACTGTTTATGGTGCATGGGTTCAGTAGTTGCAGCCTGAGGGCTCCAGGGTGTGGCTTAGACGTTGTGGCACACGGCTTTGTGCCAGTTGTCCCTGCGGCAAGTAAGATGTCAGACAAGGGTTCGAACCTGTGTCCTCTGCATTGGCAGGCAGACTCCTAACCACTGGACGACCACGGAAGTCCTGATTTCCTGTGTATTGTTTCATGTGTATTCTCCAATTAATAATAGTCACGTATGTAATCCCAATACCAATAATAGTTATCATTCTAACCTAATCATCTAATAAGTGAGAAAACAGGCTAGATCTTGTCTTCATATTATACCCCACTATCTTCCACATTCCTATCTTCTAGTTTGTTTCATCAGTTAATGGACTTGTTTTTTTGTGGTGCTTAAAAATACTACATACATGCTTTCCACTGGGTCTTTGTGTTTTGGACAAACTTAATTTGGAGCTATAAGACTCAAGCCTTTAAGAGATATTGTGATTCAAACATGGTTGGGTCAGGTTTAGGCTCTCATTTTATATACTGGCAATTGCTAGTTACACTATTGATGGAAAAATAAGCCTGGGTGTGAACTTTGGGCTCCCTTGTTTTTTCTGTCTGAAAAATTTTGAGAACTTTTGAGTTCAACATGCAGAGGAAATGCCATTTTTCTTCATTTAAGCATGGGATTAACATTTTAGAGCTTTATAATGATTTTCTCCCATATTATTTGAATATTAGCAAATGGAGAGGAATTCTTGGAAACATGAAGCTATTTGGTTTGAAAGAATATTCCTGATGAATAATTAACTCATACTGAGAAAGGCTTTAAAACCTTGAAAGCATGTTGAAATGTCAAAGAACATACTATCTGAGTTGTTTTGTCCTGACTGGGTTAAAATACTTTTTCTTTTCTTTTTTTCCCTTGTTAATTTGATGAGAAATAATTGGGTCATGTGGGTCTCGTTATAAAAAAAACAAAACAACAAAATAAACAAACAACTTGCTTTGCACTCGATTTTTCAGGTTAGTAGATAATTTGATTTGAAAAGATTTCTCTTGTTGAGAGGTGTTTATAATTATAAAATGTTAATAATAAGGCCTTATGCTCTTCCGTGAAAAATCAGGACCCAAAATAGTACATAAATTATTTTATTAATGTGAAAGTAAGTAATCATATGGACCAAGTGTGTACTTCTGTATCATAAAAGTTGTGATTCGTGAAACAATACTAAGAACATGCTAAGACTTCAGAGACATTGACCAAGAAACTGAAACTCTGGGTTAGGGCTGCTGGGAAGTTGCTCTTTGACATCTGGGCAGTGGTTCAACTTGTCCAGACCTCTGACTGCTTATCTGCTAAACAAGGTGTGCTGGACAAATTGATTCCCTCAAGTCTCTTTAAGTTCTAAAATAAGATTGTGTCTCTGTGGTGTTCTTAAACTTCTTGGATTCGGAAATCTCTGTGAAGTGATTTTACGGAGAAGGCAATGGCACCCCACTCCAGTACTTTTGCCTAGAGAATCCCATGGACGGAGGAGCCTGGTAGGCTGCAGTCCATGGGGTCACTAGGAGTCGGACACGACTGAGCGACTTCACTTTCACTTTTCACTTTCCTGCATTGGAGAAGGAAATGGCAACCCACTCCAGTATTCTTGCCTGGAGAATCCCAGGGATGGGAAACCTGGTGGGCTGCCGTCTATGGGGTCACACAGAGTCGGACACGACTAAAGCGACGTAGCAGCAGCAGTGAAGTGATTTTAAGCTATATAGAGCCTTCAGTGGCTGTCAGATTAGGTAGGAACACGCTCTGATGATCGTTCAAGTTGGTTCCTACTTCTTCTACCTCTGATGATCTGTGATGAGATTTATAGGTGTGATTGATACTTTAAATCTTGACTAGAACCCGGTAGGGTGAAAAATAAACAGATTCAAAAGCATGAGGAGGTGGTAGGACTAGGCTAGTACATGGTCTCTTCAGGAAAAGCAGGTTTCCTTGACTTGCGGAGGTGAGAATGAGTAAGAGACAGAGTTAGAGGCAAGGTGGGGAACCCCACTCCTGGCTCTAGAGGACAAACTACTGCAGCAGCCCAGAGCGGGGACCAGAACGTTAGCTCGTTGGCTGGCTCTGCTCCAGCTCACAGTGTGGTATCAAAGCTCTAGTACTTTCATTTCCTTTCACTTCTACAAACCCTTTGTGAAGTTTGTGTCAAAGAAATTTTTTTTTTTTTTTTGGTAAAGCAGTTTATTCCCTGTTGTAAGATAGAAGTACTCAAGACCCACAGAGCACAAAAGCTACCTTTCATTTAATCAGTAACATCTCCTGCTCCACTTCAATACACAAATGACAAAGAAAAACTGGGTAACAACCATGAATTGCCAGTTAAGACCTAGACTGTAGTTTTTACAACCCACAATTCAGAAAAAAACAAAACAAAAAATGTTTACTTTGCTGACACCGGCAAAACCATAGAACAGAAAGTAGATACATAAAATCAAATAATAATTTACTAGTAAATTTATTTAATTTCAAGGGACACAGGCCTTCCTTCTCCTTCAACTTACACCATGGCAGCCACTCACAGCTGCATCAGAACTAGCAAAACGAAGGCTTCTCTTTGCAACATACCAGAAAAAACAAATGCTTCTAGCAAAGGCACAGGGTTTTATCTGCAGAAGTCTCCCTGGATATGAATGCAGTTTGGCCAAAGACCCTCTGTGTTTCTACCAAATGCAGGATGATTCTTTTTATAAGTGTGCCTTTCTATGTGGGTTCTGCAGCTGGTCACCACTGTTGAGTTATGGAGGAATGGAAACTTTCAGAGAGTGTGTGAACCCAGCCTTCACTCTCCCAGTGTGTTCTCCTTTCTTTGGTTTTCTATGCCTTAGCACTGCTGAGGAGGCTGGATCATGAGAGTGCCTATAGAGAAGGATTCCAAGATTAGCTACACTTATTGGGGACTTCTCAGCATTGTGGTGGAAGGGACTCATTTCTAGTTAGGGGACACTTTGCCCTGAAATAAAGCAGCGTTTGGGCCACTGCACTATGGCTGTTCAGCTAAGTCACAGAGTTTTGGTCAACTTAGCTTGTATTAATATACATGTACATATATGAAAATCACTCAGTCGTATTCAACTCTTTGCGACCCCATGGACTATACAGTCCATGAAATTCTCCAGGCCAGAATACTGGAGTGGCTAGCCTTTCCGTTCTCCAGGGATCTTGCCAACACAGGGATCAAACCCAGGTCTCCCGCATTGCAGGTGGATTCTTTCCCAGCTGAGCCACTGGGAAAGCCCAGGGAAGCCCAAGAATACTGGAGTGGGTAGCTTATCTGTTCCCCAGCGGATCTTCCCGACCCAGGAATCAAACTGCGGTCTCCTGCATTGCAGGTGGATTCTTTACCAACTGAGCTACAGTTATTGTAGGGCTTCATTTCACAATGAAGTAGTTAAAATCAAATGCAGAGTTTCAGCAGGAGTTCTGTGTAGGACACTCACAGTGCCCGTCTCCTCATCTACATCCTTATATATGAGCAGCACTGTCACAACATCCTTACCCAACACCCCTGTGAGAGTTTCAAATGAGTCAATTAATTTGAAATGTCTAAAATACACATTGGATACTAGCTATTCTTATGATTGGTGTGATCAACAAAAATGAAATAAACCTACTCATTTCTGAATACTGTAGTGACAAAAAGAAACCCCAAATCTGGAAGGCCTCTTCCCTATTCTTATATTAAAAAAAATAATGGAGCAGACAAAAATAGTCATTTTTTAACTTTCCAGTCGTGTACAACCTCTGCCTATATTCTACAAACAGAGCCACACACAGATGACACAGGTCTCTCTGCAGCGTTAGAGTAACGGAGTGTAGCTTCATTAGCACAGCCTGCCTAGATGTACCATACAAATGAAAAGAAAACGCCAATAACTGAACAAAGCAATGGAGATAAAAATAAACTCAGAGCTTTCTGATTTACTCTTCGATTAGCTTCCTGGGACCAAAAGTAAAGGAAAAAACCAACACAACCAACCATCCCTTAAAAATGTTTTTTCTCCTTTCTAGGTAAGAAGCACCACAGGGGCAGGCTGAGGAGGGTGCTGGGAATAACAGACCCCCACACACTTGCTCTGCTGCTCACAGGAGAGAGGTGCCATTTAAATAGCTCTAATTAGTCTTTACAAAGCCTGCAAGTACCTTGTGAAATCGTTCCAAGTTTCCAGAGGTGAAATCCCATCTAGCTTTCAATTTAAGACAAATTAAGCTATAAAAATTTGACTGTGCACTGTTCCTCAAAAAGAAAGAGGTCTTTATTTATTAAAAAAAAGGATCACTCTGCAATAAAAGGATTAAATTTTGTCATGCTTGTAAATAATTAACTTGAAAACTGAAAGACTGAAAATGTTGAAGAAATGGAGCTAACTCAGTGATTGATGTTCTAAACAATATGAGAAAAAATGAACTCAACCAATATGGGATGAGATTAGACAAGTTTTTGTGTGTGCATGTGTGTGTTTTAAGATGAGGCATATTTTCTAACCAACTTCCTTCAGTGGTGTAAGCAGAATTTCAAGAGCAAAATAAAACAAACCCAGGTGCCCACAAATGAGTCATTAGTGTCTGGGGTATGGGAGGAGAGGAGTGAGGAAGAGAGAGAGAGACTGAACCAGGAGAGAGGAAAAGGAATCATATTAATTGATTTGATATCACATGACAGCTATTAAAGGAATTCTTGACTGAGGAAAACGATTTTAATTCTTTAATGTAGGTACTTCATATGGAACATTTATATTCAGTATAATTAAACATTTATTAGAAAATGTTGGACAGATTGCAGCTATTGATTTTCTTGTGTTTGTTTTTAGTTGTTTTTACTTACTGAAAATATATATGGTTACTAGATATGGCCTGTAGAAAAAAAAAAAAAAGGATAACCCCAGCATGGGTAAGATGTGTAACTGGAGAACGTTACCATGTGCTACCAGCTGTTTGAATGAATCAGTAGACATTTACCATTTAACACTGTAAGAGGAGGCTGCGACAGGGCTTCAGTGTAGAGCACAAGTGTGGTGGCAAACGGCAACCAACAGTACAGGGGAGGATCAGTAGTTTCTTCTCTTTTACTTTTTAGATTTAGATTTATCTCAGGAGCAGTGATTTGGACAGCTGCTCTCTCATTCTAAAGGTGCTAAACTGCCCATCTCACAAATAATCAAGTTGTTGTAACAGCATCTATTTTCTTTACAGTTGGAATTTTTTTTTGAGTTGTCCCTATCACGCAAATCAAACAGCAGATAGTATATTTTGGATTTCCATTTAAAAGAACACATTCTTCCCCTTGTTGAAATCTGTAATGCTATTATAGATCTGGTTTTCATTTATCAAGCACCAATGTTTTCTTTTGTTTCACAGAGTGCTGCAAATATATGCAGCTTTTTCATTTGGATAGTATTAATTTTTCCATAGATCATAAACAAAAGATATTCCATCTGTGGATAAAAGGATCTATCGATAGTAATTCACAACAGTAATGATATTTCCCAGTATTTACTAGGCATTTTCTTTTTGCCAAACACTCATCTAAAGGCTTTATATGCATTAATTCATTAATTCTCCTAATAATTCTTGGAGGCAGGCATTATTATTATTAATTCTATTGCACAGATGAGGAAACCAAGGCACAGTAACTTATCCAAACAAATTTTTCAGAAGCAAAAAGAGCCTGGGATACTTTCATAGGAAAGAAGTTCTTGAGAAATACACACAGGTCCTTGTAGGAAGGTACCCATTACAGGGATGAAGTGAATAATGATGAATGAATGGTTTGAAACTAAATATATTCCCCCCAAACTAGGAAAAAAATAAAACAAATCCATATTTTACTAAGCTGCTTTTATCAGATTACAAACAGTAGTGTTAAAAATGCGTATGGCATGAAGTGCTTTATTCTTTGTCATTTCTAACTCTTAGATAAAACCATTTAAACCTGGTTTTGTAGGAGAGACACATGAGCCAATAATTCTATTTGGGTAAACCCTCTGAATTAAATATGCCCCTCTCCCCACTCAAAAGAGCTAATAATTTCTTAATGCCCCAAATTTAATACTTATCTATGATCTTTGGATTTAGAATCAACCTTCATAATTTTTCGGAATAGCAGGGACAGTCATGTATGTTCTCCTTTTAGGAAGAACCAGAATGAAAGACACTAAGTCAGTGCTCCGGAAATTGTAGAATACACTTGCAACGAGACTGTGCATCCATGATCTCTATGAAATTAGTATACAGATGTGTGTAGGTGCCTTTTGTTTGCAAGTGGAATTTGAAATGTTCATCACATTCTAAGAAGGAACCAGCTCCCCCTAAAGGGTTAACTGAAGTAAATGCCATGCCCAAGGTCACATAGCTGCTAAAATGGGGATTTAGTTTCCAGTCTTCAGTCTTACCTCTTTCTTCTTAAGATACCTCCAAAAATATAGTAATATTAAACAAACAAAAAATCCACCTGAAAGCCTTTTATAAGTTGCTTATTCTTTGGAAAAATTCACTTTAGCTTAAGTCTAAGAACACAATTGAAGAACTCTGGCTCTAAGATTTCTACTGTAAGTGTTTCAAAATGTATATTTCAAAATTCCTAGACAGTTTTCCCAGTCAAAAGGATAGTTTTTGAGTTAGGTTGACATGTATAGGCTCCATTATCATGATTCAAAAGTGGCTATAGTCCCAAGTTGCCTTTTGGAGAGAATAGCCATCTTGAGTCCAGTTGACTCATATGTGAGAATTTTGGCTTTGCCAGTTACTAGCTAATGCCTTTAAAAAAGCTACTTGACTTTAAAAAGTTTAGCAGTTTCCTCATCTCTAAATTTTATGTGATAATGACTAGCTTTTGAGGTTATTCTACACTATCAATAAAATCTATACATGATTTTATACACTATATATAAAATCTAAGACATGATGCCCAACACATGGTAAATACCAAGACAGTCATGTCTATCATAATGTCTTGTCTTTGTTGCTTAATTTAAAAGGAGGATTTTAAATTTTGCTCTTGACATAGGCCTGGCCAATGACTTAAAAAAAAAATTCCATGTCAACATGGCTTTAAAGTGAAATGCTAATTATAATCCTACTAATAGAAATGTAGTACTGGCAGCAGTGAAGAATCATAGTTTAGGGAAAAAAAACAAAACAAAACTTTTTTTATTCCGGACTGTGATAATTAGATTGATAGTTACAAGGCATTACAATAAATAATCTGCCTCTAATTGATATTCCTGAATTTACAAGAAGTTTAAGATACATAAAAAGATATTTGAACTAAGAAGATCACCCGTTAGGGACAGATGTAACATTCTGCAGCTGTAGGAGTCTGATGCATCCAGGTCACTGATGATTCCCTATTTTATGTTATAGCCTCAGGAAAGTTAGACCATAAAAAGAGAAATGAAATACTAAAATGTGAACTTTGTGTTAATATGAAATGATAAAATGGATTATTTTAGTCAGAAAGGCAAGGCCGGGTGTTCGTATCCATGCTAAGTTACTTAGTTAAGTCACCTCCTGTATCAGCGGGAGAGCAGGGTGAATGATGAGGGCTTATGGAAGCCTTGATCAAGGAATCAGAAGAATTCAATTCAAATGTAGGCTGTATTAGTTGTTCATCTTTTGCACTGAGACTCAGGGCTGATTCTCTGTTTGAGCTTCAGTTTTCTGATCTCTAAACATGGATACTTATCTATACCAATAAAATATTTATGCTGTTGCTTCATCAGACTGTTATGAGTATAGTAAATAAGATAGTTGATGTGAAAACTACATAGAGCTAACTCTTAGAGAACTCAAAAGTGAAAGGCACTGTGAAAACTGATACTCAGAGAGATCAAAGTGACATAACGAGTTAGTGACAGAGTTATGACCCAAACCCAGATTTCCTTGCTCTTTACATTTTGGTTTGGTCCCTTTCTCTTTTCCTACTTGAATGAAATTATACTTTCTAAACAAGTTTGGAGTCTATAAGATTAAGCATATCATTATATATTATCTTATGCACATATAAATATTAATTTCCATTTAGTCTTTTTTGACAATATTCTAAGTCAATGAAGTAAGCCCTATCATATCTCTCAGGAATTATTATTTTCTCTTAAGTACTGCCTAAACATGTTGGGATGCCAACAGGAACTGCATTGGTCAGAAATTCACTTGTGTTTTCCCACTGCTTACCATCTAATTCAATAATTGTGAGCATTTTGTAATTAGGACTCTCTTAAATTTATTTTGCATTTTCCCCAGCATACATAAAATAACTGTAATTTGGAAATACATCATGAAATGTCAGTATGTTCAAGGAGTTCAGTAAACACATCAGTGCCCATACACAATTCCTTATTCTTTGAAGTTTTTCCCTTGTCATCTCTCAATGGAAGAATGTTAAAAATTTTGCTTTATTAAACCAAGATAAAGACAACACAAGTCACTGTGACAACTCCCAGTTTTTTCTTTAATGTCATCAGATCACTCTGCAAAGTAATATGAAGGGAGTGATCAGAAACACTGAGAGAAGAACAACAAACAGATCCCATATAAAACACTCAACCACAGTCATGTAAGTTATCACCATGGGTGGAACCCAAAACAAGCACATTAAATTTTGTAAAATGTATGTGAAGTCACACTGCATTTTAATATATTCTAAAAATCTGGCTCTGAGCTATCAAAGCTCCTTGTACAGGAGAAGCCTCAGTTACTGCTTCTGTGGTTCCAGATGCTGGCATTTTTTCTGTGCTTAAGATATAGGATGATTGCTTTTCCCCTTAAATATCTGCTGGCTAGGGCTTAGTCTAAGATAAAACTCTGTTCATGCTTGTAATCTAGATTAAAGCTCTCTGTATAGCCCATAAACTTCAATTAAATGCTTCTAACCTTTTGCATAACACTTAAAATTGAAAAAACTTTTGGTTTCTAGGTCAGCTGTAGATTTAGGGTGTATTTGTGGACACAAAGCTATAAAAAGGCACGTTTTAGTCTGATTCAAGTGCTTTGGATCTTATACTGTAAAAATAGCATGGGAATGAAATGTGCATAGTTTCCAGCTATTATAATAAAGGTACAAGGAGGAATATTCTTTGTCCTTTGACGTACTTTACTGTTATGATGGTGGAAAATAACAGGTTAAGAAAAATAATGACACGACAGACAAAAGCATAGGGAAGTGGTAGTACTGAGTGACCTAATTCTGAGGGCTTTGAAACAACGCTACAGGGCAACAAAGGCAGCTTGACAAGTCCTCCAGCCAAGACCATGCCAAACGGGTTCTCCATTTCTATTCATTTATTTTATTGTTATCATTTACCTTGCTTCACTGATGACAAAAAAGATTTCTCTCCTCTATGTGTGACTCGGTTTAGTTTTTATTTACCATGAAGATAATTTAAAAGCCATGAGACAAGAAATTGCTGTTGTTGTCTTTTACATTTTAAAATGGGAAGTAAAGTGTAAGCCCTGTATGGTAATCATCCACACATACCATTCAGTTTCTAACCAGGACCTCAAAAGAAGCAACTACCAGTGTGACACTATCCTGCTTGAACTAGCATTGGTGAAACTTTGATAAAAGTGATCTTTTTTTTTTTCAGTAAGAAAACTGAACAACTAGTATCTTTAATTTCCACAAAAAGATTTATTATTTATTTATTTTTTGTTTTGTTAGAACATTTTCCAACATCAAAAGTAAAATCAATTGTGAGAATTTTACAAAATATATCTATGTCACATAATACCATTTTGAGAAAAGGGGACTGAGGTACGGACTTGCTCAAATGCTGAAAGATATAATGGTTCTTGTTCTAAAACTCGAATTTAACGTGCTGTTGCCTTTGGTGCTGACTGGGGAAGTTTTGAAGCAGAGACTCATTTTCAGATTAAATTGGGATACTAGGGAGGCAGGTAGGACTTGGTCAAGGTTATGAGATAAAGTGGTGGCCATCGTAGATTTTGGAAGCAGAAAACAGGGAAAGATACTTGAACAACTATAGGTGAAAATATTTCAGTTGTACTGTTCTAGAAAAGGACTGGGTCTGAAGCTGCTATTATTTAATGTTTTATAAAACATCTGGAAGAGAGTAAGCAGTAACTTTTAAGTATGAAAAAGCCACAACGCTCTTTCGGATGCCAGTGAGCATGAATGTGGTATGTGGCAGTTGGTGGTCCAGGTTAGCTGTTACGACAGAGGGAAGGATTTAAGTGACATTGTAAACTACTTTTTAAGAATAGCAATCCAATGCAGTGCTTCAGCCAAAAAGACTAACAAAATGCTGAGTGTTGAACACAAGCTCTTAAGTATTTTTTAATATGCCATGTGAGAAGGATTTATTATTGGAAAGAGATGAATGGATAATACTCTCATGAATCCTTCAGAGAAGCTAGGTATATTTGAGGAGTAATCCTCATCTTCTAGGAGCAATCCTTCCTTCTGGGATAAAATCCTTAGTACAACTGATTACCAAGCAGTCCACAAATAGATGAGTCAGACATTTCTAATGTGCTTTTTTTTTTATTAATCACCACATCATCGATTCCTAAACTTTTGATTGTCCTTAGTGATTATCCAGATTTATATGCAAACAAGCTCCTCACCATTTTCAAGTTACAGTCTATGGGCATCTTCTGATAATCACCTGTTCATTCATAACCATCAGCAAGCATCAGTAAAACGGGCAACCTCAATTTGCTTCTCTTATATAAACATGAACTAAATGATCAACCTTTCATCCAGGGTGGAAGCAAGAAGGTATTGAGGGATGCCCTGTGTCAAGAATACTGTGTTCCAGTACTGGTATATTTGTATGAAAAAAGTGAGAATAAGCAGTGCCTAAATCTTACCTAACTATGTTCATAGATGACTGAACACCTAGTTAAAACTGTATTTTCATGCACACATTTAAACCCATGGAAATAAAGTTAAAAATATTATCTGCATTTCCTTACCTTCTATTGCTGATAGGAGAACTCGGGAATGATCATAAGCAATTACATTCGCATATCTGTTCTTTGGTTTGTTTACTTCCAAGTTTGAATGTTCCCATGTGAACTGCTGGCCAGGGTCAATCGACTTTAAAAGAAAAACAGCACACATACAGAAAATCAATACTGAATAATGTCAGATTATAGGCATTTATCACAAGTAACAAACGTGATTTACAAATAAAATTTTGAAGTTACACTTCATCAAGATGATCCTAGCTGTGAAGCTGAACACTGATTTAACCAGCATAAGATGAAGTGATTAGTTATTGGAAAAAACAGTGATAGTCACCAACATTGATTCAAATGGGGGAAAAAAATCAATATAGATGTTCTGTTAATAGTGAAAAGGCAGGTTTGTTTTTTTTTTTAACTTTTCAATTTTCTTCTCTGTTGCTGTAGTTTACAAGTTATCTTGGTTCAATATTCCTTCCAGTTCTGTGAACATTATTTTATCCTGATTCTTCTTCCTATTCTTTCCTTTCTGGACCTAACCTCCTTCTTTAAGGTGGCAGAACATTCACTGGATTCACTGGGCACAAACTCTTCTTTCACCTGCAGGTTTACATCATGATGGCAACTTAGAATTTTGTCTGCATCTCTGTAACATACTATGACCACCATCACATGGCAATTTGTACAATTAAAACAGGTAAGAATAACAGTAAGAAGAAAAGTCAGTTAAATCTAATAATCATCTTAGAATACTAATTTATAATCTAATACAGATAGGATCTAGTCACTTTTTAACTTATCATTATATATTATTATGTTTACAAAGTTCGCTCTTTATTCATTTTAAACTTATTTTTTTTCTGATTTTTAATGCCTTTCCTGATGTCTTAATTCAACCAAAGTTGTTCTATAAAATATATCTTGCATAGCTATAAAGTGATATATAAATTTCTTTCTATACAGAACCATTATTTTGAGACTGAATTCAGGCTTTGATTATAAAATACTGGGAAAGTTTTTAATATCCTGCAGTGTTATAGAAATGAAAGTATTTTCTCTTTCATCATAGCATACTGACACTTTTTTAAGATATAACTTCATGGTATATGGAAACATGAGTTTAGTAATTATAGAAACATGATTTTAAATGACCAAAATCAAGTTTTCGGAACTAATGATACATTAGGTTTATATTCCCAAGATGAAATTCTTTAAAAAGCAAAAACACTTTGCTAAATTCATAGAATTTTTAAGTTATTTTCGATACTGGATATTTTCCATGCTTTTATGTTGATATCTACAACTTGAAAGTAAAATATATCCAACAGCTGTTACAATATTAAGGATGCACACATTTTGTATTATAATGGCTAGAGTTCAGCACAATAATAAACTCACAAGTGTAAAGAGTAAAGCCTATTAACAGTCATGAATAGCCTCTAAACATACAGAAATTCTCAGCAGTATAGATTGCAGCCTCTAATTTACTACAGATTATAAAACCCCCTTTCCTTTCTTAGCCTGTGCTAATCCGTATATACACTAGTCAATCAATGAACAGTATTCAGCAAAATAATTATCCATGTCTTAAAAGTCTAAAGAATAAAGTGATTAGGGGTCTTTCTAGTTTGTTCTTCCAGAGAACCTCATCAACTTCCCTGCAGAATGTACTCCTTTCCGAGTATGCTGTGAGTTAAAGGAAGTTGAAGCATTCAGATGCCCCAACCCTGTGCCTTCTCCATACAAAGCAGCTCCATTTAGTGACCAAGCCCTGTCTTAAAAACTTCTCAACTCCATCCCAAGTCTACCATTCCCTAAATGACAGTCCTTCAGTAGCTGATGTCTTCTCTAAACTCTCACTCTAATCCATTCTTTATACTGAAGCAGACATTCTAAACCACAGCTCTGAATAGGTTAGGACTGTGTTTAAAACTCTCCACAGACTCTGGGTGGCCTTTGGCTAAAACTCTGAAGTCCTTTAGCCACCATCCTACCTAGACACATTTAGTCATATTTGTATCTACAAAGATGGCTCAATAAATGGTTCAACAATTTAAAAAAAATGTTGCTGAGAAAAGTTCATAAAGAAAAATCATGGAGTAATTCTTTCTTATAGCATGGGTGTTAGAGAACAGACTTTGGAGACTGCAATGTGCAATGTATTAATTAGTTTAATACTTTAATGTTCATTATCATATGAATTAGTAATTAAGAATGTGATCGTGAAGGTACAACTACCACTGATATTCCACTTTACACTAATGAGCATTTCTGAGTACATAAGCTTTTTACACAGTATTCTCCAAAATATTCCACGAAGTTCTTAAACTCACTGATACAGAGACATTCCTTTGGTGGAAGACATTACCTCCCTCTGATGGCCTTGTTACTCAGATTATGGTCATTCATATGTGTAAATGGCATGCATTTAATTAGACCAGTGAAAATGCATCTATTAACTCAAAGACACTGTGAATTCACGGTCATTTACACTCTTGCCACATCTTTTCAGCCCTCAACATGATTTATTTGTTAACTACATAGTCAGTTAAGTCAGTTCAGTAGTTCAGTCATATCCAACTCTTTGCAACCCCATGGACTGCAGCATGCCAAGCTTCCCTGTCCATCACCAAATCCCGGAGCTTACTCAAACTCATGTCCATCGAGTCAGAGATGCCATCCAACCATCTCATCCTCTGTCGTCCCCTTCTTCTCCTGCCTTAAATCTTTCCCAGCATCAGGGTCTTTTCAAATGAATCAGTTCTTCGCATTAGGTAGCCAAAGTATTGGAGTTTCAGCTTCAACATCACTCCTTCCAATGAATATGCAAGACCATTTCCTTTAGGATGGACTGGTTGGATCTCTTTGCAGTCCAAGAGACTCTCAAGAGCCTTCTACACCACAGTTCAAAAGCATCAGTTCTTCAGTGCTCAGCTTTCTTAATAGTTCAACTCTCACATCCATATATGACTACTGGAAAAACCATAGCTTTGACTAGATGGACCTTTATTGGCAAAGTAATGTCTCTGACTTTTAATATGCTGTCTAGGTTGGTCATAACTTTTCTTCCAAGGAGCAAGCATCTTTTAATTTCATGGCTGCAGTCACCATCTGCAGTGATTTTGGAGCCCGAGAAAATAAAGTCTCTCACTATTTCCATTGTTTCCCCATCCATTTGCCATGAAGTGATGGGACTGGATGCCATGATCTTAGTTTTCTGAATGTTGAGTTTTAAGCCAGCTTTTTCACTCTCCTCTTCCACTTGCATCAAGAGGCTCTTTAGTTCTTCTTCATTTTCTGCCATAATGGTGGTGCCATCTGCATATCTGAGGTTATTGATATTTCTCCCAGAAATCTTAATTCCAGATTGTGCTTTATCCAGCCCGGTATTTTGTATGATGTACTCTGCATATAAGTTAAATAAGCAGGGTGACAATATACAGCCTTGACGTACTCTTTTCCCAATTTGAAACCAGTTTGTTGTTCCATGTACAGTTCTAACTGTTGCTTCTTGACCTGCATACAGATTTCTCAGGAGGCAGGTCAGGTGGTCTGGTATTCCCATCTCTTGAAGAATTTCCCACAGTTTGTTGTGATCCACACAGTCAAGGCTCTGTAAAGTATACAACTTGGTAATGGAAACATAAGTTGTATATCATGTATGTCAATATATTTAGGCTTAAAGTGCGACCCATGAGATGAAGACTTGTAGGCAACAGGATAATGATAGTAATACCTGCCAGGTGATTATGCTTTTCCATGCAGGACCCTGTTTAAATTTCACACGTTTTACGAGATTTAGTATTATTTTTTTCTCCATTACGAAGATAAGGAAATGGAAGTAAAGAAAGACTAATTCAATCAATTTTACTGAGGGACTTCTCTGCGGCAGGTGTTTTGGTTGTTAACTAGTTTGGTCACATGGTGAAATTCCATACGTTAACCCTGTAACCCAGGTTTGGGTGATTTCAAAATCCACTGATTATTAACAGCTGGTAATTCCTAATCCATGGCGCCACTTCACTATCTAGAAAGCCACTGCAAAGTAAAGAAGCCCATCCTTTATCTTATCAGTCCAAATATTTCTAACTGATCATCCTGCGTTTATGACCAGGCCACTCAAGATGCCTGTTCTCTTGCTCTCTATATATTCCCTGATCCACCAATGCCTGCTTCATCTACCCCTATTCAGAGTCTGACCTTCCTACATGCTTGCCCCAGGCTGCAGCCAATGATTGTTCTAATCTTCAGATAAAAGCATCTCCACCTGATGGTTTATCAGAGAGAAGGTTAGGGGCCTGCCCCCTCTGCTAGTTTCCCTGGCAACCTGAAGTCAGTTCACCTGTAACTAGTTACCATCCCCTCCCCCATCGTGAAGGCTGCTGCCATGTTCTGCCCATTACTGTCTGCTGTCTGCACTCAGTGGGGTGTTGCTCCAGGACCCTGCTTCAGACATGTAAGTCCCCCCATTCATTAAACCACTGATGTCTCTGTTGCCAACTCCAGGCTCTTTTTTCAGTCGTGAGGCTGGGCAAGCACAGGTCTGGCGGCCCTGCAGGGTGAAGCCCAACAACTGGTAGAGTGACCAGGAGACTGTGGAAACTCCTATGAGTACCAGGATGCTGGGAAGGAAGGCCTGGGAATGGGAAGCTGTGGGCCCATCTTCTGATATGTGGGGCCTGAAAGTTGCCGATATGGTCCTGGGGTGGCTGTCCACTAATGGGGAGCCTGAAAGTTGCAGGGGTGATTCTGGGGTGGCCGTCGACCTGTCTGTGGGGCCCTGTGGTAGTTGTTGACGAATGGGGGCCACGAAGAGAGTACAGAGAACTCACAGACACCCCAAGGCTGTTGGGGAGATGTTGGCTCCTATTACAGTGGGATAAAAGTGGCGGGTGGCTGTGGGCTGGCTGTTGGTTTTTTTTGTGTTCAGAAAGTTGAGGAGGCTGAGCTAACAGCCTAGTTGAAGGTTAACTTTAAGTGTTGATTGGAGTTCCTCTCAAAAGTGAGCCATGTGAAAGTGAGTGAATGATACATATTATTGTCTATTACTGCTATTTATTTAAAGTGAACTGGTTACTTAGAAACCGAAAAACAACAACAAAAAAAATCCCTGAAAATGTCCAAAGTGGGATTCTTTTGACATTATAAACTGGTTTTTGTGTATGCGTTAAGAGGAAGTTAGCTTTCTAGAAGGAATTGGTATTTCTCTTCTTTTTCCTTTGATATTAAGTAATGGACCTGGGTTCACAGGAACTTTAATCATCTGATCCCTGAGAGTGAAGAAAAAATAAAAGTAAAGAGGCCTTTTTAAACTCTGGCTGGAAAACTGTGAAATCTGTTTCTATATAGATATATATCTGTGTGTACCTTAGAAATGGGTCTCTGCCTCTAACGGGCATGGTCAGGATTGGTTTGTGGATGAGCTGTTTAACTGGATTAAAAGAAATTAAGTGTGTATATAAATTCAGTGATATCTCTGTTGTTGACTCTGGGCTTTCTCTTTGGTGTTGAAGTGGGGCGAGTATAGGCCTTGTAGGCAGGTGCCGGGTGCAGCCCAACAGTGTCATTCTGGGGCAATTACATAAGAGATCAAGTTTTAAAAATGAGGCTGGCTTCACATGGATGATAAAGCAGATGGGATGCGGCTTACATTTATACTCATTTTACACGGATCAAACAAACATTGATTAAATAATGCTGACTTGTCTTTGTGCAACACACACTCATCCATCTGTATCTGTCTGTCTGACTGAACGTTCAGCAATACACAGCCTAGGTCATTATTTTGGAGCTTGTCAGGATGCTGAGAGCAGTAAACTCAGTAAAAAAGCATAACTACTGAAAGTAGATGAAGTATAAGAAGAGATTTTATACTAAAAACATTGAGGAAAATCAAAATTTCAATTATCCATGTTAATGAAGCAAATATATCATGGATGCTGCTGCTGCTGCTGCTGCTGCTAAGTCACTTCAGTCGTGTCTGACTCTGTGCGACCCCAGAGATGGCAGCCCACCAGGCTCCCCTGTCCCTGGGATTCTCCAGGCAAGAACACTGGAGTGGGTTGCCATTGCCTTCTCCAACGCATGAAAGTGAAGTCGCTCAGTCGTGCCCGACTCTTAGCAACCCCATGGACTGCAGCCTACCAGGCTCCTCCGTCATGGGATTTTCCAGGCAAGAGTACTAGAGTGGGGTGCCATTGCCTTCTCCTATCATGGATGAATAGGACTCCAATATTCAAAACCCAATGTTCAGGCTCTCCTTAGTGCTAAATGATGACACCATTGTTTTGCTTCTTTGTTTTCTGGCTTCTCTTGTTGAGATCTTACCAAGGAAGAATGAAATGGCCAAATGGACAAGGAGCAACACCGGTCTTAAGTGATATAGGAGTTACATCTTGGCTAATCCATCATGACCACACACCTACCTACTATAAAATTAGGCTGAGGTCTCCCTAATATTATTCAAAACAATCTGAAATAAGCACCCTTGTTCCTAATGTTCCTAATGGATCCAGTCATTTCTTGCTGTATTTAGATTTATTTCCTGAGTATTTGGTTTTGATTCTCCAATATTTCCACTTATCCTTCTGTGTCTGTTTACCCAGACATTGAGTGGGATCCACCTCCTTCTTGGTACTCAGTCCAAAATTCTACCCTCTTGAACTCAAATCTTGACCAGGTCATCCTCATCCTCCCCTAAGAATTTTGCAAGTTGGAAGAAGAAAGGTAGATGTATTCAACCCAAAGCTGATTAACGGACTTTTAAGTAATTTGCATGAAATGTGGACATTACATTGTCACATAATTTATAAACAACAGTGCTATTTCATAATATTTACTTTTGTTTCTCCAATCAGTTTGGCCCTTCAAGGTGTGCTAGATGAACCCTATGTGGTATTTAAAACTTTACCAAGATGCCAAACCATTCTGCACTGCCTCTCTGTCTGCACACTTGGTACATTACACAGGCCCCTTCAGACATGTAAGTCCTCCATCCATTAAACCACTGATGTCTCTGTCACTGACTCTGGGCTCTTTCTTTGGTCTTGAGGCTGGGCAAGCACAGGTCTGGCAGGCCTGCCGGGTGCAGCCCAACAACTGGCAGAGTGACCAGGAGACCTAGGAAACTCCTGTGAGTGTCAGGACACTCAACAGTTTTTGAGGATCTCAACAGTTTTTGACTGAATCTAACAGAAGATGGCTAGCCATCTTCAACTCAACGGCTTAACCATACTGAGAAAAAGTGACAAAATAAAAGGAAAATCTCCTTGTAACTTAGAGAAGGGAAAACCCCAAATAAACACCTGCTAATATCAAATACTTTGAATCTATGCAGTCTTTAACTTGATGGTCTGAAATTTCTAATTTTTTCTTTAATCAACTGTAACTTCACCTTAAAATAGATAAGAGAAAAATATAAGTGGAGATAAAAGCTACCTTTAACTTACGGATTTACCATTTTCCCCTGTGTTCTTGATGAAAAGTTAGAATTAAAATATATAAGTATTTTATACTGTAAGTAACACTTATGGAACATTTAGTTTTCATTTACATTTCTTTGTGCTTTACCTATCTCCCATCATTTTATCTTCACAAAGACTCTGGAAGTAGTTTCCATCATTATCACAGTTCTGTTGATGAGAAAACTAAGGTGTAGAGAAGTTAAATTACTTTCTCAGCTTCAGACAGCTACTAGGGAGAGAACTTAGATTTGGAGCCGAGGTATTCTGCACCCCGCCCCCTTCCCCTGCCCTCATCTAAGTGACTAGCCACCATGATATGTGTCGTCTCTGGCCAAGCTGGAAAAGGCTTCTGGACTGTTTCACACATGCCTTTCAACTCTTCTCCTGAAACACAATGGAAAATCTAGGAACAAAAGTTTCTGCAGTGCTTCTGATCTGTATTTATAATTTTAAATTCAAAACAAGAACGTGCTCATAAATTTGCAAATCGGATTACAGTCATTGAGTAAAATTACATCTTGATATGAGAGTGACCTTTTTTGACAAAGCTGAAGTCATTTTACAGCAAAGCTCTTAAATATGGTTTAAAATTTCAATTTCTCTATCCAGAAGAAAAATATAATTCACATGTGCAGAACACCATACAAGTCGCTCTGTGTTCCATTTTTCATTCTACCAAGAGAAAACCTCAAAATATTCCCTTTAGAAACTCAAAAGAGAAACCACAAAAAAGATACATCCTGTTTTTGTAAGTTTTGAAACTAACAACATTTAATTATATAGAACTAAAAAAACAGCTACTTGTCTAGCCAAACTATGGGTCAGACTAAGTATTCTTTATACAGGGAGATGAACTTTCATTGACCTTAACCTTCAGAAAAATACTATCTTTCCACATAGTTCCCCATCAATAGGTTCATTTGGTCTTCACTGTGGTTTGCCCCCAGATATTCTCAAGTTTTTATTTATTTATTTAGGTTTAGAAGAAGAATATGCCCTTGACTATATATTTTTGCAATGAAGCCTTTTAAATTTTTTTAATTTAATTCTCTTTTGGGCATGTTTTTCTTTTTTAAACTTGAAATATAGTTGATTTAAAATGTGTCAGGTATATATCAAAGTGATTCAGTTATACATAGGTATATTCTTTTTCCAGATTCAGTTTCTATTCAGTTTTTGTTTTGTAAAGAAGTTCATTTGTATCATATTTTAGATTCCACATGTAAATGATGTCATATTTGTCTTTGTCTAACTCACTTTATTTAGTATGATAACTTCTAGGTCTACACGTGATGCTGCAAATGGCATTATTACATTCTCATTTTTATGGTTGAGTAGTATTCCATTGTATGTTTGTATATGTGTGTGTGTATATGTGTGTGTATGTGTGTGTATATATATATATATATATATACACACACGCATACCACATCATCTTTATCTACTTATCTGTTGATGAACATTTAGGTTGCATCCATGTCTTGGCTATTGTAAATAGTGCCATTATGAACACTGGGGTGCAGGTATCTTTCCAAGTAGTTTTTTTCCAGATATATGCCCAGGAGTGGGATTGCTGGATCATATAGCAGCTTTTTTTTTTTTTTTTAGTTTTTAAAGAAATTTCTATACTGCTATATACCAATTTACATTCCTATCAACAGTGTAGGGGAGTTCCCTTTTCTTCACACCCTCTCCAGCATGTATTATTTGTAGGCTTTTTAATGATATGGCCATTCTGATTGGTGTGAGGTGATACTGCATTTTAGTTTAGATTTGTATGTGTCTAATAATGCCAAGCATCTTTTCACCTTGGCCATATGTATGTCTTCTTTGGAGAAATGTCTGTTTGGTCTTCTGCTCATTTTTCTATTGGGTTGATTATTGTTGCTATGGAGTTGTATGAACTGTTGTATATTTTGGAAATTAAATCCTTATTGGTTGCATGACTTACAAATTTCGTCTCCCAGTCCATAGGCTGTCTTTCCATTTTGTTTATGGTTTCCTTTGCTGGGCCAAAGATGACAAGTTTGATTAGGTCCCATTTGTTTATTTTTATTTCTATTGCTTTGGGAGACTGAACAAAGAAAATATTGCCAAGATTTATTTTAGAATGTTTGATTATGTTCTCTCTTAGGAGTTATGTCATGTCTTCTGTGTATGATGTCAGGGTATGTTCTAACTTCACTGATTTATGTGTAGCTGTCCAGCTTTCCCAATACCACTTGCTGAAGAGACTCTTTTTCCCATTGAGTATTCTTTCCTTCTTTGCTGAAATTTAATTGATTATAGGTGTATGAGTTTATTTCTGATTTCTCTACTCTGCTCCATTGATCCACCTGTCATTTGTGAGCCGATACCACCATTTTGGTTACTGTAGCTTTGTAGTATTCTTTTAAGTCTGGCAGGATTATGCCCTCAATTTTGTTCTTTTCCCTCAGGACTGCTTTGGTAATTCTGGGTATTTTACAGTTCCATATAAATTTTAGAATTATTTATTCTAGCTCTGTGAAAAATGTCATGGGTAATTTGGTAGGGATCATACTAAATCTGTAGATTGCTTCGGGTAGTATGACCATTATTAACAATATTAATTCTTCCAATCCAACATCATGGTATATTTTTCCATTTCTTTGAATCATTGTTAATTTCCTTTATCAGTGTTTATAGTTCTCAGTATATAAGCCTTTTATCTCTTTGGTCAGGATTATTCCTAAGTATTTTATTTTGTTTTTTAAAAGGGATCTTTTTTTAACTTTCCCTTTCTGATATTTCATTGTTAATGTAAAGAAATGTAGCCAATTTCTGTATGTTATTCTGCCTTGCTAAGGTAGCAGAATACCTTGCTAAGGTATATCCTGCTACCTTGCTAAGTCTATTGATCAATTCTAGTATTTTTTGTGTTGAGGTTTTAGGATTTTCTACATATATTATCCTACTGTTGACATATAATGACAAGTTTACCTCCTCCCTTCCAACTTGGATACCTATTATTTCTTTTCCTTGTCTGATTACTGTGGTTAGAACTGTCAATACTATGTTGAATAAAAATGGGAAGAGTGGGCATCCTTGTCTTGTTCCGGATTATAGCAGAAAGGGTTTAAGTTTTTCACCATTGAATACTATGTTAGCTGTGGGTTTGTTGTAAATAGCTTCTATTGTGTTGAGATATGCTCCCTCTATTACCACTTTGGTGAGAGTTTTACCATGAATGAATGTTGTATTTTATCAAATGCTTTTTCTGTGTCTATTGAAATGATTATATGGTTTTGTGTTTAATTGATGTTGAATATCCTATTGCTTGATTGATGTATGTTGAACCATTCCTGTGATCCTAGGATGACTCCAACTTGATCGTGGTATATGATCTTTTTCATGTGTTTTTGGTTTCAGTTTGCTAATAATTTGTTGAGATTTTTTTTTTTTTGGCATCTATATTCACCAGAGAGATTAGTCAATAACTTTGTCTTTTGGTAGTATCTTTGGTTTTGGTATCGAGTTGGGTGATGGTGGCTTCATAGAATGACTTTGGGAGTGTTCCTTCCTCTCCACTCTTTTGGAAGAGTTTGAGAAGGATAAGTATAAGTTCTTCTATGTCTGTTGGATACAACTCCTTATTGAAGCCATCTAGTCCTGGACTTCTGTTTGCTGAATTTTTTTTAAATTATAGATTCTATTTCACTTCTAGTGGTAAGTTTGTTCAAATTATCTTTCCTCTTGATTCAGTTTTAGGTGGGCTGTATATTTCTAGAAACTTGTCCAGTCTAGCTCGTCCAATTGGTATTTAATTGCTCATGGTTTTCTCTTATGGTTTTTGTGTTTCTATGTCATTGGTTGTTATTCCTCCTCTTTCTTATTTTTGCTTATTTGGGTCCTCCCTCTTTTCTTCTTGGTGAGTCTAGACAGAGATTTGCTGATTTTGTTTAACCTTTCAAATAGTTCTTGATTTTATTGACTTTTTCCCATTAAAAAAAAACACTTTATTTATTTTTTCTCTGATCTTTATTGTTTCCTTCCTTCTGCTGACTTTAGGTTGTTACTTTTTTCTAATTTTTTTTTGGTGGTAGGGCAGTTTTATTTGTTTTGGGGTTTTTTTTTGGCGGGGGGGGGAAGAGTGCTGTAGCTGTGAACTTCCCCCTAAGGATTGCTTCTGCTGCCTCCTATAGACTCTGTCTTGTGTTTTCACTGCCATCTGTCTCAAGATATGTATTTTTAATTTCCTCTTTTTCATCATTGACCCACTATTTTTTGTTTGTTTCCTTTAGTAGAATATTGTTCAGTCTCTATGTAATCATTCTTTTTTCTCCTTTTTCTGTGGTTAATTTCTAGTTTCATGCCACTGTGGTCAGAAGATATTTGAAATAATTTCTAAAATTTGTTGTGGCTTATTTTGTGTCCTACTATATGGTCTCTCCTAGAGAATGTTCCATGGCCACTTGAAAATAATATGTATTTTATTTTTACTTTTTTGGATGCAGGGTCCTGAAAATATCAATTATGTCAAGCTGCTCTATTGTGTTATTTAGGGCCTCTGTTGCCCAGTGGACATGGAATATTCTCTAGGAGAGACCACAAACTAGGAGACAAGGTCAGTTCAGTCATCTGTGTCTGACTGTGACACCATGAATAATAGCATGCTAGGCTTCTCTGTCCATCACAAACCCCCAAAGTCTGCTCAAACTCATGTCCATTGAGTCAGTGATGCCATCCAACCATCTCATCTTCTGTTATCCCCTTCTCCTGCCTTCAACTTTCCCAGCATCAGGGTCTTTTCCAATGAGTTGGTTCTTTGCATGAGGTGACCAAAGTATTAGAGCTTCAGCTTCAGCATCAGTTGTTCCAATAAGTTCAGGATTGATTCCTTTAGGATGGACTGGTTTGATCTCTTGTAGTCCAAGGGACTCTCAAGTGTCTTCTTCAACACCACAGTTCAAAAACATCAACTCTTCGGCGTTCAGCTTTCTTTATGGTCCAACTCTCACATCAATACATGACTATTGCAAAAACCATAGCTTTGACTAGTGGACCTTTGTTGGCAAAGTAATGTCTCTGCTTTTTAATATGCTGTCTAGGTTTGTCATAGCTTCTCTCCACAAGAGCAAGTGTCTATTAATTTCATGGCTGCAGTCACCATCTACAGTGATTTTGGAAACCAAGAAAAGAAAGTCTGTCACTGTTTCCATTGTTTCCCCCTCTATTTGGCATTGAGTGATGGGACCATGGTCTTCATTTTTTGAATGTTGAGTTTTTAGCCCACTTTGTCACTCTTCTCTTTCATCAAGAGACACTTAGTTCCTGTTTGCTTTCTGCCATTAGAGTGGTGTCATATGACTATTTGAGGTTATTGATATTTCTCCTGGCAATCTTGATTCCAGCTTGTGCTTCATCCAGCTCGACATTTCACATGATGTACTCTGCATATAAGTTATATAAGCAGGGTGACCATATACAGCCTTGACATACTCCTTTCCCAATTTGGAACCAATCCGTTGTTCCATGTCCAGTTCTAACTGTTGTTTCTTGACCTGCATACAGATTTCTCAGGAGACAGGGAACATGGTATGGTATTCCCAACTCTTGAAGAATTTTCCATGGTTTGTTGTGAGCCACAGTCAAATGCTTTGGCATAGTCGATAAAACAGAAGAAGATGTTTTTAATATCTCTCTTGCTTTTTTCTATGATCCAACGAATGTTGGCAATTTGATCTCTGGTTTCTCTTCCTTTTCTAAAATCCAGCTTGAAGATCTGGAAGTTCTTGGTTCATGTACTGTTGAAGCCTCGCTTGGAGAATTTTGAGCATCTCTTGTGGCTCAGCTGGTAAAGAATCCACCTGCAATGTGGGAGACCTGGATTCGATCCTTGGGTTGGGGAGATCCCCTGGAGAAGGGAAAGGCTGACCCCTCTAGTATTCTGGCCTGGAGAATTCCTTGGACTGTACAGTCCACGGGGTTGCAAAGAGTCGGACACGACTGAGCGTCTTTTACTCTCACTTTCTTTGGCTGGTGTGTGAGATGTAGTTGTGTGGTAGTTTGAATATTTTGGGGATTGCCTTTCTTTGGGATTAGAATGAAAACTGACCTTTTCCAGTCCAAAACTCCAGTCCACGGCTGAGTTTTCTAAATTTGCTGGCATATTGAGTGCAGCACTTTCACAGCACCATCTTCTAGGATTTGAAATAGATAAACTGGAATTCCATCACCTCCACTTTCTTTGTTCGTAGTGATGCACTTGACTTCACACTCCAGGATGTCTGGCCCTAGGTGAGTGATCACCCCATCATGGTTATATGGATCATAAAGATCTTTTTTTGTATAGTCCTGTGTATTCCTTGTCATTCCTTCTTTCTGTCTTCTGCTTCTGTTAGGTTCATACCATTTCTGTCCTTTATTGTGCCCATTTTTGCATGAAATGTTCCCTTGATACCTTTAATTTTCTTGAAGAGATCTCTAGTCTTTCCCATTCTATTGTTTTCCTCCATTTATTTGCATAGATCACTGAGGAAGGCTTTTTTAAATCTCTCCTTGCTATTCTTTGGAACTCTGCATTTGGATGCGTATCTTTTCTTTTCTCCATTGCCTTTAGCTTCTCTTCTTTTCTCAGTTATTGGTAAGTCCTTCTCAGACAACCATTTTGCCTTTTTGCATTTTGTTTTCTTGGGGATGGTCTTGATCACTCCCTCCTGTACAATGTTATGAACTTCCATCCATAGTTTTTCAGGCACTCTGTCTATCAGATCTAATACGTTGAATCTATCTGTCACTTCCACTGTATAACTGTAAGAGAGTTTTTTAGGTCACACTGGAATGGTCTAGTGGTTTACCCTAGTTTCTTCAATTTAAGTCTGAATTTGGCAAAAGGGAGTTCATGACCTGAGCCACAGTCAGCTCCCATCTTATTTCTGCTGACTATAAAGAGCTTTTCCATCTTTGGTTGCAATGAACATAATCAACCTGATTTCAGTATTGACCATGTGGTGATGTCCATGTGTAGAGTCATCTCTTGTGTGTTGGAAGAGGGTGTTTGCTATGACAACAACAACAAGTTTAAGGTAGAAATTATTTAAAACATCTTTTCTGACCACAGTGGCATGAAACTAGAAATCAACCACAGAAAAAGGAGCAATAACAGTGATTACATAGAGACTGAACAATATGCTAGTAAAAAACAAAAATAACGTGTCAACGATGAAAAAGAGGAAATTAAAAAATGTCTTGAGATAAATGACAGACCGATTTTCTGTCTGGATGATATGTCCATTGATGTAATGGGGTGTTAATGTCTGCCGGTATATCCGTATTGCTGCCAATTTCTTCTTATCTACTTAGGTGCTCATGTATTGGGTGCTTATATGTTAATGAATGTAATATCCTCTTCTTGTATTGATCCTGTTATCAATATACAGTGTCCTTCTTTATCTTTTTCTATGGCCTTTGTTTTAAAGTCTATTTTGTCTGATAGGAATATTGCCACCTTTGCTTTTTTGTCATTTCCATTTGCGTAAAATGTCTTTTTCTTTCTATCCCCTCACTTTCAATCTATGTGTGTCCTTCGCCCTGAAGTGGTCTTGTAAATAGCATATTGTAGGCTCTTGTTTTATTATTCAAACTGCCACTCTATCTTTCGATTGGAGCATTTAGCCCATTGACATTTAAGCACCCCAAGGACTGTAGCCAGCCAGGCTCTTCTGTCCATGAGATTTCCCAGGGAAGAATACTGGAGTGGGTTGCTATTTCTTTTTCCAGGGGATCTTCCCAACACAGGGATCTAACCTGTGTCTCCTACATTGCAGGTGGTCCTTTAGTGCTGAGCCACCAGGGAAGCCCACTTATTCCATTATCCCTAAAACAAGGTTTATTATTGTAGACTTACAGAAATTTTTCAAGACCTAAAGTTCTTGTCAATATTTAACAATAACATACCAGGAAAGTCCAGAACACTTGATCAATACACTAAGTCACCCATTTACACCACTAGGAAAGATCAGTGACTGGAATTTTTTCTCTTTTGCCTCTTTATTAAGAATCCTGAGAAAGTCAATCAGGAACAAACAAAAACCAAAACGAATCAGGCAAGATATCACTACAAGTAAAAGAATTTCGAGATTCACTAAGTCATTTTAAATGAGATTTAACCATGAGAGAAAAACTAGAAGTCAACATCCCCAAGTTTTTTAAAGGGCAGATACTTAGTACATTACATTTTGAGCTTAGGAATAAAATGGCAACAAATATCTGGGGGTCAAGTCCTAAGAAGTCGCTGCATGCGTAAATATTTCAAATCATGATGCTATTGAGTGAAATTGTGTCTAGTTTGTTTGTAGGTAATTTTACTGGACTTTGTGAAATTGTCCAGAATGTACTCTTAACTTTAAAAGGACAAAAAATTGTGCTTCACTGTTTACATGTCTGAAATCACCCATCCTAATCATATACAAGCTTATTTACTGAGGAACTACAAGGTTTTGTTTTGTCCCACAAGATCTGTTCCTATTTAGTGTAGACTTAAAATCTCTTACTGCCTTAACACAGTCCTGCATAGACCAGGCTCCATGTATAACACCCATTGTGTGTACCCAGAGTGGTCATTCATTCCTGTTGTAATCACTGTAACCATGGTCGTGGATACTGGACATCTTTCTCCACATGAAGTCCTGATGGAAAGCAACACCTGTGCTGCTTCTTGGAGATACTGTCCCCAGTCTCAGATTTCACAATATCCTGGGCATGTGCTGAAGGCTGTGATTCTTGTCTAATGGTTTCAAGTGGAAAGTCCCAAAGGCCAAATCTTTGCCAGCAAAGTCTCTGGAATGCAATGATGCAATGCAAATTTTCCCCAACCTTCTTTGTTTTTCTATACTGTAGCCCCCTCTCTATGGGCTTCCCTGATAGCTCAGCTGGTAAACAATCTTCCTGCAATGCAGAAGACCCCCGTTCAATTCCTGGGTTGGGAAGATCTGCTGGAGAAGGGATAGGCTACCTACTCCAGTATTCTTGGGCTTCCCTTGTGGCTCAGCTGGTAAAGAATCCACCTGCAATGTTTAAGACCTAGATTGGGAAGATCACCTGAAGGGAAAGGCTACCCACTCCAGTATTCTGGCCTGAAGGATTCCATGGATACTCTGTGTAGCCCTCTCTCTAAGGGCAGGAGATCTATATACTCTGGATTTTGAGTGTTTCAATCAGTAACAGTATCTGACCATTTTTTTTTTTTTTTTTACAGTGAATACCAGGATGTTTTCTACTTGATTCTCCAATTAGGTTCCAATATTCTACTTCTTGTGGCTCAAGGGGACCTCTGCTGAATGCTCTATTTGCTTTAAAAGGTTTTCCAGTTAATTTATATTTCTTTTTTTTTTCTTTCCTTTTGTGATTAGGTGATTTTCTGTTATGCTGGTGTTCTCTTCTCTTTGGTTTTTGTGAACATATTGTCTGTTTATAATTTGTGGTTACTGTGGTTTTTCAAGTATGTTAACCCATTATTACATTTATTTGCTTCAGAGTGGTAGTCATATGAGCTCAAACACATTCTTTAGAAATAAAATCTACATTTTCTCACACCCTTCCTCCACATTTTATGATTTTTTTTACTGTCCTCTTTTATATCTTTTTGCTATTCATTATAGTTACCATCACTTTCACAATATATGTATTTTAATTCTGTGTACTGCCTTACTGAAATGATTTACTTTCCAGCTGTGATTTTCTCTTTCCTATAGATTCTTGCTGCTTTTTTATTTAGACAATACCTTTCAATATTTCTTTTTGGGTAGGTTTAGTACTGCTGTCGGAGAAGGCAATGGCACCCCACTCCAGTACTCTTGCCTGGAAAATCCATGGACGGAGGAGCCTGGTGGGCTGCAGTCCATGGGGTCGCTAAGAGTCGCACATGACTGAGCGACTTCACTTTCACTTTTCACTTTCATGCATTGGAGAAGGCAATGGCAACCCACTCCAGTGTTCTTGCCTGGAGAATCCCAGGGGCGGGAGAGCCTGGTGGGCTGCCGTCTATGGGGTCGCACAGAGTCGGACACAACTGAGGCGACTTGGCAGCAGCAGCAGCAGTACTGCTGTATTCTTTTAGGTTTTGATTGAGAATTTCTTTCTCTCTCCTAAGTGATAATCTTGCTGAGTATCCTAGGTTGCAGGATTTTCTTTTTCAGGGGTTTGAATATACCTTGCTGTTCCCTTCTAGATTGCAATATTTCTCTAGAGAAATCAGTCAATAGCTTTATGGGGGTTCCCTTGTTATTAATTCTGTTTTTCTCATGTTGCCTTTAGAATCCTTTCTATATCATTTAACTTTTAATATATCATGGTGTAAGTCTGTATTTAAGGTACACTGAAGGTAATTATTTGATATGTATATTCTTACTGTCATTTTGTTAATTGTTTTGGATTTTTGTTCTTTTGTTCTCTTGTGCTTTAATGACTATCTTTAGTGTTATGTTTGGATTCCTTTTTCATTTGATCGTGTGTGTATCTATTACAGACATTGGTTGTGGTTACCATGAGGTTTTTCTATAGCCCTCTGTATATGTGTGTGTGTACAAAATTATTTTGCTGATTTCTTAATTTCAAATGCATTTTTAATACTCTGCATTTCTACTCTCTTCTGCTTATGACTACTGCTTTTGATATCATATTTCACATCTAATTATTGTGTGTGTGGATTATTTCCTACTTTCACTGTATGTATGCCTTTATTAGTGAGCTTCTTCTTTTTCTAATTTTCTCATCCTAGTTGTGGCCATTTCTGTTTTGCCTAGAGAAATTCCTTTAATATTTGTTTTAAAGCTGGTTTAATGGTGCTGAATTATTTTAGCTTTTGCTTGTCTGCAGAGCTTTGATTTCCCCATTAAGTCTTAATGAGAGCCTCGCTAGGTAGAGTATTCTCTATTGTAGGTTTTCACCTTTCATCACTTCAAATGCATGGCGCCATTTATGAAAGCTTGCTTTTAAAAATTCTTGTGCATTTATATGCTTTCTTTCCATTTTGAGAACAGTAAATTAATATGTATCCATTTGAAAAAGACCCATGTTCACATAGTTGTGAAGGACTGTATTATGCACAATTAGCAGAGAGCTGCAATCGACATAATGAGTATTTGCTTCAAAGAAAACAGTGTGAGTTCTGTTGAATCTAATGATACTTTACAAACTGAAATGTGAGGAAGGGGTGGAAAGTATGGTAATGAGCAGAGTCTAGGATTCAGAATCTAGGGTGCTTGCTTTCCCTTTGACCCTAGCCAGCTTTGGCACATCATGTACTTGGGCCTGTTTGCTTTGTGTTCCTTTTCTCAGTTAATGTCAGCCAAGCATCATGTTTGTGCCTTCATTTTCTCTCTTCACCTGATTATTTAACAGAACTTCCTAAGTCTTTTCCTATAAATGTACATCTCATTTAGGCCACTGTTCAGAGTCCGAAGGACTGAAATAGGGACTTTTCAAGGCTCTCATTATTAACTAATGAATGGATGTGGGTATTTCCCTTTAAGAGTAGAAGTATGTATAATTTATAAACATATCACACTCATTGGAGGCATCAAAAAGTGTTTCAGTCAGGTGTTTTTTGTATATAGTTAGTTTTTTTTTTCTTTAAATAAGTGATAATACTGTACAACTTTAAATGCGGCCTAAAGATTTGAAACGAAATTATGACTATAACTTACTATGTAACAAATAGTTATAGAAAATTACCTCAACTAATAATGTCTTTATTTACATTATTACAGTTGATATGTAGAGAAGCATAAAGAATAAATTATAGTAGGGCTCCCTGGTAGTTCAGACGTTAAAGAATCTGCCTGCAATACAGGAGACCTGGGTTCGATCCCTGCATAGGAAAGATCCCCTGGAGGAGGGCATGGCAACCCACTCCAGTATGCTTGCCTGAAGATTCCCCGTGAACATAGGAGCCTGGCAGGCTACAGTCCATGGGGTCATATAGAGTCAGACATGACTGAGCAACTAAATACAAGCACATACTTAGAGTAAACATTCAGCAGTATTAGGTGAGTAAATATTTGAGGTTGAATTAGTTTTTTTCCTGAGGATAGCATTTACTTCTACATGTACATGTAACTTACCCAAAGGTACTGTGGCTTCAAAATTACAAAAACAGTAATAACAACAATACTGGATTCTTTTCACTCGGTAGGACAAAGCTTTGTGATCTCAAGTACGCAGATACATTTTTTTTCTCTTGATATATGTGACTCTGGAAGATTATTTTTTGAGTGACTCTTTCAAATAGGAGTTCAAAAAAGAAGATATAGTGTTACTATCTAAAGAATTAGAAGCCAAATTAAAAAAAAATGATATCTTTAAACCAAATGTTTTAGGTTTCAGCTGTTTATTGCTTGCTTCAAATTAAACTGAATAATAATAAAAAAAAATGGGGATGGACAATTATAGTTGGTCTCACAGACTAGAGCTTCATGGAGAATCATTTTATGATTCACAGACTAGGATTTCTGATATTATTTGGAAAAGCAAAAGGAATTAAAAATTTTTCAGACTATTTGGGGCAATAAAATGTTATTAGAAATGTATTAACTGCTCTGATTAAAGAGATAAAGTTGATTGAATTGGTAGAAAGTAATTACAATGTTTATAAAGAGAATTGTCTATAGGTAACAAACAAAATTACTAAATGCAATCGATGTGCAGCATGTAACTGAGTAATTCACAGTGGCATTTCTTTTCCATGAATAAAAGAGCACTGGATTTTGGTATTGAATTAACAAGATGAATGCATTTATTTCTCAACACTCTTTGTAAATTTTGACACATCTGTTTAGATGCAAAAGTAGCAAGTAAAATAAAATGTTTAAGACACCTGGTGCAAAATTATCACTAAAAGAAATGATAAGTGTTTTGACCCACTGACTTATGTACAAACATGTGTTTCAGTTAGGGGCATCTTATTATCCCAGTTTATACCAGCTACCCCAGTTTAATTGTCAATAGGACTATCTTTCACCCTTATTGTGTTCATTCTCACTTTGAGGAATAAATTATAAGGTTAGAGCAGGCTCTAAGTACTTCATATCCACATCTACAACCACATCTACATCTTGGGATCTTGGTGATCTTCATGATACAGTGTTATAACCATCACAGCCAGGGAAGTACATATATATGGAAAGAGAGACAATAGACAGATGGCGAGTCTGCTTACTAAGTTCACATACAAATTATCATGTGGGAAAAGTAAACACAGCAATTTCTGCAGAATAAGAGCTACTCTACTTATTTACTACGTTTACACAAGAGTGGGATATGAAAACCAGAATGATAGAAACTGGCTGGACTGACCCAGTGATTCTTATGAAACTGCACAGAAGACAGGAAAAAAAAAAAAAAAACCAACCAGAACTTGATTCTTAATACATATTTACCTTGTTCTCTACTAGTCCAGCAATTTAGCCTATTCAAATTTTATATGTGTGTGTGTACATATACACACACACACACATATATACACACATACATATTGGGGCAGGCTGGCAGAAGTGAGAAACCTGATGGTATATAAGCTGGTTGGATGTGTCTTCAATTGTGAAGGAAAAGAATGAAGTTAAGGAACTGACTTTATACACTGATCATTCCATACAAACCTTTAATCTTTTGTGTCTAACATATATTGTTAAACTATTATGAAAACAGGTATAATTAGCTGTACTTTCCTTTTTTATGTTCTATAAATGGAACCATAGGTTTACTCTGTTGCTTGACTATCACTCAATTCCACCATCACATCCTCAAATAATACATCTTTTAAAGTATTAGAACATACATTAACATGTTTTAAAATCTGCATTAACATACTTAAATTCTAAGTCAGGGGTAGATAAAACAAGTTATAGATGCATAGAAAATGGAGGATCAGAGAAGATGGCAATCATGACTTTCTGGTCCTCTCAGAAGGATGGTGGCATCCAGTCATCACAGCTTGATGACATGGCTGTTAAAATCACACAACTAAAGAAGGTGAGGTCCCTGGAAATAAGTCAACAATAGGAAGTTTATAAAACTAAGAATCTGGCTCTGGAGTAAAGGGACCTTATCAAAGGTACTGAATTTCATGACCTGGAAGCTTAGTTTAGGATCACTTTGCCTTCCTCAATTGACTCTGATTCATCTTACCGTGCACCATCTTCAAACTCAGCTAGTCACTGATTCATCATCTCCTAGGGTTAGACGTTAGAGACCACCAGGCACTAAACTCTGCCTAAATGCCTTGAAAGTGAAAAACATGTTTGTCTACTAGACAAATGTATAGGGAATTATATAGTTCTTTGCAACAGTGAAAAAAATAGGTAATAGTTTTAATATATAATAGATGGTTACTTACAGAATTTTTAAAAAGTGTGAAACTATTGAAATGTCCTATATCTACTGACATAAAGATGTCCACTTTTACTAAGTTTAAAAAAAGAAACTATAAAACAGTACTATTATTAAAATTCTTGGACTTCCCTGGTGGCTCAGATGGTAAAATATCTGCCTGTAATGTGGGAGGCCTGGAATAATCCCTACATTGGGAAGATCCCCTGGAAGAGGACATGGCAACCCATTCCAGTATTATAGCCTAGAGAATGCCCATGGACAGAGGAGCATGGTGGGCTACATTCCATGGGGTTGCAAGGAGTTGGACATAACTGAGCAACTAAGCACAAACAAAACAAATTATTAAAATATGTAAATTTATATACACAGTGCAGATATGGATATAGATACATAAATCAGTATAAAAAGCTAGAATGTTATACATCAATGCTACCAGCACTTATTTCTTGGATGTGAGGATAGATAATGTTAATTAAACAAGGAGGAAATTAGATTGAGTGGCTCTAAACCCATGGTAGTCTACATAAGTAAACCAAAATCTAAGCCTCTAAATATTTCCCTGGTGGCTCAGATGGTAAAGCATCTGCCTGCAATGTGGGAGACCTGGGTTCAATTCCTAGGTTGGGAAGATCCTCTGGAGAAGGAAGTGGCGACCCACTCCAAAACTCTTGCCTGGAAAATCCTATGAACAGAGGAGCCTGGTAGTCTACAGTCCATGGAGTGGCAAAGAGTTGGACATGACTGAGTGAATAAACTATGTACTTTAAGGTTATGAAATCAAAATACTAGGGAAAACCAATCACACACAGCCATTGAAGCTTTAAGCCAGAGCCCATCAATAATTTGTTTACTTTGCTTCCACTCTTTTTGTTAGTATGTCTCTCCCCAGCTGCTGCCTGCTGAGTGTTCTAACCACTCTAGGTTTGGTGCTGCCCTATTTGTATAAACTTTGCTCAAACTCTTCATAATGCTAAATGTATCTCTGTTTATCATTTAACTGTAATTATTTTAGTACTTTATGTTTATCTTGTTTTTAAAATTTTCATCTTGTAAACATGGTACTATGTCCAAAATGGGAAGAAAAGGGTACTGAAGACCATTCTTTACAACTGCATGTCTGACTTCCTCTTACTATGATCAGAGGCAAAACCGACAGATTATAGGACTCAACATTCTGGAGGGTGTTTTGTGAAATCTATGTCAAGTTTTGTTTGGGATTGGGATGAAAACTGACCTTTTCCAGTCCTGTGGCCACTGCTGAGTTTTCCATAATTGCTGGCAAATTGAGTGCAGCACTTTCACAGCATTATCTTTCAGGATTTGAAATAGCTCAGCTGGAATTCCATCACCTCCACTAGCTTTATTAGTAGTGATGCTTCCTAAGGCCCACTTGACTTCACATTCCAGGATGTCTGGCTCTAGGTGAGTGGTCACACCATCATGATTATCTGGGTTGTGAAGATCTTTTTTGTACAGTTCTTCTGTGTATTCTGGCCACCGCTTCTTAATATCTTCCGTTTCTGTTAGGTCCCTACAATTTCTGCCCTTTATTGAGCCCATCTTTGCATGAAATGTTCCCTTGGTATCTCTAATTTTCTTGAAGAGATCTCTAGTCTTTCTCATTCTATTGTTTTCCTGTATTTCTTTGCATTGATCGCTGAGGAAGGCTTTCTTATCTCTCTTTGTTATTCTTTGGAACTCTGTATTCAAATGGGTATAGCTTTCCTTTTCTCCTTTGCTTTTCACTTCTGGTCTTTTCACAGCTATTTGTAAGGCCTCCTCAGATAGCCATTTTGCTTTTTTGCATTTCTTTTTCTTGGGCAATGCCAAAGAACGCTAAAACTGCCACACAATTGCACTCATCTCACATGCTAGTAAAGTAATGCTCAAAATTCCCCAAGCCAGGCTTCAGCAATACGTGAACTGTGAACTTCCAGATGTTCAAGTTGGTTTTAGAAAAGGTAGAGGAACCAGAGATCAAATTGCCAACATCCACTGGATCATGGAAAAAGGAAGAGAGTTCCAGAAACACATCTATTTCTGCTTTACTGACTGTGCCAAAGCCTTTGACTATGTGGATCACAATAAACTGTGGAGAATTCTGAAGACGATGGGAATACCAGACCACCTGACCTGCCTCTTGAGAAACCTGTATGCAGCTCAGGAAGCAACAGTTAGAACTGGACATGGAACAACAGAATGGTTCCAAATAGGAAAAGGAGTACATCGAGCCTGTATATTGTCACCCTGCTTATTTAACTTATATGGAGAGTACATCATGAGAAACGCTGGGCTGGAGGAAGCACAAGCTGGAATCAAGATTGCTGGGAGAAATATCAATAACCTCAGATATGCAGATGACTCCACCCTTATGGCTGAAAGTGAACCTAGAACCTCCTGATGAAGGTGAAAGAGGAGAGTGAAAAAGTTGGCTTAAAGCTCAACATTCAGAAAACTAACATAATGGCATCTGGTCCTATCACTTCATGGCAGATAGATGGGGAAACAGTAGAAACAGTGTCAGACTTTATCTTTTTGGGCTCCAAAATCACTGCAGATGGGGATTGTAGCAATGAAATTAAAA